>NC_069367.1:79202500-79827500 GCF_021730395.1 Mercenaria mercenaria | reverse complement strand
CGTGTCGTCAGATGGCCTCTGCGTGAACAAGCTTGACCGTGCTGGTCTTCTGTTGTATTTACAAAAACTTACCAATAAATATTCTCTTTAAATTTCAAAAAAGAGGAAATAGTTACACGAATCTGATGGCTAGCCTAATTAGCAGACGAATCAAATATCCATTAATGATATAAAGGTGTAACTCATATAAGTTGCCGTTTGTAATGTAAAAAACAACAAGATATTGAGAACATGTTTCAGATAGAAATATTACCTGATCTCATTTTGTCAACCGTAGATGAGTTCTGAAATAAAAAAAAATCTGTTTATATGCATGTTTATCAGGCATATTAAAATCAAGCTACATTTCAAGTTCATAAAGTCGAACCCTCTGAAAACTACAATTATACCTTTTTTTGCTGTGTCTGTACGCTAAGTTGTGGCTCTGGCGTGTTGGCGTATTTGCAAGTTTGAAGAACGACAACATGCCAATATCCCAGAACAAAAACAATAATATTTTGTCTTAGTGCGCTAATTTGTGGTTCCGGCTTGTTGGGGCGTTTGAAGAACGACAATATGCAAACACACCAGAACAACCGCTAGCACACCAAATATGACAAATAACTTATTTTTGTCGTATCGTGGCGCTAATTTGTGGCTTTGGTGTGTTGACTTGTTGGCGAGTTTGAAGAACGAAATCATGTCAACACGCCAGAAGGACAAATTAGACCGCCAGTATAATAAATACGTTATTTGTCGTGTCGGCGCATTTAGCTGTCGTTCTGGAATATTGGCGCCTTTAAAACGCGCAACCATGCCAGAACGACAAGTATTTAACAAAAATCGCAGCACATTGTTTAATTTATGGTAAGCATTACATAGTTTTCGTTTTGTTTAAGCAGAAGTTTTATTCACTTTTTCTAAGTAAAAATAGAAGCTGTATATACATTTAAGTCGCCATGTGTTGTTCCAATAGAAGCTGGTCTATGTACTTTTAATGCGTACAACAATTTGCCCGCTATAATACTTAGATTACTATTTTAAAAAGAGAATATGTGTATTCATTTTCTTAAGAAATTAGGTTCTGCATTAATAAAAAGTGAATAGATTAAAAAGTATTTACTTTAAGAATAAACCTTCCTCTTCCTCTGCAAAATAATTCACAGTAAGTTGGTCGATTTCTTATATTTTTAATATATATATATGACAATCCCATGATAAGATAGCTTTACACTTGTGTCAGGTACACGTGTACGGCGACGTGATATATGTTTCTATATATGTGTCAAATTACATTTACAGTCTGTAACAAATTTCTGACTTTCAGTCAAATAAAATAAAGCGATTTGTGGACATTATTTCGAGGAATAAATAAAAGCCCCCAAAAGTACGTTTAAACCTTGCTTTTTGCTAAAGTTCATTTAGTCTTATTACATATTTTATTAACTATCACAACAACAATCTTTCAGTGCCCTGTGGTGGCTGTAAAAGTCTCCCCGTACTTTGATTCAGTGTTGTTATATTTTCTGGTCCTTTGGGATCATGGAGTACATTCAACATATGTGTAAAAAGAGTTCCGCTTAAACCGGTGCTGGGGGCATGAGAGGTGTTGCACATTTTATCACCTCTCATGAACAGACCTAATCAAACCGAGTCTTCTATTATTCTTCTTAGTTGCATTCTTCCAAATGATCTTTTTACAGTTTTTTTTTTTTCGTTATTTTGTCTGGTCCTTCAGGATCAATAAGTCATGAAATCTCTATGAAAATGTTCAGCTTAAACCAATGATAGGCGTTGGGAGGAGGGGCGGGAGGGGGAGGGTGCGTAAAGGGTGTAGTTCATGTAATTTCCTCTCATAAACATACACATTCAAATCGAGCCTTGGCTGCTCTATGTCTCTAAAGTATACTTTTATACATTCCATTAGGTTTACAATTTAGGTACATTAGAATTATGCACAGCATACGAGCAGTGTTTTGAAATCAGTAGAGTTATTGAGACATTTTTTTAAGTGATAAAAAATAATGTAAGGTATCTTGAATCGAAGCTATGGAAATATACTTTATAGTCGAGGATGCCGGTGATAAAGGTCTTAGTGTTATGTTCTGGTAACCAGTTTACAAGCACAGTCACCTTCAAACTTGCGAGTGTCCTACTGTAACAAACCTATACGGTAACACCTCGTGCAAACATTTTCCTCTTTTTTGAACTTTTGGTCATTCATATTAGGACATATAATTATATCACTTTAAATAATTGCTATTATTATCAAATCTATATTAAAGTCCTTTCCATTGGTCTAGATGTAGTCACATGATCTTTGTAAAAGTCTATTGACTCGAAGGCGGATCTTAATACACGTATTGACCTCACGCTGTGACGTCATCACGGTTTGACGTCAAAACAATGCGACGTCGAACACAATTTACCACGAAAAATAACCAAAGGCTGCAGATATTTGTATTTAATGTTTATACTTATAACTAGGCCGGATTTAATAAACAATTGTTGCCTTTTAGGATCGGTCGATATCGCTTTATAAGGTCGATAAATCCAAAAGGCAATAATTGTACATTATATTGTATTATTTTTGTAATATGATAATAAAATGTTCAAATGTTATTGATATAAGTAATATTTATTGGTAATACAGATACAACAGGCGTGGAGGGAGAAATGTATGCATAAGTGTGTGTGCGTGTTTGCGTGTGCGTGTGCGTGTGCGTGCGCGTGCGCGTGCGCCTGCGTCTGCGAAGCGTTTGCGTGTGCGTATGTGTGTGTGTGGAAGGGGCGAGGAGGACATGGAATGAAAGAAAATGATAAACTGACATGTGCGATACAACTTTAAAGATAAAATGATAGTTCTATTTGTTTTATTTCTTCAGCCGCAGAGAAAGACCCTAATCAATAACCATGCTACATAATGAGACTGCTGATTGATAGATTGGTTAATTAATTAGGATTAACACAGTAACGGAATTCCTATAATTAAAGACTAGCTGGAGTAAAGCTTATTACCAACATCAATTATAAAGTACCTTATATAAGACAAATACATTTGTATGTATGATATAGCATGCATAAAGGGACCTCCGTGGCCAAGTGGTTAAGGTAGCTGACTTCAAATCTATTGCCCCAAATCGATGTGGGTTCGAGTCTTACTCGGGGCGTTGACTTCTTCATGTGAGGAGGCCATCCAGCTGGCTTACAGAAGGTCGGTGGTTCTACTCAGGTGCCCCTGCTCGTGATGAAATAATGCACGGAGGGGCACCTCGGGTCTTCCTCAACCATCAAAAGCCGGAAAGTCGCCATATGATCTATAATTGTGTCCGTGTGACCTTAAGCCCAATAAAAAATAGCTTGTATGAAGAATTGATGTAAAATGCTACACGTTTGGTACACATATTAAAAGAGCGTACCTAGTATTCACATAACAAATGGCCCCTAATTTCATTTTTTTTTCGAGGGCGAATTTCAAAATGGTGGGGAAATATGTCATGGTATAGAACTTGAATATTGAAACGGGGAGAAAATGTGTTGGCGATCGGGGAGCTCAGTCGGTAGATTACCGGAACGGTATTTCGAGGTTCCGGGTTCGAGTCTCGGTTTGGCTTTACATTTTTCTCACCCTGTGGCAGAATCATCCCCTACCATCACCCCTAATAGTTTGTGTCTATAGATAGGATTTGGAATGATAAATTTGCATAATCGTTATGCCTCTTTTCATTTATATCGTAATTTTAGGGGACGATTACGGGATATTGCCAATCATAACTGACAAACTGACAAAAATCAAGATACCTAGTTAACGTAAGTGAATATGTGGATGGCAGTAATGGGCACCAACAAGCAGTTTTGTCCTGTTAAGATACTTAAGTGGATAGCAAGCAGTTTTGTCACTTGCCAGATAATAACTGAATTAGTGACATTTTAACGAACAATTTCGAGATAAATAAGTGGATAAGTGGTTGGCAGAAATATGCCACCATAGTATTTACAATAATAATTCGGTTTATTTTCATAAAACCCTTATCTCCAAAGTAATGACCTAGTGGGAAAGTGACAAATAGAAGAGATAACTTCATACATGTATATCAATATGGCTAACGTTCATGACATATTGCAGATTGTGGTATGTACAAGACAATATCTTATTTTCTTTCAAATAATTACTTAGAAACCATTTATGCAGCTTTTTAGTAAGCTGATGAATGATTTATTAGGTACGGTTCAGTTTATAATAGAAAGGCAAGATTTGAGATAATTAAAGCGGTCCAGACTTTACTTATACTTATTATGTTGATGGCCTTCTCAAGTGTCAAAATTCAAGGCATTGGAATTGGTCACAATTTAACTGTACACGTTAGAACTATACGTAACGTATATGTTTATATCTCTCGAACAAACAGATTAACATTTCGAACAAACTTATAAGGTAAACGTATAATGGTTTTCAAAAGAACGCGTACAGGTCCGTTCCTTAAAATTTCACCTTTTTTTTACCATAAATTATATTTCAACGCAGATAACAATGATGTCTATTGGGCTTAATAATAAAGTGTTCAGATATGTGATTTTCTTCTTTCTCACGCCTGTATATCTTTAAATTATTTAATTGTGTAATTGATGTAAATATTCCCATCTCTACCTCCTTCTTATAGAAAAAGACATTGACAAGGTAAAACATAGAGTATACTTCATTTTGTCAAGCATAAACAAAGATCTTTAAACACTTTTACACGCCTGGTAAACTACAGAGCTACCTCTTTGAGAGGTATACGGTAAACTGCTCTGTCGCAACTTCCGAGGTAGTGCACGTATCTCACGCCTACTCAGTTTGCTTCTTAATATTAGTTAAAATGCAAATATTTGACAATGAAAGTGCTTTCATGACGAAATGGCCAAATTTACTGCTAAATCAGCTTGTTGGTAAACATCACCACGACCACAAATTAAGAATGAATTAGCAAACTTAAAGTTCTCTGTAAAGTTAAATCATATCTACATCGCCTACCATTCCCCGATTTTTGATATTCGATACGCTGCTTGTTAAAATGCAAAAAATATGATGACACTCACCTTTGTTGATGTTCTTTTATCGCGACGTGCACTACCTCGGAAGTTGCGACAGAGCAGTTTACCGTATACCTCTTTAAGAGGTAGCTCTGTAGTTTACCAGGTGTGTTTTAGGGCAGTAACAAAACATACATTTTTATACCGTAACGGTAACATGACATAATTTAAATACCGCCCATCTTGACGGGTCAGTATTACGATATGGTGTCAAGTGTAGCTTCGTTTACCTTGCCTTACACAGTGTTTATGCATATCGGATCCTTTCTCTTTTGAAATTGAGAAAACGGATCCCTCTCTGTTCGCACACAGGACACTCTTTGTGGTAGACAATGAACTCCAACGTCAGTGACCTCAGAAAATCGAAAATTTCATCCTAAACACATTTTTGTGCATAAAAAACATATGAACCACGGAATGACGTAGCTACATACCATTGCTTTTTTATCGTTACATTTGTTTTTATCAGTTAGCACATGTCCAAACGAAGATGGAATGTAGACTGAGGGTACTGGCTTGAATGAACATCGTGCGATGTTTATGAAACTTAAATACGACTTTTCTTGAATATAGCAAATATCTAGTACCTTAGATGTGAAGTCGTTGAGTTGATCCAATCTTACTGTAAATGCACTTTATGTGGTTATTTTAATCATGTTTCATTAAAAATGCCCTACTTTTGATTCCGTTAATGCACGGGATCCCTTTCAGGCGGTGCGATTTTGCCTCACAGGATCTCTCTTGACTTTCTGCTCCCGGCACGGAAGCTCTCTTTGACAAAATTTTCTATCGGCACAGGCACCCTCAACTTCAATGTAAGAATTTTGAGATGATATTCTTATTGAAAACAACATCTCTTTCTAAGGGAAATAGATCATGGTGTTTTTACTACTTAATATGCTTTATAATTGAAAACAAGTCAGCAATTTAACATAACATGCATATTTAAATTTTATTATCAAATTTACTTATACCTTAGTGATACTCAAGTAATGTTTAAACGCGAATTTGTATAATTTGACTTGATACAAAGTGGGGCCATTCATGCATAGCTAGTCTGAAAAGGGGGCGATCAGCGACACATCTGTACAATAACAAAGCCCCGTCCGTCCGGGCACACAAGTCTGTACCGGAAACATCGATATTTTTTCATACCCTGACGCCTGACTTTCATATCGGATGCGTGACGTAATTGAATGTGTCGTGGCATTATTTTTTTTATTTAGTTCAGTATTATTCAGACTATTGAACAAACTTATAGTAGTTACATTACAATGTCTGTGTATGTAATAAAAATGCATCGGTAAATATGCACTCGTTTTTTAGCGGAAGAATACTGCGCTCCTAAAGTCGTGCAAACTATTTCCGCTGCAAAAAAAGACAAATATCAAACAGGGAATGCCACGCACCAAAAACGTAGCCTCCCAAAAACGAAACCTACAGCACTCAGACGTGCACACCACCCGCATACATACACATACACGCGCGCACACACAAGGCCAATACACCACAAACACACACACACATACACGCGCACACACAAAGCCAACACATTAGGACAAAACGAACAAACAAAGGAACACAGTGGGGCACCGCCTTGGAACGGTCAGTGGCAAAACACCACTTGGGAGCTTAAACCGGTTTATGGTGCGCACCCAAACTCGTTCATAGCTAATAACCTATAATTAGTGTGGTGCTTTTAAATACGAACACCACTTCATAACTCTAACTCCAGATGGCTGTATAGTTATCAACAAGCTTTCAGCTTGGGCTGAAGATTGGTGTGTATCGATCAATACAGAGAAATCGTCCACAAGTGATGATAGTCAGGCTCCGCTTAGGGCACAACAAGCTCAATGCTCACATGTACAAGAAATACAGACTGGCATCATCGCCAACTTGTCCATGTGGTGAAGAAGATCAGACTGCGGAGCATATACTTCAGAGATGTAAAAGACATGACCAGGAGCGAGCTGCCACTTGGCCGATAGATATCTCAATCCACCAGAAACTGTATGGAGGCATTGATGATCTGCGGCAAACCACAAGTTTCATCGAGGCTACTGGTCTGACAGTGTAGTCGCGAACGACAAGAAGAAGAAGATAACTCTAACACTGAAATTAAATTGAGAGGACATCGTTGCCGATAGAAAATTAAATATGTCCTAGAGGGTTCCCGTGCCGTGTGATCTTGTGGGGCAAAATTGAGCCGATTCAGATGGATTCCATGCATTAACGAAATCGAAAGTAAAACGTTTTTAGATAAAAATAACTATATCTCATCTTCGTTTGGACTTGTGCCAACTGATAAAACAAATGTAACGATAAAAAAGCGATGGTATATAGCTACGTCATTCCGTGGTTCATATGGGTTTTTTTATGCACAAAAATGTGTTTAGGACGAAAATTTCGATTTTCCGAGCTCACTGACGTTGGAGTTCATTGTTTACCACAAAGGGTGTCCTGTGCGCGAACAGAGAGGGATCCGTTTTTCTCATTTTTGCAGAGAGAGAGAGAGAGATCCGATATGCATATACACCGTGCCTTATGTGCAGGCCGTTAGCAAGTATGGAAAGCAACCAAGGAACTATTTCCAGAGTCTGTTACTACATGTCTTGATATTGATTACAGTTTCTGAATCATTCTAGACAGTTTGAAAAGAACTGTTCTTTCCGAGTTATTCTAAGGTTAGTTTTTCTATGTACCTCATGAAGCCGCTTACTTACCTTGTCTTTAGGTCCTATTCATGAGCTCTTTCAATATCAGCAGAATTTGAACAGTAACATAATCTTAGGATGCATTGCTCCATTTCATTGAATTTGTGAACCAGTCGACTTTGTGTAGGGAACTTCAAGTACAGTTGATCACGGTGTAATTTGATTGACAGATAATGATACATACCTTTATAAAATGCTTTCGGACTAAAGAGTTTGATTTGAAAATGTGGATTCAGCTGTAAACTACTTCTGTACAAACAACCCTAATTATAAGAGACAACTTTTGTTAACCTTTGTGAGTCTAACTGCGTGCAGAGGTGATTTGTTTGCCTCACAACACCTCAATGTCAGTTATAAAGGAAAAAGCTGGATGGAATCGCTTCTATTCATTAGAAAGGCAATCCTTAAACAGTCTGTATACCGCTATTATAATTCAAGATACACGACATAGAAAATAGAGAACAGTAGTTACAAAAAGCAGAAACTTTATTTCGTCATTTTCGAGAGGATGGGGTAAAAAGTTAACCTGTTTCACAGCAAAAAATTTCAGTATATTTACTATGTTGGAATGTATATCGTTAGTACGGATATGTCGTCATACACGCGTGTGATATTAAAATTCAATTTCTACATTAAATAAATATATTAATTTTAACTCTTAGCCTGCTAAATTTCTAAAATGGACTGGTCCATCATTTAATTTGAGCAAAACCATTTATTATTTGAAGGGGTGTTCACTGAAAATTTACTGACTGAATAGCAAACAGTAGGTGCAGATCATCCGTGCAGGTGGTTGAGATTGGTCTGCCCTGCTCACAGAGGCAGAATAACTTGCCTACAGCAGGCTAAATGTTAAAGAATATGCAACATGCTACCCTGCATCAACACATGAATTGTAAGTTTAATATATGCGTTTTAGAGTACAAATATAGCATTTTATTTTATGCTAACTAATGAAATACTGTATTCTATCAGTTAAATATTTTCATATCTCATCACTCACACTGTGAAAATATGAAATCTATATTTTCACACTGTTAGAGATAGAGCTCCGCCCCCTCATTACATTGTGTATGAATTTTAAATTATTTGCTTTAAACAGGATAAAAATTGTAGTCGCACTTTGTTCTTTATAGTATATTTCTCGATTCAAATTATTTTACTTAAAGAGAATTTCATAACGTTATGCAGCAAAAAAATAAAATAAAATGGAACTTTGTTGTATGCGTCTTTATAACGTCACAGCACGTATGACGTCATGTCTGTTCACGCGCGTCTGTTTCAAGCGCTGAGATAAAAAATAGTTGCAAAATGCACATCTCAACGTAATTGAGCATAAAGTAAAAAGAAAATTTGTTTGTTTTTCGTGAATATGGAATATATCTCACCTCGAAGCGAGAAAATTTTCACATTTTCACTCGCGCTACGCGCTCGTGAAAAAATTTGAAATTTTCTCACTTCTAGATCTAGTGAGATATAGGCCTATTCCATATTCACTCAAAACAAACAAATAACCTCTATTTCTTATTTAGCCTAACGCAATTTCGAATAACAAAATAAGAAATCAGTGTCAAAATGTTTCTTTTCTTTTGCATTTTAGTCAGGGATTGATGATGAAGCTGCATAAAGTTTGCTATTACATAAGTCTACGTAAACTCAACTAGTACAGACCTACCTTAAGCGGATTGCCGACTTTTAAAGCTAACATTGTTAGCATCTCGGTTATAATAGCTCAATCGTTCATGGATACTAATAAATGTTTATCTACAGATAGTATGTTATGTGAGTTACGTGGTGAGCGGAGCACATACTACACATGGGGAACATACAGAAACAGACAGCATGCGGTTCGGCTATGATCCGGTTTTGGTAAATAAATACACTTTCGTATATTTATATCAATTCATGCACGGTTGTATGATGCATTCAAGTGAATCTACATGTTCTTAAAAATAAACAAATAAAGTATGACGTCGTCGCTTCTTCGCCGGTGTTTACATGACAAGAAAATGCGTTTGTTTGCGCTTCGTTCGGTAAACACACATTAGATTGTAGAACATGAGGGTTAAAAGTTCTTTTTTCTGTTTAGAAGAACCAAAATGGCTACATCTGTTGATTTCACATAACCAGTATATGACTTTTATCTATTAACAATTTAAAATGGATGTTAAGGTCACACACTGAAGCTACAAGTTTCTTTTCAGTCCGTTTAACAGTTTTTCTTTATTTATTTTAGTCTAATCAGTTTATAAAACATAGAATATGAACAACTTTATATATTGTTATTTTCATCTATGACACTGTAAACAGTTAGTGTTTACTTTAATTGCATCGCAATCTCGTAGGGGTAAGAAGATACACTTTTGTATATTTTTGAACAATAATTATGAAACATATCTGATGATTCCACGGAGAAATGATAATGTTTATATTTCATTGGTAGGGACCTACACTTGAATGGCTTAAGAGTATGTTTTATAAATGATCCAGAATGCATAAAAATATATACTTAAATGAATGCAAAGAACATTTATTTGCTTAACATGTTCAAGATTTTTTATTCAATAAATGTAATTTTAAAAAGAAAACTTGACTTTACATGTAAATGCAAGATCTAAATGTCTTTCACACGTCGGCACCAGATTTAGCATTTTAATGAGTGTTGTATTAACTGCAAGTGGAATTCGAACTAACAATGATTTGATTGCTTGTGTTTAGCGCCTTTTTCCAACAGTATTTCAGTTATGTAACAGTGTGCAGTTACCCTAACTAGTGTTCCTGGATTCTGTACCAGAACAAACATGATCTCCACAAGTTACTGCTTCCATCCTTACTTGAATAAGCGGTGGAGGACAAATGAATTCAGACACAAAGTACTTCATAAAATCGTCGAGGAGAACACCCGACCCAGCAATCCGTAGATCTGCATTCTGCCTATTGAGGTATGCAGGCGGGTTGACCTACCAACGAAATCAACAAAACTGCACGTAATTTCTTGATAAAAGATTAATCAACTTTTTCAGCACCATCTTGTTGCTATAACTACCGGAACGTGTTTTATTGTACCACTTACTCACGATGAACGAGATCACATCAAAAGCACATCAGGGCTCGAAGAAATGGAGGTAATATTCATCATACATTGATAATTTCATACTCTAATCTTATGTGTAAAAACTGCCATGAATTGCCAAGTCATTTTTAAATGTTTATGACTACAGTGGTGTGTACTTTCTGCTATTGTCATAATATTATGTAGAATTAACGTTAATATTATGTCTTAAACAGACTATGAAATGGGAAAGTGAGAAATGTAAGTAGAACAAATGGCACATCTATTTCACAAAATCTCTTACTCAGATACATGTATATTATAAAACCTTCAGTGTTTCCACACAAATACCTTATTCGTCTAGGTAAACTTGTGCAAAGTGTTTTGATGAAATTTAAAGTAATGAACTGTCAAATTTCAATTACAGTGTCCTGTTGTTTTTCCATTTTGAGTTACTTGCTTTTGGATTTTCTCATTTTCTCTGCAAATATTCAATACTGGTATTGTCTAAAGACTGTGGAAGCAAGTTTATACCTGTAGTTTTTTCTATTTTTTCCTTGCAGTTTTATCTTGAGGTGTGTAACAGTCTGCGAGTACCTTTGCTAAAAAAGGTCACATATTGGTATCTAGAACTTGAGACGATATACATTCCGTCTACAACTTTAACACTAGTTATACATCACTATCCTTAGAACAACATTTCATTGTTTATCATATATACCTAATCCCGCTTGTTTCAATTGTTGGAAAGTTTGCCTCAAGACATTTTTAAGTCTGTTTTTAGTTGAGATGACAGAGATCTTCCTCAAAACTCTGTTATAATATCTTCTTCATTAAATCTTCAAATACAAGGTGCAAGTATGACCAGGAACTTGCAAAACTAAACCGTTAAACCATTGTCTACTATACTAATATTGGTTATCAAAAATGTGAGAGTTTTAAAGACAGAATAAATCCAACATGTGAATTAAAAATAATTAAGAAATAATAAGATTCCAAACGTAGTTTATCGTAGAATAACCCGAGTTTTGAGTTCTTATGCGTAAGAATATATCACGAAGGCCTTCGTGATATATTGTTAGGCCTTCGTGATATATTGTTTCGCATAAGAACGAAAACCTCGGGTTATTCTACGATAAATCACACTTGGAAACTTATTATTTCGATTCTAACACGACATACTACTATCAACAGTGTTAGTAAAAATGGTAACTATTTTTTACGACCATGCTACGCTCCTGGATCGGATGACGTCATTGCCTGCGAGTGGTTTATTGCAGAATAACCCAAGATAGATTTCGCTCTACGTGTATATAGGTTATTCCCTGGTCGTGTTAGAACTTACAATAACCACTACATAGACCCAGCGTAAACACAAAAACACGCCAAGTATCCAACCACTATGCGTGTAATACGTAGTTTGGAAAGGCCTTCCCTATCTAAGTAAATGAAAGAGCTGAAATGTATCAAAATTAACCTAGACTAAGTTCTACAGAAAAGACAAAACAAGCAGCTTTCATTCAAATGAGCCGCCCGTTGGAAAACCAACATAGTGGCTTTGCGAGCAGCTTGATCCAGACCAGCCTGCGCATCCGCTCAGTCTGGTCAGGATCCATGCTGTTCGCTAACGGTTTCTCTAATTGTTATAGGCTTTGAAAGCGAACACCATGGATCCTGACCAGACTGCGCGGATGTTGGTTTTCTCATGGCACGGCTCAAAAGATACTTGAATCTTATGTTTGATAAGAGACGAGCTACATAAGTCTTACAGCAATAACAAATTAATAAACTCCGTTCTTTCCGCAGGTGAAAATGATGCGAGAATGGATTGGACAGCTCCCGGAAGTCAGAGTTTATCACGACGATACCCACTTGCCAGCGGATACCAAGAGGTGGTGCGCAACACGAGATATATTTCTTCTGGAGAGAGATGTTAAAGCAATGACGTCACCAAAGTCCCCATTGGTATCCGTTTCTCCATGATTTTCGACGAATTTTTGTTAACTGATTAAAAGAGAAATAAAGTTATCAAAGAGCTATGTAGTATAACTCATAAAACATTATTTATTAAACATATTTATATATAATTCCTGGAGAAAGCACTTGTAATCATTTAAATATTACTAAAGAGTATTTTCATCGTAATTGGGATTGAAACCCTGTCAAAATCCGTTCAGATACGATAAGTTATGCTTAAATATAACTTAATGCCGCATCCAAAGAAATACAATTAGCCTTAAACGCGGCTCACAGAGCGATCCTATAACCTTGAAATAAAATCAGTACGTGACACTTCAAATATCATCATCATCAATTGTGGAAACTGAACTCTTCATTCGAGACAGAAAGTTCAGAGAAAGCTGCTAGATGTTTTATCTAAATTAGCGAAACGTCTTTTTACCACATATTTCGTTCCGTATATCAGATTATCATTTATAAATCAGTATGATACTACCTTCTAAATACGGATAACTGCAAGCTTGTAAGGTTCAGAACTGAAGACAAAAAAGAAACTTACTATAGATACGTGTAACATTTCTTAGAACAGTATTTTGGATAGTGCTCCGCCCTATCGTTATTACCGTGGTATGGAATCTATCATAGAAATTGTCTTATCAACACAAACTTCATTATTTTTCTATCAAACACATATAATTTATAACAAAACATAAATTCAGAATCAGTATTGTTTGATAAAAACATTAATGTTAAAAACGTTGTACTTGCATTTACGGGATTAGCATGCCGTTTTACATGTATAACACACATATTTAGTTTAACAGTAGTTTATTGCATTTGTTGTTGAAACATATCAACAATAATACGAACAGTAAAAGTAATACATACAAATGAATTGGGCCAAGAGTTATGCCACCATCAATAAATGACCCGTTCCACGTGAAGTCAAATCAACACCACTCTAAAAATGTGACAGTATAGGATGACTTTCTAACCATGAACTAAAATTGAAAATACATGAATGTGTTTAAAAGTAATAAATTAAGATTTGAAAAGAAATCGAAAAAGGAGATAAAGATTAACGTGAGAGAAAAATAATTATAACCAAGAAGACAGAATTTACTGACCAAACGTAAGTAATTTCATTATTAAATAAAGAATCGGAAATCTGCACATAAAAATGTGAAAGAGATAAAAAGAAGTATTTATTTCGCCGTACCAACGTGCACGCAACACGCAACACATTGGCTTCTCTATTAATAAGTACACTTTTTCGCGTATAAATGTCTGAAGAAGTCCGCGGGAATATTTCGGTCGAGGTAACGGGCATATCCCAAGGGCTTCTGGAGACGTTAATGCACAAAACAAACATATTTTGTTGCTATTCTTGCAAACCATGACAAGAAGACTAAATGTAGTTTTCACAGGGGATGCCTTTACGATCCCGGCACAACTTTTATTTCCCATTCTGTTCTTCTTGGAAACGGTCAATATGATTGTTTTAATTATCCACCGGCTCTCACAAATCAATAGTACAACAAAAAAGCATGAATACAATGTTTTCAAAAGATCCTTTTTATTTCTCGTTATTGCCAATATGCATATCACTTACAAATTCGATAAACAGGAACATGATTTCAAAAATAATAATCTTATATACGAGATATTAATCATTAAAGGTACAGATACGCATGAATATATCCGTGCTTTAAAAATTTACATGATTTCTTAGGGTAACTAAATAAAAACATACCGACTGATACTTCCAAAATATCGTTTGCATGATTTGTTATAAGAAACAATTGCACAAGTTACACGCGATTCCATACATTCACAAATATCGACAAAATTGATGACGAAGAATTCAAAAAAAAAGAAAAAAAAAGGAAGAAAAGAAAAAAAGAAAAGAAAAACAATGGGCGACTCTGTATGGAAGATGGCAATGCGTTTATGGTTAGTGTGAAAAAGCAAAAAAAAAAAAAAATAATAAAATAAAATAAAAAAAAAAATAATAATAATTAAAAATAAGAATAAAAGAAACACTATAATACTATAACGTTGATAATTTTATATATTTTATGCTACGAAAAAAGGTTATTATAGAAGGATCAAGACAAAGATTTCAGATGTCCATCTGTGCAAGAATAAAAATTCGCCCCTTGCAAGGCATTTCAAAAATAAAAATCGTGATTTAACAGCAAGTTAATTGCCTTGTTAATTCTCGTGATAACATGGGCCGATCCAGTATAAAAAAGTTTTTACATAAGAAATTGTGTTTCTGTATAAGAAAGATCAAAAGTTTTAGTTTCATTTCAGAAAAAGGTTTAACCTTCCCGTTGCCAGTATGTTGACTTATTTAAAGTGATCATTTTTAGCAGTTATACAATTTTCTAAATAATATTAATCTCTGGATGGCAAAGATAATAGAGGAAAGATGCTGGAACCCAAAAAAGTATCTGAACCCACAGCCGCTAACATTCTGTAGGCCAGCAGTCGCTAACATTTTCTAGACTAGCAGTTACTAACATTCTTTTGACCAGCAGTCGCTTAATTTTCCTAGGCCAGCATTCGCTTACATACTTTAGACCAACAGTCGCTAACATTCTTTGGACAAGCAGTCGCTAACATTCTCTCGGCCAGCAGCCGCTAAAATTCTCTGGACTAGCAGTTGCTAACAATCTCTTCACCAGCAGTCGCTAAACTTCCTAGGCCAGCAGTCACGAACATTCTTCGGTCAAACAGTCGCTAACATTCTGTCGGCCAGCAGCCGCTAAAGTTCTCTGGACTAGCAGTTGCTAACAATCTCTGAAGCAGCAGTCACTAAAATTTCCTAGGTCAGCAGTCACTTACATTCTAAGGCCCAACAGTCGTTAACATTCTTTGGACCAACAGTCGCTAACATTCTCTAGGCCAGCTGTCGCTAAGATTCTCTCGACCGACAGTCGCTAAATTTCTCTTGGTCAGCAGTCACTTACATTCTCTGGACCAGCAGTCGCTAATATGCTCTTTACAAGCATTCTCTAGCATTTCTGAGCTGGCAGTTCGTTCTAAAATTATCTGGACTAGTAGTCGCTAACATTCATTCGGCCGGCAGTCGATAACATTCCAGGAACCAGCAGGCGCTGACATTTAATGGGCAAGCAGTCGCAAACAATATCTGGACCAGCAGACGCTAACATTCTCTGGACAAGCAGTCGCTAAAATTCTCTAGGACAGCTGTCGCTAACATTCCTTAAACTAACAGTTACTAACATTCTCTAGACCATAAGTCTGTAACATGCTCTGGGGCAATAGTCGTTAACATTCTTTGGACCAACAGTCAATTACATTCTCTGGAACAATAGTCGCTCACATTCTCTGGACTAGCAGCCATTAACATTATTTTGACCAACATGCGTTAACATTCTTTGTACCAACAGTCGCTTATATTCTCTGGGCCAATAGCCGCTCAAATTCTCTGGACTAGCAGTCGCTAACATTCTTTTGAACAACAGGCGGTAACTCTAACATTCTCTGGATTAGCAGCCGCTAATATGCTCTTTGGAAGCAGTCGCCAGCATTCTCTGTGCTAAAATTTTCTGAACCAAAAACATTAATTTGGTCGTTAACATTTATTTGGTCAGCAGTTACTAACATTCTCTGGACCAGCAGTCGCTAAAAGTCTCTGAATAAGCAGACGCTGAAATTCTCTTGGCAAGCAGTCGCTACCATTCTCTGGGCCACTGTCGCTAATACTCCATGGGTCATCAGTTGCTACCAATCTCTGTGTCAGCAGTTGCCGACATTCTCTAAGCCACAGTCGTTAACATTCCATGGGTCAGCAGACGCTGACCTTCCACGGGCCAACAGTTGCTAACATTCTCTGACCAGCAATAATGTACATTCTTTTGACCAGCAGTCGCTAACATTTTCTAGGCCAGCTGTCGCTTACCTTTTCTGGACTAGCACTTGCTAGCATTCTCTGGACCAGCAGTCGCTAACATTCTCTAGGCCAGCAGACGCTAACATTTTTTTGGACCAACAGTCACTAAAATCTCTGGACAAGCTGACGCTAAAATTCTCTTGCCAAGCACTTGCTACCATTCTCTGGGCCATAGTTGCTAATACTCCATTAATTTGGTCGTTAACATTTACTTTGTCAGCAGTTACTAACATTCTTTGGACCAGCAGTCCCTAAAATTCTCTGAAAATTCTCTTGCCGAGCAGTCGCTACCATTCTCTGGGCCATAGTCGCTAATATTCTATGGGCCGTCAGTCGCTACTATGTTCTGTCCCAGTTGTCGCTACCAATCTCTGTGACAGCAGTTGCTGACATTCTCAAAGCCAACAGTCACAGTCGTTAACGTTCCATGGGTCAGCAGCCGCTGACCTTCCACGAGCCAACAGTTGCTAACATTATCTGACAAGCAGTTGCTGACATTCTCTTGACCAGCAGCCGCTAACCTTTTCTGGACTAGCAGTTGCTACCATTCTCTGGACCAACAGCCGCTTACATTCTCTAGGCCAGCAAACGCTAACATTCTTTGGACCAACAGTCACTAACATTTTCCCGGCCAATAGTCGCTTACATTCTGTGGGCCAGCAGTCGCTAACTTTCCCAAGGTCAGCAGTCGCCAACATTATTTGAGCCAACAGTCACTTACGTTCTCTGGACCAGCATTCGCTAATATGCGTTTTGCAAGCAGTCGCTAGCATTCTCTGAGCTGGCAGTTGCTAAAATTCTCTGACCCAGCAGTCGCTAACATTCATGTCACTAACATTCATTTGGCCAGCGTGCGTTAACTTATACCTTGTCAGCCATTTCTAACAGTCTCTCGACCGGCAGACGCTAAAATTCTCTCGGCATGCAGTCGCTAACATTCATGGGCCAGCATTTGCTAACATTCTCTGAGCGGGAACTTGCTATCATTCACTGTGTCAGCAGTCGTTACCAACTAAGGGCCGCAGTCGCTAATATTCTCTGGACCAGCAGTCGCTAACATTTTCTAGGCCAGCAGACGCTTACATTCTTTGAACCAACAGTCGCTAAAATCTCTGAACAAGCAGACGCTAAAATTCTCTCGCCAAGCAGTCGCTACCATTCTCTGGGCCATAGTCGCTAATACTCCATTAATTTGGTCGTTAACATTTACTTGGTCAGCAGTTAATAACATTCTTTGGACCAGCAGTCGCTAAAAGTTTCTGGACACGTAGACGCTAAAATTCTCTTGCCAAGCAGTCGCTACCATTCTCTGGGCATAGTCGCTAATATTCTATATTCTATTCTATACTGTTGCTAACATTCTCTGACTAGCAGTTGCTGACATTCTCTTGACCAGCAGTCGCAAACCTTTTCTGGACTAGCAGTTGCTTACATTCTCTGGACCAGCATTCGCTCACATTCTCTAGGCCAGCAGACGCTAACATTCTTTGGACCAACAGTCACTAACATTTTCCCGGCAAACAGTCGCTAACATTCTCTGGACCAGCAGTCGCTAACTTTCCCAAGGGCAGTTGTTTGAGCCAACAGTCACTTACGTTCTCTCGATCAGCATTCGTTAATATACTCTTTGCAAGCAGCCGCTAGCATTCTCTGAGCTGGCAGTTGCTAAACTTCTCTGAACCAACAGTCGCTAACATTCATGTCACTAACATTCATTTAGCCAGCATGTGTAAACTTTTTCTAGGTCAACCGTTTCTAACAGTTTCTGGACCAGCAGACGCTAAAATTCTCTTGGCCAGCAGTCGCTAACATTCTCTGAGCGGGAACTTGCTACCATTCACTGTATCAGCAGTCGTTGCCAACTATGGGCCGCAGTCGCTAATATTCTCTGGGCCAGCAGTCGCTAACATTCTCTTGGTCAGCAGTCGCTAAAATTCTCTGGGTCAGCATTCGCTACCAACTATGGGCCGCAGTTGCTAATATTCCATGGGCCGACAGACGCTTAATTTCTGTGTCAGCAGTTGCCGACGTTTCTGTGGCCAAGAGTTGCTAACACTCTATTAGCCAGCAGTTGCTAACATTCCATGGTCAGCATTTGCTAACATTTTCTGGGCCAGAAATTGCTACTATTCTCTGTGTCAGCAGTCACTAACTTGAATAAAATGTCTAACGTGCCGGGTGCAATTAACAAATACGGTTTAAACGTATTATATGCCAATATCAATGTCTTATTGTTTTGGTGTCGACAAAGTACTATGGCTTAGAGAATTAATTGTTGTGTGTGTGTAAGGGAGAGCATCGCGGATGAGTGGGATATATGTATTTGAAAAGTGTTACATTTCAAAATTTTAACTTAAACGTCAGTATAACATTTTTACATCTTTATAAATGTATATAAACACTGAATACAAAGTACTTCAAGCAGAACGAAGACATGTTTCAAAACATGACAATGCAATATCAGTATCATACGAATGTTTTATAACTGCAAATTGTATCTAAAGAAAATCTTGAAAAAGGACCTGAATAATTGTTTTCATAGTAGTTAAGCATTTTAATATGCTGCATGAGTAAAATACGTACTCATTTTGCATTGTAATGTAATGTATTGTATTGTATTGTATTGTATTGTATTGTATTGTATTGTATTGTATTGTATTGCATTGCATTGCATTGCATTGCATTGTATTGTATTGCTTTGTATTGTATTGTATTATATTGTAGAACAGAATAACTGGTTTTAAATTTGGTGTATGACACTTAAGAACATTTCAAAATTTTGGTTTTGTGTCCGGACCGGGATTTGAACCTCTGGATTGATAGTCAAGCGTAAAACCATGTATCCATAAGTACACCTGGCCAACACTTGAGCTTTGTCGGTGCGACTTCAAACCAAACAAAACAATTACTTTTTGTCGTTGACATTAATCCCTTACTAAAATAACGCATTTTACGTTTGTATATTATTTCAGGTTTACTCGTAAAAATCGTAAGTTAAGACTTCAGACGGTTGGTAATAAAATGTAATTAATGCAGCTTCCTCTTTAATATACTTTGATTATAAACATTTCGTTCAATTTCAGTTTCTTTCATATTATGTAAAATAAGCAAAGATTAACATTACGTTTTCTCTATATGAATACTTAACATTATTCAAGTTTGAAAAGACGAATATACATTCGCTATCAGCGGATCAATAAATGCAACCGCGATACCACTTAACATGTGACAAATAAACTTTCTGTAAGATTATATTTTTCGAAAATATATAATACAAATGTTTTATAAAGTTGGACGAAAGCCGAATAACATAATTAGAAACACGTCAATATTGAGTCATATCTTGTCATATCTGTGTCATACGACTGTTATCTAAACAGTCATTAATTCAGGGTCAAATTTTATACAACTATATTTATCTGTTATGATAGTAGTTGTCTTTGAAAAGTGCTAAACGTGTAAGCAGACCGCATACAAAGTTCAATAGTTATACATTCAATACAAATGAGCCGTGCCATGGGAAAACCAACATAGTGGGTGTGCGACCAGCATGGATCCAGACCAGCCTGCGCATCCGCGCAGTCTGGTCAGGATCCATGCTGTTCGCTGACAGTTTCTCCAATTCCAATAGGCTTTAAAAGCGAACAGCATGGAGCCTGACCAGACTGCGCGGATGCGCAGGCTGGTCTGGATCCATGCTGGTCGCACACCCACTATGTTGGTTTTTCCATGGCACGGCTCAAATACATTTTTACACCACAATCATTATGGTTTAATATTATCTCTTTCTTAACTGATATAGATAAAAATTGACCTATATTATTATCTACAACATAGCAAAATTATCAACAGGTAATTCCAATGTTTACCTATCTTGATATATGCATTTAGCTAAAATCTAAACAAGTGTTTTCCAAAACAATGAGCAATTAAATAAAAGAGAGATCGTCGTGCGTATATGCTGCCTCGCGATTTTAGTGTGTAAATAATATGACAGTTGCCCTACAAAACTTGACTTTTTTTAAAAAAAAGTTCAGTAATATTTCTATTTGTGCCATACTTTTTCTGAATCATTTCAAAGTGCCGTTATATCTCAAAGACACTAAATGTGTGCGGATGATGTTTTAGAATACATTCGTAGTCAACAGGGGCAATGTCAATAAAAACTTCCCGCTTCTGTCCCATTGGCACCTGAAATACCGTTTGTGTGACGAAATCTTGTTCATAGTTTATTCCATTCAAACAAAGCTTTTGCACTGCAGCTAATATTGTTGGTGATCCTTTATCCCCTTTTAACTTGACTGTATATCCTATTCTCCTACAAAAGATACGGATTTATTTGTTTCAACCAATCTTCTGCGCAACAAAAAACATGTCGACATAGTTATTACGGCATACAATAAACTCAAGATAGCTACACATTTTAGCGTAATAACACACGTGGTAGTTACCTCCGGGAATGACAGGGTCCTTTCTTGAAGCCAATTGTGCTGTACAAAACGTAAGTCCCCCCGGTATTTACATGTATTCCATGTTCATCGTAAGTCAAAGTACCTTCTGTTACTCCACCAGACCGCCATACAATGTGAGCATTTGTAACTGTAGAGAGAGACGTTGGAAAAATATAATTTTGCATTGTTCTATACATAAATTGAGACTGTAATTTATCTTGTCTCATTAGATTTAGGTAATATGTCAATTAGTTTTGATTTCACATAATGTATTATGACCGCTACACGCGATTGTTGTTTGTAAAATCATGTCATATGAATTCAAGCTATATTATGAAAATGCCTTAATTTGTAGATCTATACTCTCAAAACAAAGTATAATGACCTGTTAGGCAACGAAAACTTTTTATGTTCTTTCTAACGTTATTCAGGTCGTTGGTTTTGGAATTCGAAATAGCCAAATTAAAATTTAAATTATTTTCAATAATTGATATAAGTATATACTAACACGATAGTAATTTGCACTATAAATCAGTCGCCATTATACCATTTATAAACTTTAATTTCTTAGATATAGCTTGCTCACAGATTGACTTACCGTGTCCGGACAAATGAATGGCTGAACGACGACGTGTCAGTAACTTGTTGATGAGTTTGTAGTTTCTCTGTACGCCTTGCTGATTCGTCCAGCCCTAGTACAGTATGTAGAAATTGTTTCAGTACGTTTACAACAATGCGTAAATGTGTTGTTGGAAGATTTGAATTAAAAAGTATTATAAAACAAACAGAGTATTTTAAAAACGAATTGATAAAATTTCAAAATAGCTTAACTTATTACATGTATATAGCTTTTTCTTACGATAGCACGGATGTGCAGGTTCTTTGAATGAAACAATTTTCAGATTATAAACATTATAGTCCTTTCTCCCTACCTGACATGTTTGAAAATACAGTTTTATTCACCTTGCTTTTGACTCTAAGAAAAATCATGTACAGATTAACGGCTAACCTTTATCAGAAAAGCTAAAAGATCCTCTGTGTTTTTCACACAACATTGACCATCCTTATGTCTGATGATACCCAAGTCTTTTATCTCCTGACTTGTCAGTTTATGAATTATGTCACATTTTAAACATTTCTTGTATTCTTGTACAGTAGCATCTCTCTGCGTTTCTGTAGCAACGTACAAAAACGGAAGTCCGACAACGTTTAATAGCAAAAATATTACATTGAGTACTAACAAGATGTAAAATCCCTTACGGAAATATTTGTACTTATCGGTACTGCTGATGCACTTCCTTTGTTTTCGACGTAAAGGGAAGTTTCGGTTGAAATGGTCCACACATGCATAACTCGAATCAGTTGTAACATGCTGAAAGTCATTTCTTTGACCTTGGCTGCAGGCAGAGCGACAACAGTTAATGTCGCTGTTTAAATGTATCAATTCATGTTCGTGTTTGCTTTGAACTTGTGAAACAGGGTGTAAATAACTAGGGCTGCCCATAGAAACTAAACAACTTCCACACGTTTGTGTACAAGGGTGTTGGTTTATTCTATGTTTCACACTTTCATACACATGTTTTTCAGTGAGACCATTTTCGACGACATCGTCTCTAATTCGGTGTATATTAGCGGCTGTATTAGTGTTTGTTTCGCTCGACCTTCTTTGGGCACATTTACAACATGATAATATATCATCAGCTATAGGATGTCTACCACCGGTGTTATTGCACGTTTTCACGCATTGATTGCTAACGCATATTGGTGGGTACCGCTCTGTGTTTAGACTATAATCTTGTACACATGTTTTATCATTATCACCTGAAATCTGCGTCATTTTGTGGCCTTCTTGGATTTCTTTCCAGTAAGCTTTAGCTTCCGTTTCATTTGCATTTTGTGGTTGTAGGTCGTTGTATTTGGTATTTGAATTTGCATATGTTGTGCCAGTCTCAGTTGACACTTCAGCGGTATCTATACTGTTTGATACCGAAAACATAATGGAGAATTGGTTTTACAGTTATCTAATGAAAATTAAAATATAGTTAAAATTTTATGTTCAGTATGTTGCTATGAATAAGGTTTTATTTATTTCAGCTTGATTTATTTTCATTTATGAATTATTATTACTCTATGGACGGTTTATTATCAACGGAAATGAATTGATGTAAATGCCTAATATTGAAAAGAGGTTAAAATTACCTAACATTTTCTTGCATTTCATTTATTTCATTATAATTTTCGTAAATTAAATGTACATGTATGAAATTATGATTATTCGTGGTGGATTATCTTCACGAGATTTATCGTTAAAAATTGAATAATCGATCCTTAAAATATCGTAGTCAATACGAGATTCATTTTTGATATTATTTCTGGATAAAGACGAAATATGACTACACATTATTGATTCAACATGTTTGTCGATATCATAAGTAATCAACTTGCAATATAACAATGAAGTGTCTAAAACTGGGTGACTCGACTGCACACTTTCTATTATAAATACAAAGTCCATTTTTATAGACATTTCGTCCTTTGAAGGATACAGCTTTCTTTAGTACGAAAATAAATGTTTACCTTCCATATGTTTAGTGAATACTTCCATACGCTCATATAATAACAGTAAATATCGGATATGAAGTCACCCAGAAAAAAAATAGAATAAAATAAAAATAGCATTTCTAAAAATTCTACCAGGATGTTAATTGTTTTGTTTTGTACGGGTAATTTCCAAGTTTGTTTTCGTTATCTGCTGTTACAATGATCCTAGCAAAATTAGCTCACTTAAATTGACGAAAAATAAGCGGTAGTTATTTACTTAACATTACAGCACACTTATTTGTCCACACATCAGAGTTTGCATTCCACTTAAAGCTTTTGAATTGCATGTCACCTCACATAATACCTTTCTATAGATCGTGCCTTTTATATAACTTTAATCTCTTCATCAGACTTAGTGCCGTTATATTTTGTAAAATGATTTTGTATGTGATATAGTGTTATGCAACAGTTACAGACTCAAGCAAATATGTAAATTATAATACTATTTTAATTGCAGTAAGAGATTTATCTCCAGACCTCTAGGTGTGTAAAAATTCATTTGCTTAGAACGCCTAATATTCGTTTTGCTTCCAAAGGATCTTTTTTTACATATTTTAGTGAAGATAATTATTTGATAGCGGACTTCAATGTATGCCTTATTACACTGGATTTAAATACCCGTTGATGTCCAAGAAAACAAGTCATTTACACAATAAGCTAATGAAACAGGTGTTATGCCAGGGCGCTCTGTCCGGATACCCACGTCTGTGTGTCTGAAATGTTATCTGCCTCCATGTATGTCTAAGATGTCCTCTGTTTGAGACTATCTAAAACGTACATACTTGCTCTCTACTTAATTTATGTAAGGTTTTATATGTCTATTTTAAATAAACTATACATTTTCCTAAACAAAATGCATTTATGTTCTCTTGTAGAAATAAATGATGTTATTTTTGGTGATATATATACACTTATTGTCATGTTGAAAGAGATTACTTGTCGGCTATTATTCATCATTAGTTGCATTCCGTTATACGGTTTGTTTCGTTTATCTATAATCAACATGATTGGCGGCAAAAATACGAGAAGTCCGTGCATGTATTTGCCACGCCCTTGAACCAGTTTGCTAGCTGAAATCGTCCGAACAACTGCTGTATAAAAGTTACCTTGTAGTATGAATTTAAGCTGTTACGTTGGTTGGATGGAATTCTAGAGAAAGAATGGTTGCTGGGACACGAAAGGAAAATAAGTTTCATACAATTTTGTTGTTGTCGTGCATAACAAAGCTTGATTTAGAACAATATTCAGCTTATAATAAACATTCCTTCAAAATCTCCAGCTCTGCGCACATGTATGTTTGTTAATAGTTGAACAATTATCATGTAACAAAATCTTGATTTAGTGTAATTTGAGATAATCGAAAGTACTGACAATGATGATATTGTTGATAAAATATCGGTATCAAAATGTTCAGTTTTGTCAGCGTGATGTGACACGTATTGTAAATGATAATGACGATACGCAATGATATGTATCAGTATGATAATGTTATTATGATGGTGATGATGATGATGATGATGGTGGTGGTATGATGGAGATTGTGATATTATGACGATATGACAATAATGTTGTTCATGATGATGATGTTTATGCTATTATGATGATATGGTGATATACAGTTTGTGTCTATATGATCATAATGATATGATGATGGTGGTATGATGATGATTTGGTGACAATATGGCGTTGATAGCGATTAAATTACGATCATAAATATGATAATAATTATAATTGATGATGATGATAATGATATAACATGATGATGATAAAGATGACAATGGTGATAATATTCTGACGATGATAAGACAACTATGGCGATGATGATGATGATGTTGACAATTACTGATCTGAATAATTATGAAAAATAATGTTCCATATTGCTAATTCGTTTTAATATATTGTAATCATTAAGTATTTCAGTTTGCTAGTAATACTCCAACATTAGGGGGAAATATCAGGTAAAATGAATCAAAGGTAAAAGGTAAACGACAGGTAAAAGGTAAAATTACGTTTGACTTAGTTTTGAAGCTGTTTGAAACTGTTTTCATTGGTAAATATTTCAGAAACTTAATTTAAAAGGAATGATATTAATATATTTATGAAAATATTAGATATAATACATTTTAAATAGGCCATTGCAGTCGACAAAATATTAGTCATAAGGTACAGATCACTTGTCGCTCTCTGTTTGGTGTTCGAACCACGTTCAGGGTTACATGCAGCATTTAAAAAGCAAACCAACTGCCTTACAAAAAGGAAAATCAAATTGATTGTTCTACTGCAGCAAAACGCTTTTGTCTTTATAATAAGTCGCTTCTAACGTCCGTTAAAAGCAGCTATGAAATTGCAGGCATTCGGATATGAGCTTGAGAAGATCATGATGTCTAGTTCATACTATTTCTGTCAGTAACAGTATTAGCACGCCAGGTATTGGCATATGTTTCGATTCATATTACTAGGTCACATGTTTAACCGCTGGCATACTTTAAAGATTCATATATTATTTGTTACCAATTATAAATCATTAAGATGTAACAAACAATTTATAAATGTTCTTAATTCGTCAAGGCCTTTGTTTTAAACTTCAGTACAAGAGAACACGACGTCTAGTTTCAGCTACAAATATAAAGGTAACGGTTATGGTAAAACAGAATACAGATTGAACGTCATTTTAAATGGTAAAAAAGTATCTTGTTTACGTCTTGAATTAGCGAAGGTGACTTATTCCTTTTATATACCCTTAAGCTAATGTAGTACAGCATTCTGTGTATCGATTGGACGAATTTTATTTCATAAAATATTCAGTGGCCCTCAATACACATGTGACCGTATGTGCATTTCGGTATGGCATATAGCAATTTATGAATTGAAGTAAACGTTGAGCAATTCGCCTCACTTTCTCATCGGCTGTGTATGGAGAAATCTCTGCAATTTGCCAGTTTCTTCATTGTCAGCCTATAAAATGGGCTTCTGCCACTTTGCGTTGCTTGTAAGTTGCTATGCCATTTAGCTAGTGATTTTTCTTGTGTTCATATTCATTTCTTAAAATTTAAACATTCTATATGCCATGGTATCAATGAAATAAAGTCGCGGCCATTTCCCATCTACCTTTGTGCATGTTGTTTGTGAATGCTAATAAGAATAGTTAAGAATATTTGTACTGACGTCGTAAAATTACATAGATATAGCGAACCTTATAAAATATCTGTACGTTCTACCTTAATTGTAACCGATTTTAAGCTGGCCCTTGCATCAAGAATTAGACAGCCACCTGCCTTTGGCAACTTCATGGGTTCATTCCTTTGTGGGTTGCTTAACACAGGTCTGGCTGTATACTTTGTAATAGAGAGGTCGCGATGTTGCACTTGGGCGGTTACGCATACGTGTAGATTCAAAGAACATCTCAAGCAACAAAAATCAGACAAGAAACAATATTCACGAATAAGTCATGTGTAAGCGTTAAAGTTCTGATCAGGTTAAGATTACCTGAAAGTCTTTGGCATACGCTGAATATTACGTATACTTGTAAAAATTTTATTCACATTTTGTATGCGCATGTGCATGATATCGCTATCTCTCTGTTACTGGACATGCTGCCTTCTGTTCATAATGGGTTCTACCTTCGCCAATAAAATAATTGAATATTATATATTAAATACATAGGCAACAGTGTAGTCCTAGATCTATATAGATTAGAAAAAAACGGTTTGATGTTATATTTAAGCCTCAACCTGTATTACTATTTATCGTGATAATATCTTTCATCTTGCTCGCAAAAGAACATTTATTTTCCTAACATGTTATTGTTGTTGAATTTAACACACTATACAATGTTTTGCTTACTTTTTATGCCCCCGAAGGGAGGCATATAGTTTTTGAACCGTCTGTCTGTCGGTCTGTCCGCAATTTTCGTGTCCGGTCCATATTTTTGTCATCCATGGATGGATTTTCGAATAACTTGGCATGAATGTGTACCACAGTAAGACGACGTGTCGCGCGCAAGACCCAGGTCCGAAGCTCAAAGGTCAAGGTCACACTTAGACGTTAAAGTTCATTTTTCATGATAGTGCATTCGTATCCGGTCCATATCTTTGACATCCATGGATGGATTTTCAAATAACTTGGCATAAATGTGTATCACAGTAAGACGACGTGTCGCGCGCAAGACCCAGGTCTGTAGCTCAAAGATCAAGGTCACACTTAGACGTTAAAGGTCATATTTCATGATAGTGCATTGATGGGCGTGTCCGGTCCATATCTTTGTCATTCATGCATGGATTTTAAAATTATTGGGCATGAATGTGTACCACAGTAAGACGACGTGTCGCGCGCAAGACCCAGGTCCGTAGCTCAAAGATCAAGGTCACACTTAGACGTTAAAGGTCATATTTCATGATAGTGCATTGATGGGCGTGTCCGGTTCATATCTTTGTCATTCATGCATGGATTTTAAAATAACTACGCATGAATGTGTGGCACAGTAAGACGACGTGTCGCGCGCAAGACCCAGGTCCGTAGGTCAAAGGTCCTAATAAACTCTAACATCGGTCATAACTATTCATTCAAAGTGCCATCGGGGGCATGTGTCATGAGACAGCTCTTGTTAAAATAGTAATTTTCTACAGCTATTGAAAACGGGAATGACACTTATAAGTGGTACTGTCTAGTGTTTCAGATTGTATATTTCGGCTTAGGTGGTTCCATTAACCCCGCTTTCATAGCTTTGATTATTGTAAAATCACCCCGTGGCTATGGTATCTGCTTTTTAATTCTGTCATTTGGCAGTTTCTGTGATACTCAGGCTGCGCAACCTCAGATCCCCTTTCTAAATTACAGTTTGTTGTTTTCTGCCCATTATCTTCTCGTTTAGGAAAATCATATGCCGCTTTTAATCGAATTGCACACTAATGTATCATTCAAGGTTCCATGTGCACAGCCATATGAAAACATCTTCGGATGTCTCTAAATTGTTCTTGGTACTAGTGTCATGCGTAAATATTTAGTTCTGCTCAACCCAGGACTAAAGGCCTTGGACGGTAGCGTGCATTTCCTCTACCGTTCATGAACAAGCTCAATCAAACCGAGCCTGCAACATTTTCACTTTTGTCGTATTGAACGACCTATGGAGTTTCCCCTTTTTCTGTTTAATATCATGGTGAAATCTAAGAAAATATCACTTTTCGAAACATAGAATTAAACCAAGTAAGATGATTGCAGGATCTGTTCGACTGAGCCTGTTCATGAGAGCTAAAAGAATTTGCCTCTAGCACCGGCTTTAGCGGAACTCCCTCATATGTGTAAACATTGAATAGATTCTATAGAAAATATACTATAACACCACTGCATCCAGGTACGGGGCCACAAAGCACTTATTTATTACTGTTGTTGTGGCTAACTAGAAAGAGATCATTGGGAAGCATAGAATGCAACTAAGTAAAATAATAGCACAAATTGAAATTGATTGTAACTGT
This sequence comes from Mercenaria mercenaria, assembly GCF_021730395.1. NCBI lineage: Eukaryota > Metazoa > Mollusca > Bivalvia > Venerida > Veneridae > Mercenaria > Mercenaria mercenaria. Next base: position 79,798,275 of record NC_069367.1, on the reverse strand, counting down.
TCATGAAAGGTTATGAAATGTGCAAACCTCTAACGCCAGCTAGCACCGCATTAAATGGAACTAACCTTTTTTGATTGAAAAATCGGAATATTCCGACATGCAAGTTCGTTAAATGTTTCATGTTGGACTTTTGTCCCTGTTTTTTTTTTTTTTCATATGAATCGATAAGAAAACGCTCCATACCAATTGTAATATGGTTACTTTAATCATATGTTAAATTTAGATTTAGACAGAGAATGCCGTTGATGTAATGCTCATTACTGTGCAGGCATGCCTTTTAAATGTCGGCAACCATTCAATCAATTACCACTATCCTCTAATAAATGACATTTTTATGATGTCAGACTACTAATATGGCCTACATTTCGTCCAGTCGTTATTTAGGACGTAGACCAAAATTAAAATTTTGGAGAGGCGTTTTGATACCAGTGCAAATAAAAAACAAAAAAAAAAAAAACAATCTAATTATACAATTTTTAAGTAAGGGTGTTGCGTTTGTATTAAACATACTTAACAGTTCGTCTTTATGCCATTTTTCAGTCCGCCGTTTTCATAAAAATAACAAAACAGAACTCTGCTGGAGGAAACTAAATTTCAACCGCCCCGTATGGTTTATGTTTAATCAGCAGTGCATTATAGATTATCATTTTGTTGTTTTTCTTTGATGTTGGATTTTAAGTCAGTCCGAAATAGCAATTTGTCAGCTTTAAGTCAGTTTGACAAAAGTTGGATGTCCTCCTAGTATATGATAATTCTACATCCTGTGAGAAGCTGAAATCGACAGAGATGTATCCAAGTGAATCAAGGCTGTGGCATTTAACGCTCAGGCACGAGTGCATTTTACAAATTACTAGCATAAGGCAAGTCGTGAACGATGGCAGAAGAGTAGGAAAGTGCCTCATTACCATTTTTCCTGCAACTTCTTAATAATCTCTTAATGAAAATGGATTGATGACTGTCCCAGTATGTCTGATTTTCAACACGTCAGATAAACCAGATACTCAAACTCACACAGTCAATAGTTTACACACACAAAATAAATACTACTACAAAGGCATCTAACTATTATCAGAAAACTGACAGTGCAAAATATTCTCCAAGTTCTATTTGATTTCAAGCAACTACGTATTATTAGTGTTTTGCGAAGGTCTTATTCCATGAATGATGGACTGGTATTGAAGGAAAGCCATACTTCTGAACTACTACAAATTCATACCAAACCTACCCTGCAACATTTTTGTTTTTGTCGTGTTGAGCGACCTGTGGGGTTTCCACTGTTTCTATTGCTTTTTAGATAGACTGCATGCATTTCGATTAATTGTCTGTAATTGATTAACAAAGAAGTGTAAACAAAAGAAATCAATTCTATCTTAAATCAAATACGGACAATTTACAGCATACAAAAAAAAGAGTTCCTGGTAGAGTCAATATCCGACGTAATTGTTCGCTATTTGTATGTACTTTTGTTACGTTTAGATAGAGTAATTATGTAAAAAAAAATATGCTTCGTTTTAGCTGTAACATGTTTTTCAATTTAAAACTTCAGTCTGCTTTTATTTACGATGTTTATTTTAATCTCTGAAGTTTGATTTATTCAACCTAATGCATTGTTACTGAGTTGCCATAGAACTATGCAGTTTCCTGTTAACAACAGTTGATATAAATAAGATTGTAATGCAAACGAAGCGCTTCTGCCGATCCTACACTGAAATATTTTACATTATCTCTATCTGGAAAAAATGTGTATTTGTTGTCGAATTATTTCAATACTGTTATGACAGGATGCTAATATTCTTACTTTGAAGAAAATGTTAAGTAGAAAGAAGCTGCAATGAAAACTCTATTTCTATTCCTGTTCATCTCATTTTTTCAAAACACTTCTTCACTAATGTACAGGAGCGAGAATGGGTTAACAATTCATTACAATATAACATATCCAAACGTTTGTCATTCGCAGACTGGGATGTTTTTTGCAAAACGAGGTTTTTTTGTTTCTCACTGTGTAGCAGAGTGCGGTTTAAGGAAACATTGTGTGGCTCTCACTTACAGAAGACGTTATCGTGTATGCGAACTATTTTTGTTCACGGAAGGTGTAATCGTCAGACGAGGTGACTGTATATCAATCGACGTATCTGATATTGCTTTAACTGAGGTATTTATAACATGATTTTTTAAACTTAATGTTGTTCATATAATTGATGTAAGTATCATTATTTTGTATTTTTATTAGCACATTAGATCAAACTATAATTTGCTTCATTATAACAGCTGCGACCAAGCTGTTTATCTCTTCATATTTCTTTTCATGATCTCTTAAACAGGAAAAAAAAAAAAAAAAAAAAAAAGAACTCCAGTATAAGATAAATATTTTTCCAAAACGTACACTACGTCAAATTCATAAACAGATAATAATAAGACTTACCATTACATTAATAAGAAATAATATTTATCTTTAAGCTTAAAGGCTTGGTGTGTATCCAAGGTTAATTGTGACAAGTTGCATTAAAATCTACATTGTAGAAAAATACTGTTCGCAAAAATGTTGAAAAAATATGATTTTCTCCATAGCTAGCCATTATTTATTAGGTCCAAATTTTTCAAATTAGTCTAGCAAAATGTCAAGCACACATTGCATACATTTGTAGAAACTATTTTGACCTGTGTGTTCAGAACTGTCTTTTTAACGCCTTTATTTTATCAAAATGTCCATCTAAGTTCCAAAGGATATATTTATGAATTTTATTTAAAATTTTAAATATCGTGTGATATGTTTATAAAGGATTTAAGAAACAGTCCCGTTACGTGATATTTTAGTCCAAATGCGTCCAGTTACGGCATTGATGACCGAAGGGCATTTTTCAGTAAGTCACATCGAAGACATCTTATATGCTTCAGTTACTATCATGAACCGGTCTAATTAGGTGACATCCTCGAACTTACTGCGGAATCCATCGATGTGTGTGTGTGTGTGTTAAAGGTCACAATAGCCTAAATAGTTTTCCCTATATATTCTATATAAAACTGACCTTTTTCAAAGAGCTACCAAACATAGCTAGACCCATTTCAGAGAACAAATCCTTACCTCATTTTAAAGAGTTATGATAAAACTGATATAAAATGAAGAGAAAAGTAGGGGTCATGTATCTTCTAAGAGAGATTTCTCTGGTCACATTTACTTACTGTAAACAGACATCAAAATCACACTGCTGTGACCTGGAAGTACTACTCATACTAAAATTGAGCTTGACTTCACCAAATACAACCTGCTCTCCCATTTTTCCTACCAAAATGTCAACAATACATCCACAATGAAATTGAACAAAAAACTAGCCTCAATTTAGACCTCTGTTGCCATGCCAAGTGAAAAATTAGTGTTCAAATACCTGGCAGCCATTACGCGACTAGACAAGATGGCTCCCACGCTGGTTCCTTTAGATTAGTTAGGCCTAAATAGTGTCGTCGTGAGAATGATAATTCTAAAGATGCATTAACGTCTTGGAAACGAAATATTTTTAACTTTGTCGATTCTCGTATAAAATTTCATAAAACAAATTACCACCTACTTACACCTAAACCCAGGTATACTTTAAGACATATAAAAAAAGGAAATCCAAACATTTCATTTAAAAATGTCTTAGTTCCAGCAGACAAGGCGGCCAACAATATTATCATCATATACTTTGAAACCAACATTATATTAATGTTTTACCGAACGAATTAAATAGCACTAAAGCTTATACATTGACTCCTTCTGTTGAACAAAATTTGGTCACTGACCACATCACTGTAGTTTCTAATTTGAAAATATAAATGATGAACAGAATTAAACTTCCAACCATCTACTGGATTCCTAAATTGCATAAACAACCATAAAAAGCTCGTTTTATCGTTAATTCAAGCTCTTGTGTACCACTACAAATATTTCTCATTTATTAACATCATGTATAACTTCTGTAAAAACTCACTTGAAAAGATATTGCGATAAAGTATATGGAAACTCTGATAAACGCTTATTTTGGTCAACTAAAACTTCTAGTGAAATCCTTGATAAGGTTAAAATTAATAATTGCCAGGCATCTTCTGTCAGTACATACGATTTTTCTACTTTGTATACCACTTAACCACATAATTTAATAAATTACAAACTAACAGCTCTAATTCAAAAGACTTTTGCCAGGGAGAATGCTACATTTCTCGCTTTGCAATTTCGATAAGGCTATTTTACAAGCTGCATTATTAAACATTATACAATATGGAACTGTGACGAAATTTGTAAAGCCCTTTCGTCATAAAAATTACTCTTTGACCCTGTGAATAATGATGAGAAAAAACGTTTCACCATCAGTGTATTATAATTATAAAAAAAACTGTAGTAATATAGGAGTTTGTAATGGCAGAAAATAAATATTCACTGCATTACCATAGCTGTTTTAAGACAATAGAAAACAGTTAGAAATATTATTCATGGGCTCACTTGTGCAGTTGACCTTTGGTAATTCGTATATGCAGTAGATCTAGTATCACGAGAAAATCCTAAATTACGCGTATATGTACAATTTATATAGGCTGGATATATCTGTTAATCTTTTAAACAAAAGGGATAGCGTTGTGATTTTGCCCTTAGGGGAAGAAACTAATAATGTAAGAGAGGGGCTACTATTGTAATCATTAGTCCTCCACCTCTGATTCATGTGGGGAAGTTGGCAGTTACTTGCGGAGAACTGGTTTGTACTGGTACAGAATCCAGGAACACTGGTTAGGTTAACTGCCCGCCGTTACATGACTGAAATACTGTCGAAAAATGGCGTTAAACCCAAATCAAACTAAACAAATACTATTGTACTCTGTCTTGTGTAATAGTCTGTATTCATAATAGTCATGATGAGTTCTCACAAATCAAGTCTGAAATACCATGTTGCCAGGACAAATTAAAAATTGAGATAATGTCCAGACATTTTAGTTTGTAGTAGTTGTCATTAGATTGTTTTGGGAAATAAATTTTGAAGTTTATTGCGACGGAAGACTTCCATTGATTGGCGAGCAAGTAGGCGCGTGAACATGAATGATAATAAATCAGATGTAATCTGATAACCCATTGGATTGTGGTCTGTGCAAATGAAAATGAGCTATTCTTAAACTGACTGTTCATACGAAGTAACATATTGACTTCATTAAAACCATTCTTGTAGTTGTAAGACTATCTGGTAAAATGTTTGAAGAATTTAGCTTAAACTCGCAAAGGAATAAATGTCAAGAAGTACGCGTAAGAATGTATATCGTAGCAAAAAAATATTTTATAGATAAACTTACGATGATCATGGATTTAGAAAATAAAATTCACATTCATAAGACAGTTTTATATTTATTTGCCCTCCTAGCGGGGAAGAATGTGCTACATGATCTTATAAAATGCACCTTCTTTATGCCTTGTGAAAGAAAATAGTCCTGTGAATTGGGCATTGCCTGTAACGGTTAAATAGTAGTCAACTATTGAATTCAATCAGAGATTTTTCCAAACGGTACATATTACATAATTAAACGTCATTACAGTTAAAATCTTATCGTTGCATCCAATAATGTTCACCTTGGAAACATTTAGACATTTGTTCTGTCTTTATTTCAGGTACCATGCGATGACTGCATGTACGGTCAAATGTGTGACCCAGTTCTGAAAGCATGCGTTCAAAAAGGTAATATTTCATTGATACCTTTTAGAGATCTTTAAACAAACATTTCATTAAAACTGTAAGTTACTGTTTGCTATCTCTTAAAATTTATAATTTTGAAATCAGTGCAATAAATTATTAGCAACAGCTTATTATAAATTAAGTTGCCATTGCAATGGTGGTGATATAATTTTACATTTAGGAAAAAAATCAGAGATCATGTACAAATTTAAAATGATTTCACAGAATTAATGTTTTGCTGATCCTAAGTCGAGCTGTCACAATTAGTTATGGGCTGCGATTATACTACAACGAAAAATTGAAAACAAAGATATCATCAGAAGATACTGGCCTAATTTTGAAATATCAAGATTGGCATTTTGATTTGACATATATAGTCACAAGAGTACTTTGCCACTATTCTGTAAATATATACGAGGCAATTCTAGTAAAAATGTCTAATATTGCTATTGGAAAAACTTTGAAGACCTTCCAGTCTGAAGTTGCATGCCTACTTTAAAGCTATTTGGAAGAAACCATTCCTAGATAACTCTCAACCGAAAATGTTCAAGCCATTTGGATTTGCAAACTATGGCCACCAAGGGTATGGCTCTTTTTCTCTATATATATTGAGGGAGAATGTGAAAAGAAGAAGGAACTTTTTGCCAGACTGTAGTATATTTTTACAAATATATAGCTATGTAGAACTTTTAAAAATATTTTTAGGTCGTTACGGTTACACGATGGCTGTCGTTGGAGGGCTTTATATTCTATATCTTAAAAGGGGACAGTTTGAAAATGACCTTCTCTGAAGCTGTTTGATGAATTGTAGAATAAGTCAAACAGTTGTTCCTTTTTACAACTACCTGCTTTTACAGCTAACTTGTGGATGACACGTTGAATTGTAATAAAACAATGTAGCCTTTAATATGGCTTATTTTGTCGATATGTATCTTAGTTGTGCACTATAGTTCCACCTGATTTCAACAATATATGAAAATACTTGAAAATAACAGACATTGTTTTCAAACTTCGTACGTGTGCTCGACACTTTAAAAAATATAATAAGGTACCATTTTCAAAAACAATATTTAGCTTGACACAGGCATTTGAAAAATACGTGTGCAAATATAATAATAAGCAGTGAAAAACTGAAGTTAAGAAATTTACGTTTAGCTAGGGGAAAATTAAAACTTAGATATATGATATTTCAATACAAATGCTTCGGTAGATTCAATTTAACTAGCCAGTTGGCCTACAAAATGGGTCGCACACAACTATTGTGGCTTGTCAATTAACTGATTGTCTGATGACACCATAATTTGAAGTGCTTTATTTAAAAGCCGTGGTATTCACTACTTTTGTTTCTGTAAATTCTAACTGACAAAAAGAAACTATCACTTATGTATCTAGCGTACCGGTATGTTTGTATTAAATTAGTGTTTTCTTCTCAAGAATGCTTAAATGCAACCATACCAAGAAAGGGTGAAATACATGGCAATCGAAAAAGTGTTGGTGATGTGTTAAAATTCAAGTGCACTCGCGGATATCGAGAACAGAATGGCACGGTGAATGCTGTTTGTCTTGAGACAGGGCAATGGGACGAGTCTGCAATATGTGTAATGGGTAAATATATCTATTATAAAACAGAAAATATGATCTGCCCATTAAGCGTGTTTACTAATACTTATAGATGAATAAATGTTAACATTTTTGATCGGATTTTTATCACTAACGAGCATCCTTCACACGGATAAATAATACTTACATAAACATGAATGATATTAGGACGAAATACCTGTATCTGAGTGAACAAACAAGACGTTAAGGTTGTTTATTGTTTTGAATCACTTTTTTTCGAGCACTGTCGGTGCGCAGTCGTGACTTGCTCACGGTCAGTTGTTATTCACTCCTGGCTATTCTTTTCCCTGCCTTATCTTTCAGTGTAACTTTAACCTTAAAACTATTGAAGACAAAGTCTACAACGTAAATTGTACAAATCAGTTTACTATCATTTTTTTCTCTCTCCTGCAATTTAGATTGTCAGAATCCTCCAGACATAGATAATGGTCAGGTAATCGCGGTCAACTTGGATACTGCAAATGTAGCGTGTGAACAAGGGTACGAAAGTGCAAAGACGACAATTAACTGTGCCGAGTCTGTTTCATGGGACAGCGTGACATGTGACCGTATTGGTATATAATTTTACTTTCTCTTTTTAAAGCAGCTGTTATTTTATTTTAACTGGAGTTAAAATCTCACTTTTTATATCGTAATTGCGCACCAGACCCACCATGGATACATTATACAGGCTATGCTAGAATCTCATTTTAAATGCTTGCTAATCCTCCGTCTGCTGTCCGTCCGTCCGTCCGCAAATCTGGATCCTGCGATAACTCAAAAAGTATTCAAGCTAGGTTTATAAAACTTAGTATGTGTATAGAGGTTAATATATAAATTAAGCACGCATATGACTAATGCTTTTAGGTCAAAGGTCAGGGTCATTATTGAAGGTCAAGTAAATTTTGTTTCTGCTCCATAATTTTTATATGCATTGATAGATTATCTTAGTGCTACACATAAAAGTTGCCCATGACAAGTAAAACGCATGATCTATGCTTGTCCGTTAAGGTTTAGGTCATTGTTCAAGGTCAAGAATAAAAGTTGTTTCTGCTTGCATTGAAGTTTTTTTAGTACTACGCTTCTTTTCTGAGTATATCCTGAAGTGATTTCATTTCAGATGCTTCTAAATTTTTCTATAAACATAAGGTTACTGCTATGTATGTTTTAAAAGGGTTAGTGATTTAGCCGTTTATTTTGCAATGTCAGTCATCTATATATCTGCACATGTGTATTACACTATTGTGCAAAACATAATGGGCCTGAATAAAATGTCCCATCCTTATACCATGACAGCTCTATTAAATTTTAACGAGTAGTGAAAATCCAACTCGGTAACAAAAGAAAATCAGTAACAACCATTCTCCAGAAGTCGTTTTTCCGATTACCCCAAAGTTGAATATTTTCACTTGTCTGAGGAAGCGACGGATGCAGTTTCACTCGTTTTCAGAAATACACTTCTTCTTCTTCGTTCGCCCTACACTTAGTAGCCTTGATGGAACGTGTGGTTTGCCGCTGATCCTCAATGCCTCCATACAGTTTCTTGCGGATTGATGTATCTATCGGCCAAGTCGCAGTTCGCTCCTGGTCATGACTTTTACATTTCTGGAGTATATGACCGGCATCACTTGTTCAGACCGATTAAGGAGATGATAAGCATCTTCCTCTTTCCTTGGTCTCGTTAGTGCCTTGATGATGGTGGCTTTCTCCTTGTAGCTCACATGTGTTTTTGGTTGTTCTGAGCTCCTAGCTTAACCAGTTGGTGTGCCTCTCCATTGCCTGCTTTTGACCAGGTTGCGCGAGGCTCTTTTGTTTCTCCAGCCCTTCCTCTGTGATTCAAGTTTGTGCCTGAAGAATTAGGTCTTGGCTCGCTGTAGAGAAAGGTTACTTTCTTGTGAGGGATTGTTTTCTGCTTCCTCCCTGGCCTATGACAGCTTTGCCTGTAGAATTTCCGACTCATCACTCCAGTAGGGCTTATAGTCCTTTCTTGCTCCCCTTGGAATGGCGCTGTAAGCAGCCTTTAGTATACTGGCGTTGAAATCTTTGACAACCCGGTTGATGTCTCTACCTTCCACAATGATGTCTTTACACAGCTCATCCCTCAGATTTTGGTAAAGGGTCCATCTGGCCTTCTTGTAGTTCAACCTGGGAATGTTAGGTGAAGAAGAGGCTATACGGTCCGTAGTAAGATGGACTGGGCGATGGACGCTACCTCCTAGTTGCTCATCAACTTCTCGTTTGACATGTCCGTGTATGTCATCAGTACATAAAGCAACGTCAGGGCTTGACGATGTTCGTCAGCTTCTGGAGTAAAAGGTTGCGGGATCGCCCGGCTTGTTAATAAGGTTAAGTTTATCATCTTGCCAGGTCTCCACTTCGTCTCCACGTTTATCCAGGTGGTTATATCCTCAGCTTTGTGAGAGACTGTTAAAGTCTCCTACAATGATGAACCTGGTTTCATCAGTTGCAACTTTGTCCAAGGACAGAGCTTTGTCATTCGGAGAGTATATATTCACAATTTTCAAGTTGAACTGGTTCTTTCTGAGGCTCAGAACTTGGAACTCGGAGTCAACCATATGCATGTATGTCTGTACAGCACTGATGATGTCATGATGCCTCCTTTTCGTTTGCCAGTTCTGTCACACCGAAAACACTGGTATCTCTGACTTTGAAGGATTTCTCTGGTTGTAGGCGAGTTTCCTGAATGCAACAGACATTGATGTCTTTCTCATGGAGGATATGCTTAAGTTCAGCCTTCTTATTGAAGACACCCTCCGCATTCCAATGCATCAAACTGACGCTATGACTACACAGAAATACACAAAATAAAATGAATTTTGTAAGATTACAATTTGGATACACTGAACGCAGCAAGGCAAACATAATTTGCAGACATGGTTTATTTGAGTCTGTTCATCAGAAGTAATGAAATGTGCAAACTTGCACACCCCAAAGCAATGACTTAAGTAAAACTGCATTATCCATAAAAGCGGAACTCTTTTTTTTTCCATAAAAGTTGCCTGGTCTCAATGATTAAATTGCCAGAAAATATCGGAACACTGGTAATGCTTTTTACAGCCGCCACGTCGTAGTATTTAAAGACTATGATAAAAGTTATAAGACGAATAAGACGATCCTATTAAAGCTTAGAACGCAAAAAAAAGCAAAATATAGCAGACTCGGTTTGAATGACTCTGTTTATTGGAGGTAACGAAAAGTACAGGAAACAAAAACGTTTAAACATATATAATTTATATTCAGTCACAGAATTGCTATTCTTGTTCTGATAAGGAAAACATGCATAATCTTTTTTTTACCTCAAATGAAATAAAGAAAAACCTGTAGAGTAAAGTAAGGATTCTGAACAGTAGAATATATTAAGCTTATCTGCTACACTTTGACAGTCTGTCTGTGTTATGGGAATTAATGCTAGCATCTGAACAAAACAAACTGCTACATTTTGCAGTTTATGCTTAAAAAAAGCAGTCTTGATGGACTTTAGAAATTAATTTTAGGTTAAAATGTTTACTCGTTTAACAATTGAACAATTGTATTGCATATATTAATTCTGGCCGTGCAACTCTAAAATGCCACTCCAGCGTAATACTATTTTTCTTCTGGTATGACCAAGATTTATAATAATACATTATTTCAAACACTTCACACGATTTCTAGATGCAACACGTTTGGTAAAATACAAAATAGAATTGAATATAACATGTACGAAACATCCATTCAAAAGATTACAATTTGCACGTTTATTTGTAAAAACTTTTTATTATTTCATTATTAATGGTGTTTTGTGTCTATGCAAACAACGATCGACGAACAATAAAATTAAATTATATATATGATGTACACTACAATGATTATTTTCTAGTATCTGGATAAATGATGTTACAGTATAAGACCCGCGACGACGCTCGGCAATTTCTGTACGATTATTCGAATGCTACTTCGGTATCCATCCGCCGTAACAGAAAATGGCCTTCCGAAATATGCCGATATCGCATGCGGTGAAAAATCAAAATCTGACGGATAATGTCTATTCTAATTACTGGACAAATACATTAACTTTTAGCCTGCTGGTGACATGTGATTCTGCCTTCGCGGCCAGTGCAGACCAAGATCAGCCTGCACATCCTTGCAGTCTGATCATTGTCTGCACTGTTTGCTATTCAGTCAGTAAGTTTTCAGTTAACATCCCTTCGAATAATATACTAGTAAGGTACTGTCTAAATTGAATGATGGTCTAGTCCATTTTAGAAATTTAGCAGGCTAAAGGTTGAGCACCGCCGTTATTCTACGTTCCAGTTTTGCCCTATGACTAACTAGGTAACAATTTCTCAGTCTGATTCATTAATTTAAAAAGGTGAGACTTGTTTTCTTCATTTCAGCGTGCGGTTATCTGCCCACAATAGCCAATGGAAATGCAGTTCTTGATAGTGTCAACAGCTTTTATTACACCGATACAGCAACTGTGACATGCAATGACTGGTACCAGATAGAAACAAACACAATCAGATGTACAATCGCAGGCACGTGGGAAACGGCAAGTTGCATAGGTATTACACATAGAATAGTTTTAACCACAAGAAATAGTGAGTCACTATACACGAAATATGATTACGCAAAGTCGTTGTCAAAGTTTTGCATATACAATTATTTTTACACATCGAAAGTGACAGTTGCATATCTTTAACACACCAAATGACTTAACATACAGCGGGGTTGAACTGTAAGCAGTTATCATACACATGTTTTTTTTTTCAAACAGGAAGCGGCATTTTGTGTAGGTTTTACAACGAAGATTTACACATGCATCTGGCATTTTTCCCAAACCAATAAAAAGATATTTAAGGTATTGGACCCGTAATAGAGTACCTCCTTTTTGAAGAGTATTCAATTCCTACCATAAACCTACATTGACTGCAATTTTCAGGGTGGGGGGGGGGGGGGCGTAGGTTCAAGCCCCACTGGGACCAATGTTTTCTCTCCATATTTTCCTTCTAGTAAGTTTTTCCTTTTTTTAAGACTTATTACGGATGTATTGTACAAAAGTGGAAAAATTTTCATTTTATAAGCGATGTTTTTGCTGGTCAAAGTGAATTTACCTCTGAATCAGGAGGGATAGAGTTAGACATCTTTAAAAAGACCGAGTTACATGCGGTAAAAGTTCTCTATTTTGCCTTCATTCTTTAGATTACACATTTTGGAAGAAATGCAGGTAGGTTTTACTTCTGCCCGAAGGTTAGTTTAGAATGAAGTGAGCAAAATTCTAAACAGACCCACTAGATTCGATCTTAATTTTTCTATGTTGGAGTTAGAATTCTGTTTCATTAAATCTGTTTACTTGAGGCACCCTAGAAAAAAATGATATTTACAGTAACTGTTTTATTTTATGTTTATAATTGTTTAACAATAGTTTGATGTTTCTTTTATCAAAATTAATGCTGTAATGAATTCTCTGCAAACGTTTTAGATAGTGGCCATCACATTGAAATTTGTCTCTACTTGAGCTTGAGGAAATTCCATAAATTATACAAAATTTACAAAAAACCGCACGGTAAAAGTTGTTTAAAATTTGCAACACAGTGCGATACATTGTCAGCTTTAAGAATATACCAAGCAAATGCCATTTTTTTAAACATTACTATTAGGGGTCCAATACCTTAAAAAGAAAATGTTGCATGCTTAGACATTAGGTGGTACATATACAACTATTACAAGTCCTGTTTGGTAAGCAGGGTCTATATCGTAGGAACTATGTTGGTTTTCCTTTGATTTGGTCTTTACTTGGCATGATCCTGATATAACTTATACATCATATTATATTTCTTACGTTATGCAAGAACGAATTCTTATAATATTGAAGATATCCAGAAGGATTCAAATTGTACGGGCAATCCTTAAATCGTAGAGTACATGTACCTGTGTAAATATTTGGCTCATGAATATATCGAAAGATAACTTCAAAATTGTATGAACGTTTTTTACATACATGTATTCATTTTATGTTAACTGATAATTCTTAAAGTAACATATGGATTAAACGACAGTTGGAGTCAAACGTTTTAGATAATATTTTGGTAGCAAAGAGTGCAATTTGAAAATTGTCGAGAACCTTTGTCACAGTCATTTCACAATTCATCAAAATACACTATAAAATTTGTTAATGCCTATAGTGATCGGCGAGTGTCTTTAAAATGCCGAGGAATACGAATTGTAGACCAAAGTTTTAGGAGGAACATAAACAAAACATGCTTTTAAACTGGAGAAAGACAAAGTAAGCAGTTTTCTTCCAAGCGTACAGATGGTGCATGTAAACACATCAAATACACGAAAACAATAACATTACAATTACCAACATTCATGATAATTAAACAGAAGTAACGGGGCGTGTGTTTCAGTTTAAGTGATCTATTATAAAGCTTAAATACATTTCTAACAATAAACAATTAAAAACAATTATTTAATAACATATCAATTAAAAATGCAATTTAGTTAAACTGAGGCTGTAGATCTTTCAAACATTTATTTGCGTTTTCCTGAATTCGCGAAGGGAAACAGTAAAATAATTGCTCTTATTTTAATTCAAAAATCGCCTGTTCTGACTGCGAAATTAAATCGATCGCCAATATTATGCAATCTGTATTTTTTCTGAAATTTATATCATAGACTGTTACCCTGCCACGCCACAGGAGTACATTGGTAGAACAAACATAACAAAATCCGGAAGACTGTGTCAGAGATGGGACTCTCAGTCACCTCACTCACACTCGTATACAGATCCACAATTATATCCTGACCAGAGTTTAGCTGCTGCCAACAATTATTGTAGAACACCAGAACCCGGAGATTATGATCCCTGGTGCAATACAATGGACCCAGCGGAAGAATGGGAATATTGTAATGTTCACAAGTGCCCTTGGACTTAGAAGACTTACGAACATTTTTAAAATTATTTCATTGATATGACATTTCAGTACTTATTTTAGTATGAAATAGTATTTGCTGGCTCTCAAGCGTCATTGTATTTCTTTCAAGCCAAATAAAGGTGGTAAAATAAGACATTTATTGCTTATACCAGTATATAATTTTATGCATTCATTAACACATGAGATATTTCCACGTATAACTGAATATATTCGTGTATACATATAAACTTAATAAATGTTAATGACAATACCGTTTTGATTTGTACAAGTTATAATGCTATTACAGTATATTAGGTTTTTTAAGGTTCTGTGTAAATATTACAGAGAACCTTTTCATTTTAATTTTTGCTTATTAAATCACACTGAACTTACAACGACCTTAAACTGCTGTTGATTAATGAAAGTTTTTCGAATAAAGCTTCTTCAGCCGTTTGTTTGGTAATCAGGACAGTTAACAAGAGTTTGTTTTTAACCGGAAATTTTGATAGACATTCCGAGGCTTGAAACCTGGAGTACTCACCTATAGGGCAATTTCTCTACTGACAGAACGAGCTGACAGCCTCACTGTGCACTTATCATTATGATGTTTAACTGGAAGGTGCACATAATCCATATGTCTCTGTCTGTTTTAACTGGTCTTAAAATAGGATCGCCGAAAGGCTCTACATTGCTAGTGTTGACTTTTTAAACTGCGACAATAAATTTTTCTTAATATATTAATCCTTTTTAAAAATATTCTTCCATTTATGTTCCATTATGACCTAGTTTGTACCGCAACGTATAATCCCATAATTCAAATCCAAGAGGTACATAGATCATGTACGCGACACATTGTCTCATCATCGGAAACATTTGTGTGCAATATTAAGATAATCCATCAATACACATAAAAGTTTTACTTGACCTTTAATAGTGACATAGACATTCCTTGGTCATATGTGCGACACATACTCTAATCATGGGGAACATTGCTGTGTAATAATAGAAACTCCTTAAATGCAATTAAAAGTAATGGGGCAGAAACAAATTTTTACTTGACCTCAAACAAAGAATTTGACCTTTAACCGACAAGTATAGATCATGTGTTGATACATTGTCTCATCATGGGGAACCTGTATGTGTAACAATAAGATAATTCATCAATACGTTAAAAGTGATGAAGCTGAAACAACTTTTAATTGAACTTCAATAGTAACCTTGGCCTTTCACCTACAAGCATTATTTATGTTCGTACATAATCTACATAATATTGTCTTCTACTAACATACTAAGTTTTATGAACCTCACAAATACTTCTTGACAAACTGAAAGACCCAGATTTGCGGAGGACAGACAGACGGACGAAGGACATCTCTATAGTCACCTCCGGTGTTCCGCTGGAGACTAATTACGTCAGTTGCGTCGGTTCTAACTGTATGCGGATGTAACATTCCCTCCCGTTCGCAAAGACTTATTTTCTTTGGTGGAAGCTTGGATGTATGGTCACATCAACAATCATCAGTATGTCTCGTTACTTGGAAATACAATTTCATTATTTGTTGTAAAATGCTTTGCAATGTGTTGGCGCTATTTTCTAGTCGATAATTTCTTTTCTTTTTTTTTTAATTAGTAATTTTAGACATACCTGACTTAAATGTAATCCAAGAGTTCCTTTCATTTACATGTATAAAATAATCGCTTTTTCTGCATGTTTTCATACGCGAACGAAGAGAAAAGGTACAGAAACTACTGCAATATTTGGAAATTCGTGTTCCGTATTAGTTCTCTAAAATAAAGCTTGCTGCATAGATGCAGTCAATAAAACGCAGAGTGATTTTGTAATGCGTTTTTCTTTCTTGGTGTCATTTTGCCTGGTTATCATGATTATTAATTTGTTTTTGTCGCTGCTTATTTCATTATTAATTGGTCATTTAAGACCATGTACGCATTCTTACATCATTGATATGAAATAGAAAAAGGTCGCTCAACACAACAAAAATGAAAATGTCGAAGGCTCGGTTTGATTTAGCCTGTTTATGGATGGTAGTGGAAATGCATGCTACCAACTACGACCTCTAGCCTCGATTTCAGCAGAACCAACATTTACACATGTCACAAGTACCAAAAACAAGTTAGAGACATCGGCAAGTTTGTTCATACAGCGGTACATTTCAATGGTACACTAACGGGTAATTCCATGAAAAACGGCGTATGGACCCCAGTTAAAATAATGGGTTTGCTCAAAACAATGGGCAGAACTAAACAAACTGGATTTTAGAAAAGGGATCTGAGGATACAGAGCCTGTATATTACAATGCAACATGATATAACATAACATAACATAACATAGCATCATAATCTTTATTTGGCATATTACTTCATAGCATGCTATAGCCAATTCTAACCGATAACTCCCCCGGTACCAACAGCTCTAAAAAAGGAAAACAAAATATTATGAATTTCTTATTTCGTGTAAAACTGTTGTCTTTCTGGACATTAGTTTAGGCACTCGGAGCACTTACGGTCATACCTTAAATCAAAACAATCGACATTCCAAGTAGGGTTTCCAACACATGGCAGATGAGTGCAAGTGACTCAAAGTAAACGACCTTATTTACTCGGTCACGTCGGCCCAAAGCATTGAAAGGGGCGGCTGGTAAAGTTGATTTGAGTGCGGAGTGCTGATTTATACGAAACACGCGAATAAATATTGACTTTAAAAAGAGAATAGAAATATGAACAAGGCTTATTCGCCTGTTTTGCCATTAAAAATGGTTTACAAAATGTAATCTTACTCCTTTTCGCATAGGAAGCCGAAGGCACTGTCACAGTGTTCGTCATTCCACTTGAAGTCATATAAAGCGAAAAATGAAAGACAGTCCTCATTACCCCCACTCTGGTTAGGCTCGTTGGGGCCCCAGTCGGTTATTTCAAACCTAGTGAAGAATAAACAAAAACAACGACAAATGCTACAAGTCAAATATTTTTCAGCTGAAAAATATGATTTTCGTAATAACCGCTAAATGATGTGTTCCTTAATCTGGAATTTTATTGCGTTTATATCTGTAAACTCTTGATATTGTTCTAGAATAACAAAATCATCTATTTAAAAATTATGTATAACTGGTATAAAATGTCACTTTGTTTGTAGACATTGCGATGAGCAAGGTGAACTGTCCAACACAAGTGATCCTGACCCAATCTTTTACCTTTTCTTACTGTATCATCAGGTGATACAATACATTTTATTTTTAAAGTTCTGATTTTATCATTGCGGTATATCAAAAACTTTAATCTATAATTTAAACCTTTTGTCAATAACAAAAATATCATACAATACAAAATGTGATTCTAGCTGATACCAATCATCTAGAATAACGTTAATTTTCTAGTATGTAATGAAATAGTTTTCTCTTAATATATAAACAAAATTACAAATTAAGATGTACCGACATGATCATCGTTTTCCTACCAAATAGATCTATGCATTGGCAGAGGCAAGTGTTCGATGCGAAGACGCGAGAACATGATGTGATATCGCAAGTACGCGATGCAAAGTTGCGATATCAATATTGCATGTTTGCATCTTATTCTCGTGTCATCTCGTCGTGTTCTCGCCTATTCGCGTCGTAGGTTCGTCCTTAACAATTCAAATGTCGATGTTGCCAAACAACGACAGCTCTAACTGAACACTGTAACAAATACCCTTGACCAGTATTCTCCCAGACAAAATTGTGTTCTGACTTCAAGTCATCCCCGTCCATCCAAACCTGATCGGATGATCCTGTAGAAAGACAGAAATTATGTATTTACTATGAGCAGCTCAGAAATAAGGTTAGTTTCTTTCTAAATATCATTTTCGTTATTTATTGTTTCCTTTTATTTAACATTTTGGGACTAATTGATAAGGTGCAATATAACTGATGTCATTATTAATATCACAAAGGGACACTTTTTTATCACAACTTCCCGTCCTACAAAAAAGAAATAAAAACTGGGGTGTTACTAAGTAACACGATGAACTGTTGGACGACAAGTCAAGTACTGGATTGACAACGATAAATGTTTCGGTTTTGTACCTTTTGTAACGGTTGAAATTTAAGACCTGAGGTTGTGCAATTGCTTATTACATGCAAAGATGATTCATTTTGATTATATCGGTAATCAAAATAAACGTTCCGTGTAATATTTACGACCATTCCTACGATAAGAACCTTACAAAGCAAAACCAAGCAAACGCAACCAAGCAAAATAGTAGCAGACTCAATTTGTATGTGTCTGTTAGTGGCAGGAGATGTAATACTCAACAACCTTTCACGTCCCAGACTGCAGATTAGAGATGACATTTGCAAATATGTTAAAAATTCTCTTTAGTAAATAGTGAACATCTTTAGGAATATAGCTCTGAGAACTGGCTGGTTCTTAAATAAAAAAAGTAACTTTTTTTCTACACAATATTCTGTTGATTGTTGGGGTACAAATGACTGATCACCGACAATTGCTCAAGAATTACATTAAATAAAACTAAAGAATTTATATATCAAAACAGCATGATTTTTAGTTGATATCTTAAAACAAAAAGCGGTATGTGTTTGGGTATCTCCTCTAATTTTAATATGTAGTTCTTAGATCTTTGAGAATCAGTATGTTAATACTCGGAAAACTATGTACAGAAGTGCCTGAATACATGTACAGTGCAGCTTGCATAAAGAGACCACATAAGGGGAGGACAAAACACAAATGGTCTCATAAAACAACATAATTTGTTCTTTATCAGCACAAAAAGGAACTGTAAAACTGGTCCCATAATGCAAGTGGTCTCTAAATAGACGTGGTCTCTCGAGCAAGTTGGATTGTAAGTTTACTGTGTGATAAATAATTTCACTCTACAACTGTTGTTTTCTTCCAGCAGAGTTTCGCATTAGTATAGTGGACGCAACTTGACCCCGATGGTTGACCTTTGTATTTTACTACATAATGAGGCACAAGCTATTATTGAAAAGGAGTGTACGTAAAGCGCTGTATACAAACTAATTCCATATAAATATACACGGCTACCCTAAGCACCCATTATTTCTACAATGAAAAAATCGATATGAATAATCAGCCTAAGGTCAACCATCGCGGTCAAGTTGCGACTACTATACATGTGTCAGCCCAATCATATAAACAAGTGATATATTGGACGAATATCCATGTTAGCTACAAGATAAAAGTTGTCGGGCGGTTGTGTATTCGCATTAATTGGATTGGATGTTTTGTACTACGTTTACAAGATGAAATCGTGTCTAACTCTTTTCATTTTTCTCCTAGAAAACTGAGCATAGAATAAAACTCGGACGCTGCCTTTCGGCTCGACTTTTCGAATTGGTACTTGTCTGCGTCGCAGTATGTGCCGAAATATGCTAAATAACCATCTATTGGTAGAGAACATCAAACAACTTTTCCAAACATATATTAACATAAAAATGTATAGTTCTTTTTTGCATTATTCTCGAGGTAGTCCAGGTGTTAAAAATGACTGTATAACATGCGCATTAAATTTCAAACTACAAGTGAATGTAGAAAGGTAAAAATTTATACAATTTTGTTTCCTGGACTGCATTTATGAGAATGTAAGAAACACAATGTTGAGTTTGTAAATCTTGTATAGAAAATCAAAGTGTCTTGTTTTGTAAGAAGTTGTTATGCTAAGCAAACTTTATTATTCAGTTTATTATTTGATTTTTGTATGAATTTTTGAACAAGCTTTTTTCAAAAGTTTCTGTTGTTTGATATTATCTGCGTTTGAGGTCACAGAAATAATCTGTTAAAAGCCATTTCCTTATACTTTTTGTTAAGTACTTAATTACATACATTTTGATATTAATATTCTACAGCAACAGCTGTAAAGTCGAGGTGTGTGTGTGTGTGTGTGTGTGTGCGTGCGTGCGTACATGCGTGCGTGCGTGTGTGTGTGTTCACGTTTAACGTCTTTTTAAACAAATTTTCAGTCATATAAACGACGGTCTCTACTTGTAGCAGTGAACACAATGCCCAACGTAGAGACGAGAAAGCACGTTCTTCTTATTTTTAACATTTTACTATATTTGTCTTTCTGATCTGATGTTTTAAACTGAATAGGATTTTCAATGTAAGCCATACTTTACCTATATGTGACCTCCTTAGTAGTGCTTTTAAAAATACATTTTCTTCATTGCTCAGAACTATCGCTAAATGTGCTCCTTGTGTTTCGCAATACCTCTGGAAAGGAGGGATAAGAATCATTTTGAAATTATTACACTAGACGGTTTTAAATTATGGAAGAATATCATTCAAAAAGGCAATTTGGATTAATATTCAGTTACAACATTATCCCAAGGTCGACTATTCAAAGAATAGGTAGAGCTGTTGGACTCATCCGTGCGTCGGCGTCAGTGTCGGTGTCTACGTCGGCGTCCCGATTTGCTTAAGTGTTTGTATGTAAGCTGGTATTTTAGTAATTACTTATGGGAATGGGTTGAAACCGCACACATTTATTAACTATGATAAATTGACTTACACTGCACTGGTTTTATAACGCTGTTTTGCTTTTTTTACAAAATAATGCCACATTTTGGACTTAGAAACTTTTGGTTAAGGTAATATATGTAAGCTGTTATCTCAGTGCCCACTAATGTGGATAATTTGAAACTTCACACATTTGTTCAGTTATGATTTGACATGCCATAACTCAATTTTGAATTTATACAAAATTATGCCCTTTTTTACTTGTTTTTGGTTATTTTTTTTTTTTGTAAGCTAATATCTCAGTACCTACTAATGGGAAATGTTTGAATCTTCACACACTTGTCCATTGTAATGAGTTGATATGCACTGTACATGTTCCATAACCCTGTTTTGCAATTTTACAAAATTATGCCCCTTTTTTACTTTTATATTTAGTCATTATAGTCGAGCTCACGGTTTTATTTTGAAGTTGTATCTTTGTGAAATAAATGGAAATACACAAATGTCAAAGGATTTTGTTGTTTGAAAATTATCTAGCCTCTCTAAACCTTTAGTCACTGTATGATAAAAAATGAAGCACTTATTCTCAGACAGTGAACCTGAGTTCAGCATAAACTGAACAAACTAGTTTGCAGGATTAAAAAATCTGTTAGAATTTATGGCTTCTGAGAAAGATTTCATTGTAAGCTTGGTATTAACAATTGAAACAATTTTCGTTGAATTTCAGAGTCAAGCCCGAAGTACGTACCGATATGAAGGGAGCTTTTCATGTGTTAATAATAAAATATTTACTCGCATCTACATAGCAGTAGATGCTTAATTTCTCCACAATGGAGAAATTAAGAACGAATTTCAAGAATAATGTCCGGAAATAGGAAAGTTCACCAATTTTGTCCAGGAGATGTAAAGCCGTTCATATTACCTTTGCATCAGACCAGTTCTTTCTGTCAGCAAAGTATTTGTAACATGATCTGTCATACGACTCCCAACCGGAAGTACATGCTTTACATGCTGAAAGTTAAATAAAATTTTAAGGTCATCATTGCCTGCTCAAGTAAGTAGAAACGAACATATTACATAGGATAATGTATTTTCCTGTGAATTACATTAATATAGGGAAACAAGCAGAATGTATTAGAAGATATAGCTGTTTGTCGCTTAATTTAGCTGATAAATACTGAGTCTGATACTTGTACTGATAGCTTATCTGTTTTTAAGATATTGTGACAATGTTTTTAAATGAGCTTCGACATAATTATATATTTTATTTCAGACTGTTGTAAATCTACATCATATCATCACATTTTCCCCTTTTTTTCTCTTTGAAATATGAAATAACTTTGTTAGGCGTACATTTTAAATGTTCTACTATCTCTTATTTCATTACTTACCAATAATAACTGAGCATACAACAAACAACGTTACCATATATTTCCCCATATTTCAAACCAGTCATATACGGCCGGTGACCTTTTATTTATAAATGTAGAATTTGTACAAATTCAGATGTGACCTGTAAGCAAATAGATAAACTTATCTATGGCTTCGGTTTTCATATGTTTATACTTAATTACAAATGTGCGGTCAGAAATAAGTATGTTAACAGTTTCTATTTCAGATTATTTGGGGTATCGACATATACTGTAACAATAAACCTTTCATCATTTATAAAGAAAATATATAGCTAAAATACCATAAAGGTATACATTAATAACAATCATGTGTCCAAAGTGTGAGAAAGATTTAAGAAGCAGCAACATCTGGAAGTTTTGCTTTCCATTTGTTCATTTTGTTGTGTTAAGAATCACACCGACACAATGTCAGTCATATGCTTTTGATGGTGGAGGAAGATGCAAGTGTAAGCATCGGCGGGCACCTGGGTAGAACCAACGACTTTCCGTAGGGATTGTTTCCTCACATGAAGAATTTTACTCTACGACCTAAGCAAGCTTATTGTATCCCGAAGCAGGTAGTATACCTTGTTTCCAGGGTAAATTCAGTATGGTTGTACCGTAGCAATATATTGTATTTCTTGTGTCTTAATGTTTTAGCTGCTACAATAAAAAGTTCGTTTATCTCTGTCTCTTCAAGTACAATTTTTATCCTGGTTTGAAACACATGACCCTTCAAAGGTATTTTATATTGAAAGAAGAAGGGAAATACGGATATTCAACACTTTTCAGTATATTTCGGTTTCACTGTTATCATTAGAAGTCTGCGTAGTTTATAAGTTTATTAGTACGCTCGTTAGCTTTCTAATATAAAACTAAAATGTACATGCCGAAGGGCTCGTGTTTCCATGGTGACGCAAAAGTTTAACAATGTCATCAGCATCGGGTTTCATTACTGTATGCAGTACATTGTCGATTCAATATGTTGAACATAGGCATTGTACATTCCGTGTCAAAGTTTGTCAAACCATATTTGGCAAGCAGGGTCTGTGTTAAATGTTATGGTTATTGTTCGAGGAAAAGGTCTGCATGGTGTTTATAGACCTGTGCGGGATTTTGGAACCAGCGAGCGTAGCATGCAGACCTATTCCGAGAATGATAACTGACTTACCTACTTGCTCCTTCGTTTTAAACAGTTTCCGATTTGTAACACGCTATGTATGTATAGATAAAAGCAAAAAAAAAATAATAGGAGGAACAACATTTACTGAGAAAATGATACTCCATTTTTAGGTCAGCAATACGTGTCCAGTCAGTTGTTAAAACACATCTTTTCATAACATAGATTTGTCAGAAGTTGACTATTGGATGGTATTTTTTTTTTTTTTTTTTTTTTTTTTTTTTTTTTTTTTTTTGAAATCTTGAAGAAACTGTTAGTCTAGCTTTTATTGTTTCTAAATTGAATAAACATTGCCATATACATGTATTTTAAAAAGTTTATCATATTATTTAAAGAAATTTATGACACCCGTTACATGTAACCCAGTTAACTTACCTGGTCTGGACTGCACGTGACTTTGTTCTCTTGTTTATGTTTTTTTGTAAAATAGCTGTAGCAAGATTGTCACATCTATCTGGGGTGTATAATTTGGATCGGGATATATACTCCGATCAATAAACTCCGATCGGGGTAATGTGAGTCACTTATCACTGTTTGTACTGATGATATAATTATCAGGTAAAATTAACTATATAAAAGAAAGATGTTAGGCCTAGTATTTTTCTTGAATTACTGAAACTTTTGTAGCACATCGTATTGCCCCGATAGGGGTGATGTAATATACCCCGATCGAAAAATGTGCTAAGTCTGTTTTTAAGTGGTCACACCTATGGACTGGATCTGAGCTTTCTACCATGATCGAGATAAAGCAGTTACAATAGAAAAGGCTTGGCTTCATATTTTCAGGTTCAATATGATGACACGTTTTATGAATATATGAGCTGAAAAGCCACTTTCACCTGTCAAAAGATCAAATATTGAGCATATGCTACATTATATAATTGTGTTACAGACCATAATTATTTAAAAAAAAAAATCATTAAATATAGCTTTGCCTAGGAAAACAGGTACAGGAAAGTCTGCAAATGCCATAGTTCTGTTTGAATCCCAGAAGTCTGCAGAACATATTGCAAAGATAAACGGCGTGGGACCGACAAAACGTTGTACAATGCAATATATATAATAATGTCTAAAAGCTTACAAATGTCAACATTAATTTGCTGTGAGTAAACGGTATTTAAGAAAGTCATGGATATTTTTTAGAAAACGAGGAATGTATTTTCAAATTTCCCACCCATTTCCACTCTTCAAAACCTGCTGCTAAAAAAAACATGTTTCAACTGTAATTTTTGTTTCTAGACCCACACACGTTATGAAATATATCCGGATTATTGAAATTAAATATTTTCTAAAGTAAAAATTTGAAATTTATGTTCCATGTACATTGTACGGAAATTCACCGAAACTTTCATCATTGGATTAGTAAAGAACTTGGATGAAGTTGTTGTTTTTGCAAGTTTTGCGATTTGATCATTTATCATCATTATTCCTGTTAAATAAATGTTCCTGTTTCACAGCATTGGAAGATACATAGGTAGGTAGACAGATGACAGGGAAGTCATTCTGCATCCTGCATTTGATGTGACACATCGAGGATTCAACTGATAATTTATCCCAGTAACTTAATGAGAAAACTATTGCAGCTACGCTGTCAGGGTAGATACATTATTAAAAAGAAGGCGTTTGACGTTCATAGACTAAAGCAGTATTTCAGTATTGCAGTATTGAACTAGGTTTCGAGCTTTAGGGCCAGCGCATAGAAGTTAATCCTTTACGGGTTATACGATAGCAAATACAGGCTGAGCATCTGAAATCTGAGACAGAGACATATGTTTTGGTAATCTACTGAGACAGTAGGATAGTTCCAGCTCACAGATGAGGTTCAGCGTTATTGGTGAAGTACAGCCAAGGCATTTGGGTCATACCTATATGGTAGTTTAATGCTATTCTTATAGCATTTAGGCGTTGAGTATCCAGGAGTCTGGGCAATCACATTGGGTTACGGCTTTGATTAAGAGGACATTGTCTGAACATCTATGCGATAGGACTCGTATGTTGTTACTTCAAAGGAACTTCAACTAAACGACCAGCCAAGCCAAGTAAAGTACCTCCAGCCTATAGGAGTCTGAGCTCATTATCATTAATTACAGGTTGTTAGTTTGAAACATTGACTGACTTGTCTGATCCCCTGAAATTATCTAGCTCATAATTGAAATCATTTACGAATTTTTGATAGAGAGGTAGTCAAGAAAAGACAAAGGGATATATTGTTGCAATTTGTTGATATGTTTCTTGATTTCATTGTGTCTGCTTATAATGACTATTTATTGGCTTGTTTTGCGCTGCTTATATCTAAAATTGTTACTCAGGGAAATTACACTTTCTTATGATTGATATGAAAATTCAACAAAATGATGATATTTACATTACATTGTAATCTTTATTTGGCATAAAACTTAATACAACATGCATAGCCATTTCTAACCAATAACCCCTCCGGTACCAACAGCTCTGAAGAAAGAAACGAAAATATGATAATATGAATATGGATGCAATTTCTTACTTCGTTTGTACAAAAATCATGAGTTATATATGTTTAAGGATAACATGGTGTAATAGCCATATTTCATATCATGTAAGTGGATGATAATATTAAAATGAAATTTGGTCGCTTTAATCACATTCAAAATTAAAAATGTTTCACCGAGAGATTTTTCGAATTTAATCATTTTTTGGGGAGATAATCGGTATTGAAGTTAACATTGATGCCTATGGAAAATATATAATTTCTTTGATTATGAGAATCTGAGCTTGAGTTGCATTATATGATTCTGATACAAATATCAAAAAGAAATCTAAAATTACGCGTAGGGAAAGGGAGAAAATTATATTTTTCTGGTTTTCAGGGGAGATAACTCACCAAAACCAAAAAAATCAGGGGAGATAATTTAAAGGCAATTTTTGAGAACTTCTATCACTATATAACTTGTCAATATGCACCTTATTTCTATCGTTTGACAATTTCAAAGCTTACATTTATCAAGTTGTATGTACGCTTTTGGTGATATTGAGGCCTGTTACGGGTAGTCATCCTTAAAATTGTTGTTTGAGTTTTCAGTCCTATTGACATGACGACTTTCAAACATTAGTGGTAGAAGAAGTAACAAGCGTCTCTTCACACACAGGCAGTACACGCGAACCTTCATTGAATTAAAATAATGAACATTTAAAGTATGGTTTCGAACCCATGGTGGATAGGTTCATGTGACTCCAAGTAAACCATCAAAACCACTCGGTCACGGCGGCCGTAACAAAGGTGATATATATATATATTGATCTTAAACAGAGAACTGAAATGTGAATAGAATAGAAATAAGATTATGTTATCCTGTTTAACCATTAAATTATCTTACTCCTTTTCGCACAGGAAGCCGAAGGGCTTGTCACAGTGTTCGTCATTCCACTTGAAGTCGTATCTTCCAAAAAATGAAAGACAGTCTTCATTACCTCCATTCTGGTTAGGTTCATTAGGGCCCCAGTCGGTTATTTCGAATCTAGTGAAGAACAAACAAAAACAATGACAAACGCTACAAGTATAATATATTGCAGCTTATGCCTAATCACCGTTAAACTGAAACTGTAGTAAAATGAAGATTTCACTAATCTTGTATAACTGTTATATCTTTAAATTCTTATTAATGCTATAGAGTAACATAATCATCTATTTAAAACATTGTGTATAACTGGTGTATAAAAATGTTATATATGGTAGATGACATTGCGAGGAGTACGGTTAACAGACCACTACATTAAACCCAACAAAACATTTCGAAATTCTTCATGTCTCAATGTTTGCTTGCAATCGAATTTGATGGGTTTACATTACATTTAGTCTATATTTTAAAAAAAAACAATGAATATCAAATATTCAATGATTACGTTCGCATTTAACATTCAATCAAATTTTAAGTTTAATACTTTATAACTGTACACTATCAGATGATATTTTTAATAATAAACACTAGGACTGCTTAGCTCAAGTTTTATTACCTTTGTTTGTTTGTTTTGGGCTTAACGCCGTTTTTCAACAGTATTTCAGTCATGTAACGGCAGACAGTTAACCTAACCAGTGTTCCTGGATTCTGTACCAGTACAAACCTGTTCTCCGCAAGTAACTGCCAACTTCCCCACATGAAGTATCAAAGGTGGAGGACGGATGATTTCAGACACGATGTCTTTTATCAAATCGTCATGGAGAACATATGCCCCGCCCGGGGATCGAACTCGCGACCCCGCGATCCGTAGACCAACGCTCTCTCTACTGGGCTAAGCGGGCGGGCACCTAATATATCAACAGCGATGATCCAGGCCCAATACTAAATTTCACTTCTCCCTATTTCTTTTATTCGAAGTTCTGATTTTATCTTTGAGATATATCAAAAACGTTAATCAGATATGTAATCAGTTTTGTAAACGAAGAAAAGAAAATCATACAGTTAGAGATGTGATTCGAGCCGACCATCAAGAATAACGATTATTTCTAGTAAATAATAAAAACGTTTTTCTTTTTTAAACAAATTTACAAATTACGGTGTACCGTTATGACCATCGTTGTACCAAAACGACCACCTATGCATTGGTAGAGGCAAGTTTTCGATGCGACGATGCGAGAACAAGATTTGATTACGCATGAACACAGTGCAAAGTCGCGATATTAATAGTGTACTTTTAAATTTATTCTCGTGCCATCTTGATGTGTTCTCGTCTACTTGCGTCGTATGTTTGCCCTTACCAATTCAAAGGCCGGTATTGCCATACAACGACAGCTCTAATTAAACACCGTTACAATACCCTTGACCAGTATTCTCCCAGATAAAGTTGTTTTCTGTTTTCAAGTCATCACCGTCCATCCAAACCTGATCGGTTGATCCTGCAGAAAGAAAGAACTTATTTAGTTATGTAAACTCAGAAACTGTAGCTCAGAAATAGGTCTAGTTTCATAGACTGATAAGATACAATATGACTTTTGTCATTATTCAGATGATTTACGAACACCCCTTAGCATAACTCATCGTCGTTACAAAGAAAGGAAATATTTTTGGAAAATGGCGCGTTGCTGAATATTTGATGACGATAAATGTTTCGGTGTTTTGTAACGGATGATATGAAGTTCCTGATGTTGTGGAACTCCTGATTACCGTGCAAAGACGATTCATTTTGATTAATAGTGTTTGATTTTATCTATCTCATTTACCTTTTCAAACATTGCTAAAAAAATTAAAAGGCAAAATAGTAGTCATTTGTGTGACATTATATTGCCAATGTCCAAACAACAGTATATATACATTGTACTAAATTACACGAAACAAATACATTTTACATGTAGTTCTAAATAGTTTCATCTGGTACTTAAAAGTGAAAACGTAACCCTTTTCCAGTTTTATAAATCTTTTAAAAACCAAATAAATCGATTGAGATAATATCCTTCTCAGATATTGAAAACAATGTACAAAAAGTAGTACAAATGTATCTAGTTATTTACGAATGTGCATATCTGTATATGAAAAAGTTATTGTTAAAGACAGTCAGGGCATTTCGAACACGGTTGTACCAGAAAGCTTAGTTCTAATTAGGACCGTCGTTGTTTTCTTTAAAGTCTGCCAAACTGATAGACTCAACTTCAGCCGTAACGGTTACAAAACGTATAAAACCGTGATATTTATCGCCATCAAACCGATACATTATCCGTCGTCCAACCGTTCCTCATGTAACCTAGTAAATCCCCTGTGAACGTAGGTCAATCAAAAGTAATTATACCAGATAAGATTTGACTTTAATACGTCATAACTGTTTAAAGCTAACAGAAAGACCTACATCTTTAAGTTCAAACATTTACAGCTTAGACGACTTTCACTCAATGTGAATTATTGAGGCCTGATTTCAAACTTTATACCTGAACACAAAAACAAAAAATAGTTTCATATATTGGGTCAATCCTTTTAAAAGTATTGAAACTCACAAACAAATATGCATCTTTTTTTTTCGACTAGACATTAGGGAAGAAGTGTATAATACAATCTCAAATTCGTGTACTAACGTTGTTAACATCAAATTACGTTAACAAGGCGGATTTCGTTTGTATGTGTCTGTTAGTGACTGTTATGACCTCTTCGACAATTCGTGGCAACTACTATATTGAAAAGAAAACTCTTCAGCAAATAGTTTTATATCTATGGAATCTCACTTATTCTAAAAAAAAAAAGTGATAACTTTGTTTCTAATGCTCAATATTCTGCTGATTATTGTATAGCACATGGCTGGTCACCGCCAATGGTTCAAGATCTGTATTAATTATAAACAATGATTTATATTTCAATACAGCATGGTTTTGTGTAGATATCTTGACACTGAATAAAGCTAAATGTACCTAATAGTGTACACTGTCTTTTGGTAGAGAACATATAACTTCTTTTCCAAACATACGTTTTCATAATGTTTTATTGTTTTTTCTTGTATTGTTCTCAAGGTAGTCCAGGAGTTTAAAATGACTGCAAAAATGCACATTTCATCTGTTTGATAATTTTCAAACTACAGGCTAATGTAGAACAATCAAAATTGATATTTGATTTCCCGGAATGCTTTTGACAAGTATGTAAGACACACAATTATAACAAACTTTGTCAATCTTGTATGGAAAATGTCTTGTTCGTTAGGATGTATACAATTTGCCATGAAAAGTATGTGTTATTAAATACAAAATGAGTATATTTACAAAACCATAGCATGAAACATTTCTAGAGTGTAGAAAGCATTTCCTATTTGCTCTGACTGTCTTTATATTTATGATATATTTTGATCCGATATTTAAACGGTATAGCTCTCTTAAGCCATACGTTACCTATATGTGACCTCCTTAGCAGTGCTTTTAAAAATGCGTTTTCTTCATTGCTCAATACTATCGCTAAATGTGCTCCTTGTGATTCGCAATACGTCTGGAAATGAGGAATAACATTCTTTAAAAAAAACATAAAACTAAATGGTTTGAAATTATGCAAGAGATCATTCAAAAAGTCATTGTGGGTAGTTATTCGGTTACAGAAATAAACAAATTTCAAAGTATTTTTTTTTTTTTCTTTTTTTTGAAATTCTGTAAGCATTTAAACGCTGCAGGATATAATGAATAAGCATTTATTTAAAGACAATACTTATGAGCAGTCCTGTGTGTTGAGCAAAAACTGAACAAACCAGTTTACAATGTTAAAAAGATTATACATCAACCCCAAGACTCAAACATCTGCTAGAATTAATTTTTTCCTAGTAAGATTACATTGTAAGACGGGTTTCAAAAGTTTCACAATGGACTCAGGTACAAGATACTTACCAATAGATTGGAAGTTTTTTACGTTTTAATTATGAAACAGGTATGTACGTTTTCGTGCTACACAATGGAGAATTAAGGGAAGTTTCCAGAAATAGAAAATATCACTATTTTGTCTAGAAGATATAATGCCGTTATCGTATATTACCTTTGCATCGGACCACTTCTTTCTGTCAGCAAAGTATTTGTAACATGATCCGTCAAATGACTCCCAACCGGATGTACATGCTTCGCATGCTGAAAGTTAGATAAAATTTCATGGTCATCTTTGTCTGTTCATATAAGTAGATGGTGTTGGTCTCGTCCACACATATACTGGAATAAACAGATATGTTACCTTATATAAGACAACGTATTTTCCAGTGAATTACATGCCTGATACTGTGTGACATAATTATGAATTCTATTTCATTCTGTTGTACATCTGCATCTTATCATCGCATTCTGAAATTTAAAACAACTTTTTATGCGTATTTTTACTATGTTCTAATATCTTTTGTTTTATTACTTACCAATTATAACGGAGCATACAATAAACAACGTTATCAAAGTTTTCTCCATACTTCAAACAAGTCATATACGGCCAGCTTTTCAAATGGAAATGGTGACCTTTATTTCAACATTGTCTTATCGTTATAAATTAAGATGTGACCTAATAGAAAGAAGATATATTTATCTATGTCTTCGGTTTTCATACGTTGACACTTAATAAGATAAATGCGATCAAACTGAAAATGAAACTGATTAATTTGATTAAACGCCTATTTCTATACAATGACACATTCAATGGCGTTGTACATGTAGTTAAACAAACCTTAAAAATATAAATGATTAAATGTAAAAACTCACAAAATATGAAAAACTAACACCTGCTGTTATCGCATATAAAGCAATTATCAAAACATTTACATCTCTAAAATACAGAGTCTTATGACTGTTTTTGAATGTATCAAGTGATTTACTTTTGCGTAATGCTAACGGCAGTTCATTCCACCATTTTTGGACCAATAGCACGGAAACTTCTATCTTTAAATGTTTTGCACTTGTTGTATGGATCAACATAACGGCATTCTGAATTTTTGGTGTCCAATGTACCATAAAATTATGCATTGATAAAATTCATATGTTCTAAATATGTTGAAGTTTATTATAATCAGAAGCATCGCAAAGTTTTTCTTTCCTTTTTTCATTTTTTGTTAGGTGTATGTTTAGAATCACACCGAAACGATCCATATGGCGACTTTTCCAGGTTTTGATGGTAGAGGAAGACACAAGGTGCCCCTCCGGGAAGTGTTTCAAGCATTAATCAGCGATTTTCCGTGAACTGTTTCTTTACATGAAGAATTCTACCCCCTCAGCGAGGTTCGAACCCACAGCGGTGACAGGCAAGTAATTCAAAGTCAGTAGAAACTTTTTCTGGCGTGTAGAACCCACATCGGTGACAGGCAAGTAATTCAAAGTCAGTAGAAACTTTGTCTAGCGTGTAGAACCCACATCGGTGACAGGCAGGTAAAGCAAAGTCAGTAGAAACTTTGTCTGGCGTGTAGAACCCACATCGGTGACAGGCAAGTAATTCAAAGTCAGTAGAAAACTTGTCTGGCGTGTAGAACCCACATCGGTGACAGGCAAGTAATTCAAAATCAATAGAAACTTTGCCTGGCGTGTAGAACCCACATCGGTGACAGGCAAGTAATTCAAAGTCAGTAGAAACCTTGTCTGGCGTGTAGAACCCACATCGGTGACAGGCAAATAATTCAAAGTCAGTAGAAACCTTGTCTGGCGTGTAGAACCCACATCGGTGACAGGCAAGTAAAGTAAAGCAAAGTCAGTAGAAACTTTGTCTGGCGTGTAGAACCCACATCGGTGACAGGCAAGTAATTCAAAGTCAGTAGAAACTTTGTCTAGCGTGTAGAACCCACATCTGTGATGGGAGAGTAATTCAAAGTCAGTAGAAACTTTGTCTGGCGTGTAGAACCCACATCGGTGACAGGCAAGTAATTCAAAGTCAGTAGAAACTTTGTCTGGCGTGTAGAACCCGTGTAGAACCCACAGCGGTGATTGGCAAGTAATTCAAAGCCAGTAGAAACTTTGTCTGGCGTGTAGAATTCTATATGTGAGAAAACCAACCAGCTGACTTATGGAAAATCCGTGGTTCATCCAAGTTGCCCGGCCACGCCTGAAGCTATACCTATGGCCTGCCTCCACCATAGAAGAAGGTGAACAATTCCCCATATGACCTAAATTGTATCGGTATTACTCTTAACCCAACAGCAAAAGCAAACACATTTTTCTATACTTACTATTTAAAGCATATCCTTCAGACTAGTTGAGATGTTCAACCATGCAGATCCTCTTAAAAATGTAATTCGCATATAAATATGTACATGTACAATCAAATTATTGCCCAAAATACTTTATACGAGTATTTTATATGATTTAGATGAGATACTTGTACTCAGTGTTGTTATATTTTCTGGTCCTTTGGGATCATGGAGTACATGTACATTCATCTTACTATATTACAATTCCGCTCTAAGGTGCTAGGGGGCGTGAGGGGTGTTGCACATTTCCTTATCTTTCATGAATGTCAATCAAACCGAGTCTGCTATTATGATGTTTGGTTGCGTTCTGAGCTCCCAAAAGATCTTTTTACAGATTTTATTACATAGGTATATAGGTGAAGCACCTTTTGAAAAAATAATTACGCAATCCACATTTCGCAAAATTCTCAGTACATTGATATTGATTGACTTGCATGTATATGTACTCACATTTCTCAAATAAGTAATACGATATTTTTAATATGCAGTTAGCTTACATAAATCAAACAAAATTAAGTACAAATGTCAGTGATTAAACTTTCACATGATTAGTAACATAACGATTGTAATTCAATGTTGTACAATGATAATAACGATGAAAAAACAACAACAAACAAAAAAAACTTAAGTTCAGAAAGACCTGACTTTATAAACACAAAAGGATGGAATATTAGGACAGCCGTATGTATTACACAAAGATTTATTTTGTTGGATTCAACGTCACGCCGACACAATTATAGGTCATAAGGCGATTTTCAAGCTTTTTATGTTGGAGGAAAGCCTCAGTACTTGGCTAAAACCTCCTGACCCTCTGACCGTCCGTAAGACATCAGGATGGCTTCCTCAAACCAAAGAATTCTACACAGAAGCGAGGTTTCCAATTCTCATCGATGAGGAATAAGTGATTCAAAGTCGGCGACCTTACCCGCTCTTTCATGAAGGCCTCATAACGGAGCCAGAGCCATTATTTTAACTCGGGAACCACACAACGTTTTTCATAGAATTGCACTCTGTGCATAATTGAAGGTTCCGTGTGCATCGCCGTATGTACATCTGTGGATTTCTCTAAATTATATTCTGGTACTTATAACATGTGTATATATTGAGCTCTCCTCACCCCGGGGCTAGATGGCGTAGACGGAAGCTTGCATTTTCACTACCTTCCATGAACTCAATCAAACCGAGCCTGCAACATTTTCGTTTATGCCGTGTTAGGCGACCTGTAGTTTTCAATTTTTTTTCTATTTCAGATAGTTAAAACAAAAATGAAACTTCAGAATAGTTTGACTGTAGATGCAGGTGGGAAAGATTTTAAATGATAACTCGTAAAAATCCAAAAGGAACAGCCATGTTCCAAGAACGCAGACTCACCAAAACGAAACTCCGCAGCCGTGTGCGTATGGATGTGGTAAATGATGAGCACGTTACAGTCATCTAAATAAATACATTTTAGTTAAGAAATAATAAATATGTGCCTATATTTTATCAGTTAATAAAATATGGGCAGGAGTTCGGATGCGTAATAATTAAATCACGAGTGCGTAGCACGAGTGATTTAATATTCGCGTCCGAACGACTGCCCATATTTTATCAACTGATAAAGTTATTGGAACATATTTATTATTTCGATTCTAACCACGCAAATTCTTCGCATTTTACAGCACTACATTTTAGCGCGATATGTCATTCGGTTGGCCATATGCTATTATAAAAACCTCCCCACGAATGGAAAGCGTTACATCAAACGGAATTTTCCGATATTCAATAAATTTTAATTAAATTATTAAGTAGTTATTGCCGTGAAAATGTTATTTTTAATAACATCAAAGGTCGGATATAGAAATCAGAGATAAATACTTAATGCAGTGTTTATATATGCAGTTTCTAAAAATAGTACACGTCACCTACATGATGGCACTGAAACATACACGCTAGGACATTGCGGCGGCATATAAACACGTAAACACTTGAGTCTGGAAGATTGGAACATGAATTATGATTTATTTACTGTCAAAGTAGAATCTAGTTGACATTTGTGGTGCCTAGCTACAACGCAGGAATTGTACACTACACACACGACCAGACATAGATGCACTGGTGTTGAAGTTGGAACTTACCGGGCTGAAACATTTTCTTACGGTAAAAATATCAACAAATAAATTCATCAGTTAGAAATTGTTTGTTTCAGAAAATTTGATGTACTTTTTATTACTACTAGCACTGAAAAATCGAATATTTAGTCGGTATTATACTGTATATAATGGAAGCAGAGTAGAATCTCACAGTCATGTTACAATCGTAGGGCGGAATGGAAGAGCTATATTTTATCGTAGATTCATGTATAGGCGAATTCGCTATATGTTTATATAGCAGCTGCTGCGGATCGTGTTAGAATAAACTGTAAAGTAAAGTTCCTAAGCTAGATTCTTAAAATCATAATGGATAATTGTATTGTGTGGGTAATAGTATACATTTATTAAATATATAAAGCCTTAAATAACATGTATAGAGACTTACCCTGAACCATCTTTACTCAAGGAAAAAACAAGTTCACAGAATGTAAATTGTTAAGTGAACATCGCTTATCAATCTTAATTGTGTTTAGGTAGCAGGGTACACTTCGAATTTTGGCCCCCGTCAATATTTATTATAATTAGAACTTCGTGATTTTGTATGTCTGTAAATTAAGGTGAGAGATAATGATTGTTAATTCTTTAGAAAAGCACATGTAAAATTCATTCTGATGTCAGTTGTAAAACTAACTGCTGGTAGCTTTGTATGAATCAATGAGACACCTTTTCGCGGAAAAATTCAAATCACGGAAGGGTTTTGTGCTTGTTGATTGATACTCAGGAATATTTTCGCTATTTTGTGAAAAAACGAGCTGGATGGGACCCCATTCCGTTTATATCCTGAAGTTCATAAGGACTATTAAATTGAGAAATGCAATAAAATTGGGCATTGTTCTTGCAGCGGGATCATTGCAGGCTGTTCAAAAAGTGCAAAACTGATGATTTTGGCATGCTATTTTTCATGGATGGTGTAAAACTTTCGTTTCGACAACTTTCTTAATTTTTGTATGAGAATCCTGATCTTGCCATTAATTGAAAGCACAAAATGTGCACGCAATTTATAAAATGGCCATCCTGATTCTGCTCATAAGAGAAGTACAATATTGCGACTCGCTACATGTAAGACTGTCCGTGCCCAAAATTTTCGAATCTAAGTGTACCCTGCTACCTTATGTTATATCAGTGCAATGGAAGAGTTTCTATCTAAGTTACCTACAATGCAGGTTAACACAGTCATGTATCTGGCAGTTCTCAAACTGTTTTCTTTGATATTATCATATTTCTTGACCTTTCTTGCATTTCTTGACGCATTTATGTAGACAGCAGAGACTTTTTTTTCCAATCAGTAGTTTCATCAAAACATCAGTAGCATTATCAAAATAGTTTACCTTGTAAACTTATGTAGGTTTAACTTTTAAAAACAAACTCGTCTGTTTGTTTATAAATTTCATTACCAAAATGTAACACTTTTCCCAATATATTTCTTAATCTTATCTTTACATATTCCCTTTTTCAAATTTCTGATCATGGACCAATTATGAATCTGACTCAAACACATATGCAGGAATGATGTATGCTGTTTCCATGTCTAAAGGTAAAACGTACATAGTTTGCATGATATGGATAGCACGTGGTAACCTAAGCCTTCAATAATGTTTAAACGAGGTTGTTTCCATTTTCCCCAAGATCACTGCTTTTGGCCAAAATGACTTTCTTTAATGATATCTTTCAGATTGTGAATTTTGATACAGTTAACTAAATACGTATCTATAATACATAGTACCTGTTTGAAGTTCGCAAACAATAATCTAACAGTCTTTACGTGTTTATAGCGACTATCAAAGTGACCACTATAGAAAACTGATCACTGTATCGAGGTTGTCGATGTATATAAAACTTCAAAATATACATACGTCTTAATCTTTCTAATAATAAATATTTTAAGTTACACACATAAAATCCCTCTGAAAACTGATACAAATAGCTTTTGAAGTCCCCTTTTACAATCCCAAGCGTTTTTTATTTTTACTTTCGAGAATGTTGACTTGAACATCGATGTGACGAACACGCATTTTGAATAACTCTAAGAAAGATTTCAAGCATATAACTATTGTATGCTTTAAACTGATACTTAAAAGTATCTACTACTTTTTGGAACCAGTAATGCATAGGTGGTGCCTTTTATGTTCCTTGTTTATTTCTGTCTTACTGTTAGATTTACGCATTATAACACTTTCCCCTTTTGTCATGTTGAGTGTTAAATACTTGTTGTCAAAATATTATGAAAATAAAAATGAATCTAGCTCTCAAAAGTTAAAACACACATTTTAACATTAAATATTAAAATAACTGTGTGTCTTACACTGACTTTGTATTTTGACGTCTTCGGTTAATTTCCAAGTAAATGAAAATTGAAAACGTATCTTACAAAGGTAGTAGAAGGTCATTCATCATTATTCAACACACTATATGTGTATAAATACAGAAAGGGAGTAATTTTGCTACATTATCTTCTTTGGTAAAATAAAACAGAATTTAACAGAGAGTATTAAATTAAAACATGTTAATTTATAAATTCGAATTAATGTCCCTTAAAACTGGTTTCACCTGAACGAAAAACAATTTTAAAACGATTTCTTGTTTCACATTCGATATCATTAAATCATTTTTGTAGAAAGCAAATGTTCATGTCCCATGTCCCTGTTTTATTTCTAATCTAATGCTGTACTATTCCTTTATTCCTTAAGGAGAAAATCCTTAACTTTTAAAATTTCATGAACAACATAGCACAAAAGAAAAGTGTAGACTTTATAAAATTTATTGATAATCTTCATTACTATGCCACACTGTATGTGACAATATTGTTAGACATTACAACTATCTCGACAATTGTCCATAAAATGCTTTGGAACTTTTCTCTTAGTTAGTCCCTTAAGGAAAATTATCCCTTAGGAGCTTTATGAATACCAGCCCAGATTTCTAACTTGTCTACTTGAAATTCTTGCTATTATAGTTTTTGTCAATATCCATACTTATTTCTATGTTTGATGGTACACTAATTGCCAAGTTGTTAAACAATGTACTGTTTCTAAACTTTGTAAGACAGTTTCATCATAAGTATTTCCTTGTCCTCTTTACTTTCTTGAAATTGAAAACTTCTAATCAGTACTCGCTTTTTTTGCCGTGTTTATTGTAAATATTATTGCCAAGCTGTATGGGATATGAAATGTTCTCTTCCTTAATTTATAACTCTTAACTTCCTCTGAAGTTCTCTTAAGTCTTTCATGTCGTCTTTAACAGATTCACTGTATGTTTGTGCTTGCTGTAAAACAATATCTTGGCTTTAAATGATACAATGTTATGTGCCAAAACTAATAACTTCCCAACAATTTCTTCCTATCTGCTTCACGCCAATGGTATCTTTCCACATCGTTACAAGTAAAGCCTATTCCAATACCCATCTATCATGTCTTCCATATTTCGTTCTTGTACCTCACTTCGCCGTGTAACTGTCTTCTCTATCTTTTGTATACAGATTGTATGAATCGTGTCACTGGGGAAAATAATAACACAATTTCAGATTTAAAATCAATGATGATAAAACAATATTTCATATAAAGGCCGCCTATCTATATAGATTATTGATGATAAGGAGACATGCCACAGATTAACATATTCTTTTGTATTTCCATGATGTTAATAATACAGGATTTGCACGAAAAAAACAGAGAAATACAAGTATATGTATCTCGTCACAAATTGACAGTGACATATATTAGGCTAAGACAATGCGTTTAATGTTTAAAGATTTTATTGAATGAATATAGCAGTATGTACAGGCATTTCATGTATTAATTTCAGCATAAATCACACTTTGTTTCTACAAGGTAAAATAATTACTAAGCTACGTTTTATTTAAAATATATAAACGTAAAATGTGATAGCGCGTGCGTCTGTCTGTCCGTCTGTCCAGCCGGCATAATTCGTGTACGGAGAATAACTTTGTAACTATTTAAGGTACTGACCAGTGATATAAGTAGGTGGTGATGAGACGATGTGCAGAGTGCTTGAACTGGTTCTGTAGGTCAAAGCTCAATGTCACAAATTGAGCTAAAAGGTCAATATTGGCTACCATAGTTCGTGTCCGGAGCATAACTATATAACCATGCAAGTTATTGACATCAAACTTGGTCTGTAGGCAGGTTGCGATAAGACAATGTGCAGAACATATGAACGGGGTCTGTAGGTTTAAGGTCAAGATCACAAACTAAGCTCAAAGATAAATTTTTCCGTCATATTTAGTGTCCGGAGCATAACTTGATAACAATTTAAGCTTGGAATGTAGGTAGGTGTTGACGAGTGGATATACAGAGTGCATAAACCAGGGTGGTAGGTCAAAGGTCAAGGTCAAATCTGCCGATCATATTTTTGTGTCCAGGGCATAACATAAAAACTATTGGAGGTATTGACTTGAAACTTTAAAGGCAAGCGATGAGGAGACGATGTGCAGACTGTAACAATCTGCATAACACCCTCCTCCCACCCATTAACCGGCACAAAAATGTTTTCATTTTGTTTATTACCCTTTTGTATCCTGTCAGTGCAACAATCTACATTACACACCCCAGCCATTACCGCACTCCCCCTCCCCACCTCCCCACACACAAAAAAAAAACAGGATTCATTTAGTTTTTTAACCTTTAGTATGCTATCATCATCACGATTGCACACACACACATACACACACACACACGCACGCACACATACCCTGCTTCCCTCTCATATCCCCGACCACCCACCCCACCCCACCACCTCCAAAGTCACCCACCCTGCTTCATCCTTCCCCACAACCCATCCCCCCCCACCACCACCACCACCACACCTATTTTTATTTAGTTTCTTGCATGGCCTTTAATATCCTGTCATCACCCACTACCACTACACACACACCTCCTACTCTTGTGGCAGGTTACTAGGTTGTTGTGGGTCTTTACATATATCAACAAAAATAGTGCATCCCGATAGTTAAAGAGCTATAAAAGGAAACAGCGCGCTCTACTATTTCGGTGCTTGATAGTTAAAAGGGCATACTTGAAGACACTAGACCTCTCATTGGAGTAATTAATATCAGTTAAGATTGATTCAAA
This sequence comes from Mercenaria mercenaria, assembly GCF_021730395.1. Classification (NCBI taxonomy): domain Eukaryota; kingdom Metazoa; phylum Mollusca; class Bivalvia; order Venerida; family Veneridae; genus Mercenaria; species Mercenaria mercenaria. Next base: position 79,758,154 of record NC_069367.1, on the reverse strand, counting down.
TCTCAGTAATCTTAATAATAACAGGGATAGATTGAAACTGTATAAAAATAAACGATAATTCCTAAGTATAAAAGGAACATAATTCATAGCTAAATAGTATGGAAGGGAATCTCCGCCAGGACATGCATGCTGCTAAATGACATTGCAATGTTATTTACTTACATATGCGTTCTGCAGCACTGCAACTGCATTTTAGGGAATTTCCGCCAGGACATGCATGCTGCTAAATGACAAATGCATGTTGCCTTGTGTTATTCGTTTTAAACTAAATGCAACATCCATGCGTCTTTGTGTTACCTTCCATCCGTTAGTGGCACATACCTTGCATCTTTCGTCACTGCATGTATGTAAAACGCATATTCTTGTGTGTAAATGGCAAATGCATCCATTATGTGGCATATTAAAATGTTTATGTGAACAAGGTCTAAGTGTTTTGTACGTTTTACTTTCTGAAATTGATTTAATCGTTCCCCAATTATTTAAAACTAACACATGCATGTTAACATTTAGTTGTTGTCCGTTGTTTTTTGTTTTTGATATATAGGTCCCTGCTGTAGACCTTTTCTGTGTAGGCCCCTACTTTAAATTCATGGATTCTTGGTATTGCAATGATTGAAATTTATGCAAGGCGAAAACAGTGCTAAGTAAGCACTAAGCAGCACGAAGTTAATCAAATGCGACTTTAACATTTGTAATATGAAATTCGTAGAAAGCTGGGAACCAGAATTTCCGGCAGTTTCCGTAAAATCAGTGAACCATGAATGGTGTTTTAGTAAAAAAGTACTCATAATTTCCAGCTGTCCAGCGATGTAATTTCCACCGAAAACAACACAAGTATACACGGGTAAGTTTAGACTCTCTCACCGTTTAACCTACGGAAACTACCGAACACGTAAATTTGCTGTTGAGAGTGGTCTCCAGTGTATACTAATTTGCGCTAAAAATTTTGCTTTTTGTTGGTTCCCTGTAATGCTGTAATGCACTACGGTGCCTAAATTTTTGTTTTACTGCAAGTTTAAATATCTATTAAAGCCATGTGTTTTAGTATATTATTTTTGCCGGGAAACTGTAATAAAAACAAGAACCAAGTGGTTGCAAGCATCACTAATGTTAAATCCAAAAAGCAGTAACAATCAAGTTATGAAAATTTCGGAATATTCACAAGTCACAACGTTGTTAATAGCTCGTTACATTCAGTAGCAACAACGTCAAATACGCGTAAGAAAACATAGAATACAGTTAGTAATAGCATGAGTATACAATTCAATATTGCAGTAAGCAAACAACTGAAAGGTTGAACGCACTTGTCAATTACATGCAAGAATAACCGATATTCATGAAAGGACTGTTTTCTTAGCATTAAGAAGCATTAAAGATGAATTTTTTGTAAGGCCAATGTAAGAAACTAAAATGCAGTTTCAATGTTGCAGAACGCATATGTAAGTAAATAACATAGCAATGTCATTTAGCAGCATGCATGTCCTGGCGGAGATTCCCATCCATAATATAGCGGCAACTAGGAGATTCGACAAATTTGAATTTGAAGCAAATCCATAGGGTAATTACAGAGATAAAGAGAAAGTGCACCAAAACTTTAACCGAGCTGTGGACGTGGAATGGACGCCGATGCGGACGCCGTCCATATACCTCGTATATTCGAGCTAAAATGTTACATTAACGTAATGAAATAATCAGACATTCCAACATTACAGCATGATAATTAGTTTTCATACTAATTTATTCCATCCCAATTGTAAGCTTTCATCTAAATAATATAATGTTTGAACGACTCACGAATTTGCTTTCTGGAGAAAAAGGCATTGATGAGAAGACATTTTACTGATCTCAGTTGTGACGAACCCTGACAATCTGTCAAAGAACTTTTATCTTTTAACTCCACGACTCAATCAAAATAAAACATACCTGAATGATACAATAGTTTATCACGTCAATACCGCACTAGGTCATTCCCAAGTTGAATAGTAGACGTTGAAAGGCCTCATTTATCAAAGACCATGTCTGAAAAACATGTAAGGAAGCATATAATTTAACGAATTAGCGGTTGTATTTAATCTCATTATCTAATATTATCTTTTAAAGCCAATTTTAAACTTTTCTTTTAATCAGTAATAACGAGGTTAGATTTATCTTAGTTCAGTATGTTGTTTAATACCTCCTCTTCTGTAAGCCTTTATTAACAATATTAAGATTTCGTAAAACAAATCGAAGATATTAACTAGAGCAACGCAAACACTAATCTGATAATTTCCACGTTATGGGTATTGTGGTATTACCCTTTTTATATCCATTGTAGCATCATATTGTTTTGTTATGTCTTGGGTTGTTTTAATAGCTCACGCACTTTTTACAGGGGATGAAAATCCCCGAGACGGTAACGTCCGTATATAGTTATTCGTCTGCATATACCGAGGCATTTTTTTTCGATGTCTTCCGGTTCCGTTTTATGTACAGTCGCAGAGGTTGTCTGCATGAGTAACAGAGCACCACAAATCAGTCACAGAAATTCGTAAACCGTGTCAACACGTTCTTTTATTTCTTTTTCGATTTGAAAATGTATATGCAACTGAAAAATATCTTTTAAACAGCAAGGAGTTCTACGCGGAGTGCAAACACAAAAAAACAAACCCAGAAAATCCTTGGCCAGTACGAGAACGCGGTAAATGACGTCACCGTAACACCGGCTTCCCGTACATTTTGCAAAGTATGATATTCGCTGTAATGGGTATGATGACATTAAATGTAAACTTATTATTTCAGGTGAATAGGTTCTCAGTAATTCAAATACTTTGTTTCATATAAAAAAAACCCGAAAACTTCGGGTCGTCTTTACGTATCTTTATAGAACATCACTTTTTCCTACACCTATTTTTCATGAAATTTCTATCATAAATCAACGAAAAAATGAAAAGAAAATAGGTGGTTGAATAGTTCCTAGTGAAATGCCAGTCAGTTGTGGTCTGCTACCCTAAAAATGGCGCATATTTGCTCTTGTCCGCGCGCACAATAGGCACCTTATAGTTGCAGCTTTAAAGGTGTTCAAGTACATTTAAGCAACATTTTATGACATTTTTGCATTTTTAGCATGTTCTGTTACAGGTTTATTCAATGAACAGAAATAACAATAAATCTTAGATTCCTGTTAGAAATGATTTTTTTATCATTATTTGTTTTTCATTTTATTTTGTAATTACTGCTTTTGTTGTTAAAATCTTCAGAAAGTCAACTATTCCTTTTGATGTCAATGTAATTTCTACTTTAACATTGATATTTGATACACAATATAAGCCAAAAGACAAGTTTTTAAACAGGGCATAGCTTTCGAATTCATTTATTAAAAGTCTATCTTGCACAACCTAGATAGGTAAAGAAAGGTAAGAATAATCTTACAAACTTGCTTTTCTAATGCATTTCGGTTATATGTGCCATTTCATGATGAAACCTGTATTAGTGACAAAACTATCAAAACTGAGACAACAAAATATGCATGAAGAATATCCTTTTACTTTTAACCTCTATTATTACAAGACTTACAATGCTTTTCAGGAGAGCTAAGAACGTCCTAAAAGCAGTATGGCGTCGCCGTGCATGGCGTGTATTTTTTAATGTCATTTTTGCGACAAATCAAGCGTATCACTAGCTAAACATAATCCTTTTTTTAATATTTCGAAACATACTGAAAAATAACGTAACCGTGTACTTTTTGGTTCATCACGACACCTCTATATTTTCATGGTGCATGTGTGCTTTGGAATTTCTGTTGCCATTAAACATGAATAACATTTATTTGCAAAATATGACAGAATTTGATTTGCACTAGATACATTATTATTATTATTATTATTATTATTATTATCGTTATTTGTTTCTGTATAAATATGAGAAAAACAATGATTTTCTAGTATTTAAACAATTTATTATGCAATTATTATATCATGTCTCTAACACAGGTTTTCCCATATTTCTGTCACTGTAACAGTTCTTATATTCATATCATTCATTAGACAAATTTTGCTTTATCAAATTTACACTAGATTAATCCTATGTTGGGATGGGGAAATCAAATTTTGAAAACACATCCAGTGAAAATATAACATTATATATCACTCGATGAACACGAACAGGGGTTAATTGTCATTTATTATACTTTCGAACAAATCTAATACTTGATCAAAATCTGATTTACCACCTTTAATGATATATAAAGAGAAAAATAAGATAACGCATACACAAATGTGCCATCCTTTTCCAACAATTCTTTGTGCGAATGTGGCCACGAAAATACGGTGTACCGTACTACGGCGTTTCATTAAGGCCAGCGCCTGCTCCCTTTGAACTCGAAGCGCGAAGATATGACGGTACGATGGCGAAGCACGACAGTACGAAGGCGATAACACGAAAGTCCGATGGCAAAGCGCGACATTACGATGGTAAAGCGCGACAGTACGATTGCGAAACGTGACAGTACGACGGGCTGTCACCATCGCACTGTCGCGCTTTGCCATCGTACTGTCATGTTACCGCCATCGTACTGTCGTGCTCTGCCATCGTACTGTCGCGCTTCGCGATCGTACTGTCGTGTTATCGCCATCGTACTGTCGTGTTATCGCCATCGTACCGTCGTACCTTCGCCCTTCGCGTCCATAGGGTGCAGGCGCTGGCCCGAACGGAACACCGTACAAAAATGACGTAGCAAAACATTTTCTTTTATTGTAAATAATATGAAATTAAGTGCAACCTAAAAGGCAGAGCTCCCTTGAAAAATCACAGTGCCCCTTTAAAATTAAAGGAGTGGTGTTGGAATTGTCTGGAATTATGGATTTGTTTAGGAAGTTTATGTTCTATTAGATCTATTAGAATATTAAGTATTAATGATAATTCATGATTTCTGAATGTATGTTTTAGACTGCATCAAATTTAATTCTTGACATGTGAAATACTCGAAAGATATTCTGTATATAATTAAAAGAAAGTTCGATATAAATTAAAATCTGCACCAAGATAATGAAGAAAACGTATTTGAATGATAATGAAGAAAACGTATTTGAATAAGTTCTGTCATTCTTATTAAAACGTACTGCATCAACAATTTTACATAAATTATTATTATACTGGAAACCAGTCACAAATGATAACTCCTTCAAATTGAAAAGCTTCAAACCTAACAGAATCTCATTAGGCCAGTAGCCGAAGGAATTCTGTCTCTTTGCATGTGAATGTTTGGCAATAAGGACTAAATGTAAAATGTTAATGTTTCAATTCCAAAGTTAATAGAAATTAGAATTTACGTAATCCTGGAAATGACTACTGTAATTCTTTTAAATGTCATTATTGTCAAATTTTGGTTCTTTCTGTAAGGAAGAATGATTGTGTCCAACTTTCAGTCAAAAATACTGCTATAATAGAGCCTGGTATGGGAAAATTACAATCATTTACATGACTGTACAAAGCTTGTTTTAAACCCAAAAGACTAACAATTTTTAAAAGTTAATGATCAGAATTTTACCTGAGAAAAACAGTATTTGCCGAAATTCTCGAAGAACCCTGTTTATTTACTGAACTTCTAATTGATCCTAAAGCTGTTTTTTTGTTTTTAAAGTTATGTCTACTGACTACTGCACAGGCACTACATTGGAACCAGACATTAAAAATAAACACTTGTTAATTTTCACATGAATGACTTTAGTTATACAATATTTTCGAAACTCATAGTAATAGAAGAAAAACTGAATAAAAAAAGGAACTGAAAAAAAAATCTGGTCTAGGTGAGGTTCGAACTCATGACCTCTGGTTTTCAACGCGAACTCACTAACCACTACATCACTGTGGAGATATGACGTCATCATTTCAAACATAAGTACATATAATAAAGTTCGGTAATGGCAGCGTGACGAAAGTCGTTTCAAGATGAAAATATTGTATTTTATTTCTTTTTTCTTCGTCGAAAATGTATTTAGCTCTAATTTTTTATTATCAAGCACGCATTTACATTTTTATACAATATTCAAAGCAGTAAGCGAGACGCTTTTCGTCAACCGTAAACAGTAAGCGTCTACTGACGTCTTTACTGATTAATTACTATGTGCATAGAGCACATGAAAAAATCCGAACAACACCGATTCCAAAAAGTACCACGAATTTTCATCTCGATAGTATACACAGTTAGATCTCTCTATTCGTTTTCTTGTTCGGTAGCTCTGCTATTAATAACACAACTTATTATATTTATTTATTAATTGTTTGTTTTCTTGCAGCCTAAGTATTATGTGTTATATATTTTGGGATGGGACGTTTACTGATGTTGCAACAGCTCTTTGCACGACGAAATTGTTTTTATATATGTGAGTACATGGACAGCTGTTGTTATGCGATATCATGAATGTAAGTAATAAGCAAACTAAACTATGTTTTAAAGGTTTCAACAATTATTAGACCATGTACTGTAACCGAAGCGTATTATAAAATTTTCCTAAACCCTATATATACTCCCCGTGACTGTTGTGTATAAATGTTTGCATAACGACCGACACAAAAGCACAATTTACCTGTATTCATGATAAAAATGTATACAATGCTTAAAGTTGTGACAGTATTAACGAACATTTGTGATGCCCATGGCGTTTAAAATACGAAAGTAAATTGATGATTTCTGATTAAAAGTTTCATCTAGCGAATTTGAAACCTTACCGTGCTTTTGGAACATATATCATCACGAACCCATTCTTCCATATCAACGTAACTTTGTGCAGACTTATTTGCGTGTAGCTCTTTGCATAACTTGCACATTATCCCCTCGCTGTTTCGTGTATATTCCTTTCTCCACTCAAAAAAACTATTATAAAGTGTTTCATTATTTTCAATTTTTATCAGTTCGTCTGCAAGCGATTCTATGCTGTCAAAATCAAAGACATTTATGAATGAGCCGGGTGGGAGAAGTTCAGTATTGTATTTCGTTGTCGCTATTACTGGAATCTGTTTCCGGTTTAATGTATTCCAATATTTTTCCGTTATGTAGTCACGACATAAAGTATTTTCTATTGCTATATAGAACTTGTAATCTCCCAGAAAATCCAAATTTGGAAAGCGCTCACCATAACACCGCCCAAATTTATCTATTTTTACATATTTTTCCAGTTCTCGTATTATTTCATACCTCTTTGCTCTATCAAAGCAGTTGCTTATTGCAGTTGCTATAAACTTTGTTTTGGTTTGAAAAATATTCTCTGTCATATCACTAGTTGAACTGCTTTTTAAATCGGAAGTTTTGTTTCTTACCCATGCTGTATATACGCTTCTTATGGTAGAATCTCTCCTATATGTTATCGTCCAATTAAAAGTATGCTCCATTTTGCCATAGAATTTAGTAATTGGTTCCCAGCTTAGCAGAACCCAAACCTGTTCGTGTGTTCGGGTGTGTGGCATTGGTTTAACGCGATTATAAATTGTTCCAGCGAAGCCGCGATACTTCCACATGTCACTTACATGAAACAGCACTGCATCAGCAGAATCCACTTCAGATTTCTCTTTTGTGACTTCGCATTGCATCGGACAATTTTCTGTTTCAATCTGTATACCTTTTACCCAGTCCCAAGAATCAAAGAACGTTGTCCAGACAACAATCTTCCTTAGGTCTTTTTTTCTCCAGAAGTTTGTGTTATGCTTAACAATATGCTGTGAAAAATTTCTTTTATCATATGTGACATGCATATTTACTGACGGTTCTATATTCACGATAACCACATTAATCATGATCATCAAAACGGAAGTTACACAGCATATTAAAGCAAAAGCACTCTTCCTTGTTGGCATGTTGTTTTCCTTAGCAAGATTGTCCACAATTCCTTTAGGCCCTGAAAAAAGAATATATAACATTATTTAATACCGTTGAATAAAAGGCTATTTGATAGTACCTTAGCTTACCTTAGCTGTAAGGCTTGGTCAAAAATTGAAAAATTGAGAATGGATCACTGGCACCAGACCAGAAAGAATATGCCAGGGCACATGCATTGTACCCTACCCCTAGGTATACTATAAGAACCATGGTCATGAAGGGGAAAATATACTAACCAATTTCAATCGCGCATTTCTCACCTAAATATTAAAAAGGTGGTAATTTATCTTCGATTGTGTGTACCGGTCACATTCCTTCAATATTACTTATCTCAGAGACACAATTTCATAAACGTTACAGAAGAAAAACTTGGATGGACACCCGCATAAATGGACCTATTATATAAAGAAATAACGACTCTATATAATGAACAATCGACTACACATAATGATATAATCACATTATATAATTAAGTAACCTCTTTATATATAATTAAGTAATCTCTTTATATATAATTAAGTAACCTCTTTATATAATCTAATAACGACTTTATATACAGCAGTATGAACTTCGTTTGATGATATAAGCACTTTTTTTAAATGGCAGTCCTTGGAGAGTTAAGAAGATATCCTATTTCGATTTTATGCAAGGAGAGAGTTTTGAAATATTGGTTAAAACTTATAAATAATCTGGGTTCTGTTATGGCAGATATTTTCAACACTACAACCATATAAACTCGCCAGGGTGTAAATTTGGGGCTAAACATGTTAAAATACTGTTAGAGCAGTTAGAAATGGATATCTATGGGACAATACTGAATTGACTGTTAATTATTTCTTTTTTTTTTCTTTTTTTTATGGGCATATATTTTATTCCACAAATCACACACATATAATAACATACAAGCTCTATGGGTTTTGAAAAGACTACATTAACAATGTTTGTTATGGAACTACTTAAAATATCATAACCTTACATACTACCTCTTATTAAATTTTTTATATAAAGACAGCTAAATTTCTATATGGACGTAATTCTCCAATCTTGGGCGGAGTACCATATTAATAATTATTCTAATGGGTAATTAACCAAAAAAGGTACTGGCTGAATAGAGATCAATGCAAACACCCATCAGACTGCACCATATTCTAAGGGGTATTTACCAAAAAAGGTACTGGCTGAATAGAGATCAATGCAAATAACTATCTGACTGCACCATATTCTAAGGGGCATTTACCTAAAAAGGTACTAGCTGAATAGAGATCAACGCAAATAACCATCAGACTGCACCAAATTCTAAGTGGTATTTACCAAAAAAGTACTAGCTGAATAGAGATGAATGCAAATAACCATCAGACTGCACCATCTTCTAAGGGGTATTTACCAAAAAAGGTACTGGCTGAATAGAGATCAATGCAAATAACCATCAGACTGCACCATATTCTAAGGAGTATTTATCAAAAAAGGTACTGGCTGAATAGACATCAATGCAAATAACCATCAGACTGCACCATATTCTAAGGGGTATTTACCAAAAAAAAAAGGTACTGGCTGAATAGAGATCAATGCAAACGCCCATCAGATTGCACCATGCTGGACGCTGTTGGCTCCACTCCCGCAACCAGTGTAGATCACAATCAGCCTGCACATCCATGCAGTCCGACAATGCTCTACACAGCCAGCAAAGGTAAAACCAACCGCGCCAAGCTAGGCAATGGTTAAGATGTAAACCAAGAATATGTATTTTCAAACAACCAGTAAGGGAGATACTAAATTATAAAATAAGTTCCTTACTATTAGACATTAATTTGTTATAAATGGTGAAAGGAGAATGATAAACATTAAAGTTGCTTTTATCTAAGAGATAATAGTAAAGCATTTCAAACTAGGCAATTTCCATGTTACTTTTGACAGATCTTAATGTTAATTTTTTATGAATAAATGTCTACCCAATTTTTACACAAAAAAGAACGGACAACATACGTACACACATAAACAAGACAGTAATCTACAACAGTAAAAGGATACCACTACTTCTGTCAATTTATGATATAGAAAAACATATAAGGGCGAAAAAAAAACACATAAAAAACATGTTATAAAGGAGACAAGATCAGTGAGAGTCTGTTGCAAGACTCATTTACAAAGTAAAATGGAGCCTTGAACAAGGTGGAAAACAAAAAGCAAACTATAAGTACTGGCGGTGAAAAAAGGGAGAAAAAAATAAATGAACAGAAAAAGTTCAGTGCAGCGCTGGAAAAAGATAATAGACTCTAAATATGTAATTAATCTCTATTCAAAAGCAAAGAAGCATATTCACTCCATACTTCTCTGAATTTATTTAATTTATTATCTTTTTTGGCATTAAACATCTCTGTCTTCAATAGAAATTCCACTTCGGCTCTGAACATCACTATATTTGGAAATATATTATTCATTCTACATTTAAATATTGTATATTTAGCCAATAAAATTAGATTTGTTGTAGCTTGACTAAATTTTTCATTTCCCAAAATCACATCCACAATAGACCAGTTTGTATTTAAATTGGTACATCTTTTTACATCATTCCAAAAAGCAGTAGTAAATTCACAGTCCCATAGCAGATGTTTTATAGTTTCACTTTGTCTGTTACAAAAACTGCACAAATTATTGTTTTTAATGCCCATTTTTTCTAACAAAGAGTTTGTTCCTAGTCTTCTATGGTTTATTCTGTACTGGAACCACTGCAACTTTGAATTCTTAGTGACAATAAATGGGAGTCTATATATAGATGACCAATTAAAGTTAACATTCAGGTTTAACTCTTCACACCATTTTCTATTAGAACATGGAAACTTACTAGATTTTAGCAGTGAGTCATAAATAAATCTACAACCTTTCTTTCTGACAAAGGTTGTACAGGACTGTCTTCTTTTTTTGCATGATGAGGAATTCTCAGACTGTTAAGAAAACTTCTAATAGATTCTACAATATTTTGATATTGTAGGAAATTTGTGTTTATATTATGCTTATTAATAAAGTCATTAAAGGACAAAAAATTTCCATTTCCATCTAAGAAATCATTAACTAAAATAATGCCATTTCTTACAAATCTTGGAAAACAAATACTTGTTCTTCCAACTTTAAACATACTGTTATACCAGACAGGTAAGGAGCATAATTCACTCCATGAGTTTGGGCATTGTAAGCTCAATTGTGTGAAACCTATGAACACATCTTTCCAGAACATGTTTTTGACAGTAGTTATTTTATTTTTCAAAAAATCATTCCATATTTTGTCAAATCTTCCAGGAAAGGGTATATATCTTTCACTAGATTAAAATATTTAGTATTGTAATTAAGGTATCTTCTAAGCCATGTTATCTTCAAAGCTGACATGAAAACATCCAGATTTACCATTCGGAGTCCTCCATATTCATATGACTGAGTTATGATATTACGTTTTATTTTGTCTGGGCCCCCAGACCACAAATATTTGAAAAACATATTTTGAATTGTCTTGACAATTTCATCACTAGGGTTTGGTAGACTCAAAATGAGGTGGTTTATTTTTGGTAATGCTAAAGTCTTAATCACCACATTTTTGCCAATTGGAGTGATTTTTCTTTTTGACCACTGAATAAATAATCTCTTAATTTCTTCAATTTTCAACAAATAATTAGTTTCAATAATGTTATTCAGGTCAACAGTGAAAATAACTCCAAGTAACTTAAAAGATTCTGATTCCCACTGTAAATTGAGTTCAGGGCAAATGCTTAAGTTGCTTTTTTTCATTGAACCAATCCATATAGCTTTAGTTTTTTCTACATTGTTTTTAAGACCTGAAAGTTTAGCATACACATTTAAAGTTTGCATGGTATTTTTCAAAGACTTTTCAGTTCCACCTAACATTATAGTAGTGTCATCAGCATATTGAGAGAGTAGAAATTCGAAGTTGTTTAATCTGATTCCTTTAATGTTTTCATTTTGTTTAATTAAAATTGCTAATATCTCAGCACAAAGTATAAAAATATAAGGGGAAAGGGGATCTCCCTGACGGCAGCCACGTTGGACCCTGAACCAATCTGATAAATGCCCATTAATGGTTACACTTGATACAATATCAGTATAAATAATTTAATCCATTTTATAATATTTTCTCCAAAATTGAAAAATCTTAGGACCGTGTACAAATGTCCAAGAAATAGAGTCAAAAGCCGTTGAGAAGTCAATTAGCAAGAGCATTCCTGGTAACTGGTGTTCTTCTGTATATTGCATAACATCATACACTAACCTTATATTATCACCCATATACCTTCCTGATAAAAAGCCAGTTTGATCTTCGCTTATGAGTTTACCTAATACTGTTTTCAAATGTTGGGCAATGCTGCCTGAAGCAATTTTATAAGATACATTTAGCAAGGAAATGGGCCGCCAATTCTTTATATATCGTTTATCTTTATCACCTTTTGGTATGCAAGTTATGACCCCTTGTTTAAGAGAAACAGATAATTCTCCCGTTTCCAGAGACTGATTAATAGACCGTACCAGAAAATGACCTATATCTTTCCAGAAGAAATTTAAAAAAGCTGCAGTAAAACCCCTGGTTTCTGGTGAGAAATCATTAGACATTTTCTTTAGACTGACCAACATTTCAGTGTAACTTAAATATCCTTCTAAGCTTTCTTTCTCATGTTCGCTTAACTTAGGTATATTATCATTTAACAAAATGTTGTTTAAATCAATGTTTTCAGTGTGTCTATATGAATACAAATTTTTATATAGTGTTTAACTGCTTCATTCATAATTTCATTTTGACTAGATAGTAAAGTACCAGATGATGAAAACAGACAGTTCATTATTTTTGAAATATAATTCCTATTCTCTAGATTACTGAAATATTTAGTAGGCTTTTCTCCATCTGAAACCCATTTTGCTCTTGACCTTATAAAGACTCCTTGCATTATTTTTGATCTTAATTCAGTCAATTCAGCTTTTTTTGTCTCCAGTAAATTATAATCAATGTTATTTTGCTTCTCTATTTGGCTTATTTCACTTATTAAAATGTCTTGTCTTTTACTGTCCTGTTTCTTTTTATATGCAGAATAAGAAATAGTTTTGCCTCTTATCTCCATTAATAATGTCTCAAAAAATAATTTATCATCAATATTCAATCTTATGATTTCATTGCTTATTTCTTCTAATGGTTCATTAGAATCCTGTGTTTCTTTTTCCTGCCTTACTTTAATTTCTTGTATCAAGTTTTTAATTTGTGTTACATATTCAGCATCTCGGAGTAAAGATTTATTCAATTTCCAATATGACTTACCATTTATAAATTTTCCAAACTCAATACTTAATAAAATCATTGAGTGATCAGTTCTATAACCAGGTGTAATTTCTACATGATTCATATCAGTAAACAAATTCCCAAAAACAAGGAAAACATCTAGTCTAGCCTTTTTTATAGGATTCCTCTTAAACCATGTATATTGTTTTTCTTCAATATTTTGTTCTCTCCAACAGTCAATTAAATTTTACTCTTCTATCATTTGGAGAACAACTTTACGGGCTTTAGGGTTATTAATATTCAAGTAATTAAAGCAATCTATATTTGGGTCTAAAACCAAATTCCAGTCACCAACAATTATAAATGGGTTGTCCAGTTGTGCAATTTTGTCTTTTATATAAAAATAAAAACCTGGGTCATCTGTATTCGGGCCATAAAGGCAAATCATGGTAAAGTTACTATTTGCTAAAAATGCATGTAAAATGATCAAGTTATCATTTTGATCTTCTTCTATACTCTTAAATTTAAACTCAAAATTATTATTTATAAGTATCGCAACTCCTCTAGACTGACTGCTAAAGTTACTGAAATAACATTTGTAACCCCACTGTGCACGAATATATATCACTTCTTTATCTGTAAAATGTGTATCTTGTATAAAATATATATTATGTTTTTTCCTTTTTAAGTAATTAAAAACATCCCGTCTTTTCCTACTATCCCCTAACCCTTGTACATTCATCGAAACAAATGTTATAGATTCAGTCATGTTTTAAGCATGTATTTTACATGGAAAATGTATTAAAAAGTATAATATACATGGAAAATGTATTAAAAAGTATAATATACATGGAAAATGTATTAAAAAGTATAATATCATTTTCTTTTGAATCTGAACCTGAGTTTTCCAGTGCTGCACTTGAGAAAAAAAAATTACAAAGAAAAAACAAAACAAAAAAAAAATGACCAATTAAGCAAAGTTTCCATTTGTGTTTGCTTTAGCTGTTGAAGGCTGTGTTAATTACATAAGTATTGAGTCGAGGAAAAAAGACTCTAACATAACAAAAAGACATTTACCAAGATAGTAGCACTTATAAAAAGTAATACATGTAGATCTAAACGTGTAAGAGAGAAAAAGATAATGAGTATTAAACCCCATTTTCAATTCATCGCATGTGCTAACTGTACTATAAGAAATAAATTGTTATTACATCTCGCACATTGAACTATTTAAATACAGTTAATACATCAAACAAACATTGTGCAAATAACATGTAGTAGTGTTTTTACATGTAACTTTCGTTTTATTTCCTGGTTTGGCCGCTTATGACTTGGATAATTTACTTGTTGTGTACATGTACGCCGCTTAAACCAAAAACACATTTTTATGATATATTAAAACAAAGTTATGATGTAATGTCCTTTATTCTTTACTATCACGGCTACATTGATTTAATTGACCTTTCAATTAATCTAACTTACGTCGTTTATTTTATAGCGAGCTCGAAGAGCAGGCCCGAAGGGCCTGCTCGAGAATCGAGCTTTACGGTAACGCAAGTATACTTTCACACTTAGTGATGGATTTGAAAAGTTTCGTCGGAAGTTTTAAAAAAGCGCACCCTAGCGGATTGGTGCTCACAGGAAGTACTTCTTTCCGGAGTGAATACAGAACTTCATTCAATTGCTAAAAATTATTCATCACTCAACAAGAATGAAAGAATGATTTCCAGTTGTTTGAAAAAAATATTATTTGCATTTAAAAGATCAAGCATCGGCCAGAAAATGGAAAAAATGTCATTAATAAGCAGAAAGAAACGGGAACGCGGTAATGACGTCACCGTGAGACCGGCTCCCATAAATTTTGCAACGTATGATATTCACTGTTATAGGCATGGTGACACTAAATGTATACTTTTTGCTCAAGCGAATAGGTTCTCCTGAATTCTTGTGACTAGTGAATAGTTTCTATGTGACAAATAAATGATGCATAATATTTTTTTTAGATAAATTCGATTTCTTTGAGCTCGCTTTGAGGCTTTGCCTTAGTTCATATTATAATATATATACAAAATCAAAATAACATTTTTCTCTATTAATAGAATCATTGACCAAACCAAGGCGAAAAACAAAAACTAACCAATCAGCTTCCGCTTATCTCGATAGTGCGTACTTCAATAACCGAGACAGCTAATTTGCATAAATAAATAAATAGAAGCACGTGTTATACACGGCGTCGGTATTTGACAGTTAACAGCAAAGAGAGTGACTTTTTATACTGTTTTTTTTTATATTTGTACTCTAAATATAACATTTTTTATTCAATGAACTTTTGCATGTTCCGAATGTGCCGAATTCAGTGTCGGAAACAAAACTTTGCTGTAAAAAAACAAAAACAAAAAAAAACAGAAAAAAAACACCTGTATATATTACATTACAGTTAGTTGACAGTCAAAAACAATAACATTCCATACCATTTTAACACTTTCTATAGATATGTCATACTTCTGATTTTTAAATCAAGATGTACTATCAAAATCATGATGCTAACAATGATCTATCCAGGTTAACGTACATGTCTATTAACAAAAAACCACCTATATATATTACATTACAGTTAGTTGACAGTCAAAAACAATAACATTTCATACCATTTTAGCACTTTCTATAGATATGTCATACTTTTGATTTTTAAATCAAGATGTACTATCAAAATCATGATGCTAACAATGATCTATCAAGGTTAACGTACATGTCTATTTTCATTTTCTTCCCATTTGTTAACAGGGCAATTATCTTCCCCTCGTCAGACCAGCAGTTGGCAACTTCTTCTTTTGACGTCAGTTTTTCTAGCATTTTAGCGTTTTTCAAAGTAAAATCTTCTCTGATTACGCATCTGGAGCCTTTTAGTTTTTTCCTAGCACTTATCGCGTTTAGTTTGTGTGTTCTATGTACAAATTTACAAAGCACTGGTCGGTTCCCACCGACACTAAACTTCCCTTGTCTGTGTGCTATGTCAATGTCTGTGACCTCTATTGACATGTCTAGTTTGTTCTTTAACAGTTTCACGACCTTTTCCTCAGTTTGAATTGGACTTTCGTTCTTGTCTGCATCGTCCAAACCATAAATACGAACACTATTTCTTCTGGTATACTTCTCTAACTCGTTCAACTGGAACTCACTGTATTTTATTCTGTCGTGATCATAGTTTATCTTACTATTTAATTCCTTGTTCCGTTCCTTAAGCTTATCATTTTCTCCTTTAACTCTCTCTACTTCTTCTCTCAGATCACTTTTAGAGTTTTTTAATTGTTCTATTTCAGACTCTGATGATTTCAACCTTGACTTGACAGATCTGACATGTTCGTATACTTTATCGATCTCTAATTTAATGTCATTGCCAATGTCAGATTTTAATACATCAAGCTTATCATTAAAGAGTTTTTCACTCCCCAGACCTTCTAGCCGTTTATCAAGAGCTGTATTTATGTATTCCTTTGAGGCAAGCTCATTAACTTTCTCTTCTAATCTTGTCACTATTTTCATCAGAACCTTAAAGTTTAACCCTGAATCTTCATCATGATTGTCCTGAACATCTGAATTACACGCTTTCATATCTCCTTTTGTCCGTAGAGACATCAATTCATCAATTTTAGCTTGCTTGTCAGTTTTCTCACTCTCCTTCCGTAATCTGTCACTTTTATTTTCTTTTTTACTTAATTCCGTATTAACAGAATATCCACCTAAAGATTCACTTCTGTTTCCACGTCTTGAATGCATAGTTACACAGCTAAAGAAACTCAAATATGTCCAACTACTATCACTAGTTAGTTAATTATTTCTTTATGTTAAAAACCCCGAGACCAATTTCTATAAGAATGGCATAACAAGGTAACTATAGTTTGCCTAAACTAGAATACTACGCCAGATTTAAAACTTCGTTTAGTTTTGAATCATATTTGAATAATATTGATAACGATAACTTGAGAACGGTGTTTAGTTGTTTTAGAATGTATTCCCATTGATAAGCTATTGAAACTGGTAGGTATAGTGGTATAGTAAGAAATCAAAGATTATGTACATACTGTCACTTAAATGCAGTGGAATCAGAACACCATATACTTCTGACTTGTCCGAGATATGTGAATATTCCCTCAAATCACTTGCCAAAATAACATGGCCAAATCTAAGAAAAAAATTTAATCTGATTTCTTCTGACAGAAAGAACTCAGAAATATTATTTGTAAATTTCTTAAGGAAGTATATTTATTGAGATAGTAATTTGTTTATGTTTACGCATGTTTTACAAACCATATCTATCATATTTTTAATGTTCGTTAGCCAAAGACATGTAATTGTCGATATTGCTAATAAAAGTTGTTATAAAAAAAGTATCTATATGATTTTATGGTTTCAATGCAGTTTCCGAAAACGTCTAGGTCATAAACGTTACGACCGATATTGATACAGGTACGATGAGCGCGAACACGTTTACTCTCCTGTTAAAACAACTACCCAAACTGATAAGAACAGCAATTTTAAGTTACATTTTTACATAAAGACATACTGGCATCGAAATAATATATAGCATTTTTGTTTTATCTATTTGTTTTATCTACTTGTTTACATAAGAGACATATAGGAAATGAAGTAATATGTAGCTATACCATGTTTTAACATATTTCAACAATACGAATCTCGTGAAATTATATCGCAACTCGTATTGTTTCGATTCTGTTATATATTATTTTAAACAAATCACACTTACCTGCAAGTATATCTAATTTTGTTAAATAGTCGTGGAAATATTCCTATAAGTATATGTGATATTTCTGTCCAAAAAGTATAATTAAACTTCCGCTAAGTTGTATCAAAATTAATCACCGCCATGTTGTAAATATAGACAACGTCATATATGCTATGCCTGAATGATATACACCCATATAGCTCGACTGAGATTAAGTTTATCAGACCACATGAATTTGTCATAAAAAGTAAGACCTGTTCACTTGGCGGTTATTGATTTTTTCATAGGCGATGTCAATACAATATTTATAAATCAATCATAGGAAATTGTTTGATTTAGGAAGAGGATTTGTCAAACAATATTATTTCGTTAGACCTAGTGTGGTATTTATAGAACTGTTACAATCACAAAAAGGAAATGCACTTTATGTAATAGATACAGTACGAGTTTTTCTTCGAAAGTGTCCTCTTACAGACGTAAGAAGCCGTTTCGCTAGGACGAAAATCAGTATTGTCCGAGGCGAAGCTGAGGATAAAATTGGTGTTAGTCCTAGCGAAACGGCTTCTTACGTCTGTAAGGGGACACTTTTCGAAGAAAAACGAGTTAACTGTATCTGACTTCTACGACGATAAGTAACTGAATACATTAATGAATAAATAGATTTTTTTTTTCGAAAGATAAACATTAAATTTTTATCGTGTGCCTTTCTAAATAATCAGCTTGTTCGTGCATTCAGATTTCAAACGGGTGGCTGTACACGTGTTTGTACATGCGTGATATACAAGCTGTAAAAAAAAATGGCAGACGCTTTTTTTGACATGGAAACGAACGAACAAGACGAAATCCTAGACCTGTTAGTATCACTCCTTACTGTTAACATTGAGGCATTGGGGCTCTGTTGCTGGGTGTGTCGTTTTGTTATGGGGGTACGATATAGTTTATCTGTTTATATATATTACATTTTTACAGTTTAATAGGGGTTTGTTGTAAATTTTATCTCGGACTTCGTAAAAGGTGTCTATTATACCTGTTAGAAAAACACTTACCTGAAATATTTTTTAAAGGCCTGTTAAACCAAAAAGGTAGCAAGAGGTAAAGTGAGCTAAGTAGGCTCACAATAAGAATGGTTAGTAAGTTCACCTGAGTACATAATGTTCTTTAAAGATCGTGAGTGCCTGGTTCACATTAACATTGATTACACTCTAATGTCACCCTTACTAAACCTTTGTGTATCTCTAACACAATATTCAAACGAATACAGTCCGTGTCTGATAACTTCGGAGTGACGTCACGTTTGTTTATGTTTTCTGGACTTATAAAACTAACAAAATAGGTAAAGCAGCTTACATAAACAAAAATATTAGATATATTTTATTACAACACGTCTGTCAGTTCCGGTAGCTCAGTGGTTAAGCATTGATGCTTGAAATGTCGAATTATGCGGGTCGTAGGTTCGAATCGAATCAAGATAGGTCTTTTTTTTTTTTTTTTTTTTTTTTTCATTTTTCCTGAAATATATTAATGTATTTAGAAAAAAATATTATTAAATTAATTTCTGTTCAAAGGTGACCAGCCATCAGCTCTGTGTAAACACATCGTATAGTCACGAAAACACTCGTAAATTTCGTGCAGGTTAAAGTCCTCTTTGGTATATTGCCAGTATTAGTGTAGTCAACATGTCAGAGGCGTCCACGTCTGTTGTTGCAAAAAAAAAAAACATTGTTCAGTGTAAGAATGATGATAAATGCATACTACAAAATATTCTGAAGGTTATTTCAAGCAACATCATTTTTCCATATTTCGTCATTGTATACCGTAGTGTTGTATTACTGCATTTTGAATATTTTCAATTGTCTTTGAAAAAATGTATTTAAAACATTAATAAAAAACAAAGATTTAAAAAAAGTATAAATCACAGTGGGATTCGAACCAACGCGACAACGGAAATAAAAAGAATTGCACATGTAAGGCTAATGCTTTTCGGCCGGTACTAATCTTCAATTCGCAGTAAGCCTTCCAGTTAGTAGTATAATATAAAAATGTACACTTAGATAATGATAATCATCGATGACCTCCTCCTGACTTGGACTCGTCCAAATAGTCACTCCGAAGTTATCAGACACGGACTGTATCACCAGACAGAGCGTTATTCATAAACAAAATATCATAGTATTAAAGTTAACCTCTCTATGGAAAAATGAGTAAGTGTATTTACATGTAGTTAATTGTAGTAAATTGTTTTTTGAATAAATGTTGTTTACTCAGCTCGTGAGAAATTAAAAATATTTATTTTCAACATAAAATATTAAAACAATACACTCTTGTTTAAATGTTGCTTATATCAAAGCTTTTGTGTAATTTTATACAAAAGTGTTAATTAGGTCTAGAAAACAGTTGTTTGTTTTCGCTAATCTGACCGACCCTATTTTTTACCACTGACCGTAAAGTTTTATTGGTTTGTTTCTGTAATCTGTGTTCCTTCAGTAAAGTTCTGTACTGTTCTGTTCTGTTGGATGATTTTTCTTGTAGATTTACGTTACACAAGAGTATTAGTAAGTAAGAGCACGTACCGCCGTCTAACATCATACCAACTATGTGAATTGTTCTGCGCATGATTGACAGGAAAGCAACAGTGCGATGGTGAAGAACGAAGATGCGATGGCGAAAGTACGATTGACTCTCACCATCATACTGTCGCGCTTCGCAATCGTACTGTAGCGCTTCGTCATCTAACAATCATACCTTCGCCTTCATAGGGAGCAGGCGCTGGCCGTAACTGAACACCGTAGTTTTCACGTGGCGCGGCCCACTTATTTTTTAATTCTCAGCTGTTGCAGATGTTTTATGCTGACTGCGGTATAAAGCTATCATTGCCGTTCAGTTTATAAGTGGAAATTGATAATTTGTTCTTGTTATGTCTAAAAAGCTTTATTTACCTTGCAGTTTTAAAATATTTAATACCTTTAACAATTTATGACTTCGTTCAGGAACTTCACGTGCAGGTAGTTAACTGATAGAGTGCGTTTATACAAGACCACAGCCTATAAATGGCTGTACTACCCGTCTTCCTCTTGCGAGTGATCAAAACAATAAACTGACAGCTAAAAGTTGAAAAAACAGCATTTTAAAGTGACTGATTTGCTTTGAAGGTATGTATATTTATATTTTATTACAAGCTGAACATGATTTGTTTCTTTATATAATGTGTTAGTTTGATTAAAGGTAGAATTATAGCAAAAAAAAAAAACTCGATTGATCACTGAATTTGTCCAGAAATTGTAATTGTCGGCGTCAAAAGTACATATTTTCTTCCTTGAAGAATTACGTACATGTAAATTCCACTGTTTCATGGATAAAGAAACAATTCTAGTTTGGTAAAATAAAATATAATCATCGATAAATTCTCCTATTTGTTTATAACCGTCAATGAAAGAAGATTCGTGTTATTTCCTGACTGTATGCATGCTTGCTCAAGAACTGTACAAATGCTTGCGAGTTTCGTTAAAAGACTGTACGCCTGTTTGAGAGTGGCTTATTTATAAACTATCGGCGTTTCTTATTGTTCTGTAGTATTTCTGCGTAATTGTAATTCGCAAACAAAGTTTGGTTTAAACAATATTTATTTTCCAAATATAGTATAATACAATCATAGATGACGAATAGGATTGAGGAGTAAGCTAAAAGCTTATATAAAAACTTCTTTCCTGTGTATTGTGATTAATACATATTTAATTAAAAACAAAAGTTTCAAACTAATTGCAAGATAGTGCATGCATGATGTTGTAAGCAGTAGCTCTAACCAGGTAATAAAGTACTGTAACACGAAATGTAGAAAATGAAATAATAATATACATAACTATATACATCAGTACGGGAATGAAAGAACAGAACGGTAATTATTGTTGTACTAGGAACAATATAAATATTATACCAGATGTTCTTTTCTAATAATTACTGGTTAATAGATTGAGATATCTATTTGAAAATTCAGACATAAATAGATATAATTATATACAACGGCCAGCTTTAGAGAAGAAAGAACAGTACTATTTGTTGTACTAGAATTGATTAGTATGATATAATTAAGTGATGTACTTTACTATTGCCAATTGAATAATCAGTCATGAAAAAGAAGAGGGGATAGTCACATTTCAACTGAAAATAAAGTAGGTTTGCATCGATTTTGTGTATATTTCAGTGTAACTGAATTACTCATTTTAGAATGACAGTTGCTGTTGATTTTTGAATTGTGTGTAATTAAGATTAAATGAAAAGAACGGCATAATTTAGCTATCAGTGAAGCGCTTTGTTTTCTCGATGTATTCTTGGACATACTTAAAGATAAGAGTGTTTGTGGCAGATTCTAAGTTGTTATCACCAAACAACAGTGTAAGGAGTGAGACAGTAGTGATACGTTCAAGACTATCAAGTAGTTTCGTACGTTCAGTGTTATCGTTGGCAAACAAAGAAATAGTGATTGCTGTCTTCAACTTCGTCGCATTCGCAAAGTGGACTTTTGACAATATTTTTACGGAAGAGATCTTCTTTAAGAAAACTACACTGAGTTCTAAGACGTGTGTGCATGATTTGAAGTACCCGGTCCCCAATATAGCAATATTCAGGAATGTTTGGAGTCGGGCCTTTGATCCTGCTTTTGAAAATAGCTAGTGATGGTGCATCTCGCACGTCTTGTGGAAGTGAATTCCATTCTAGAATAGAAGAGGGAAGGAAAGCGTTTGAATACAGCTGCGAGTTGCAAGGTAAGCTTCTAGTATTTTGAGAATTTCTGAGATTGTAATTAGAAAAGTCACCGACATTGGAACGAGATTTGAGAGATAAGTAGGAGAGAGATTATTTTGCATTTTATAGAAAAGAATGAGTTTATGTTTGCGTCACCTAGATTTTAAGGGTTCAAGTCCAGTTTCTTTATAAAAGTTCGCAATAGACACCAATTTTGTAGCACCAGATATGATTCTAGCTGCCTCTAACTGGATTGCTTCAAGTTGTAGTTCTTCATAATTTGTTACATTATCCCAGACAACATCTGAATATTCCAGTAGGGGTCGTATAAAAGTTGTATAAGTAATTTCCAAGGATTTCCTGTCAATAATGAATTTAAGTTTCCGCATTATGTTTATTCGTTGCCATGCTTTCTGCTTTATGTTGTCAATATGTTGGTGCCAGGTTCCATCATTAGAAAATGTTAGTCCAAGATGTTTATGTGTGTCTACTTCAGAGATTGTCATATTATTCATTTTTAAAGGAGTATGAAACGGTTTTGTTGACTTTCTAGATATGAGAAGAGATTCAGCTTTATTTGGATTGAAAGCCACCAGCCAAGTGTCAGCCCACTTCGATATTTTCTTAAGGTCCGAATTCAGAGTGTCAGCTGCAATTAGTGGGTTATCAACGACTATGTAAAGACTTGTACCATCTGCAAATAGGCGAATAGCGGAATTTATATCTGAGACAATATCATTTATGTATACAAGAAATAAGACGGGACCAAGAATGGATCCTTGCGGGACACCGGCTGAGATAGAAATGGTATCGTAAGAAGTTCCAGGAAACACAACCTTTTGTTTTCTATTTGACAGGTAATCATTAAACCACAGAAAGAGCTGTCCAGAAATTCCTTTTGCATTAAGTTTATGCAGAAGACCTTGATGCCAGACTCTGTCAAAAGCTTTGGATCTGTCACAGAACACTGCATGGATCTCTTTTCCTTCATCTAGAGCTTTGCAGAAGGTATTATATATTGATACTAGTTGATTAACAGTTGAGTCACCAGAAATGAAACCAGATTGCAAAGTTATAGCATTATTAGAAACAAAAATGTTGAATACATGCTTGTGGATGATTTTCTTCATCACTTTGCTAATTGTACTAAGTAATGATATTGGTCTGTAATTTGAGACTTCCTCTGGATCATTCTTTTTAAATATAGCACATACATTCGCAAACTTCCACTCTGTCGGAACTTTGCCAATCGATAGTTAGTAGTTGAATAGGTCACAGAGGGTCTTGTTTAATTCTTAGATAATTCTGTAAGGACTCTGTTATTAATATTATCCGGACCAACAGCTTTTCCTAATGTAAGTGATTGAAGTGTAATGGCAACCTCCTCTTGGGTGATTGAGATAGAATCTAAAAGTGGCGCAGTTTGATTAGTATTTATTGGTGGAAGTTGTTTGTTACTGTCATCAATTGTAGTTTGTGCTTGAAAGTACGTGTTGAGTAACTTACCTTTATCAACATTGTCAGTATGGTATATGTCATTCTGTTAAGGACTGGTATTTAAGAGTTATCTGAACTTGATTTGATAAATTGTTTGAATGTTTTCCAGTAATCGGAGGGTGATAGTTGCTGGGATTTCAATTTGTGACAGAGTTTTATAGACATGTTTGTTTTGGCATTTCTAATCAGATCTACAGTTTTGTTACGTATCTGTTTGTACTGTTTCCAGTGTTCTTGATTCTATGTACGTTTAGCTCTATCATACATACGTTTTCGTTTCCTCATATGCTTTCGAATTTCATTATGCATCCATGGTGGGTCCTTCTGGCGAACTGTTATTTGTTTGTATGGTATAAACTGTTGTGAAATGTTTCTAATTTTCTCTTATATATTTTCAGTGTATGTGTCAATGTCATTGTGAAAAAGTGAGTCCCAGTCTACTTGAGAAGTTTCCCGCCGCAAACCGTCATAATCAGCATTATCAAATTGCCATACAGCTGTTCTTTTGAAACTCACAGTCTTTGGTTTTATGTG
This sequence comes from Mercenaria mercenaria, assembly GCF_021730395.1. Lineage (NCBI taxonomy): Eukaryota > Metazoa > Mollusca > Bivalvia > Venerida > Veneridae > Mercenaria > Mercenaria mercenaria. The sequence continues at coordinate 79,733,518 of NC_069367.1, read as the reverse complement.
ATTAAGAAAGCAGAAGATAGGACAATGGTAACGAACATTTTGATCAAGGAAAGGTTCCCCAACACCACAAATAGCTATTTTACATGTTGACGAAAGAAGGAAGAGATCTATAAGTGAGTTTGAGGATTCTGTTAAGTGAGTTGGTTGCGTAATTATTTGCGACAAACTATATTGCATTATCATGTCATTGATTTTTCTTCCAGTAGTGGGTTTGTTAATAACTAGGTTAAATTCTCCACTTATAACTATGTCTTGTATACCAGTATCGTAGGCTAATCCAGTTGAATTTTCTATGTTAGTAAGAACTATTGGTAATGAATTACGAGGGCGATAGAATGTCCCAAAAAGTAACTTTTTATTGGATACTCTTAAGGTTTCGATGGAGGCCTTGAGAAAGAAAAATCAAACAACACCAAATCATAGAAAGAAAGAGTTGTTTGACATGAAAATTGAACAGCATGTAAAACATGTATATTACTTTACGAAACAAGTGTCAGTATACTGATATAAATATTGAATTCCGGAAAAGGGCTGCCTAAAGGGGTTCCACTTCCGGACAGTTAAACGCCTTTAAAAACTCAACATTTTCAAAGAACTGTTACACATGTTTGTTTTGATGCATTTGCAATAGCGTGCGAGTGGTGAAATTTCACGTAACAAGGTGGAACATAGTTTTCAGCAATTGTTTATCTTTTTTTCTTTTCAAATGGCATTCATTTTCAAAGGGAGACAACTTTTTCTCAAAGATTACTTAAAATAATCGGAAAAAGTTGTTTCCCTTTGAAAATGAATGCCATTTGTACTTAAAATAATCGGGAAGAGTTGTCTCCCTTTGAAAATGAATGCCATTTGTAAAGAAATAAAGATAAACAATTGCTGAAAACTGTGTTCCACCTTGTTATGCGAAATTTCACCACTCGCACGCTATTGCAAATGCATCAAAACGAACATGTGTAACTGTTCTTTGAAAATGGTGAGTTTTTAAAGGCGTTTAACTGTCCGGAAGTGGAACCCCTTTAGGCAGCCCTTTTCCGGAATTCAATGTTTATATCAGTATACTGACACTTGTTTCTTAAAGTAATATACATGTTTTACATGCTGTTCAATTTTCATGTCAAACAACTCTTTCTTTCTATGATTTGGTGTTGTTTGATTTTTGTTTCTCAAGGCCTCCATCGAAACCTTAATTCAGTCCAAATGCGTTCAACTCCATGTACTTCTAAATTATATCTTCTTATTGCAGGAATGTGAGTCTTGGCGTAAACTAATACTCCTCCATGAGAATCACCGACTCTGTCTTTACGAAAAGGTACTGAATAGTTTTCAAATGTTATGAAACGGGTCTCGATTGTATTACTAAGCCATGTTTCTGTGAAGGAAAGAATATCAAATTGTAGCAATTCACATTCAAGGATTTCCTTTTTGTGATAGAAGATTTGAACATTGTAATGAACAAAAGAGTGATTTTTTTTAAAATTCGTCAATAAAGTCTGTACATGAACTGCTTGAAGTTGAGTCGGGGCCAGGATTTTCATGGACATCGCCGCCCAGTATAAGGATCATCGACAACCAACAAATTAGTTCAAAACTTGAGAAGTGTTGTAGGCCTTTTATTCACATCTGTTTTGTGACGAACAAGCCTACTCTCACCCTGTATTCATTCACATCTACAAATATTATGTTATTCCAAAGTCCAGGGCTCGTATTCATAAAGAATCTTAGATAGAAATATCTCTTAGAAGACAACGTTTTCTAACTTTTTCTCATTTTTGGCTTAAAATTTGCCTTAAAAACACGTTTGCCTAAGAATTAATTCGGTTTGCCAGAGCGTGTAGTCATGTCAAGCATTTCAATGAACGTAATCAATATATTACAAGTAAACTTCTTCAGCAAGGCTACAGTTATTACAAATTGCGTAAATATTTTACTAAATTTTATTATCGTAATTCTGATTTAGTTTTAAAATTCAATAGTAATTTAAAGACACTTCTGCGAGAAGGTATTTCTAAACCCGTTTTCTATGGGGATTTGGTTTACAAACTTCGTAAGATCTTGGGTCATGGTAATTTTCCAAATGTATTTGGAAAGATTATCAAACGTTTTATTAAAAGAGGTTACGACCCAACTGTTTTGAGACATACCGCATGTTTAGTGTTCAACCCGTTTACAGTTGGACACTACGCTTCCCTCTTTGATTGCGTCTGATGGAAGAGGGGGAGGACTCTATAATGAGCAGTTTTTAAATCCTACCAGGACTGAACTGTTTTGATATTTGTCTTCTGACCTAATTCGTCGGGCCCTTAAGGGTGTTTCTCTTGTTGCTCTGTCTTCTGAAAAGGCATTGAGTACATACGTTTTTGGTTCTCAAGGTTTGCTTTTTATATATTTATACACGAGCATTTTTGTGTTTTACATGCCATGCCTTTTTGTTTCCATTACGTGTGTTAGAGATTCACTTGGAGGGGATTACTTTTATTTACACTGTCCCATGTCTTTGGAACATGGTGGGGGTAAGAGTGAGGTTGGGTGCGCACCATAAACCGGTTTAAGCTCCCCAGTTGTGTTTTTGCCACTGACCGTTCCAAGGCGGTGCCCAACTGTATTCCTTTGTTTGTTCGTTTTGTCCTTGTGTGTTGGCTTTGTGTGCGCGCGTGTGTGTATGCTTATTGTTCGTCTTGTCCTCGTGTGTTGGCTTTGGGTGTGTGTGTGTGTGTGTTGTTCGTTTTGTCCTGATGTGTAAGCTTTGAGTGTGTGTGTGTGTGTGTGTGTGTGTGTGTGTGTGGTGCACGCGTTTGCGTGCTGGGGGGTTCGTTTTGAGGAGGCTGCGCTTTTGGTGCGTGGCATTCCCTGTTTGATATTTCTCTTTGTTTTTAGAAATTATCTTAAGTAGGTGATTTTTCTCTTAAAATTTAAGACAGGTGGTCATTTATCTAACTTTTAAGAATTATCTTAGAAAATCAAAAATAGAATGAACGCCAATGACCGCAATTAACAGTTATTCATGAATTGCATATTTACTGTATATACTTATTAGAATATTAATCTTAATTTAACTTGTGACAGGCTTTCCTAATTTCTTATCAAATATAGACATAGAAATGAAACTAAGAAAAAATTATTCTTATACTTTTTCCTCGCTAAGATTTTTCTAAGTCGCTTTATGAATAAGAACTTAAGAATATCTCTTAACTAAGTCTAAAAAAATAAGATAAGAAATATCTTAGCGGTGATTCTAAGATTCTTTATGAATACGGACCCAGAACTTGAGCGGGTGAGATATTATCACAGTTAGAGTGACAATCAGAGCGAGAAGGGAAGAAGTCAGAGATATGGATTTGAGGAATACGAGACAAACTAAAGAATTATTAGACAAAGGAATTAAGTTAGACAAAGGAATTAAGGGTCCGTAATTCCATTTGACCCATTTCTGTAACAAAAGGCAGTATTGGGATTATAAGATATTTTTGCAAAGATATCTAATGTAAATTTTCTTTTCATCAAGTGAATTTTTGTGTTGTGGTGGATATAAAGTATTTCAGAGAATGTCGATGTGATGATTTAATATATTAGTGATAAGAAATAAAAGGATGAGTGTTAAGTAGTGTGTATAGTGAATTCAGTAAAGGATATAAAATGTTCTATTATGTAAGACGTGAAGAAGGCTTGTAACAATCTAGGTTTATGGATGTAAATTATGGTTAAGAATTTGTAGATGCATATTATGATTATGAAGAATGACATTTCTAAAGGATTACTATGTTTCTACGTTTACTTTAAGATTTTGATATTGCCTATTGCTATATAATGCAACCTTAAGTGTAATATACTTTCATGTTACATGGTTTTGAACCTTATTCGATGATTATGTACATAGCAATATATGTGTTTCAAAATTCATAAATCAGTAATCTATGACAGATGCAGTATTACAGAATGTCTAGAGATTCTTTAATACAGTCCAAATTAATTACCAATTTAGACTTGTGAAAACCTAAGTTATGTTTTAGAACAATATGTCAGAGATATTTTTAGAATAGAGTGATGGTCAAATACAGTTGTATTCAAAGACAAACATTCAGTGGAATAAGTAAATATTACTATTGTTTGTATAAAGGAAATTACATCTTCATGATTTAGTATATATGATTTAAATTCATTATAAGTCTGCACTAGCAAAACAAATATGTTTTACAAGTATATATGCAAAATTTATAATCTCATGACTGCAGGTGCATCATTCACATAGTAAGACTGTATAATTATGATTTTAATATCATCAGTGAGTAAATCACACCAGCACATAATAATAATAATAAAAAGGATCTTATATTATTATACATCTTGAATACATCTACAGGAACCAGTTTAAAAAATAAAAAAAGTGGGGAATTTAGTTTATAATTTTGCTGAAAAGTCAAAAATACAAATGTTCATTTTTTGTATACAAACTCATTTGATTCCAAGTTTGACAGTTTAGCACCATTAAGCTTCTCAGACATAATAAATGTCATTTAGTGCACAAAGAGGGTCATTTGGCTAGTTAATACTATTTTTACAGGTGACTGTATAAAGAAAAACTCTTTTCAGATTAAACTACAAACAGGCTGTATAGACAATAATGATTATCATCAACTGTTCAAACATTATATGTATCATCTAGCTCCATAAACATTATAAGTATTATCATGCTGCACATACATTGCAATTGCCAGCCAAAATATTATATGTATCAATAACTACACATGTATTTTATTTTCAGTAGCTGAGCAAACATTGTATACATATATCATCTTGCTGCACAATATCTGTACCTTTCATTAGCTACATGAACATTATAAATTATGAATCATTACCTGCACAAACATTTTTGAATCATATACTGCACAACATTTATTTGAATCATTAGCTGCACTGATATTATATGTATCACCTTGCTGCACAGAGAAAGATATGTAAAATAAGCTGCATTATCATTGTATGAATAAATCGCTGTTCAACCATTGTTATGTATCTTTTATTTAAAAACAGTATATGAAACATCTAGATCCACAAGCATTGGTGTCATCTAGCTTCAGATGCGTTACATGTAACATTAGCTGCACAGACATTATAATGTGTCATCAACCTGCACAAACATTATGTTATCATTTAGGTGCACAGACATTGTTTGTATCATAAGCTGCACTTATATTATATGTATCATTAGCTGCACAAGCATATGTATCAATTGCTGCACAGACATTATAATTTGCCATCTACCTTCACAAAGATTATATTATTATTAAACTGCACAAACATTTTGTGCATCATAGCTGCACTGATATTATATTTATCATTAGCTGCACTGGCAATACATGTATTTTAGCTGTACAGACAATATATGTAACATTAGCTGCACAAACAATATATGATTTACTTGCTGCACAGACACTGATATATATAAAATTAGCTGCATAAACATTTATGTATAAATAGCTGTACAACCATTGTATGTATATTTCACCTGCATAAACATTGTATGTATGCACCATATGGATGCACAATCAAGACAAATATACACCTGTAAGTATATAAAGCTTTTACAGACTCTTATCACTCCAAACTACAAAACAGACTAAATTAACATATATCATTTACCTGCATAGAAATTGTACTTAAATCTAGCTAGACAGTATTAATACTCATCTGATAGTTTATATCATTTGGCTGTGAAGACAATATACCTTTTTAAGCTGGACAGACATTGTATGCATTACATGGCTCCAAAATATTAAATGTATTGTCTTCCTGCACATATATTACATACATCATTAACTGCCCAACCATTATATTTATTATATACCTGTATAAATTCTGTAAAAATCTGCTTGTATTTCACAATTAAATATGAACAGACAGACAAAAATTCCGTATTGTACCTTTTAAATTCCGTATTGTACCTTCCGTATTGTATTCTGCCGGACTATTTTCATTAATATGCATGACCCGGCACATTTCTATAAATAGTGCACATAAAAACTTCACTAAGTTCCATTTAATATCGATAAACATTGAAGATTTCGTTCAAGAACAAAAAAAAAGAATCAAAATGGTAAAGGTATATAATAAAAGGGTCATTATAACAGTAGCTAGATCTGGGACTTTGTATTCGGCTCTCGTGAATTTTGCAAGGTTGGATCACACTCGGCGCTTGCGCGCCTCGTGAGATCCGATCTGGCAAAATCCACTCGAGCCGAATACTGCATCCCAGATCAAGCTACTGTTATAATAACTCTATTGTATCTGTAGCTGCACATATTTTTCAGTATCTGCTCAAACATTGTATGTATTATCATTTCCCCAATAATTGTATAAAACATTAGCTGCAATCAACATCTACACTGACATTTTGAGTAAGCCCTATAAACAGACTATGATGAATGTTTTTATCAATAAACACAGGTGTAACAATGAACGAAAATTGCGTGCAACAAGTTCGCATAAACCTAAGGATTATTGGAGATATTTAAATAGCCTGTCTCATAGGGATGCTGAAAAATCGCCGAGTGTTTCTGAATTTTATGATTACTTAAAAGATGTTAATTCCTTCCAACCCGATGACAGTTGTAATTTGAACGAGCCACCATCGTTTATTGAAAACGATAATGCCCTAAATAGGAAAATTTCAGAGATGGAAATTTTAAAAGTGATTTCTAAACTGAATAATGGCAAAGCTGCTTCCCAATTTGATAATATAAGTAATGAGTACTTGAAAAGTACACGAACGGTCATGGTCCCTTTTACGTTACTCTTTTTAATACGATTCTGGATTCGGGTGTCTTACCAGACGTTTGGTTAATTGGATGTATAAAGCCCATTTTTAAAAATAAGGGGTGTCCGCTAAGCCCCGCAAACTATAGGCCTATCACAACACTTAGTTGTCTCGGAAAAGTTTTTACAGCGGTACTTTACAACCGTATAAATGAATTTCTTAATGATAACCATCTTTTAAATGAAACTCATGCCGTATTTGGATCCGGGGACTCTACAAGTGACCATATCTTCACCCTTTATTTCCGTATTAAAAATTAAGGTCAGAGAAGAAGAAAAAGTTGATGTGCTCTTTTATAGATTTCGATTCATTGTGGCGTATTGGACTTTGGAATAAATTGTATGAAACTGGCATATCAGACAAAATCCTTAACGTCATCCATAATATGTATTCTGACATTAAGTCATGCGTCAATGTAAATGGTCAAACATCTGCCTTCTTCTTTAGCTTCACCGGGGTGAGACAGGATGAGAATCTTTCGCCTGTACTCTTCTCCCTATACCTTAATGACCTAGAATCTGTCATTCGAGATGACAACGGCATCATAATTGATTTTCACGGGAATAACGCTCTGCATTTTTTGTAAATATTATTACTACTTTATGCAGACGATACAGTTATAATAGGTGAAAATGAGACTAATTTCCAGTCATGCCTAGATAACTTCAAGAACAATTGTCATATGTGGAAGTTAAAAATTAATTTCTCCAAAACAAAAGTTGTCGTCTTTGGTACTAATAAACCCAGCAAGTACATTTTCAAAATTAATGATCAACCTAGTGAATATAAATATTTAGGTGTAATTTTCTCAAGCTCTGGATCTTTTCTATCTTGTAGAAAACATGTAGTTTCACAGGCAAATAAAGCCATGCACTTGTTATATATGAGGATCAATAACCTTGACCTTCCTATCGACTTACAATTGAAGTTATTCGACCACACAGTTTTCCCTGTTCTAACGTACGGGAGTGATATATGGAGTTTTGAAAAGTTGGATATGGTAGAGCAAGTCCAAACCAATTTTCTACGCAAAATTACTAAGACCAGAAAAAGTACCCCTAGATATATGTTGTATGCTGAACTTGGACGCTACCCTATCGAAATAATCATTAATTCCCGAATGGTCAACTTCTGGAACAAGTTAATTCTGTCCCAAAACACTAAATATTCTTAAAGTTGTTATCTACATATGATACAGTCAACACATACCTTTAAATGGGCTGCTTTCATTAAACAAATCCTTGACTCAACTGAAAATTCTCACTTATGGTTGAACTAGCACTCACTAAGTTGTAAAACTATACATAAACAGGTTAAACGTACCCTGATTGATCAATACATACAGGCCTGGTCTTCGAAACTTGAAACTTCAAATAAAGGAAAAATGTATAGTTGTTTTAAAGATAGCATATCTTTTGAGGAATATATTACTTTACTTCCGAATTCCCTTAGACTCCCAATCATGCATTTCCGCATAGGCAACCATAGATTCCCAATAGAAACAGGCCAGTGGAGCCAGTCATTTATTCCACACGAGGAGCGTAAATGTGCTCTGTGCCCTTTAAATGACTTGGGAGACGAATTTCATTACTTACTTGTACGCCCATTCTTTAAAGAAAAGCGAACTCAACTTATCCCTAGAAAATTCTATACAAGACCTAATATCCCGAAATTCAAGGAACCGCTTGCCACTAGAAATCCGAAACAGCTGACGAATCTTGCTAAATACGTTCGGTTTGTCATGAATGCCTTTAGCCGTTCACAAGTTTAAATTTATCGTGACAGTATTCATTTAATATGCCTGTTTACAAATTTACTTTTTTATATATTTTTCTGAAGTATTAATCTATGTCCGTTGTATAGTTGTGATTGACTCTGAATTAAAGCTTTGCCAGTAAAAGGGGCATAATAGTCAATAGCTTCGAATGTAACAGAGATACTGGACATTATATAAAACTTTAACCAAAAAATGTAAGTTAAAAAGTGGCACAACTCTGTCAAAATTCAAATCAAGAGTTATGAGGATTTTTTCTTCTGGTGTAGACTTCTACGTTATTGTGTGGCCTAAAATGTTGGATTTTGTCTCTAAGTTTTGTGTCCGCGCGCTTAATTTATGTCGATAAAAAAACCCCAGTTTTGAGACCCCAACTCCAGCTGGAAAATGGCAAACCTCCAGTTTTGGGATTCTGAACTTATCACATGTATGCAATACAACTCGTCCAAGATTTTATTGAGGATAACATTCTGATCAAGTTTCATTAAGATTGGGCCAAAAATGTGACCTCTAGAGTGTTAACAAGCTTTCCCTTCGATTTGACCTGGTGACCTAGTTTTTGAACCCAGTTGACCCGATATCGAACTCTTCCAAGATTTTATTGAGGGTAACATTCTGACCAAGTTTCATTAGGCCAAAATTGTGACCTCTAGAGTGTTAACAAACTTTTCCTTTGATTTGAACTGGTGACCTAGTTTTTGACCCCAGATGACCAAATATCGAACTTGTCCAAGATTTTATTGAGGGTAACACTCTGACCATGTTTCATTAAGATTGTGCCAAAAATGTGACCTTTAGAGTGTTAACAGTCAAATTGTTGACGACGGACGGACGGACAACGGACGACGGACACAGGGCGATCACAAAAGCTCACCTTTGAGCACTTTGTACTCAGGTGAGCTAAAAATTAAGTGTGACAGAGAGATGGTCCCTGTGATGTTGACCTTTGACTGAGTGACCCCAAAAACAATAGAGGTCATTTACTCCGTAAGTCCTATCACCCTATGAAGTTGAAGGTTCTAATGGTTCTCAAGTTACTGACAGGAAATGGATTTCCATATTCTAGCTGCTGTGACCTTGACCTGTAATAGAGTCACCCCAAAATCAATAAGGGTTTGGGTTAGTTATTCTACATGTCCAGTCATCCTATGAAGTTTGAACATTCTTGGTCAAGTGGTTCTCAAATTATTGGTAAGAAATGTTTTTCCATGTTCAGGCCCCTGTGGCCTTGACCTTGAACAAAGCGACTTCAAAATCGATAGGGGTCATCTGCTCTGTCCAATCATCATATGAAGTTTTGACATTCTGGGTCAAGTGGTTCTCAAGTTATTGATTGAAAATAGTTTACCGTTTTCAGGCTCCAGTGACCTTGACCTTTAGATTTAATGGAGAGACCCCAAAAGCAATAGAGGCTGTATACTCCATAAGCCTATCATCCTATGAAGTTTCAAGGTTCTAGGTCAAGTGGTTCCAGTTATTGGTAGGAAAACAATCTCTCCCCCTTAAGGTTTAGGAGTGTATCACCAAAACACAGATATTTTTGATAAACGAACAACATCGTTACCAATATTTTACCTGACCATTACATGTTCTGCCGTACTGTCCCGTACTTAAAATATTCTGAAAAAGTTGTTCCCCTGAAAATAAATGTCATTTGAAAAGAAATAAAAATAAACAATTGCTGAAAACTGTGTTCCCGCTAGTTATGTGAAATTTCAACACTCGCACGCTATTGCAAATGCATCAAAACGAACATTTGTAACAGTTCCTTGAAAATGGCGAGTTTTTAAAGGAGTTTGACTTTCTAATAGCTCTTGTAAGTGTCTAGGGGTACGGATCCAAAGCCTTACTCATCTGGCTTATTGGGATGACACGTTGTATGATCTGATATCCCTCAGCGGCAGTAAAAATCACGCTGTCCCAAAACATCTTATTATATGGACCAGGATCCATAGCCCTAGACACTTCAGTAGCTCTAACCTTTCTTCGAATCGTTGAGGTAAAATTAACAAAAATAACTTTGGTGACATGTTCAAGTTTAAGATTGGCAATTTTGAGACGTTTTCTTGCTATACCTTTTATGTGCGTCTTGCGACCCAGATTGACTCCAGCTATAGTTTTATCGCTATTTTACGCATATTTTTCGTTGTCAACCCGAATCGTCGGTTTTGTTAGTAAGTATGGATTGTATTTTATTCATTTCAATCGCATTTACCTTTCCATATAGCATTTTCATCCTAGAAATCAAGCTACAAAATATAAGCGCGGACCTCAGCGCATTTGTTTATCCGGACGTGACGTCATACCTGCTATTCACGTGCGGCAAACTGCATGCAAATTTTATTTGAGCCGCGCCATGTGAACACCAACATCGTTATTTGCGACAGCATGAATCCAGACCAGCCTGCGAGGATCTATGCTGTTCGCTAGTTTCTCTAATTTCTATAGGCTTTAAAAGCGAACAACATTGGTCCTGACCAATAGCGCGGATGCACAAGCTAGTGTTGATCCATATGCTGGTCACAAGTTTACGCATTATGTTGGTTTTCCCATGGCGTGACTCATTTAAAGTTGGTGCATATACAAACAGAAAACATAAGTTACCGACATAAATAGCTCTATTTATCGACATTCAAGTCACTGTACCGGGCAGTTGCCATAGAATATGAACTCGCATGTGGAGGTGCTTTCTACCCATTTTTAGCCTACAAGAAACTTTGAGTCGGATTTTAAATACAGATCTATAACATTAGATCTGGCAACACGACTGGCAATATTTAAAATTTAGGATAATAATAATAACATATTATGATTCATGAGCTTTAGTGATCGCCCTTCGTCCGTCGTCCGTTCCCGCCCTCAATTATAGAGACCTAACTCTGCAATCAAACTTGCACACAACTTGTATTGACATAGTATCTTGGTTACTTTTGAAAACTGGCCAGATCCCACCATGGGTTCCAGACTTATATATGCCCCCATAAATGACCAAAATTTGCTATAGGGTCTATTGGTTTTGTAGAATACATAGACATCTTGTATGGTTTGATTTCATACAAACTTGCAAAATATCTTTAAACAACTAGATCTATAAATCTTGGATTCAATGGTGAATCTGTCAGATCCAGACATAGGTTCCGGAGTATGACCCCTGATTGACCCCTGAAAGAGCCAAAATTTTACCCAATCTTGTCAGTCAATCATCCAATCTGGTACTTGATCGAGTGGTCTAAAAATCCGGTCAAAACTTTTCTTCATGATCCATCTAGATCTATATTGGTATCATTGAACTATAATATAAATTCAAACAAGAGATAATAAATATAAACTGGTTGGATATGCCAGCTAATTCGTTTCCAATCTTAAAGGTGCTATTCGAACATAATCGCCCATCTTAGTTGTTCGTGTTGCGACTCTAGGTCCAGACTTACAGCTTGGACTGCGAGCAGCCTTGTCAGCGACACCAGTCATTTTTATTCGAGGGCAACAGCGACAATATTTTCAAGTGCCTTGCCACTGAAATATACTCCGATTTCACTCTAAAAAATTCTTTTATGTTGTTCTTGTCACTTCTCAGGGATGGTTTCTTCTTCTTTTTCTTCTTTTATAATAATGGCAAACGTTCAGTGATGAAACATTATATAGCCAAGCGCGCGCGTGGGTGGGTGGGGGGAGAGGGGTTCAAAAGTAAAAGAACCACCAGCTTTTCCAAGCTATTCAGTCCCAGTACTCGCTGGCAGTTGGATAAAAAATGTGCAATACCTAAAGAGAACTTTAGGTCCCTGTCTTGATAAAAAAAAAAAGATGTACGCACATACATAGGCCTACAGCGTTTTAAATGTTTTAACAGGAGTGAAAATATGTGTAAATTGAAAGATTCTTGCGCTCACGTGCTATTAAAACAACTTTTTATATGCGCATTTCACGGCAAAGCGTAAACGCATTATTGCCCCGAAACGGATAATTCAAAAGAAAATGACGTCAACGTTAAAGAACAACGCAGGTGTTCCCGCTTTAATCACATTATTTGTGAACTTAAACACATCTTCTACTGTAACTCGGAATAGTTGAGTGTTGCTTTTCGATCAAACCTTGCCGCTTGTTACACTTTAAAGAGTGCAAATGCATTTCGACATCACAGTGAGCATGGTATGTCTCCTGCAAAAACTTGACTACAACAAAGTCGGTACTGTTTAATAATTGTCTCTTTTTATTTTCTTTCTAATATGCAAAGGAAGAAACATTATATCAAGTCAGCAATCGAGTACGAGTTACAAACAGAAAATCAGTGATGAAAAATATAGAGTACTTCTTTAAACTAAAAAAGAATAAGTAGACAAACTCCGTTAAAGTAAAACTTTAACTTGTGGGCAATTCTTTACCTTTCCTACATACAACAACAATCCGACATCTAAGGCGCACGGTTATGATATTTTACATTGATATCGTCCATGGATGTACGGTCTCGCTGTCCTTCAGAAAATTTTGAAACGGTAACATGCATGAGTCAATGATAACACATATTCACATTAAATACCAATAATGAAGATAATACAAACTTTTAATGATGTTTTAATAGAAGTAATTCCATTAAAATTACGTATCAATATCGAATACTAATAAAAATTATTATAGTTGAAGCAAAAACCAAAAGTTCGCAACTCAAAACCAGCCGGGGCTATTTTTTCCTACTATTATTCTATTTACTGTATATGTGTTATTTCTTATATTTCAGAATATGCTTTCATTGAACGTATATTTTTACGATAGAATGTCGAAAACATCTTCCATAGTACAAGTTTTCCGAAATCGGCCGAAATTTTAGCGCAATTTTAAAAATACCACCAAATAACGTCGCATTTCAGCTCGGGGGTGGGGAAACAAAATCGGTGGTACTGAAAAAACGAATTCGGTGACATACAATTTTTTGTTAATCAAACGCAAGTAAATATATTTGCGCATTTATGATTGAAATTTAAACAAAATTCCTCGACCTGAAAAAATGTTATTCTCGAAAAACGGACAATTTTCCAGCTAAACTCTACGTTACGTTTTGTATAAGTCTGATGCTTTAATGCGTCATAATCTTAAGGTACGTCATAGATCATTCACGAAATTTATATCACAGGAAAGGAAATTTTAAAGCTTTTAAAAATATATAAATTTCAGTCGCGTCCGCTTCCAGCTAAAACAGGGATATGCTGAAAACCGTACAGAAACAATGAAAATGACGCCAAGAAATGACGCCCAAAAAGTGCCGTTAGACTCCAAGTTTGACAGCGCACCAAACTAATGTGGCTTAAATAAGAGCCAAACGGAAAACTGGAATAAATCAGAAATATCCTCAATTTTCTTCCGTTAATTTTTCATAGATCTATCTAAACAAAATTTAAAGGTCGCACTCCACCTTAATTCTAGAATAGCGATAACGCATGTTCATTTAACGTGCTGTAACAACTTAGAATTCCTCGGGACACGTTCACCAGTACCCTCGTCCCACCGGGCTCGGGCACCAACCAGTCCCTCGGGATTCTGCCAATGTTAAAACACGAAAAAAATGCGTTATATAATACAAGTGTGAGGTTGGCTGGCTGTAAATCAAATAACAGCCTAGGAACAAACAGGAGCAAAACACAACCGCTTCACACTGATACATATATAAATGTTATGTCCTACGATGTGCAGTAATAGAGGGTTTACTAGAATACCATTAGTCATAACATTAAAGTTAATCGATTTTGTTCCCCCCCCCCCCCCCCCCCAATAAAACCTCAGCCACACTGTATTACGATTCTGCAAGAAGAAGTAGTGACGAGTACAACCTTTTGTAATCATATGCTCTATAATTTGTTTTATTCTGTCTTCAAAAAATATCAAGACGTGTATTTAAGAAATGAAACTTCTTTACGGTGTTCATGTGAAATGAGGGACAGAATCAGGATCAGCAAATCCATGAATCGCGAATCCCGGACAGCTACTACGTCATCTTTAGAAGAACGTTGCAACTGAATAATTTGATTAACCTTTAGCATGCTAGATAAATTATCGTCTGCTGGAAATGTCGTCTGCTAAAATTGTAAGTTCAGTCATTCTCAAAATTGGAAGAAATATTGTCAGAGTAGCAAACAGCTTGAAACCTGATCAGACGCTGTTTGCAAAGGCTGTTAAATTCGCCTGCAGCAGGCTAAGGGTTAAACGCCTATTTTTATACAATGATATATTCAATGGCGTTGTACATAATAATTATGATAATAGTTATTATAGCAATATTAGTAATGACAATAATAATAATAACAGCCTTATTGTATATAACAGTCCTTGAGGACATTTTACCCCAGTTGCCAATACCGGTGCTTAAAGCATCTGGTACGCCCAGACGGGCTGCACATAGAGGTTCAAACCTCCTCCCGGTTAATGGTGCCATCATATACTATTTAAGAAAGAAATACTACACACTTCCCTACCCATAGAGCCTTACCAACAAGTGTGTTTATTAAACAAATTTAACCTTGGAGATATAAATATTAATTGAAATGTAAAACCTTTCACAAAAATATAAGAACTATCACCTGCTGTTTTCGCATAATATAACAGTTATCAAAAATTTAAAATAATGCCGCGAAATCTCTGAAATACATTGTCTTAAGACTTTTTCTTCACTGATCACACTGCAGCTGTCATATTTACTTGTTGTTGCCATCATTGCCAGCCTCTGGTGCTGGCTGTAGTGTTTCAAAGTGTTGGACAGATCTGCCTGGCCTGGCGCTTGTTAACCATTACCCTGCTAAATTTCTATAATGAACTTGTCCATCCTTCAGTTTGGACAGTACCAGTAACTGTTTAAAGGGGTGCTTACTAAAAACATACTGAATGAATAGCGTACAGTGCAGATCATGATCAGACTGCACGCATGATCTACACTGGTCGCAAAGGCAGAATCAGTCGAGACCAGCAGGCTAAAGGTTAAAAATACAATACTGACGTAAGTTGGACAGGTTTAGTGAGTCTTATTCTGTCATGGATGTTGGTTGCTGTTCAGTTTCATACACTGGGATAGGGCCTATAGGGACAGACCTATATAAATGTTATATATCTGAACATTTTCTCATTTTTGTGGTATGATCTGAAAACTATTTCCAGTCAATAACCGGATCTCCAGTTGTTCTTGATGCTAATAGTCAAAGTTACCTCGCGGTTAAGAAAAAAATCCGATCAAAACAACTTTGAATAAGAACCATCAAATTTCATGAGGTGATTACCAATTGTCAGTTTATAACCCAGACTGTTTAGCGGTCATTACATATGGCCAACATTCTTAACATTATTTTCTATGTTCCGTTGATGACTTCTACTTTTTTAATGGGTTGGGGTTAA
Organism: Mercenaria mercenaria; assembly: GCF_021730395.1. Classification (NCBI taxonomy): domain Eukaryota; kingdom Metazoa; phylum Mollusca; class Bivalvia; order Venerida; family Veneridae; genus Mercenaria; species Mercenaria mercenaria. Next base: position 79,717,559 of record NC_069367.1, on the reverse strand, counting down.
TTGGCGTTTGTGGGTCACTGAAATGTTAATGTTACAGTAACCTATACCAAATCGGTTAATGATGGTTTAGGAGATAGAGATCTCAAACCTTTGACCTTGAGTTGTGACCTTGACCTTGAGTTGACATGGCTGACTCATGAGTTCTTGATAAAGTGATCATTTGACCCAAGTTTGATGAAAATCCTTCAAGGGGTTTAGGAGATACAGATGGGACACAAAATGGAAGGCTCAAACCTTTGACCTCGAGTTGTGACCTTGAGCTTGAGCTGACATGGCTGACTCATGGGTTCTGCACATTGCCTTGATGAGGTATTCATTTGACCTAAGTTTTATAAAATTCCTTCAAGGAGTTTAGGAGATATAGAGCGGACACAAAATGGAAGGCTCAAACTTTTGACCTTGAGTTGTGACCTTGACCTTGAGCCAATAATGCCGACTCATAAGTTCTGCACATCGTCTTGATCATTTGGCCCAAGTTTCATATGACTCCTTCAAGGGGATTAGGTGATACAGAGCGCACGCAAAATGGAAGGCTCAAACCTTTGACCCGGCGTTGTCACCTTGACCTTGAGCCAGCATGGCTGACTCATGAGTTCTGCACATTACCTTGATGAGGTGATCATTTGACCAAAGTTTGATGAAAATCCTTCAAGGGGTTTAGGAGATACAGAGCGGACACAAAATGGAAGGCTCAAACCCTTGACCTCGAGCTGACATGGCTGACTCATGGGTTCTGCACATCGCCTTGATGAGGTGATCATTTGACCTAAGTTTCATGATTATCCTTCAAGGGGTTTAGGAGATACAGAGCGGACACAAAATGGAAGGCTCAAACCTTTGACCCGGCGTTGTGACCTTGACCTTGAGCCAACATTGCCGACTCATGGGTTCAGCATATCATCTTGATGAGGTGATCATTTGACCGGTTTCATGAAAATCCTTCAAGGGGTTTACGAGACACAGAGCGGACAAAAAATGTTACAGAAGGACAGAAGATGGAAGGACTGAAGGATGGACGGAGACCATTCCTATAACCCCACAACACTTTGGGGAGCGGGGTGGGGGATTAACAAATTTGTTAGTTGAACACTAGGCAATACTAAATACCAAATATCTGAGGTCTGGGTCTTATGGCTCTGGACAAGATTTTTCCTATACAAGTCAGTGTAAAACAAGGGGTACCCTGGGCGTGGCATATATTGACCCCAAGGTCATGATTTGAACTATCTTGGTAGAGAACCACTAGAGCTTGCCACGTACTAAGACTAAACCATGTGCCCCCAGGGGCGGGGCCAGTTTTAACCCCACGGAGATAATTTTAACGATCTTGGTAAAGGACTACTACACGATGGTAAATACCAAATATCAAAGCCCTAGGCCATGTGGTTTTGTACAAGATGATTTTCATAGTTTTCCCTATGTAAGTCTACATAAACCCTATGACTCCAAGGACGAGGCCATACTTTATCCTAGGGGGTAATTTGAACAATCTTGATAGAGGACTATTAAATGATGTTTCATACAAAATATCAAAGCCCTAGGTCCTTTGGTTTTGTTAGAACCAAATTCATTCAGTAATAACATACAGTGAAAATGCATCAAAATTAACCTGAAAGTCGCGGCAAAAGTGGGGAGCCATCAATTGTGAAATATTGGTAACAGAGTTATGAACCTTGTGTCATATGTGGGTGGAACAACTATTTTAAGTTTGAATCAAATCCATTTAGTAATAACTGAGATAAAAGTGAAAGTGCATCTAAACTTTAACCTGAAATTCTATGTAAAAAGGGGAGATTATTCTTGAAATATTGGAGCAAAAGTTATGGCTCTTGAGTTATATGATGTGAGTGATGATGTTAAATGACCATTTTAAGTTTGAATCAAACCCTTTTAGTAATAACTGAGATATGAAGGAAAGTGCATGAAAACTTTAACCTGAAATTCTATGTAAAAGGGAGGCATAACTCATGAAATTTTTGTACCAGAGTTATGGACCTTGTGTTATATGATGTAAGTGATAAAGTGGAACAACTATTTCACTCCACTTAGTAATAACTGAGATAAGAGTGAAAGTGCATGAAAACTTTAACCTGAAATTCTAAGTAAACAGGGGAGACAATTAATAAAATATTGGTGCGAGTGTTATGGCCCTTATGCCAGATGATGTGGGTGATAATGAGGAAAAACTATTTTAAGTTTAAAGCAAATCCATCAGGTAATTACAGAGATAAGGAGAAAATATAGTAGTGAAACTTTAACAATAAAAACTTAGAAAGGGTAGACGGAGAATTTGACATCATACAAAAAAAATCTAAGTTAAAGGGCATCTCATGTAACTGATAGTTTTAGATTGATGTCTAAATGTAGACTTTGTTAGATAATTATAAAACAAGTCTGCTTTGAGTAAAAAATTATGTCTTCATCACAAACTGCCTAAATTCTAGTTAAAAAGTCAAAGTTCATAATCAAAGTATGTTGTTTCTCCTACAATTAGACTTTGAAAGTAAATAACCTATTTTAAGTTTATAGTTTAATAAGATATTGATTTATTAACCTGGGATTTGGCTAGTAATCAAACTTGGCAGAGGACATATTGGCAAATACATTTTTTTAAGTTTGGTGAAGATCAGATGAGAAATGTTCAACTCAGAGTGTGGACAAGAGTAACAAGAGCTGTCCGTAAGACAGCGCGCCAGACTTTTCTCAGTGTTTGACTCTGAATTAGAGCTTTGCCAGTAAAAAAAAATCCAAGTTAAAAAGGGACATAACTCTATCAAAATTCAAACCAAAGTTATGGGAATTGTTTCTCCTGGTGTAGACTTTGATAGTGAATAACTATTTTAAGTTTCAAGTCAAAAGCTTTAACAGTAACAGAGATATTTGACTATTAAAAATTAAAAAAAAAAATTCTAAGTTAAAAGGGGCATAATTCTGTCAAAACTGAAATCAGATTTATGGGGATTGTTTGTCCTGATGTAGACTTTGATGGTAAATAAGTATTTTAAGTTACAAGTCAATAGCTTTGATAGTAACAAAGATATTTGACTTTATCAAAAACTTTAACCAAAAATTCTAAGTTAAAAAGTCAAAATTCAAATCAAATCAAATGGGGATTGTTTCTCCTGGTGTAGACTTTGATAGTAAATAACTATTTTAAGTTTCAAGTCAATTGCTTTGACAGTATAACAGATATTTGACTTTATCAAAAACATTAACCAACGGTGACGCCGAAGCCGACGCCGGGGCCAGTACAATAGCTCTACTTTTTCTTCGAAAAGTCAAGCTAAAAAGGCTGATTTTCAAGGGCCATAATTCCAAAGTGGTTTGGCTAGCAAAAGAACTTCGTCATGGACTTATGGTCATGCAGACACATTTTGTTCAAATTTGGTGCAGATTGCATGAGAAATGTTTGATTTAAGATTGCGGACAAGATTTGTGACAGACAGCAGTAAATCAGCGATGTAGGAGACAGTACCTTAATCAAATCGTGAGTATACTCTTCAAAAGGGAGGTGATTACTAGAAATTTTGATGAAAATGATGACATAGTATTAGCAAAAGTAAATGGACTGGTCAATGGCACACACATCTCATGTCATTTTATTTGAACTAATATGCATCTGTCAGCTGTAAATATTGTAATAAATAAGAGAAATAATGTTTAAAGTTTATTTAGAGAAATCATCATAAACACAACAAAACTACATTACAAAATTTACAGCACAAAAGCATTAAAAGTTTCATCAAGTATATTTGATTTAGAGACTACTTGCATTAAGAGACCACTTTTTCAGTTCCTTTTTTATCAAAGAACAAACTATGTTGCATAAACAGACCATGTTTTTTCCTTCCCTTTAGTGGTCTCTTTATGCAAGCTGTACTGTAGTTTTTTACCCTGCTATATTCAGTTCAGCTCAGTTTAAAATTCAGTTCAGTTTCTGTTTCAAATTCAGTTCAGTTTCTGTTTCAAATTCAGTTCAGTTCCAGTTCAGAATTCAGTTCATTCAGTAACAGTTTAAAATTCAGTTCAGTTTCTGTTTCAAATTCAGTTCAGTTCAATTTGGTTCCAGTTTAAAATTCAGTTGTTTCAATTTAAAATTCAGTTCAGTTCAGTTTCAGTTTCAAATCCAATTCAGTTCAATTCAATTCAATTTTATTCAGGCATAAAATCCAATTATAACAGAAATACAAAGTGGTTCAGAAATCAAAAATAGTAGAAATAATAAATATGCTGTAAACCCTTATATATTTGTACTTTACAAGTGTAATCAAGCTAATACATAATAATCAGGAAAAAATGATGATTTTTCTGCCTGGGATAAACCATTCACTTATTTCCAATGGAGTCCCTAAAGCTCAATAATATATAAGTATAGTACAACCTCTTCAGAGCGGTCCTCTCTTAAGCAAAAACCTCTCTATAACAACGCCATCAAAATTTCCCTAAGCTGAAATATATAATCAAATTTACCTCTCAAGAACAACAACCTCCACACAACAGTCAATATTTGTATCTCCCAAAGGGTGTTGCTCTTCAGAGGTTGCACTTATACACGTACACTTATAAAGTAATTAAAATTTAACAGTTTTCTCTAATATAAATAATTAGGTAGCTTAAAACATAAAAAAATCTTTACAAATATTGTCTTGTATACACCTGAATTAACTGTACAAAAATCTATACAGATATAAAATCAAATGTCTACTTATTACTAAGAAAAATATCACAAAGTTAATTTTATACACGAGTTGGACTGAAATTTTGTCTTCTTGCTCTTTAAAAGTTTGGGGTTTATATACTTTACTTATGGTTTTAATTTAAACATTTTTATTCAGAAAGTCATGAAATATTTACAAACAAGAAGCTGCGTTCAATAAACGCTTGATGCCCCCAGTGGCATCCTTGTCGATAGATTCTGCACCCAAGTCCAAAACAAAGTCAAGGTCAAACTGAGGTCAGGTGATGTTTGAAGATGAGGAATGGTCACAGTTTACATCTGTATTAGTATCAAGTCATTCTAGTAAGGGGTATTGATGCTAGATGAAACGGTCCCATTTGGTTAACCTCGTACTGACGGACAGACGGAGGAACAAACGGACGAACAGGACAATCACTAAACATTTCAGGCATTGGACAGAAAGCTATATTAGCTTACATAGCTTACAGTACAGGTTGTCTTCTCCTTACTATTAAAATATAACATTATACACCTTATTAAATTTTGAACAAAAGTATTTAACAATAATTATCAAACTTAAGCAAAATCAAAGAAAGTAATAACTTGTCAACCTTGGAAAGTCTTGAGCTAGAAGTCTGTTGTGTATTTTTCATCAAGGAAATGGCTAAATAATAAACAAGTACAACTAAAGTGTTTCTTTAGGCAAATTGTAAAAAGAGGGTATTAAGGCTTAAAGCTATAATATAACATTTTAACAAATGAAAAAAATTACAAGTCTGAATATATTAATTTTCTTAAATATAGAGTAAAATAACACAATTCGAATTTCCAATTACAACTGTCATTTTTTACTTAAGATATTAAGATAATGAACATTATGGTACCAAATTCATCATGAGAATAGGTCATTGCTTGAAATTTTTCTTTAACATATGAAAACCCTTGGCAGGCCTTCCCAGTTTTTCATAGTAAATTTGTCTTTCTGTCAGTTATAGGCATTGTACCGAATACCAAGTAGTGTCATAGCAAGTATGACTGTTTAGGGTACAGTTTCTTGAACACTGGTAAAAGAATACTTTTTAGAAGAAACTCAGCTGAATAATGTCCTAGTTATTTTTGTGCACAGTAGAGCTGAAACAAGAACTGGAAAATCAAACTGTCTTCCAAAACGGGCTACCAAAATCGCTTTAGGATCTTTTCAAGCCAAGTACACAATTTCACTACAGTCAACTTAATTTCAGGTACAAATGTGTTGGACTTTGTGCTTTTTATCATCATTGAGTCTGAATATTCCATGCAATCCTGGTGATCCTTTGTGCCTCTGGTGAAATTTCCTTTTTAGGTGTGACACAGATATCTGTGCTACAACGATTTGTTGTGGTATGCGGCTTTGTGTGACATGTGGCATCTTCCCATATTGAACTACATAAAAGAAATATCTCAATTTACTGTATATCACTCTAAAAAATCTATGTGTGAAACACATGGGGTCATCAGGTAATTATAGTTAAACAGTCTAGGAAATATGATCTGATAATTTTTGAACCATTTATTCCTATAAAACTCATAAATATTATAACAAACGATCCTCAGGGCAGGGCCTCTTTTCACCCCAGGGGCATAATTTGAACAGTCTTGTTAAGAGATCAACTAGGCAAAGCTACATACCAAATATCAAAGGCCTAGGCCTTGAACTTTCTGATAAGATTTGTTTCCCTATATAAGTCTATGTTAAATTTGGGACCCCAGGGCAGGGCCTCTTTTCATCCCAGGGGCATAATTTGAACAATTTTGATAGAGGAACACTAGGCAAGGTAACATACCAAATATCAAAAGCCTATGCCTTGCAGTATCAGGCAAGAAGGTTTTCAAAGTTTCCTCCTTTATATTAAGTCTATGTAAAACTTGGGACACCCCTGGGTAGGGCCTCTTTCAACTTTGGGGCATAATTTGAATAATCTTGGTAGAGGAAAACTAGGCAATGCAACATACCAAATATCAAAAGCCTAGGTCTTGTGGTTTCAGACAAGAAATTTTTAAAGTTTTCTTCCTATACAAGTCTATATAAACCATGTGACCCCCCTGGGTGGGGCTATACATTACCCTAAAGGAATGGTTTAAGGTTTAGCTGTATATCACAAAACAAAAGATTTTTTTAGCGAATGAACAGCATCTTGACACACAACTTATCTGTCCAATACATGTTTTACTGTTCTGTCCCACGGAGTTGGATAATCAAAATATTCTAAATGAGTTGTCCCCCTTTAAATAAGAATGCCATTTGTAAAGAAATAGATGTAAACAATTGTCAAAACGATGTTTTACCTAGTTATATAAAGTTTAAACACTCGCACGATGTTGCAAATGCTTCAAAACAAAAATGTAACAGCTTTTTAAAAATGGTGTTTTTAAAGGCGCTGGACTTTCCAGAAGTGTGGCCCCTTCATGTAGTCCCTTTCCGGAATTCAAAACATATATGAATAAATTGACAATGGTTTTGTACAATAATATAAATGTTTTATATGCTGTTATATTTTCATGAAAAAACATGCTTTCTTTCTATGATTTGAAAACATTCAAACTTTTTTTTCTCCGAAACATGGACCTATACCTTAAAGAATCTTGGTTGAGGCCCACTAGATGATGCTACATACTATATAAATATCAAAGCCCTAGGCCATGTGGTTTTGAACAAGAAGATTTTCAAAGTTTTCCCTGTATATCTCTATATAAATGATTTGACCCCCGGGGTGGGGCCATATTTGACCTAGGGTGGTAACTTGAACAATCTTGGTAGATGCATACCAAATTTCAAAGACCTAAGCCATGTGGTTTTGAACAACAAAATTTTTGAAGATTTTCCTTTCAGTTGCCATGGCAACCAGAATTCTGTATGGAATTCAATTCTTTGAATAATTTTTAAAGAAGACCTTACAACGATCATCCCTGGGAAGTTTCATAACAAGAGCACCGCCTTGCGGGTGCTGACGCTCATCTGATTTTTTTTTGTGTAATAGAAATATTGTCCTACCCATGATTTTCTAAGTCTAAAAAGGGCCATCATTCTTGCAAAAAGCAGGATAGAGTTATGTTTCTTGATGTACAGTGTCCACTTATGATGGTGAAAAACTGTTGCAAGTTTTAAAGCAATAGCTTTGATAGTTTATGAGAAAAGTTGACTTAAACATAATACTCAACCAAGAAAATGATTTTCTAAGTCCAAAAGGGGCAATAATTATTGCAAAAAGCAAGATGGAGTTATGTTGCTTGCTGTACAGGGTCAGCTTATGATGGTGAACAAGTGTTGCAAGTTTCAAAGCAATAGCTTTGATAGTTTAAGAGAAAAAGTTGACCTAAACATAAAACTTAACCAAGAAATCTGATATTTTCTAAGTCCAAAAGGGGCCATAAATCTTGCAAAAAGCAGGACGGAGTTATGTTTCTTGCTGTACAGGGTCAACTTATGTTGGTGAACAAGTGTTGCAAGTTTTAAAGCAATAGCTTTGATAGTTTAGGATAAAAGCTGACCTAAACATAAAACTTAACCAAGAAAACTGATTTTCTAAGTCCAAAAGGGGGAATAAATCCTGCAAAAAGCAAGATGGAGTTATGTTTCTTGATGTACAGGTCAGCTTATGATGGTGAACAAGTATTCCAAGTTTCAAAGCAATAGCTTTGATAGTTTAGGAGAAAAGTTGACCTAAACATAAAATTAACAAGAAATCTGATATTTTTAAGTACAAAAGGGGCATAAATCTTGCAAAAGCAGATGGAGTTATGTTTCTTGCTATACAGGGTCAGCTTATGATGGTGAACAAGTATTCCAAGTTTCAAAGCAATAGCTTTGACAGTTTAGGAGAAAGCTGACCTAAACATAAAACTTAACAGGCAACGCCGACGCAGACGCGACGCCGACGCGACAACCGCTCAAGTGATGACAATAACTCATCATTTTTTTTCAAAAATCAGATGAGCTAAAATTGGTGGTTTAGAAGGAGATGTTATTTAAAAGCAAGTGTAGAGAGATGGACGACGGGCGGATGACGGGCGGACGATGGACAGTGAGCGATCACAATAGCTCACCCTGAGCCTTTGGCTCAGGTGAGCTAAAAAGCATCAGAAGCAACTTACTTAGGTCAATGGTTTCTAGGTCAATAGTGATAAATCTGTATGACTGAAGTTGCTACGATGAAGTTGTATCAGTATCAACATCCTTTTTGGCCAATTCCTGTAAAGGAAATTGAAGAAAATACATTATGTTGCAATAGATAATTTCTGTATGCTCCACTTCAGAAAATTTACCAACGATATCCTAAGTTAGTTGCAATCTTTGTAAAAAAAAAAAGTCTAAGAAAAGATGATACAGATCTACTTCAGAGAAATCTGCCCTTACAGAGATCAGTTTTCTCTACATGGATGTTGTTAACACTGGTGATACTATAACAGGAGTACTGATACAATGTGCAGGTGATCAGTTTAATGTTGTATGTCCAGTCTGTATTCATTACTGAGCAAATAAGTCAAAACTTTAGGAATTAAAGTGTGAAAACTTATTTCTGGCAATAGTTAGGCGTAAAAAAAACAAACTGTTTGTTTCCAGTATCCCGACCTACCCTAAATGTTTTTATGGCCTTGGAGAATTTTTTTTTCCAACTTTTTAAGAAAAAGTTGCAAAACTGCACTTTTTATGCTTTAAACATGGCCAGTGATGTTAGAAATCAACTTACTGATGCTCTAAAGGCATAATCCCCTTATTTGTATTCATTTTTTGACACAAAAATAATTTCCGAAAAGTCTCCCTTAAAAAAAAATTCCAAAAAATGTTTTTTTCCGACCTACCTTCCCTAATTTTTTTGAGCATGTTACCGGAAACAAAGAATTTTTTTTTAGGCCTTATGACTATCACCTGGCAAGCCATTAAGTACAGACTATAATTCTCCTCATATTAATCACTGGTCAACAGTTTGTAGAAAAAATTACAAAAACTTATTTCTGAAGTGATAAAACACATTTAACAGGCGGTTAGGCAGTAAATAGTCAAAACTATTGCCCTCAGTCTTTCAAACTCGACTGTTGACCAGACGGCCATTAACCCTTATCCTGCTGGACACAAATCTGCTTTAGCTACCAGTGTAGATAATGATCAACCTGTATATCTGTGCAGTCTGATCAAGATCTGAACTGTCTGCCATTCAGTCAGAAACTTTTTGGTTAGCACCCCTTTTAACAGTAAATAGCACCGTCCAAAACTAAAGTTCATTATAGAAAATTAGCAGGGTAAGGGTTAAACAAGTTTATATTGTATATTCAGCTGTCCAGTATTTCTCCTTTTACTGACCTATCCTCTGTAAGCAGACAACAATTTTCTCATAATTATGATGCAATATGGGTAAGAAATGACTTGAGACATATTTCTTTCAGTCAAATTCATATGTGGAACATTCTAATCTAAATTTCTATGCTTGACTTATACTCAACATTTGCACAATGATGTAAGAAAGTAATGTTTAAAAAATCACCTGACTTCTAAAGTCAACTGTGCTGGTAAGTGATCGTCTCCATTTCGTGTTTTTCCCCGCGAATGACAGAGCAAGTCCTGCTTTAAAGTTAACCTAAGAGACAAATGGGTAAATGTCAACAAAAACTTAAAAATTGAATACTGTTACTTCTCTAAACAGAAATATAAAACTATTATGCATAAATATTACTTGTTTTTACTTTCTTCCTATTATGAATGCTGAATAAATATCTAGTCTGCATGATGCTATCTTATGATGGTAATACCACTAAATGCTTCCATACACAATAGTTATATTGTGTTCTAGCTTTTTAAAGATAAACTTACTTCTACAAAGACTCAGGAAGAATAAATTCAGGAACTGCAACAAACTGCAGTATAAAACTGGAACAAATTGCTGGAACAAACTGCAGGACACAACCAGAACAAGCTGCTAGACACAACTGGAACAAACTGCTGAACACAACTTGAACAAGCTGCTGGACACAACTGGACCAAACTGCAGACACAACTGGAACAAACTGCAGGACACAACTGGAACAAGCTGCTGGACACAACTGGAACAAACTGCTGGACACAACTTGAACAAGCTGCTGGACCAAACTGCAGGACACAACCGGAACAAACTGCAGGACACAACCAGAACAAGCTGCTGGACACAACTGGAACAAGCTGCTGGACACAAACTGGAACAAACTGCAGGACACAACTGGAACAAACTGCAGGACACAACTGGAACAAACTGCAGGACACAACTGGAACAAACTGCTGAATAAAACTGGTAACACCTGTCAAGCAAGAAGAAAAACCTGAACAAATAACCAAAAACAAACAAGTCAAATAAAGTAACAAAACTGAGACTAACAATAACATTTGAAAATATTTTATATTCTACTGGGGTACACTGTGTTGTCCCAACCCCTCCACAAGATATTCAAAAGGGGTACATTGAGTTGTCCCCATCCCCCACAATATATTCTACAGGAGTATATCGAGTTGTCCCCATCCCCCAAAATATATTCTACAGAGCTACATTGTGTTGTTCCCATCCCCCCAATATATTCTACAGAGCTACATTGTGTTGTTCCCATCCCCCCAATATATTCTACAGGGGTATGATGTGTTGTCCCCATCCTGCACAATATATTCTACAGGACTACATTGTGTTGTCCCCATCCCCACAATATATTCTACAGGGGTATGATGTGTTGTCCCCATCCTGCACAATATATTCTACAGGTGTACACTGTGTTGTCCCCATCCCGTACACTATATTCTACAGGGGCACATATTTTTGTCTGCTGAATAACCTTTACATTACTCACCCTTTCCATTAGACAAGCACCATGGTGATCGTTTCATACACATTTATTGTCCAACTGTCTGACCAGGTCCATTTCTCCACCACTAATTGTATGTACCACATGTCCAATGGCTAACGACACTCTTGACAACTTTCCTACTGTATCATACACCTTACTCATATAGAAGGTGTGAGCTGTAAAAAGTTTGAAACTTTGATAGCCATGTAAGACAAGCGGGTCATGATGACCCTGGATCGCTCACCTGAGTAATATGAGCAACAAGTTTTAAATGTCAAACTGATGATAAAATATCAAGAAAGTCAGTAGGTCACATTCATGGTCAATGAAATTAAGTTTTACGATTTGTGTGCAAAACTGTAAGTCATCAAAATTTCAAGGCTGTATCTTAAACAAGAGGGTCATGATGACCCTGGATTGCTCACCTGAGTAATATGAGCTACATGTTTCAAATGTCAAACTGATGATTTTTAAATTGTTTTTGGAAAATTTCCATGTACAATCAAGTAACCCCTGGGGCTGGGTCAATTTGACCCAGGGGTGTGGGGGGGTGTTCAAGATTTGAACAAATTTTGTAGAGGTCCACTAGGCAATGCTACATGTCAAATATATAACCTCTAGGCCTTTTGGTTTATTTTTAGAAAATTTTGAAGATTTTTCTATGTACAATTGAGTAACCCCATGGGGCGGGGTCAATTTGACCCAGGGGATTATGATTTGAACAAATTTTGTAGAAGTCTACTAGGCAATGCTACATGTCAAATATCTAAGATCTAGGCCTTCTGGTTTGTTTTTAGAAATTCTTTGAAGATTTTCTGATGTAAAATCAAGTGACCCCTGGGGCAGGATCAATTTTGATCCAGGGGGTCATGATTTGAACAAATTTTGTAGAGTTCTACTAGGCAATGCTACACGTCAAATATCTAAGCTCTAAGCCTTCTGGTTTATTTTTAGAAAATTTTGAAAATTTTCCTATGTAAAATAAAGTGACCCCTGGGGCGGGGTCATGATTTGAACAACTTTTGTAGAGGTCCACTAGGCAATGCTACATGTCAAATATCTAAGCTCGGTGGTTTGCACACTGGCCTTCCAATCCTGAGGTCGGGGTTCGATCCCCGGCAGCTACTCGAAATTTTCAGAAACGCTTTTCAGTGTTTCCCACAGAACTAGAGGTGTACTGGTCAGGAACCCAGGCAATCCTTGCGTGTATCAGTGCTATACACTGGGCACGTTAAAGAACCAGGCTGTCTATTCGAAACGAGCTAGACTAAGTTAGCCGGATAAGCCTGTATCTGATTTCTGATCTCTCTGTCGTGGGGGCTTTGTCTCACTCTGTCCCTCTGGTCAGATCGCTCTGTGTCTGTACTAGTAGAGGATGAATTATGTGCCCTGTGTACACAGGCTGCATTTGAACTATGTAAAGCGCCTTTGGCGCTATATAAATCTGGTATAATTTAATGTACAACACCAGTGAATATACTATGTGTAAAATTAGGTGTTTAATCAAATAAAGCAGTTTCAGTTTAAGCTCTAGGCCTTTTGGTTTATTTTTAGAAAATTTTTTAAGATTTTCCTATGTAAAATCAAGTGACCCCTGGGGCGGGGTCAATTTTGACCCCAGGGTCATGATTTGAACAATTTTAGTAGAGGTCCACTAGGCAATGCTACATGTCAAATATCTAAGCTCTAGGGCTTCTGGTTTTTGAGAAGAAGATTTTTAAAGATTTTCCTATGTAAAATCAAGTGACCCCTGGGGCGGGGTCAATTTTGATCCCGGGGTCATGATTTGAACAAATTTGCTAGAGGTCTACTAGGCAATGCTTCATACCAAATATCTAAGCTCTAGGGCTCCTGTTTTTGAGAAGAAGATTTTTAAAGTTTTTCCTTTTGGTTGCCGTGGCAAACAGTTCTGCATGGAATTCAATACTTTGAACAATTTTGAAAGGGGGCCATCCAAGGATCATTCCTGTGAAGTTTGGTGTAATTCTGCCCAGTGGTTTTCAAGAAGATTTTTTTAGAAAATGTTGACGGACACACGACGTATGACGGACATTGAGCTGTCACAATAGCTCACCATGAGCCTTTGGCTCGGGTGAGCTAAAAACAAGAAAGTAGGTCATTACGTCAATGTCACAGTCAAGTGACAACATATTACTTAGGGTCATCAGGTAATTATAATTAAACAGTCATGCAAAGAGCATCAGATGATTTTTTAAGTATTTTCCCTACATAATAGCTAAGCTAATAAGTGCACTTGCTAACATATATAGTAATTTAAAAGGTAACAATACAAACATGATACCTACAAGTTAAAACTGTCAAATTCACCCTTCTGCAGTGTCCACAGCACATTCACCCTTCTGCAGTGTCCACAGCACATTCACCCTTCTGCAGTGTCCACAGAACATTCACCCTTCTGCAGTGTCCACAGCACATTCACCCTTCTGCAGTGTCCACAGCACAAAATATTCTGCTCCTTTTCCAAGAATGGGTATTTCAGTGTCAGGCTGTCTCTAACTTTGCCACTTGGGGTAAATGACTACCTGGCTGATGAATGCCACATATTTCCTGGTATTGCTTCTTGTGTGCTGTAAACATAAATTAATCTGTGGTTGTTTGGTGCTGTACTACTTTTTTGTTAGTATTTTAGTTCTACAATGGCCATCTGTTACTATTTAAGGTGGTTAAGTTTATTTTGGTCAACTAATGAATTCATTCAAAACTTTATCAGTCGATCATTTATACTTATTTGTGTTCATGAAGTTCTTAATACACATCACCTTTTCACTTAAGTATTTGTAAAACTTGATTTCCTTATCCTGGTTGACCAACCAAGATAGCATTATTTTAGTGTAAGTATGAATTAAATAAACATTTTTCCTAAGGAATCATAAGAATATAAGCACAATTATTACCACAATTTGTCTATCTTGGTTGCGCTAGACTAGAAATTATGTTGAAATCAAAAGAAATAAACAACTTTTTAAAAACTTTTATATAAAAGGGAGGTAATTACAAATTTTCACAGAAAGTAATAAAATATACATTTCCAATAGGGATCTATGTCTTGGTAATAGGTCTTTTTATTACTAAAATAAATCTCTAACTGAATATATGAAAAATGTAAAATACCATAAAATGTTGCTCAAATGTGACTGGCCACCTTGTACTCTGACTATGAGCATGTAACTAAATGTTAAAAACTTTAATAAAATAGACAAGAGGGCCATGATGGCCCTATATCGCTCACCTGTTATCATTGCACTTAAGGACAAGTCTTCAAGGTCAAAAGATCATAATAGAAATCAATCAAAAGAATTATGAGAAAATATAGTTGAAATTTTCTTTAAGTAACTTTAAAAACAAGATTTGAAAACTTGTTGTAGAGGTCCACTAGGCAATGCTACATGTCAAATATCTAAGCTCTTCTGGTTTATTTTTAGAAAATTTTGAAGATTTTTCTATGTACAATCAAGTAACCCCATGGGGCAGGGTCAATTTGACCCCAGGGGTCATGATTTGAATAAACTTTGTAAAAGTCTAATAGGCAATGCTACATGTCAAATATCTAAGATCTAGGCCTTCTGGTTTATTTTTAGAATTTTTTAAAAAGATTTTCCTATGTAAAATCAAGTGACCCTGGGGCGGAGTCAATTTTGACCCCGGGGGACCAGGTTTGAACAAATTTTGTAGAGGTCCACTAGGCAATGCCACATGTCAAATATCTAGTCTCTAGGCCTTCTAGTTTATTTTTAGAAAATTTTTGAAGATTTTCCTATGTAAAACCAAGTGACCCCTGGGGCGGGGTCAATTTTGACCCAGGGGGTCATGATATGAACAAATTTTGTAGAGGTCCACTAGGTAATGCTACATGTGAAATATCTAAGCTCTAGGCCTTCTGGTTTATTTTTAGAAAACTTTTGAAGATTTTCCTATGTAAAGTCAAGTGACCCCTAGGGCGGGGTCAATTTTGACCCCCGGGTCATAATTTGAACAACTTTACTAAAGGTCCACTAGGCAATGCTACATGTCAAATATCTAAGCTCTAGGACTTCTGGTTTTTGAGAAGAAGATTTTTTAAATATTTTCCTATGTAAAATCAAGTGACCCCTGGGGTGGGGTCAATTTTGACCCCGGGGGCCATGATTTGAACAAATTTTGTAAAGGTCCACTAGGCAATGCTACATGTGAAATATCTAAGCTCTAGGCCTTCTGGTTTATTTTTAGAAATTTTTTGAAGATTTTCCTATGTAAAATCAAGTGACCCCTGGGGCGGGGTCAATTTAGACCCGGGGTCATGATTTGAACAATTTTAGTAGAGGTCCACTAGGCAATGCTACATGTCAAATATCTAAGCTCTAAGGCTTCTGGTTTTTGAGAAGAAGATTTTTTAAGATTTTCTTATGTAAAATCAAGTGACCCCTGGGGCCGGGTCAATTTTGACCCCAGGGTCATGATTTGAACAAATTTGGTAGAGGTCCACTAGGCAATGCTTCACACCAAATATCTAAGCTCTAGGGCTTCTGGTTTTTGAGAAGAAGATTTTTAAAGTTTTTCCTTTCGGTTGCCATGGCAACCAGTGTTCTGCATGGAATTCAATTCTTTGAACAATTTTGAAAGGGGGCCATCCAAGGAACATCCCTATGAAGTTTCATCAAAATTGGCCTGTTGGTTTAGGAGGAGATGTTGTTTAAAGGAAAGTGTGGACGGACGGACGGACGGACGGACGGACAGACGGACGGACGGACGGACGGACGGACGGACGCCGGACGGTGAGCGATCACAATACCTCACCCTGAGCACTTTGTGCTCAGGTGAGCTAAAAAAGCAGAAAAACACTGGCGGTGCAACTTGACACAAACTGAAATGTTGCATGGTCTGAGTCTACACTGTGAGTGCTACTGTCCACACCCTCTAGGCCTGTGTGAACAGAACTCAACATTTACAAATGCTACAATTTTCTTTTAAACTTAACAAAGAATTTATTCCACAGAGAATTTCATGAGCTTCAAAAAGTGTGTAAGCTGGCATTTAAATTTAATAACCTTATAATTTTAACCCTTACTATGCTGGCACAAATGATTCTGCCTTAGTGACCAGTGTAGATCATGACCAGCCTGCATATCCATGCAGTCTGATCATGATCTGCACTATTTGCCATTCAGTCAGTATCTTTTTGGTATGCAACCCTTTTAAAAGATAATGGTACTGTCCAAATTGAAATATGCACAAGTTCATTATAGAAATTTAGCAGGGTAACGGCTAATGTGAACAAGAGCAGTCTATAAGACAGCGCGCTTGACTTTGAATTAGAGCTTTGCCAGTAAAAAAAAAAACAAGTTAAAACGGGGCATAACCCTGTCAAAATTCAAATCAGAATTATGGGAATTGTGTCTCCTGGTGTAGACTTTGATAGCAAATAACTATTTTGAGTTTCAAGTAAAAAGCTTTAATAGTAACAGAGATATTTGACTGTATCAAAAATTTTAACAAAAAATTCTAAGTTAAAAAGGGACATAATTCTGTCAAAATTCAAATCAGAGTGATGGAGATTGTTTCTCCTGGTGTAGACTTTGATAGTAAATAACTATTTTAAGTTTCAAGTCAATAGCTTTGATAGTAACAGAGATATTTGACTTTATTAAAAACTTTAACCAACGGTGACGCAGACACCACGGCCAGTACAATAGCTCTACTTTTTCTTCGAAAAGTCGAGCTAAAAAATAAAATTCTGAAACAGCAGTCAAAAAAACCAAAAAAAAACAACTTGACAAACAGTATCTTGATCATTTTGCTACCTACGAGAGGAATACACTGACTGGAATACTGGAATCAATGACTGCAAGTTAATGGCCATTATTAAAAGTTTTCCAAAGTAGCTCTTCACCATTATCATTGTCTGTCCAGTCATTGTCAGTCTCTACTTGCAACTTCAACCTCTGAAGAAAAAAAAAATACAAATATATAGCTTGTAAAATGGATTCCATCAAAATAAACATATAATACACTAATAAACTTGCTAGGATTTTATCATATTTAAGGTTTAGGAGTATATCATCAAAACACAGAAATATCTGATAAACGAACATCATCTTTACCAATATTTTACCTGACCATACATGTTCTGCCCTACTTTCCAATGCGACAGATACTTAAAATATTCTGAGAAATTTGCCCCCCTTTGAAAATGAATGCCATTTGTAAAGAACTTTGTGCTCCAGTGAGCTAAAACATAGGACTGGGATGATTACTAGTTGAAACCAGTTTCAATTTTGCTACACCAGTAATTGCTCTCAAAAAACAGAAAACAGGAGTTGTATTTTTATACATTTCTTTGACCAGCACACAGACCCACAGTATATTTCCACTAAACACATCAACTGAACATAATCAATACTCTCGGATTTGCATGTAGTGAGTTATTTAAAATAAGATACACCAAAATATGACTTATTAATCGTCACACTGCTAGCAAACGATAAAGTTTCTTATGAAGTCAGCTGCCGGAAGTACCTTGATACAGTTGTCAGGAAAGGAAACAGTATTTTTAATATAACGGCTTATTAAACCAGTTCAATACGATTTCAAACAAATGGTTAACCAGTTTCAAAACTTAAATCATCCCAGCCCTACTAAAAAAAGAAAAACGTATTTGTCTGTTGCTGATAAACACTGAAGAACATCAAAATTTCATATATACCTAAGAGATGAAGATCTGTCTGGCCAGGGGCATACTCCATGAACTTCCATAATGTCGACCATGTCATTATGTGCTTCTGAAGATTCCTGGATAGAAATATCTCAATGAAACAAAATATAACAGCATATATAAACCTCAATTAAACAAAATAGATTACTGAAAAATCATTTAAATTCGTTGGGCACAGACTTTAGTGGTTTTGGTCAAAACTGCAATTTTGTAGGGATATGAATTCATGGATTTCAAATTCTGAACATAAAATGGATGGGAATTTTACTTGTTTGTATGGATTAAATTTCATGGATTGACCAAACCACGAAATCCACAAAAATTAGTCCCCTCATGAATATTTATGTTTTCACAGTATACAAATTCTTTTATCTTAATAGTTCACTAAAATGTATTTTCAGCTGGACTATGAAGAAAATTTAAAACCGTTTTTTTTTTTTAAAATTTGATTCCTCTAGCAGTGGGATAAGAACAGTACTGGTGTCTCACAAGGAGGTATACTTTTTGCATTTTTGACATCAAACTTCAATGACTCTACTGCAACCTGACGAGGACTTGAAATATTTCATTGATCTTTTTTGCATTTAGGCCAAAAGGTTCAACAAATGTGAAAACCAGAACAGGAATAAAGCCCAAGTTCTTGAAATTTATGCCTTTCAACTGGCTCTAGCTATAAAACCATATCAAATTAGGAACTGTGACACCTTAATTACCTTTCTAACTAGGTATGATTTTGGGAATTTACAATTTCACTGTCTTTAAATAAAATCTGTATTTCATTTTTTAATAGGCAACTCTACAATGAATAACAAAAATCATTGAGTACCAAAGTTTTTGTTGATATGGCAAATCTGAATTTATGTGTAAATATATAAAGAAACAGCTGTCACTGCAGACAGCATACTCAACTACTGCAGTGCTGGATAGTGAAATAAGGCACATCTGAGGAAGTTATCACTGGCATGCTTAAGGGTTTAAAATATGGCTGCTACATTTTCCGTCATGAACATAAATACATTAATTTCTTGTTAAATCCCATTTCTGATAATTACTTTCTTTCACGTTTGTCAAAAGTTTGAATATTGCTAAATATATTACAATGTTTTAATCAACTGTTTTTATTACCTCCCTTTAATGATCTAGTTAAAAATGTTCATGTGCAATATTAAAAGTAGTGC
The DNA here is from genome assembly GCF_021730395.1 of Mercenaria mercenaria. NCBI lineage: Eukaryota > Metazoa > Mollusca > Bivalvia > Venerida > Veneridae > Mercenaria > Mercenaria mercenaria. The sequence continues at coordinate 79,698,154 of NC_069367.1, read as the reverse complement.
TTTTCTAACCATGTAAGTATGCATAACATGAATTTGGAAAAACTTTACGATAAAAATTTAAAGCAGTATGGACTTTAAGGTAGTTCTGCACATTCAGGTCAAATTTTTGTAGTGTCTATAAAACCCTGATTTTCCAAAACAGAATATATTTAAAAATTTGGCCATTTTTCCTTTTTTTGCTAGATTGACTTGAAAATGTTTGTAATGGGAAAAATACAACAATTTTAGTAACATTTTTATCAAAAGAATTTTTTCTACAATATTTTAAACTTCTCGCAGTCGTAAATGAAAATGTGGCCTATAATATGGTGAACTAAAATCCGTAGGCACCGTTTCTGGTTGATTTTAAGGTATAATAAAGACATCTTTTTTTATTAATTCAATGTCTCAAATGTTTTAAAATGGTATTTTAACTTTAGAAGGAAAGTAAACTTGCCATTGTAATTGATTTACATACATACTGCTATCAATTCCATATCTAGTCTTCATTCTTTAATGACTTTACACCAACACCTCAGATTATTCGAATGTGCAGACCTACCTTAACAACTCCTAGACTCCTGCGAGTCTGAATAAAATGTATTTAGTAACAAAGATCGAGTGGTGAGTTTGTTTGTGTTTAACACCATTTTTTTCATCAATATTTCAGTTACTTGGCAGCCAGTTAACCTAACCAGTGTTCCTGGATTCTGTACCAGTACAAACCTTTCTCCACAAGTAACTGCCAACTTCTCCAAATGAATCAGCGGTGGAGGATGAATGATTTCAGACACAGTGTCTTTTATCAAATCATCACAGACAACATATGCACCGCCCAGGTATCAAACTGACAACCCTGTAATCAATCTGTATATCTATGCTCTCTCTATTGAGCTAAGTGGGTGGGCTTTCAAGTGGAACAGCATCAAATCATTTACTAGGTATGATTCATAAAATATCTCTGCAAGAATAATGTACCATGTGTCACATCATATGGCTAATAAAGTAAACTAGAAAATGCTTTTGTAAAAAAGCGCATGTCTCCCCCAATGCAAAGTCCTATAGGCAAGAAGTCAATAGGGTTCATCTACTTGGCATGTCCAGTCATCCCGCTAAATTTCAACACTCTTGGCCTAGTGGTTCTCAAGTTACTGTTCAGGCTCCTGTGACCTTGACCTTTGATCAAGTGACCTCAAAATAAATAGGGGTCATCTATTCTGCATATCCAATCATCCTATTAAGTTTCAACATTGTAGGTCAAGTGGTTCTCAAGTTATTTTCAAAAAATGATTTTACATGAACAGGCCACTGTGACCTTGACCTTTAATAGACTGACCCCAAAATCAATAGGGGTCATCTACTCTGCATGTTCAATCATCCTATGAAGTTTCAACATTCTGGGTCAAGTGGTTCTCAAGTTATTGATCGGAACTGGTTATCAATGTTCAGGCCACTGTGACCTTGACCTTTAATGGAGTGACCCAAAAAACAATAGGGGTTATTTACTCTGCATGAACAATCATCCTATGAAGTTTCAACATTCTGGGTCGAGAGGTTCTCAAAGTATTGATTAGAAATGGTTTTCCATGTTCAGGCCCCTGTGACCTTGACCTTTAACAGAATGACCCTAAAATCGTTAGGGGTCATCTACTCTGCATGACCAATCATCCTATGAAGTTTCATCATTCTGGGTCAAGTGGTTTTCAAGTTACTGACCGGAAATGGTTTTCAATGTTCGGGCCCCTGTGACCTTGACCTTTAACAGTGACCCTAAAATCGTTAGGAGTCATCTACTCTGCATGACCAATCATCCTATGAAGTTTCATCATTCTGGGTCAAGTGATTCTCAAGTTATTGATCGGAAATGGTTTTCAATGTTCAGGCCCCTGTGACCTTGAATTTTGACGGAGTGACCTCAAAATCAATAGGGGTCATCTACTCTTCATGACCAATCACCCTATGAAGTTTCAACATTCTGGGTCAAGTGGTTCTCTAGCTATTGATCGGAAATGGTTTTCAATGTTCAGGCCCCTGTGACCTTGACCTTTGACGGAGTGACCTCAAAATCAATAGGGGACATCTACTCTTCATGACCAATCATCCTATGAAGTTTCAACATTCTGGGTCAAGTGGTTCTCTAGCTATTGATCGAAAATGGTTTTCAATGTTCAGGCCCCTGTGACCTTGACCTTTGATGGAGTGACCCCAAAAACAATAGGGGTCATCTACTCCAGCAGCCCTACAACCCTATGAAGTTTGAAGGTTCTAGGTCAAATGGTTCTCCAGTTATTGCCCGGAAATGAAGTGTGATGTACGGAAGGACGGACGGGCGGACGACGGACAGGGCAAAAACAATATGTCTCCCCCAGAGGGGGGGGGGGGAGACATAACAACTATCTTAGTGATAATTAAGGTAGAGAAAAATAGCATCATGAATTTACTTGAAATTCTAAGAAAAACAAGAGCTGTCCGTAAGACAGCGTGCTCCACTATTCGGGGATTTGACAGTAAAATAAATATGTCTGAATAAGAGACCTCTACTATGAAAGGAAGATACACAAAGGGGCATAATTCCATCAAATACACAAATTAGAGTTATTAGGATTGTTACAACACAAATGCAGATGATAATGGTAAAAATATATATTGTGTTTCAAGTCATTATCTTATAAAGTACCAAAGTTATGACCAGAAAATGAAGTTTGTTAAAAAGAATTATGTATAAAAGAGGCATAATTTGGTCAAAAATACAAATCAGAGTTATGGGGATTGTTACTACACATGCAGATGATGGAGATAAAGATACATTTTAAGTTTCAAGTCTTTATCTTCTATTGCATTAAAGTAATATCCAGAAAGCAAAGATTGCAAAAAAAAAAAGTAAGTACAAAAAGGGCATAATTCTGTCAAAAATACAATTAGAGTTATGGGGTATGTAACCACACATGCAGATGATGATTATAAACAAACATTTTTAATTTCAAGTCATTGTCTTTTTAAAGTACCAGAGATATGTTTATTAATAAAGCTTTCGAAAAAATTTAACGTGAAAATAATTCCAAGTATAACTCCTTGGTGACCTTGACTTTGGGTATATTGGGTCCAGCCCCTGCATATACTATGTTTATATGCTGGACAATGTTTATGAGAACTTACAGTAAGGTATAAGCAAAAGTAACAAAGTAAAGACAGAAAAATAAAGGTTGCCAAAAAACTTTAACCTCAAAAATAACCAGAGTATAAGACCCTGTTGACCTTGGATAAAATGGGCCCAGTCCCTGTACATAATTTGTTCGCATACTGGACAATGTTTATGTGAAGTTACAGTGAGATATAAGCAATAGTAACAAAGATATGACAGAAAAACAAAGGTTACCAAAAAACTTTAACCTTAAAAATAACCTAAGTACAACACCTTGGTGACCTTGACCTTGGGTATAATGGGCTCAGCCCTTACACATACTTTGTTTGTATACTTGACAATGTTTATGTGAAGTTACAGTAAGATATAAGCAATAGTAACAAAGATATGACAGAAAAACAAAGGTTGCCGAAAAACTTTAACCAAGAAGGGTCACGCCAAAGCAGACACCGGGGCGAGTAGTATAGCCCCCCTATTCTCCAGAAAGTGGAGCTAAAAATGGGGCATAATTCATTATATATTGATGCCAGATTTATGGATCTTGTGTCAAATGATCTGGGTGATGATATGAAACAATTGTTTTAAGTTTGAATCAAGTAGGATTGCTCTCCATATACTTAGTTGGGCTAAAAACAAATCATACCATGTGTTTCAAGCTGGAAACAGCTGAACTTCATTGCGCTTTTCCCACTGATGTTGTATATATTGAAATCTGCCTGTTCCACTTCCACTGATGTGTATACAGTCAAACCTGTCTTAAAGACCACCTCTGAACAGAGACCACCTGGCTCTAAAGAACACATGTTTTGTTTCCCATTTTAACATTAACAGTGTATTTTTAACCTGTGAATAATGACCACCTCCCAATAAAGACCACATTTTGACTCTCCCAAGGGTGGTCTTTATAGACAGGTTTGACTGTACTGCAATCTGCTCACTCCATTCCCCTCCAGCTCTTCTACTGAAGTTCATTGGCAGTTGTAGAATCATGTTGTAGATCACCTTTAAATAAACCAGAAAATATTGCTGTTTCTTTCATATGCTCAAATAATATTTCTAAATTGTGACCTTATTGCATCACACAATTTAAGCTTGCAGTGCAACATTATACTCAAGTAAGTAATATAGTAATAAGATAGTAACTTGCATGTAAAACTTTTACCAGAATTTTCTAAGTCCAAAAGGGGGCATAATTTGCTCAAAATACATGTAAGAGTTACAGAACTTGACCAAGTGAGGTTGATAATTGACCTAGAAAAAGAAAAAAACAAGAAAGAAATTGAACGAGAGAAAAAAAAAATTAATCACACAATTTAAGCTTGCAGTGCAACATTATACTCAAGTAAGTAATATAGTAATAAGATAGTAACTTGCATGTAAAACTTTTACCAGAATTTTCTAAGTCCAAAAGGGGGCATAATTTGCTCAAAATACATGTAAGAGTTACAGAACTTGACCAAGTGAGGTTGATAATTGACCTAGAAAAAGAAAAAAACAAGAAAGAAATTGAACGAGTAAAAAAAAAATTAATTTTATTTTATACCTTCAAATTTTATTTAATCATTTAGTGTTAGGTACAATTTTTACAATCTATACATAACAGGTAATACGTACAACAACTGATCCTAAATTGATGATGTCATCTCCATAGGACAAATTTTTAAGCGTCCCTACTGGAAGCCGCCCCCTGGGCGGCTTCCAACAAAGAACTTAAAATGGTACTTGCATATATTAAATTATTAATTAAGAAATGAGATCAAGACAACACAACTCTTGTGTTCTTAATGCACAAACTGATGATGAATTTCACAGAATTTCAGTGTTTAGTTGTTCTATTATTTGTATATCTGCTACTATTTCACTTGGCAGCATTCTTTGTCTTTAAAGATCTTTGTTAGATAGCTGAAATTAAAAATAGTGTCCGTCAGACTGTTAAGTAAATGTACAGCAGCAGTACAAGTATTTTAAATATCAAAACCCTTGTTAATTGATACCAGACTTACCTTCGTAACCTGTATCAATATTGTCATCAGACCCCTCCAATGTTCTTTGAGCTGATTCCTTTCTCCGAATACTCTAGCTGCAGGTGTTACATTATACATTCTTCTTCACAGGAAACCAACTATCGATGTCTGAAGTAATGAATTTTTTTATTCATATCAATGTTTTTGTCAGGGAAAGAAGATAATGTTTGAGAAACTTGCCTAGCATTCATTGCCCTTAACCAGAAACAGAATAGGTATCATCAACACCCTATTTTTACAAAAAGCAACAACATTTTTATAACAGCTGACTGTCTTTAAAATCAGCGTCTAAAGCAGCCAGCAAAGAGAGTGGGGAAAAGGTGGCTGTTTAGAGCATGTGGCTGCTTAATGCATGTCATTTATAGAATGAAGGGAAATGATACACTGGCTGCTTAATAGAGGCAACAGCAGGTTTTACTGTATGCTAATTGTAGCTATGGCGGATGTCCAAGTTAACTTTCTGCCCAAGTGATTTTGGGTCTGGCCGGCTGTCGGCAGTGAGCGGCCATTGTGCAGAAACACTCTTCATTAATGTCATTTTTAAGTCTATTTGCGCACATACGAAAGCTTTCAACCCACAATTTTCAAAAATGTGAAAATCAAGGATCTTCAATAAGTTCAGTATTTTAGTGACAGATTTAATTTTAGCAGCAGTAACTTACCTATATTTAACATTTGACATGATTGTATGATTTATTAAAATTTCAAAATCTAACAAATGCAGTTTCGAGGAATCAAGTTTACAATGTTATAAATCAGTATCATATAATCTATGTTCATAAACGCTTGCGGGACGTTGTAGATGTTTCAAATCTACTTTAAAAGTGGCTGAGGAAGCCCGACGAAATTTTTACAATTCTTATCCACTCGGACATTTGCAGAAAAAAAATATTTAAGCGACAATAAACCGAAATATAAACAAGAGCTCCGCCAAGTCGGGTATTATACACCCGAAAGGTTACATAAGAGGATGGGAGCAAAATTTAAGAACTTGGAGTGTGAAGCCCAAAGGACAGGAACAACAAAGGGAAGAAATTTAAAAGAAAATCTAAGTCCTCAAAAAATCCTTACAAGGTATGTCAAAATACACCTAACAAGAGCCGTCAGTAAGACAGCATCCTAGACATTTCTCAGTGCTTGACTCTGAAACAGAGCTTTGCCAGTAAAAAAAGTCCAAGTTAAAAAGAGACATAACTCTGTCAAAATTCAAATCAGAGTAATGGGGATTGTTTCCCCTGGTGTAGACTTTGATAGTCAATAACTATTTTTTTAAGTTTAAAGTCATAAGCTTTAAAAGTAACGGAGATATTTGACTTCATCAAAAATTTAAACAAAAAATTTTAAGTTAAAAAAGGGCATAATTCTGTCAAAATTCAAAGCAGAATTATGGGAATTGTTTCTCCTGGTGTAGACTTTGATAGTAAAGTACCATCCATGTTGTACCCCAGAAAAGTGGTCTTCGTTTTTCCCTATGGCCAATTTTAAAAAAAGTTTCAAAATAAGCTATTTATTGTAACATAAAAGGGAAGTAATTCAAATCTTTTTTATTGTAAGTGAACAAAAGACGAAACTGCCAAATAAAAACAAGAGCACTGCAATGCAGAGCAATAAACACAAAGCAAAGTCATACATGACCTTTGACCCCTAAGTGTGACCTTGACCTTGAAGTGAGTCATCCGGAACATGTGCTCTGCACGTCGCCTAGGTGTTGTGAACATTTGTGTCAAATTTCTTTGAAATCCTTCAAGCAGTTCAAGAGTTACAGAGCGGACACGAAATTGCTAACAGACGGATGGACAGACGGATGGACACCAGCATCATAACATAATACGTCACTTTGGGCACATAATAATTGTTTTAATCAGAAGACATTTAAGATCCCACTTTATTTGCTTTAATTAGTGTTAATGGATATTCATTGAGTTCTGATAATTATCAACTTGTCAATTTGCAGGTAGAGAAAGGTTAGAAATTGTCATTTCCCAGGCTACCGGAGAGCAGAGTTAACTAGAAAATGCTTTTGTAAAAAAGCGCATGTCTCCCCCAATGCAAAGTCCTATCGGCAAGAAGTCAATAGGGGTCAGGAGCGAAAGTCGAAGAGACACTGATGGTTGGCTGCAATAGGGATCATGTACTTGGCATGTCCAGTCATCCCGCTAAATTTCAACACTCTTGGCCTAGTGGTTCTCAAGTCACTGTTCAGGCTCCTGTGACCTTGACCTTTGATCAAGTGACCTCAAAATAAATAGGGGTCATCTACTCTGCATGTCCAATCATCCTATTAAGTTTCAACATTGTAGGTCAAGTGGTTCTCAAGTTATTTCCAAAAAATGATTTTACATGAACAGGCCACTGTGACCTTGACCTTTGACAGAGTGACCCCAAAATCAATAGGGGTCATCTACTCTTCATGACCAATCATCCTATGAAGTTTCAACATTCTGGGTCAAGCGGTTCTCTAGTAATTAATGAAATGGTTTTCAATGTTCAGGCCCCTGTAACCTCGACCTTTGACGGAGTGACCCCAAAAACAATAGGGGTCATCTAATCTGCATGAACAATCATCCTATGAAGTTTCAACATTCTGGGTCAAGTGGTTCTCTAGTTATTGATCGGAAATGGTTTTCAATGTTCAGGCCCCTGTGACCTTGACCTTTGACGGAGTGACCCCAAAATCAATGGTTTATAAGCCTGTATCTGATTTCTGATCTCTCTGTCGTGGGGGCTTTGTCTCACTCTGTCCCTCTGGTCAGATCGCTCTGTGTCTGTACTAGTAGAGGATGAATTATGCGCCCTGTGTGGCTGCATTTGAACTATGTAAAGCGCCTTTGGCGCTATATAAATCTGGTATAATTAAATGTACAACGCCAGTGAATATACTATGTGTAAAATTAGGTGTTTAATCAAATAAAGCAGTTTCAGTTTCAGAAGTTTCAACATTCTGGGTCAAGCGGTTCTCTAGTTATTGATCGGAAATGGTTTTCAATGTTCAGGCCCCTGTGACCTTGACCTTTGACGGAGTGACCCCAAAATCAATAGGGGTCCTCTACTCCAGCAGCCCTACAACCCTATGAAGTTTGAAGGTTCTAGGTCAAATGGTTCTCCAGTTATTGCTCAGAAATGAAGAGTGACGTACGGACGGACAGGGCAAAAACAGTAAGTTTCAACATTCTGGGTCAAGTGGTTCTCTAGTTATTGATCGGAAATGGTTTTCAATGTTCAGGCCCCTGTGACCTTGACCTTTGACGGAGTGACCCCAAAATCAATAGGGGTCCTCTACTCCAGCAGCCCTACAACCCTATGAAGTTTGAAGGTTCTAGGTCAAATGGTTCTCCAGTTATTGCTCGGAAATGAAGTGTGATGTACGGACGGATGGACGGACGGACAGGGCAAAAACAATATGTCTCCTGGGGGAGACAATTATTATCTTGGCGATTTCGATCTGAACTGGAAATTACTGCATTTTTTTTCTCATGAATAATAAAGATCTACATTTTTTGCCCGGATATGAACGGAACACCGAGGTCATTTTCCTCCATCAAAAGAAGGAAAGTTGCAATATGACTTTGACCTAACAATATGGTGTACCAGGGTTTACTTGGCATGTGTTGCATGTTTGGAAATTAATGAGGAAAAAGTAGCATTATTTGTGTGACTATTGTTGATTAGATTTAGGATAATGACTATGCTCTATGTAAAGTTTCTGTTACTTTGTATACATTATTAAATTGTAAATTTAATTCATTAATTTTCAATGGATTTATAGCATGTGACAGATTTTATGATTTTCTACAAGCCAGCTGGATGGCTTCCTCACATGAAGAATTCAACACCCCGAGTGAGGCAAGAAACCCACCGATAAGGGGCAAGTGATTTTAAGTCAGCAACCTCAACCACTCGGCCACGGTGGCCCCCCTACTTTTTTCTATAATGGACTGGTCCATCATTTAATTTGGGCAGTACCACTTATAATTCAAAGGGGTATTCACTTAAAATTTACTGACTGAATAGCAAACAGTGCAGACCATGATTAGCCTGCACGGAGTACAGGCTGATCTTGGTCTGCACATGTTGCAAAGGCAGAATCATTTGCCGGCAGCAGGTTAAAGTTTAAATGTTCATTGTGTGTACTCATTCTATCTGCAGAAGTTTGAATGTAAACAGCTGTTATGAAAAAAAAAATTAATATGAATTTAAGTTTCATTACCTCAACATTCTTGTATAAGTTGACCAGCTATATCTGCTCTACGATGTATCACCGTGAATCTACTATATGTTGAGATACCATCTGTCCGAGTTGGTGCTGGTGGTGTGAGGGGTTTTATCTCTCTTTCTTGCAGCATGTGACAATTTTCACCATCCGCCGATTAACCAGTCTGATTCTTCATCCATGGGTGTTTCTGCTAATAAGTGTTGATGTTTTGGAACTTAGGCATCTAAAATCATGGTAAAAGTTACATGGAATACATTAGTTAAATCCTCAAGCTAAAGTCCAGATCAATCATCCTCCACCTCTAATTTGAGTGGAGAAGTTGACATTTACCTGTGTGTAACAGATCAACATATCAATGAAACCTTTTATACACAACATTAGATATCATTATAAACAACAATACATACCAGTGCCTATCATTTGGTTTGGAAATCAGTCTTGTAGCCTACTCTTACATTTCCAGCTGTCACATTCAACATCTTTTGTCTTCTGTCTCTAGAAACAGTATAATGTAAGAGACTTGTCATGTTGTTACATTCGATGTTTATAAACCCAACAGACCAAGTTTTTCCGTTACATACTGCTACAAATGTCATTCCTGGTTTAATATTTATTCTATCTTATATCCTGTATAATACTGTATAACTGTATCCATATGTTTGACAAAAATCGTATAGACTTATAAATTATACTTTCCTGAAACACACTTTATTTTTATACAATAATAAACTAAACTAAGTATCCATAGCATAAATAAAACACATTTTCACACTAACATATTTGGTATTAATATTTTTTATACACTGTCTTTTTTTCAGCATATTTTGTGGCCATATTCTAAAACACTACTTTTTGGTGCGTGGCATTCCCTGTTTGATATTTGTCTTTGGTTTTTTTTCAGTATACAAATCCATTCAAATATGCAACATGTTCTATTTACAAAGACTTCTGGATTATCAATCAGGAATGGATGGGCCAGGTCGGGATGGGACAAGACAGAATGGGGAGGAACAGGAATAGACAGGACAGTGATTCCCAACTCCACAAAAAAAAAATTCTAGTAAGTACCAATTTGTAATTCTTTCGTCACTTCAAACACTACAAATGAATACAGTCTCTTCTTGAAAACATTCTTCATTCTTTCCCAGGGAAAATCCACAACTTCAACAATGGTCAGCAAATTCAGCAAATATGACTGAAACACAGAACAGTATTTTACCTATCAAACAATTCTTTTTCCATACTTCTCAAAATACAGCAAGAATGTAACTTTCAACAACTGTACATGAACCTTCATTTGCTCATGCAAGTGTGGTTCCAGATTTAGGAATCATTTGTCTTTTTGTCTTTAGGTAATAGACTGTTTCCATAATAATATTTTACCTATCAAACAATTCTTTTTCCATACTTCTCAAAATACAGCAAGAATGTAACTTTCAACAACTGTACATGAACCTTCATTTGCTCATGCAAGTGTGGTTCCAGATTAAGAAATCATTTGTCTTTTTGTCTTTAGGTAATAAGACTGTTTCCATAATAATATTATGAACAGCTCGAAAAACAAATGTTTTTAATCTTTTCTCTACATATAAAGAAGTGTACTTTTACCACTTCTTATAAGTGTTACCATAGAAAGTGTCAATTGCACGAATAAAACATATTCATAATTATTCTATTTATACACATATTTTCTCTTCATTTATTTGGGCCATGCTCAACATTAATATTTTAATTCTAATATGCTATATTATATATTATTTGTACTATCATACACAAGTTACCATCAGAAATGGGATGGAATGGGTCAGATTGGCTTAGGATAGGCATGAATGGGAAGGAACTGGAATAGACTGGACAATGTTCCCATCCCCTACAAAGTATTAATTTCAATTATTAACATTTTATGTTCTTTCTTCACTCTAAACACTATATAAACATATATACATTATACAGAAGTATACTTTTACCACTTCTTATAAAGTGTGACTATAGAAAGTGTCGAAAAGTGTCAACTACACGAATATGACATTTTCACACAAAAATATTTCATATCAAATTTATCTCTGCTTTTAATGCAACTATGTTCTACATTAATACTGTCATTCAGGTATGTTATATTATATATTATTTGTATGAATGGGAAGGATCTGGAATAGTCAGGACAGTGATTCCCACCCCCACAACAAAGAAATGTACTTTTACCACTTCAAATCAAGTTTATCTATAGCAAATGTTCATTGCATTAATAAGACATATTTTCACATGAACAATTATTTCATATTGAATTTATACCAAATCCATACTCTGCTTATTTTGTTCCCATGCTCTACACAAGAGTGTTTCCAGATTCAATAATTATTCCATTTAAGATAATAGACTGAATCCGTAACAATATATAAACATCTCCCAAAAACTAATGTTTTCAACCTTTTCTATCATATACATATATTTACTTACAAAGAAGTGTACTTTTAACAATTCTTATGAAGTGTTCCTATTGTATGGGACAATTGCATGCATAAGACATATTTTCATACTGACATATTTCATATTAAATTCATCTATACACATCTCTCTGCTTATTTTGTGGCCATGCTCTATATTAATATTTTAATTCAAATATGATATATATTATTTGTACATTCATATCTGCAATACAAATCAGGAATGGGATGGGTTGGGTCAAGATGAAATGGGGTTAGGACTGATGGGAAGGAACTGGACTACAAAGGACACAGATTCCCACCCCCACAAAAAGTAACAATTCCAATGATTAAGTTTTGTATGTTCTTTTTTCACTTTAAATACTACAAATGAACACAGTCACTTTTTTCACAGACATTCTTCATACTTTTCTGAGGGAAATCCAGTACTGCTTCTTTGGCTTGCCTTGACATTTGACACCATTTTCCTGCTTGAAACTGCAGCTCAAACTGAAGAAAAAATGGACTGGTATAAGTACTTTAAATAAGCATGGCAACAAGAAATATAAATTATTCCTGTAATTCTGCATATATGTACCAAGTAGAATAACATATTACCTTTCAAACAATTCTTTTTCCAGACTTTTCAAAATATTGTTGGAGCGTAACTTCTGAAAACTGTACAAGTGTGGTTCCAGATTGAATAACTATTCCACTTCAGATAATAAACTATTTATAATAATATTAAGAATGTCTCGAAAAATTCATGTTTTCAACCTTTTCTATCATATACATACATCTACTTATAAAGAAGTGTACAATTAACACTTCATAATTATAATGTGTGAATATAGAAAGTGTCAATTGGATGAATAAGACATGATTTCACACTAACATATTTCATATTAAATTGATTTATACACATCTTTTCTCTGCTTATTTTTTGGCCATGCTCCACATTAATATTTTAATTCAAGTATGCTATATTATGTATTATTTATACAATCATATCTGGGTAACCAATCAGAAATGGGATGGGCAGGGTCAAGTTGGACTTGGATAGGATGAATCGGAATAAATGGTATAGACAGGACAGATTCCCACCCCGACAAAAGTATCAATTCTAATAATTAACATTTTTAATTATGTCACTTTTTTATAACATTTAGATGATCTTTCCTTGCTTCGTATTCAATCCTTTCTTTTGCACTTTTATATTCCTTTTCTGTTTCATAATAAAGTCCAATCAATCGCTGACTATACATATGAATGGGACATAGTCAGCTGTCATTGGCAGTCTATTGACCTTTTCTATCATATATACATTTTTACAAAGAAATGTACTTTTACCACTTCTAATCAAGTTTAACTATAGCAAAATTTAATGTTCATTGCATTAATAAGACATATTTTCACATGAACAATTATTTCATATTGAATTTACACCAAATCCATACTCTGCTTATTTTGTTCCCATGCTCTACACAAGAGTGGTTCCAGATTCAATAATTATTCCATTTAAGATAATAGACTGAATCCGTAACAATATTATAAATGTCTCCCAAAAACTCATGTTTTCAACCTTTTCTATCATATACATATATTTACTTACAAAGAAGTGTACTTTTATCAATTCTTATAAAGTGTTACTATTGTATGTGACAATTGCATGCATAAGACATATTTTCATACTAACATATTTCATATTAAATTCATCTATACACATCTCTCTGCTTATTTTGTGGCCATGCTCTATATTAATATTTTAATTCAAATATGATATATATTATTTGTACATTCATAACTGCAATACAGATCAGGAATGGGATGGGCTGGGTCAAGATGAAATGGGGTTAGGACTGATGGGAAGGAACTGGACTACAAAGGACAGATTCCCACCCCCACAGAAAGTATCAATTCCAATGATTAAAAATTTTATGTTCTTTCTTCACTTTAAATACTACAAATGAACACAGTCACTTTTTTCACAGACATTCTTCATACTTTTCTGGGGGAAATCCAGTACTGCTTCTTTGGCTTGCCTTGACACTTGACACCATTTTCCTGCTTCAAACTGCAGCTCAAACTGAAGAAAAAATGGACTGGTATAAGTACTGTAAATGAGCATGGCAAAAGAAATAAAAATTACTCCTGTAATTCTGCATGTATGTACCAAGTAGAATAACATATTACCTTTCAAACAATTCTTTTTCCAGACTTTTCAAAATATCGTTGGAGCGTAACTTCTGAAAACTGTACAAGTGTGGTTCCAGATTGAATAACTATTCCACTTCAGATAATAAACTATTTATAATAATGTTAAGAATGTCTCGAAAAATTCATGTTTTCAACCTTTTCTATCATATACATACATCTACTTATAAAGAAGTGTACTATTAACACTTCATATAATGTGTGAATATAGAAAGTGTCAATTGGATGAATAAGACATGATTTCACACTAACATATTTCATATTAAATTGATTTATACACATCTTTTCTCTGCTTATTTTTTGGCCATGCTCCACATTAATATTTTAATTCAAGTATGCTATATTATGTATTATTTATACAATCATATCTGGGTAACCAATCAGAAATGGGATGGGCAGGGTCAAGTTGGAATTGGATAGGATGAATCGGAATAAATGGTATAGACAGGACAGAGATTCCCACCCCCACAAAAGTATCAATTCTAATAATTAACATTTTTAATTATGTCACTTTTTATAACATTTAGATGATCTTTCCTTGCTTCATATTAAATCCTTTCTATTGCACTTTTATATTCCTTTTCTGCTTCATAATAAAGTCCAATCAATCGCTGACTACACATATGAATGGGACATAGTCAGCTGTCATTGGCAGTCTATTGGCCTTTTCTATCATATATCAGTTTTTTTCAAAGAAATGTACTTTTACCACTTCTAATCAAGTTTAACTATAGCAAAATTTAATGTTCATTGCATTAATAAGACATATTTTCACATGAACAATTATTTCATATTGAATTTATACCAAATCCATACTCTGCTTATTTTGTACCCATGATCTACACAAGAGTGGTTCCAGAATCAATAATTATTCCATTTAAGAAAATAGACTGAATCTGTAACAATATTATAAACGTCTCCCAAAAACTCATGTTTTCAATCTTTTCCATCATATACGTATATTTACTTACAAAGAAGTGTACTTTTATCCATTCTTATAAAGTGTTACTATTGTGACAATTGCATGCATAAGACATATTTTCATACCAACATATTTCATACTAAATTCATCTATACACATCTCCCTGCTTATTTTGTGGCCATGCTCTATATTAATATTTTAATTCAAATATGATATATATTATTTGTACAGACATATCTGGATTACAAATCAGGAATGGGATGGGCCAGGTCAAGATGAAATGGGGTAAGGACTGATGGGAAGGAACTGGACTACAAAGGACACAGATTCCCACCCCAACAAAAAGTATCAATTCCAATGATTAAAATTTTTATGTTCTTTCTTCACTTTAAATACTACAAATGAACACAGTCACTTTTTTCACAGACATTCTTCATACTTTTCTGGGGGAAATCCAGTACTGCTTCTTTGGCTTGCCTTGACACTGGACACCATTTTCCTGCTTCAACTTGCAGCTCAAACTGAAGAAAAATGGACTGGTATAAGTACTTTAAATAAGCACGGCAACAAGAAATATAAATTACTCCTGTAATTCTGCATATATGTACCAAGTAGAATAACATATTACCTTTCAAACAATTCTTTTTCCAGACTTTTCAAAATATCGTTGGAGCGTAACTTCTGAAAACTGTACAAGTGTGGTTCCAGATTGAATAACTATTCCACTTCAGATAATAAACTATTTATAATAATATTAAGAATGTCATGAAAAATTCATGTTTTCAACCTTTTCTATCATATACATACATCTACTTATAAAGAAGTGTACTATTAACACTTCATATAACGTGTGAATATAGAAAGTGTCAATTGGATGAATAAGACATGATTTCACACTAACATATTTCATATTAAATTGATTTATACACATTTTTTCTCTGCTTATTTTTTGGCTATGCTCCAGGTTAATATTTTAATTCAAGTATGCTATATTATGTATTATTTATACAATCATATCTTGGTAACCAATCAGAAATGGGATGGGCAGGGTCAAGTTGGAATTGGATAGGATGAATCGGAATAAATGGTATAGACAGGACAGAGATTCCCACCCCCACAAAAGTATCAATTCAAATAATTAACATTTTTAATTATGTCACTTTTTATAACATTTAGATTATCTTTCCTTGCTTCATATTAAATCCTTTCTATTGCACTTTTATATTCCTTTTCTGCTTCATAATAAAGTCCAATCAATCGCTGACTATACATATACATAGTCAGTTGTCATTGGCAGTCTATTGACCTTTTCTATCATATATACATTTTTACAAAGAAATGTACTTTTACCACTTCTAATCAAGTTTAACTATAGCAAATGTTCATTGCATTAATAAGACATATTTTCACATGAACAATTATTTCATATTGAATTCATTTATACAAATCCATTCTCTGCTTATTTTGTTCCCATACTCTACAAGAGTGGTTCCAGATTCAATAATTATTGCTTTTTGTACTTTTAGCATGTGTAAATGTTGAGTTCTGCTCAACCCGGGGCTAGAGGGCGTGGACGGTAGCATGCATTTCCACTACCGTCCATGAACAGGCTCAATCAAACCTAGCCTGCAACATTTTCGTTTTTGTCGTGTTGAGCGACCTGTGAAGTTTCCACTTTTCTCTATTTCCATATAAGATAATAGACTGAATCCATAACAATATTATAAACATTTCCAAAAACTCATGTTTTCAACCTTTTCTATCATATACATATATTTACTTACAAGGAAGTGTACTTTTATCAATTCTTATAAAGTGTTACTATTGTATGTGTCAATTGCATGCATAAGACATATTTTCATACTAACATATTTCATATTAAATTCATCTATATACATCTCTCTGCTTATTTTGTGGCCATGCTCTATATTAATATTCATCTATATACATCTTTCTGCTTATTTTGTGGGCATGCTCTATATTAATATTTTAATTCAAATGATATATATTATTTGTACATTCATATCTGGATTACAAATCAGGAATGGGATGGGCCGGGTCAAGATGAAATGGGGTTAGGACTGATGGGAAGGAACTGGACTACAAAGGACACAGATTCCCACCCCCACAAAAAGTATCAATTCCAATGATTAAAATTTTTATGTTCTTTCTTCACTTTAAATACTACAAATGAACACAGTCACTCTATTCACAGACATTCTTCATACTTTTCTGGGGAAAATTCAGTACTGCTTCTTTGGCTTGCCTTGACACTTGACACCATTTTCCTGCTTCAACTTGCAGCTCAAACTGAAAAAAAAAATTGGACTGGTATAAGTACTGTAAATAAGCATGGCAACAAGAAATATAAATTACTCCTGTAATTCTGCATATATGTACCAAGCAGAAAACATATTACCTTTCAAACAATTCTTTTTCCAGACTTTTCAAAATATCGTTGGAGTGTAACTTCTGAAAACTGTACAAGTATGGTTCCAGATTTAATAATTATTCCACTTCAGATAATAGTTTCTATCCATAATAAAATTATGAATGTCTTGAAAAATAGGTGTTTTCAACCTTTTCTATCATATACATATATCTACTTATAAAGAAGTGTACTATTAACACTTTATATAATGTGTGACTATAGAAAGTGTCAATTGGATGAATAAGACATGATTTCACACTAACATATTTCATATTAAATTGATTTATACACATCTTTTCTCTGCTTATTTTTTGGCCATGCTCCACATTAATATTTTAATTCAAGTATGCTATATTATGTATTATTTATACAATCATATCTGGGTAACCAATCAGGAATGGGATGGGCAGGGTCAAGTTGGAATAGGATAGGATGAATTGGAATAAATGGTATAGACAGGACAGAGATTCCCACCCCCACAAAAGTATCAATTCTAAAAATTAACATTTTTCTGTTATTTCTTCACTTTAAATACTATAAATGAATACAGTCACTTTTATGGGTCACATGTACATCAGAATATCCTCTCTTCATTCTGAGAAAATCCAGTCCGTCCACTGCACTTAAATAAAATCCAAGTCGATTGCACTTTGATGTTTCTTCCTTTCTCCATAATAAAATTGAATCAATTGCACTTTAATGTTCCTTCCTTATGTTCTTTCTTTTCTTCCTGAGAAAATCCAGTCAATCAGAATTGATGTTGTTTCTTCCTGTCCTGATACCATATAAATCATAACATTTAAATGATCTTTCCTTGTTTCATGGATGTCTCTTCCTTTCTTCATAAAGTCCTGTCCACTGCACTTTGATATTCATTTCTTGCTTCATAATATAATTCAGTCAAATGAATTTTGATATTCTTTTCTTACTTCATAATAAAATTCAGTCCACTGCTTTGTGATATCCCATTCTTGCTTCATAATAAAATCCAGTTAACTGCATAATGATGCTCTTTCTTGCAAAGTGATATGTTTGTTCTTTTGCTGCCTTAAACTTTTTACGTTCTTTCTTCACTTAAAACACTACAAATGAACACAGTCACTTTTTTCACAGACATTCTTCATACTTTTCCGGGGAAAATCCAGTACTGCTTCTTTGGCCTGCCTTGACACCATTTTCCTGCTTCAACTTGCAGCTCAAACTGAAGAAAAAATGGACTGGTATAAGTTCTGTAAATAAGCATGGCAAAAAGAAATATAAATTAGTAATTCTGCATATATGTACCAAGCAGAAAAATATTACCTTTTATACAATTCTTATTCCGTATTTTTCAAAATAACGCGAGAGTGCAACTTCCAAAAAAGCTGTACAAGCGTGGTTCCAGATTTAATAATTATTCCACTTCAGATAATAGACTGTATCCAAAATAATACATTTGTATTATGAACGTCCCGAAAAATTCATGTTTTTTCAACCATATACATACATCTGCTTATAAAGAAGTGTACTTACACTACTTTATATAAAGTGTGAATACAGAAAGTGTCAACTGCATGAATAAGACATGATTTCACACCAAGACATTTCATATTAAATTGATTTATACACATCTTTTCTCTGTTTATTTCGTGGCCATGCTCTACATTTATATTTTAATTCAAATATATGTTATATTATATATTATATGTACAATCATATCTGGGTAACCAATCAGGGATGGGATGGGCAGGGTCAGGATGAAATTAGGATGAATGGAAAGAAATGGTATACACAGGACAGAGATTCCCACCCCCACAAAAAGTATCAATTCCAATGATTAACATTTTTATGTTATTTTTTCACTTTTAACACTACAAATGAATACAGTCACTTTTATGGGTCACATTAACATTAAGATATCCTCTCTTCACTCTGAGAAAATCCAGTCCGTCCACTGCACTTACATAAAATCCAAGTCGATTGCACTTTGATGTTTCTTCCTTGCTCCATAATAAAATTGAATTAATTGCACTTTTATGTTCCTTCCTCATGTTCTTTCTTTTCTTCCTGAGAAAATCCTGTCAATTAGAATTGGATGTTGTTTCTTCTTGTCCTGAAACAATTTAATTCATAACACTTTGATAATACTTCCTTGCTTTATGTTAAATCCAGTTAATTGCACTTTGATATTCCTCTACTGCTTCATAATAAAGTCTAATTGATCACTGACTGTACATATAAACGTGACATAAAGTCAGTTGTCATTGGCAGTCAGTTGATATGGAAGAAATGCAAATCCTCACAATCCCTGATTCCATCTCTCAAAACAGAGAGGAACAACCATCATCTTAACATTGCCGGCACAATGTTGCAGACCAGTCGCTCCAAAAAACGCCACAATCTAGCGGACATATAGACACCGGATTGTCCTCGAAGGCAACGTTAGCATGTCTCAATCAATAGTAAAGGAATCTGTCAGGGCTTTGCACCTGTAGCAAAAAGCAACTCTGCCAATCTTTTGAAGCAACATCTTCTCCCAAGTAGTCTCCAGTCCATTGCACTTTGATGTCTCTTCCTTTCTTCATAATAAAATTCCATTCACTGTACTTTGATGTTCCTTTCTTGTGTCATAATTCAATCCAGTCCTCTGCACTTTAATATTCATTTCTTGATTCATAATAAATTCCTGTCCACTGCACTTTGATGTCCCTTTCTTGCTTCATAATAAATTCCAGTTCACTGCATAATAATGCTCTTTCATACAAAGTGATATAATCTATTTAAGTTCGATGGTCTTCTTTTGCTGTCTTAAACTTTTTTGTTCTTTCTTCACTTTAAACACTGCAAATGAACACAGTCACTTTTTTCACATTCTTCATACTTTTCCAAGGAAAATCCAGGACTGCATCTTTGGCTTGCCTTCAAACTTGACACCATTTTCCTGCTTCACCTTGCAGCTCAAACTGAATGAAAATGAACTGGTATAAGTACTGTAAATAAGCATGGCAACAAGAAATATAAATTACTCTTGTAATTCAGCAATATGTAAGAAAGAGAAAAACATAATTACCTTTAAAAAATTCTTTTCAAAATATCGCGAGAGTGTAACTTCCGAAAAAAACTGTACAAGCGTGGTTCCAGATTTAATAATTATTCCACTTCAGATAATAGTTTCTATCCATAATAAAATTATGAATGTCTTGAAAAATTCAAGTTTTCGACCTTTTTTTATCATATACATACATACATTTGCTTATAAAGAAGTGTACTTTTACCACTTCATATAGTGTAAATATAGAAAGTGTCAATTGCATGAATAAGACATGATTTCACACCAACATATTTCATAGTAAATTGATTTATACACATCTTTCTCTGTTTATTTCGTGGCCATGCTCTACATCTATATTTTAATTCAAATATATGTTATATTATATATTATATGTACAATCATATCTGGGTAACCAATCAGGGATGGGATGGGCAGGGTCAGGATGAAATTAGGATGAATGGGAAGAAATGGTATACACAGGACAGAGATTCCCACCCCCACAAAAAGTATCAATTCCAATGATTAACATTTTTATGTTATTTTTTCACTTTTAACACTACAAATGAATACAGTCACTTTTATGGGTCACATTAACATTAAGATATCCTCTCTTCACTCTGAGAAAATCCAGTCCGTCCACTGCACTTAAATAAAATCCAAGTCGATTGCACTTTGATGTTTCTTCCTTGCTCCATAATAAAATTGAATTAATTGCACTTTTATGTTCCTTCCTCATGTTCTTTCTTTTCTTCCTGAGAAAATCCTGTCAATTAGAATTGGATGTTGTTTCTTCTTGTCCTGAAACAATTTAATTCATAACACTTTGATAATACTTCCTTGCTTTATGTTAAATCCAGTTAATTGCACTTTGATATTCCTCTACTGCTTCATAATAAAGTCTAATTGATCACTGACTGTACATATAAACGTGACATAAAGTCAGTTGTCATTGGCAGTCAGTTGATATGGAAGAAATGCAAATCCTCACAATCCCTGATTCCATCTCTCAAAACAGAGAGGAACAACCATCATCTTAACATTGCCGGCACAATGTTGCAGACCAGTCGCTCCAAAAAACGCCACAATCTAGCGGACATATAGACACCGGATTGTCCTCGAAGGCAACGTTAGCATGTCTCAATCAATAGTAAAGGAATCTGTCAGGGCTTTGCACCTGTAGCAAAAAGCAACTCTGCCAATCTTTTGAAGCAACATCTTCTCCCAAGTAGTCTCCAGTCCATTGCACTTTGATGTCTCTTCCTTTCTTCATAATAAAATTCCATTCACTGTACTTTGATGTTCCTTTCTTGTGTCATAATTCAATCCAGTCCTCTGCACTTTAATATTCATTTCTTGATTCATAATAAATTCCTGTCCACTGCACTTTGATGTCCCTTTCTTGCTTCATAATAAATTCCAGTTCACTGCATAATAATGCTCTTTCATACAAAGTGATATAATCTATTTAAGTTCGATGGTCTTCTTTTGCTGTCTTAAACTTTTTTGTTCTTTCTTCACTTTAAACACTGCAAATGAACACAGTCACTTTTTTCACAGACATTCTTCATACTTTTCCAAGGAAAATCCAGGACTGCATCTTTGGCTTGCCTTCAAACTTGACACCATTTTCCTGCTTCACCTTGCAGCTCAAACTGAATGAAAATGAACTGGTATAAGTACTGTAAATAAGCATGGCAACAAGAAATATAAATTACTCTTGTAATTCAGCAAATATGTAAGAAAGAGAAAAACATAATTACCTTTAAAAAATTCTTTTCAAAATATCGCGAGAGTGTAACTTCCGAAAAAAACTGTACAAGCGTGGTTCCAGATTTAATAATTATTCCACTTCAGATATAGTTTCTATCCATAATGGATGTCATGAAAAATTCAATTTTATAGGATGAATGGGAAGAAATGGTATACACAGGACAGAGATTCCCACCCCCACAAAAAGTATCAATTCCAATGATTAACATTTTTATCTTATTTTTTCACTTTTAACACTACAAATGAAAATAGTCACTTTTATGGGTCACATTAACATCAAGATATCCTCTCTTCACTCTGAGAAAATCCAGTCCGTCCACTGCACTTAAATAAAATCCAAGTCGATTGCACTTTGATGTTTCTTCCTTTCTCCATAATAAAACTGAATCAATTGCACTTTTATGTTCCTTCCTCATGTTCTTTCTATCCTTCCCAAGAAAATCCAGTCAATTAGAATTTGATGTTGTTTATTTCTGTCCTGAAACAGTTTAATTCATAACACTTTGATAATCCTTTCTTGTTTATGTTAAACCCAGTCGATTGCACTTTGATATTCCTCTACTGCAAAGAGCAACTCTGCCAATCTTTTGAAGCAACATTCTCCAGTCCATTGCACTTTGATGTCCCTTCCTTGCATTTCATAATAAAATTCCATTTACTGCACTTTGTTCCTTTTCTCGATTCATAATTAAATCCAGTCCACTGCATTTTAATATTCCTTTCTTCCTTCTTAAAAAAATCTCGTCCACTGCACTCTGATGTCCCTTTTTTTGCTTCATAATAAAATCTTGTCCACTGTTGTTTGATGTCCCTTTCCTGCTTCATAACAGAATTCAGTTAACTGCATTATGATGCTCTTTCTTGCAGCCTGCAATGGTCAGAATAAATTATTACATTAAATACTACAAACAAGAACATGCACAAACTTTTTTTTTTTTTTTTTTTTTTTTTTTTTTTTTTTTTTTTTTTTTTTTTTTTTTTTGTATTTTTTGTAAAAGCAACAATCACACCACACACACTACAATACAAAACAAGCACACATGACTTTTAACACCTTCTTTTCACTCCTGGAAAAAAAACCAGTACCGTGCATAGAAGATAGTTACCATAAATACTAATTTTGCAGGGTCCTGGAAATTGCTGGGTCCTGGGAAAATCCAGTACTGCACGCAATGTTTGCCATCATTAACAAAGCCTCCTTGGCTAATATAGTATTGTCTTAAGTATTTATAGTACACATAGTGTTACTGGTAACATATAACACAAGCTTTCTAACTCCACATACACAAACAACATACACATACAACAACAACAATCACACCACACACACTACCATACAAAACAAGCACACATGACTTTTCACACATTCTTCTTTTCACTCCTGGAAAAAAACCAGTACCGTGCAAAGAAGATAGTTACCATAAATACTAATTTTGCAGGGTCCTGGAAATTGCTGGGTCCTGGGAAAATCCAGTACTGCATGCAATGTTTGCCATTATTAACAAAGCCTCCTTGGCTAATATAGTATTGTCTTAAGTATTTATAGTACACATAGTGTTACTGGTAACATATAACACAAGCTTTCAAACTCCACATACACAAACAACATACACATACAACAACAACAATCACACCACACACACTACCATACAAAACAAGCACACATGACTTTTCACACATTCTTCTTTTCACTTCCTGGAAAAAAACCAGTACCGTGCATAGAAGATAGTTACCATAAATACTAATTTTGCAGGGTCCTGGAAATTGCTGGGTCCTGGGACAATCCAGTACTGCATGCAATGTTTGCCATTATTAACAAAGCCTCCTTAGCTAATTTAGTATTGTCTTTTAAGTATTTATAGTACTGGTAACATATAACACAAGCTTTCAAACTCCACATACACAAACAACATACACATACAACAACAACAATCACACCACTTAACTAAGAAATGGTTTCAAAGAACTGGCAAGAAATCTGACTGTTTGGTATACATTTAACACCTTGAATAAATGTAGTTTGGGCATGATTTACAGATAGATATGATAATGATGATGAGTAATGATGATAAGAATGATGATAAAATAGATGAAGATGAGGAGGAGGAGGAGGAGAACGAAGTGGAGGATGATGATGATGATGAATAGAGAAGATGAAGATGAATAGAGATGATGGTGATGAATAGATGATGATGACGATGAATAGATGATGATGATGAATAGAGATAATGATGATGATAAGTAGATGATGATGAATGGATGATGATAATGATAAATGGATGATGCCAATTCTGTTTCCTTGGAAAATCCACATTCACCGGTGGTTTTGCCCAACTCCCCTCCTAAGACCCTGACAACTATCGGCAAACTTTTAGTCTTTTAAAATAAACTGAGAAATGGTTGTGATTATAAAACATGCTATATTCAAATTTATTATTATTAGTAGTAGTATTTGGTTATCAGAGATGAGCTGTCATCTTCAGTCATGTTCTGCAAGAGCTGAGCAGGCTAAGGTGTTGGTCTATAGGCATGTTTCTTTGTCATGGCCACAGATTCACTTCCCGTCAATCTAATTTCTCTTTTAAGAGAAAAAAGACAGCCCCCAACGGCAAGGAAACAGCAGCCATGACCAGAAAAATGCAAACAAACCGTCACATAAGCCTACTCGACCAACGCAGAACATGATGGAAAATAAGAGTACATCTTTGATCATGTTCTAAATCTTGATGCTGACAAATGGCATGGGACAGAGGAGGGGAGGGGGGATTGGGACTAACCAACAAGTGTCTGTAGAAAAATCAAGTACTGATGACTAAACAGATGATGATGATAGATAGAGAAGATGATGATGAATAGAGATGATGGTGATGAATAGATGATGATGATGATGAATAGATGATGATGATAGACGATGATGATGATGAATAGAGATGATGATGATAAGTAGATGATGATGAATGGATGATGATAATGATGAACAGATGATGATGCTGGACAGATGATGATGATAATGAGTAGATGATGATAAATGGATGATGATGATGAAGATGATGATGATGAAGATTGGATGATGATGAATGGATGATGATGATGATAAGTGGATGATGATGATGGATGATAATGATGAATGGATGATTATAATGATGAATGGATGATGATGAACAGATGATGATAATGTATGATGATGAAGTAGCTTAATGTTAAAGTATACTAAACACCCTTATTTCTGTCATGTTCTCCTCAACCACAAGAAGGGAGGAGGTGTGAGGCCATTGGCTAATCATAGGACTTAACCCCCCTGCCCCAAATAATCTGCATAGGCACATGAGGTCGACGGGGCCTAGCTGACCTGCGTGGGACAAAAACCTGTACATCTAACTCTGGCCTACCCTCAGGATTAACCTCTAATCCCTGTACCACCCCTCCCAGAGACTCCCTGTCTCTGGTGTTCCCTGGGAAAACCTGGGATACCTGTGGCACAAAAGGATCGGGCACCTCTACCTCTGGGACAAAAAGAGGTGGGAGAGGCACCTCTACCTCAGGTACAAAAGGGAAAGAATCCGGCTGGGGTACAGGACCCACCTCATGCTCCACAGGATGGCCATCCTGAGGAGCCCCTTCCCCAATACCTTCGACGTCAGCGGCGGGCGTATCCTCTGGGATTACCGCAACATCTACAACAGGGCGGACGGGGTCCTGGCTAGCGAAGGGAGTCACCTCAGTAGACAGCTCCTCCGTCACAGCCAAAGCAACGACCTCATCACTACCGGGAGGTAGTGCCCTCATAGCCTCGGTCACCTCAGTACCTGAAAGTAGAAAAAATATGTAATAAGAAAAAAGCAGCCTTGATTTTGTACACAATGCTCTAGTCATAAATTTAATCCTGAAACTTATGTAACTGTTGTAACAAGACTTTCAAATCCATCATCTCTTAAATATGATGAGCCTTCAGAGCACACATTTTTAATACCAGCACCCCATTAACCAAAATTAGGAAATCATTGTGATAATTATCAGCAAAAGTAGCAAACTCTTCAGCAACAAAAAACAACAACATCACCTTAAACAATATACATGTAAACAATTCCACATTTTTACTATCTTGGCACATTGTACATACTAAACAGGTAATACCTGGTTATTGATATGGAATACAATGCCATTAAAATCACTAGCAGCAACCACAGCCAATTCCACATTTTAATCTTCCTAAGAATATTCTCACTTTCAAATTGATAGCACCTTGTAAATTATCAGAAATTTTGTTTAAGTATCATCATCAGCATCACCTCCAAAAGTTAGCAGCAGTAACTGTATCATCAGCAGCAGCAGCATTAAAATTTCTAAGAATAATCTTGATATTAAATTGACAATTATGCATAGTAAATTATTTAGCATTGTGACTTTGTTTCTATCATGAACATCTTGATCATCATTTTCACCTTTTCAGACCAGTGACAATAACAGATGAATAATTAAGAATTCGAAGCAGCAGTCATCATTACTAGACCAGTGACAATAACAGATGAATAATTAAGAATTCAAAGCAGCAGTCATCATTACTATCATCAATATCAGCGGCAGCAGCAACAGCGATAACACAAGTGTAAACAGTTCCCAAATTCTGCATCATCATCATCTACAGTAGCAGTAATAGTCACAACAAGAGTCACAGGAGACAGCATGCTCGACTATTTCGATGTTTGACAGTGAAACTGGGCACATTTGAGGAAACTGGAGCCCGTCACTCCAGTGTGGAGCGAATGAGTGAGTCTTCAGTCATATTAAAGTGTGACACATCTTCTCAATATGGTTAACATTTGTGTCAAATTATTTTCAAATCCCTTGATAAATGGCACAGTTATGGACCAGACAAGAAACACCTTTGACTTCTAAGTGTGACATTGACCTTGGAATTAGGGGTCTGGGTCTTGCACATGACACCTCATTTCAATATAGGGAACATTTATGCTATATAATTTCAAAATCCCTTTATCAATGGCAGAGTTAAGGACTTACCAAGAAGAAGACCATGTTAACCTTTGACTTGTAAGTGTGACCTTGACCTTGGGGCTAGGGGTCTGGGTCTTGCTCATGACATGTCGTCTTATTATGGTGAACATTTATACCAAGTAATTTTAAAATCCCTTCATCAATGGCAGAGTTATGAACCGGACAAGAAACAGAGCAGCAATCACAACAACAATCACACTAATTCCACATTATACATTATCAAGCAACAGTTTCAATGTCGAACTGATATTGCAATACAAAGTTACAGTCATCATCATAAGCAGCAGCAATGGCAGTCATGAAAACAAGCATAAAACCCACATTGTGAACCTTCAATCAGGATTATCTAGATCAGATTCATTTGCCATACAATGTTATAGTCATCATCATCCAACACCAGTCACAACAGCAAGCATAACAAGAGCTGTCCATAAGACAATCAATGCTCGACTATTCATATTATTGTCCCAGAAGCAGGAAAATGGTACCCTACATGTTAAAATATTTACAGAGTTTCAATCCAGTATCTGCATTAGTTTTGGAGATAGTAATTTGCATGCAAAATTTTAAACAGATGTTTTATGTTGAAAAGGGGACGTAATTTGACCAAAATGCATGTCAGAGTTATAGAACATGATGCAATCAACTACTTTTATAATCCCAAAGGCAAATGTGAAGTTTCAATTTAATATCATTCTGCATTTGTTCTGCAGATAGTAACTTGCATGCAAAACTTTAACCAGAATTTTCTAATTCCAAAAGGGGGCATTTGTGCCAAGTCATCAAAATCCCTCCATGCATGAAGCATCATTGAATTTAACCTTTGACCTCCAAGTGTGACCTCGACCTCTGAGATAGGAACCTGTGGTTTGTACATGACACTCCATCTCACTGAGGTTAACATTCATGCCAAATATAAACGAGATTGCTCCATGCATGTCAAAGTTATGGTCCGGACAAACAAATCCAGACAGACGCACGCATGCACTGACACACGCATGCACGTACACCGAACAGCCATTTGGACATCTATGTCTTCGCTTCTGCAAGCTGGCTCAACAATAAATTATCTTTCGGAAGTGTGCAGGTTCTTCAATAATGTAGACCAAACCACACAGATCCCCTAAACTTTTCTGTCTGTACTATGTTTAGATTTTAATACAAATGAAATATTTTTATGTTAAAAAGTAGAGTACACTTTGAAATAAGAACAAACTCCAGTGTAGATTATTATTAGTCTGCACATCCATGCAGTCTGATCAAGATCTGCAATGTTTGCCATTCAGTCACTAGTAATCTTTTCTTAAGTCTCTGATGAATGTCAATTATTGAACAGATTATAAATAATCACTGTTCAATGTACACAGAAATAATCACTGTTCAATGTACACAGAAATAAACGCTGTTCAATGTACACAGAAATATCAATTCAGTGACTATAAATTTTTATTTAAAAAATGTTTTACTTCTCCTGAAGTTTGAAAACTGGAGTTAACGGCACTGTCTTCCAGATTTTGGCTAAAAAATATCTTTCTTTCAAATTGAAGTTTGGTCATATCATGAAAATTAGAATACCTGAATGAAATTTTGTTTCTAAGCTGTTTTTAAAATGCTAAATCATGAAAAACAAGAGCACCGCCAAGCGGGGCAATATATGCCCGAAGGGTTACATCAGAGGATGAGAGCAAAATTTAAAGAATTTGACTGTTGAAGCCCAAAGCACAGGAACAACAGAAAGAAGAAATTCAAAAAAAAACAGGAGCTGTCACTAATGGTGACAAATGACCCCCCCACCACCCCCACACCTTAGGGGGCATGGGGCATAACAAAATTTCTAAGTCCATAAAAATTTTTTTACCAGGTAATGTTATGTCAAAATATATCTAACTAGATGCCCACGGGCAATATGTCGAGCCCGCCAGCTGTCAAAAGGACTGGGAGTTTTACAGGACACTCCTAAAAAAAATCTAAAAAAAAAAAAAAAAAAAAAAAAAAAAAAAAATTCTAAGTCCACACAAAATCCGCACCAGTAGAGATAGGTCAAAATACACCTGAAAATTGGATGTAACATGCATGATGTACTACAGAAAAGTGGTCTTGATTTTTCCCTACGACCAGTAATAAAAAAGTTTCAAATATAAGCTATTTATAGTAACAACGAAGGGAAGTAATTCTAGGATCTTGCGCATGACACTCCGTCGCATGATGATGAACAATTGTGCCAAGTTACATCAAAATCCCTCTACGCATCAAAAAGAAATGCTCCAGACAAAGTCATTCTTGTATCTGACTTTTGACCTCTAAGTGTGACCTTGACCTTAGACCTAGGGACTTGGTTCTTGTGCAGGATACTCAGTCTTATGATGGTGAACAATTGTGCCAAGTAACATCAAAATCCCTCCATGCATGAAGAAGAAATGCTCCGGACAAAGTCAGTTTTTAATTTGACCTTTGACCTGTAAGTGTGACCTTGACCTTTGAGATAGGAACCTTGGGTTTGCACATGACACTCCGTCGCACTGAGGTTAACATTCATACCAAATATAAACAAGATTGCTCCATGCATGTCAAAGTTATGGTCCGGACAAACAAATCCGGACGCACGCACGCACGCACAGACATTTGGACAACTATGTCTTCGCTTCCGCAAGCCGGCTCGACAAAAATTGGATGTACCATCCATGTTGTACAACGGAAAAGTGGTCTTGGTTTTCCACTACTGCCAATAGTAAAAAAAGTTTCAAAATAAACTATTTAAAGTAACAAGACAGGGAAGTAATTAGAAAAACAATTATTGTAAGAGAACAGAAAGGGATCTGCCAAATAAAAACAAGAGCACTGCAATGCATAGCAATATACACAAAGCAAAGTCATGTATGACCTTTCACTCCTAAGTGTGACCTTGACCTTGAAGCTAGTCATCCGAAACGAGAACTCTGTACGTCGTATCAGTGTGGTGAACATTTGTGCCAAGTTTCTTTGAAATCCTTCAAGCAGTTCAAGAGTTACAGAGCAGACAAGAAACACACTCATAAGACCTTTGACCCCTAAGTGTGACCTTGACCTTGAAATGAGACATCCAAAACATGTGCTCTGCACGTCGTCTCAGTGTGGTGAACATTTGAGTCAAGTTTCTTTGAAATCCTTCAAGGGGTTAAGAGTTACAGAGCGGACACGAAATTGCCAACGGACAGACGGACACGGGACCATAACATAATATGTCCCTTCGGGAGTATAAAAGATGTCCCTGTTGGAAATCAAACCTGGACTGCCACGACAATAGAGAAGTTTTCCACTGTTGTTACCAATAAAGCTACGGAGGATTTAGTGATACAGATATTTATAATCAAGGCAGTTAATTACCTAGAGTAAAGTGTTACATCGTAAAAAGTAGTAAATACAACAGTTACTAATACTCCTGTGTTTCCGTAACATATAGTCGGTCAGTAATTAAGTTAAAAATATAACATTTATTTCAAGATATGTAAAAAAAAATGTTGTCATCAAACGTTCTGGAGGCCAGTGCCTTTAACCTGGTAACGATATATATGATTTGATTGTTATGTTTTATATATAATGCCAAAATGATTATATAAAACAAGAGGGCCATGATGGCCCTATATCGCTCACCTGGTTAAATGGTTGCTATGAAGATTTGCATTTAAGCTTGACCCGGGGTCATGATTTGAACAAACTTGGCAGAGATCCACTAGGCAATGCTACACACCAAATATCTAAGCTCTAGGTCTTCTAGTTTATTTCTAGACATTTTTTGGAAGATTTTCCTATGACCAATCAAATAACCCCTGTGGCGGGGCCAATTTGACGCCAGGGGTCATGATTTGAACAAAGTTTGTAGAAGTCTACGTGAATGTTATATATCAAATATCTAAGATCTAGGCCTTCTGGTTTATTTTTAGCAAATTTATGAAGATTTCCCTATGTACAATGGGATGGGGTCAATTTGACCCTGCAGAGGGGGGGGGGGGGGGTGTTCAAGATTTGAACAAATTTTGTAGAGGTCCACCAGGCAATGCTACATGTCAAATATCTAAGCTCTAGGCCTTCTGGTTTATTTTATGAAAATTTTGAAGATTTTTCTATGTACAATCAAGTTATCCCATGGGACGGGGTCAATTTGACCCTGGGGGTCATGATTTGAACAAATTTTGTAGAAGTCTTCTAGGCAATGCTACATGTCAAAAATCTAAGATCTAGCCCTTCTGGTTTATTTTTAAAAAAATGTTAAAGATTTTCCTATGTAAAATCAAGTGACCCCTAGGGCGGGGTCAACTTTGACCCCGGGGGTCATGATTTGAACAAATTTTGTGGAGGTCCACTAGGCAATGCTACATGTTAAATATCTAAGCTCTAGGCCTTCTGGTTTATTTTTAGAAAATTTTTGAAGATTTTCCTATGTAAAATCAAATGATCTCTGGGGCGGGGTTAATTTTAACCCCGGGTGTCATGATTTGAATAAATTTTGTGGAGGTCCACTAGGCAATGCTACATGTCAAATATCTAAGCTCTAGGCCTTCTGGTTTAGTTTTTAAAGAAATTTGAAGATTTTCCTATAGAAGTCTATGTAAAATCAAGTGACCCCTGGGGTGGGGTCAATTTTGACCCCGGGGTCATGATTTGAACAACTTAAGTAGAGGTCCACTAGGCAATGCTACAAGTCTATATCTAAGCTCTAAGGCTTCTGGGTTTTGAGAAGAAGGTTTTTTTAAGATTTTCCTTTCGGTTGCCATGGCAACCAGAGTTCTTAGTGGAATTAAAGTCTTTGAACAATTTTGGAAGGGGGCCACCCAAGGATCATTCCTGTGAAGTTTGGTGTAAATCTGCCCAGTGGTTTTAGAGAAGAAGATTTTTTAGAAATTGTTGACGGACACACGACGGACATCAAGCGGTCACAAAAGCTCACCATGAGCCTTTGGCTCAGGTGAGCTAATAATAAGGTGTGAACATATGGCAGGACAATGCAGTTAAACTGTCTGTAATTTTTTTTTACAATTTACATAGTCATAACTGCTGTTGTAACAGTACAGAAAGGATTAAAAAAAGTGGCAAAAGTTACACAATTAGTTAAATATAGTTATCAAACCACATATAGCTGGCAAAAATAGTTACCTGAATGGTGTGTCATCACAGTACAGAAGACATTGAAACAAGTGGCAGAAGTTACAAGTTATACAAGTTACTGACAAAAAGTTTGACCTTTGAGCTCAGTATGTGACCTTGATAGACCAGGTTTATGTGCTCTGCACATCATCTCATCCCTATCTACCTACAAACCAAGTTTTAAGTCAATACCTTGCATGTTTATGGATTTATGCTCCAGACAAAAAATATGTTGGCTAATTTTTAACTTTCAGCACAGTTTGTGACCTTGACCTTTGCCCTACAGCCGGTTTAAGTGCTCTACACAGCTTCTTATTGCCATGTACCCTTGTCCCAAGTTTGAAGTCAATAGTCACAGATAAACATAGAATCACATATTATTTCCTGTTGTTGTTTTTTTGTTTTTTTTTTCTCAAAACAGATAAATAATAAAATGGAAAAGAAAAAACTACCCTTCAAGGCAAAAGAGTCAATATATGTAATCATTTTAGAGGAAATTATTACTCATACTTTGAAGTTTCACTGAATCAAGATACTCGATCATTTATTCCAGGGTTTTTTTTCGGGCGTTTTTATAGCCGTTATTGGCTATTCCAATGCAAAAGGTAATATTTCCAAAATGTGCAAAAATTCCCATCTACATTGAGAAAAATTTCATCAAATTGCACAAACGATTGACCAAATTATGGACAATTTGTAAGGCAGTGTTTTAAAGAGTCTTACATTGTGAAACAATCATGAAAAGTGTTAAACAAATCTTTACTATATCTTGAGACTAATATTTCCAATTTGGAACATTACGCGTTAAATTACCCATATTGGGTATAGCATGTCAAATCAAAAGAAAAAGCCTAGTATTTCACCTATTCCTACCGTTACACTATGTTTATTCATCAATATTTTTTAAAGCTGTATTGACTTTAAAAAGTGCAAATTGACTTTGAATTTGAATTTTTTGGCTCAATTTCACACTTGAAAAATTGAACTATACCTTATCAGCCACGCTGGACAAAAACATAAAAACGCTGGAAATTACCATGCAAATCGGTTAGGTAAAGTTTTTATTATTCATTAAGCCAATCTCAAATCAGCTTGACAATTTTGTTGAAAATACATGGCTACATTTAAAACTCTGGGCTGAAATGATGTTGTTTTAGAATCCTTAACAATTCTTCCGTTTGAAAAATCGAACAAAAATCAAAGATTCATGCAGTTAGAACAACCTGTGAAAACTTGTGTGAAGTTTCCAAGTTCTACTTCTGATTAAATATATAGCTGTTAAGTAGCATGGCTGAAAAAAATGGACTGTTGAATTCCACTGTATGCAGTTGGCCAAAATGTAAAATTATTAATGTAAGCCATGTCATTACTCGACAAAACTGTCGTTGAAAAATAACAAATTTGCAAGAATTGCTTCCTTTAATAGATAGTTAAATGAAACCTTTACATGATTTACGTGGATCACTTTTCAGAGGTTTTTTGACCAGCGGGCATCAGGATAGCAGGTTATCAGTGTGAATTTTAGAAAGTATTTGACATTGTCCATGTTTTACAATAAATAAATCGTATTTGACTTCATAATGTATTCCAGTTGATAAGACACATATGACCTTCACTTTAACCATAATCTATCTAAGAATCATAAAAGCCTGTTAAATTATTTGCTATCATCATCCCGCAAATCTTACGACATATGAACCTTCACTAAAACAATGTCTATTTAAGAATGATAAGCATGTTATCTATTTTAAAGCAAACAGTTTGCAACAGCATTTGTATCATCTTTATCATCATCGTCACCATCTTTATTCAAATCATAATCAACAGCAACAACCAGTTGTTCAACATTCCTGTAACTTCCAGTTAAACATGTAGTAATCTATAGATTTTAAAGCTAACAGTTAGGCCTCACCAAGTTAATAAGTTGTTCATCGGATTTGCCGCTCGTATATTTTCAGAAACACACAGAAATTATTTTTTTGCTTTTGGCACACGCTCACCCCATTGAAAAAAAATCAAGCCAAAATTTTTTGGTGGACTACTTTAAATGGACATAGTGACCCTCCGTGCATTATTTCATCACGAGCCGGCACCTGGGTAGAACCACCGACCTTCCGTAAGCCAGCTGGATGGCTTCCTCACATGAAGAATTCAACGCCCTGAGTGAGGCTCAAACCCACATCAATGAGGGGCAAGTGATTTGAAGTCAACGACCTTAACCACTCGGCCACGAAGGGTCATAATAGACAAAAGCTTTGAATTTTAGTAACATACCTATTGAACCCTATAAAACTTTAGCCAAATATTCTAAGTTAAAAAGGGGCATAACTCAGTCATATTAAATCAGAGTTATAGGGATTATTTCCCCAGGTGTAGACTTTGATAGTAAATATCTGTTTTATGTTTCAATCAAAAGATTTAATTGTAACAAAGATATTAAACTTTATCAAAAAACTTCGAAAAGTCAAAAGAATGCAACATTGTTATATATATTACATATTTTCTAGCAGCATTTTCAAATTAAAGCATATTAATCATTCAATTACACACATGCTGTATGCCAATATTATTACCTTTTTTCCCTAGTTCACTTTGCAGTGCATCTGCAGGTCAAATCTTTTCAATCCCATTTGAATTATTTTTAATGCAAAATGGCGTATACATTCAATTTTAGGGTTTTTATTAGTCACTCGAGAACCAAATCAAGGCAAGTGTATTTCTTTGCTCTTCCCTTGCTCCTGAGTTTAACAGAAACCAAAAACCATTTAAATTATTTTTTAGCTCGCTGCCTCAATTTTTTCTGGAAAAAAAGAGCTATCGGATGACAGGGCGCTCCACTATTCAATGAATTTATTGAAGAATGGGGTCAAAATATTACCACAGATTTTCAGACAAAAGGATCGAAATGAGCTGTCCTTAAGACAGCCAACCTCGACTATTCGAAATATTGACCCAGAAGCAGGAAAATATTAATGTTAAGATTAAGTTCAAAAGGGGACATAATTTGACCAAAATGCACATCAGAGTTATTGGACTTGATGCTATCAACTATTTTTATAACCCCGAAGGCACATGTGAAGTTTCAATTCAATATCTTCATTAGTTTTGGAGAGTGACTTGAATGTAAAACTTTAACCAGATTTTTTTATGTCCAAAAGGGGGCATATTTTGCCAAAGGTACATGTCAGAGTTATGGGACTTGAGCCAGTGAGGTTGGTAATTGATCTAGAAAATCAAAAAATAAGTTTCAAATCTATATGCCTTTAAGTAACAGCTGTATGTACTTGCACCCAAAACTTTAACCAGGATTTAAGAAAATAAGGAAAATAGCTCTACAGAGCAAAGAAACTGAGGACTATTTGTATCCGCCATTATGCGACTTCCATTTTTTTTCGCGCCATTTTTCTATTGAGTGTCTGTATGCCTATAAGAAAAACTTTTTTCCCTGACACTGTGCCAGTTTCATTTGAAATGTACAAGAAACCCAAATGCATGAAAAAATACAAATCTATATGACTTTTGGTAACAGCTGTATGTACTTGCATACAAAACTTTAACCAGGATTTTCTAAGTCCAAAACGTGGCATAATTTGGCTAAAATGCAGGTGGGAGTTATGGGACCTCATGCTGTCAACTAGTTTATAACCCCGAAGACACATGTGAAGTTTCAATTCAATATCTGCATTAGTTTTGGAGATAGTAACTTGCACGTAAAACTTTTACCAGAATTCTAAAAGGGGAGAGTTATGGAACTTGACCCAGTGAGGTTGGTAATTGACCTAGAAAAAGAAAAAAACAGGTTTCAAAGCTTTATCTCAAAAGACTTTGTCAAAATGTGGACTGGTACGAAAAACTTGACCAAGATTTCTAAGTCACAAAGGGCCATAATTCAGCCAAAATCCATAATGGAGTTATGTACACTTGCCTATAACTGGACATGTTGATGGTAAACAAGTGTAGAAAGTTTCAAAGCTATATCTCAAAAGACTTTGTCAAAATATGAACTGGTACAAAAAACTTAACCATGATTTCTAAGTCAAAAGGGGCCATATTTCAGCCAAAATCCTTGATGGAGTTATGTACACTTGCCTTTAACTGGACATGGTGATGGTAAACAAGTGTATGTTTCAAAGCTTTATCTCAAAAGACTTTTTAAAAATGTGGACTAGTACGAAAAACTTCACCAAGGTATGAAGCCGACACCGTGGTGAGCAGGATAGCTCTACTAATTCTTCAAATAGTCGAGCTAAAAACTGATGAACAACTTTTCAATTAGGTGTGGCCTTAGCAGCAGCATTTGCATCTATCTTTAATATTTGGATATATGATATTACACCATTACTTTTGCAGGTGAAAATTATCCTGAACCTTAGCATCACCATCACCATCCACAACAGTAACACTAACTATATCTGAACACCAGTCAATAATTGTAAGAATCATAAAAGCCCGCGGCCTATTTAAAATCTTACATCATCTTGATGCTAAATTAACTAGAAACCTTACCATCATCAACATGACACTAAAATACATGTCTCTTCTTAAAAAAAGCTAACAGCTGATAATCTATTTAAAGGCACTGACCTTAGATTTGCCTAAAAATAATCTTTCTTTCAAATTGAAGTTGGGTCGTATTATGAACATTAAAATACGAGTTTTTGTTTCTAAAATATTTTATAATTCCAAATCAAGAAGAAAAGATGACCATGTTGGGAATCGAACCCCAGTCCACAGCAGCAATAAAGATATTTTCCCTTCATCATAATAAATAGCGTTATGACATGAATTTTATGGCTTCAAAATATATTTATAATCGAGACAATTTACCTGGGGTAAAGCGTTAACATTACAAGCACTTTTCAAATTTCATCATTAAAAGTAGTAACAGCAAATTTTCATGTGTTTCCGCATATAGTTTGTCTGTAATTAAGTTTTAAAACATTCTTAAGAAATATAGCATTTATTTCCAGACATATCTAAAAATATCTAGATTTTCTTTTTTGTCCAACGAACCTGCGGCTAGCCACTTTAAAACCTATAATGCTGCCATGTCACTATCAACAAACTTTCAAACAAGATGTTACAACAATAATCAAATATCAAACATATTATATATATCAGAATCATAAAATCCTGTAACATTTTTAAACAAGAGGGTCATGATGACCCTGGATTGCTCACCTCAGTCAGAGCTCCAGATAAGATGCGTATTTGCGTAAATACATTTTGAAATTTACAAAAAACGCATTTAAAATCAAACCTACGCGTACTGATACGCATTGAAAAAACGGGATACGTATTTTACTCGATTTAAGTGCGTAATCCAATTTTATCGTAAATCAAGCACATCCTTTTTGTAATCGAGTACAACAAACAAAATGGTGTCTCATAAAAAAGCAAACGCAAACGATATCGTAAAATAATGCCATTTTCTTCTTCAAGTATATTAGTGTGTGACAGGAGATGACTCGGACAATGCCTATCGCTAAGCATTTGATGTATGATATATAATGGGTAACTGTTGAAAAAGCCGAAGCACATACATGTTGGTGTTTCTGAAAAAAACATTGACAGTCAAAGTATCACTGGCTGTTGATATATGGCAGTGGTCAGTAACTGAAATTAAGATGTAATGTATGCAGTAAACTAAATGTTAAAACTATTTGAATGAAGGCTCAAAAATATTCAGGAAAACAGCACTGGTCAACAAAGGCACTTCAGCGGAGCACATGAATATCAGAAAATTATAAATACAAACAGTTATTATTATTACCCTTTTAAATGATTTCGAATTCTGAAAAACCATTTAGAATTCTAAAATACCCTTTTGAAAAAACATCTAGGAGTAAAATACCATTTGAAAAAAAAACTAGGGGGTAAAATACCCTTTAACCTAAAATCTTATCTGGAGCTCTGTCAGTAATATAAGCTACATGTTCCAAATGTCAAACTAATGTGGGGTGGGACCAATTTTACCCCGGGGGTCATGATTTGAACAAAGTTTGTAGAAGTCTACTAGGCAATGTTACATATCAAATATCTAAGACCTAGGCCTTCTGGTTTATTTTTAGCAAATTTATGAAGATTTCCATAATGTACAATCAAGTAACCTCTGGGTCTGGGTCAATTTGACCCGGGGAGGGGCGGGGGAAGGGGCGCAGGGGTCATAAGTTTATGGACGGACAACGAACGATTGACGACGGGTGGTGAGTGATCAGAAAAAACTAACAGAATTAAATTATCAGTGACTTTGGTACTTTATCATCAGCAGCAGCATCAAGTTGTTATTACAACACTTTGTAAAAATGAATCTTTCCTATTTTTAACGATCATTATAACCCAGAACCATGATATGATATTATCAGCAGCTTTGGCATCATCATAATCAAAAATAATAATAACAACAGATACACCAAATTTTATCAACATCATTTTCACCCCCTATATAGCCTGAAATTAATTTAAAAGCTCGCATCATTGTGATGAAAATTATCAGGAACATCACGATGATCTCTCCTACAGAAGACCTATGTTTTATCTTTATATTGGTTGGACATGGCATATTATCGCTTAGCATAAATTTTAGAAAAGGGATCTGCGTCAATGTTATGTTCATTTCAACAACGAGGATGGTATCTGCTCGATTGACAGAAACAATGAGAATGCCTTCCAAAAAACGCTATAATTTTACTTTGCTTCCAATTTTTGTGGAACAAAAGCAATGGCTAACACACAGAATGCTTGCTTTTTTTTCTTAACAACAATTTCCTAATTTAATCCTAAATAATACCATTATTTATGCAAATAGATAGCATCGCCTCAAAATATCTTCATTTTCACGACAAATTATAAAGATACAGTAAGGCTTACTGAGTAAGCCTGTCTAAAATTTGACATGGATATAGTAACACTGGCAACAGCTTTCACAGAAGCGGTGGTTCCAACGCCGCAGCTGTGTAGGATTCGTCGCTGAAGCGGTGGAGAAATATGGCCGACTGACTACATTTATGCTATCACCGGTACGTTTTCTACTTGTTTAGTGGTGCAATTCTTTGTCATTATTGTAAACACTTCTGTACACTTTGAAGAGGGACTGCCGTTTTTGTAGAATTCCCATTAAAAATGGTAAAATCTTGTACAAAACGACCCCTGAGCCCATTTTCAGCAAATCGTAAGTTCGGCACTGTCAAACAAAAAATATTTCTTTGTCTAAAGGTGAATATTCATTACAGGCATATGAAAAAATCGACCAAAAATGATTCCAACACAGTGTGCGGTGGGTACAGTTGCAACGCATTACGTGGATCTTGTTACTTTAATGTTCGTTATGGACTTTTAACTTAAGTAAACAGCATTTTCCTGAGATTTTGATTGGGGTAAGGTCCATGAAATGACTTTGACATCAGACAGCAACAGAAACTTAATGTTTAGTAATAATATACTATTGATTTGCACTTCTGTTCTGTTGAATCTGAGGCCCAAGCGTTCTTGAGTTATCATTCGGAAACCGTTTAACGTCCAGGGTCACTCTGACCTTGACCTTCGACCTACAGATCTCAAAATCAATAGGGGTCATCTGCTGGTGATGACCAACCTTCCTATAAACTTTCATGATCCTAGGCCTAAGTGTTCTTTAGTCATCAATGATCATCTGGAAACTGATTGGTCTACATACAGACTGACCGACAGACAGACAGACTGACTGACATCTGCAAAACAATATACCCCTCCTCCTTCGAAGGGGGGCATAATAAAATGATATTGTTGAAGGAGAGGTAAATTAGCCTACTTGTAAAATGTCTTAACTCCAGTAACACAGCTGCTCAATGGCATTTTGTTATGGCATGCTACATATTACTATTAGTAATTGTACTGTACTTCAGTCAAGTTGGTTTATCATATGATGCCATGTGGTCAAATCAAAAAATTAATATTGTCACTTGATATTATGCATTTACTGATGTGAATCAATGTCATATTTATTCTAAACATTCAGTTTCTGTTGCTATCTAATGTCAAAGTGATTTCATGTTCCTACCAAATCAAAATTCTGGGAAAATGCTGTTTACTCCAATTTAAGGTATTAGGCCCCTAATAATAATGTTTAAAAAATAGCATTTGCTTGCTATGTTCTTACAGCTGACCGTGCTTCGCATTTCGTTGCAAATTTTAAAAAACTTTTACCATGCCGTTATTTATAAATTTTGTGTAATTTATGGTATTTCCTCAAGCTCAAGTAGAGACAAATTTCAAAGTGGCGGCCTTTATCCAAAACATTTGCAGAGAATTCATTATACCATTATTTTTTATGAAAGAATCATCTAACTATTGGTAAAAAATTATAAAACTAAAAAATAAAAGTGTCAGTATCAATTTTTCTAAGGTGCCTCAAGTAAACGGATTTACTGAGACAGAATTCTATCTCCAACATTAAACAAGAGGGTCATGATGACCCTGCATCGCTCACCTGAGTAATAATATGAGCTACATCTTTCAAATGTCAAACTCAGATGATAAAATATTAAGAAAGTCAGTATGTCACATTCATGGTCAATGAAATTCAGTTTTACGATTGGTGTGCAAAACTGTGTATATCATCAAAATTTCCAGGCTGTATCTTCAAAAACAAGAAGGTAGGTCAAGGTCACAGTCAAGTGACATCATATTACTTGTGGTCATCAGGTAATTATAATTAAACAGTCTTGGAAATAGGTTCAAGTGATTTTTTAAGTATTTTTCCTATATAACTCACATAATAACTAAGTGTCCCCAGGGCGGGGCCTCTTTTAATCCCAGGGGCATAATTTGAACAATTTTGGTAGAGGACTACTAGACAATGCATCATACCAAATATCAAAAGCCTAGGTCTTAAAGTTTCAGACAAAAAGATTTTTAAAGTTTTTTCCTATATAAGTCTATATAAAACTTGGGACCCCCAGGGCCTCTTTTCACCCCAGGGGTACAATTTGAAAAATTTTGGTTGAGGACCAATTAAGACAACGCTACAAACCAAATATCAAAGGTCTAAGTGTTGTGGTTTCAGACAAGAAGATTTTTAAACTTTCTTTCCTATATAAGTCTATTTAAAACTTGGGACCCCGGGGCGGGGCCATATTTGACCCTAGGGGGATAATTCGAATAATTTTGGTAGAGGACCCCTAGATGATGCTACACACCGGATATGAAAGCCCTAGGCCCTGTGGTTTTGGACAAGAAGATTTTTAAAGTTTTTCCTTTCGGTTGCCATGGCAACCAGAGTTCTGCATGGAATTCAATTCTTTGAACAATTTTGAAAGGGGGCCACCCAGGGATCATTCCTGTGAAGTTTAGTGTAATTCTGCCAAGTGGTTTTCAAGAAGAAGATTTTTTTAGAAAATGTTGACGGACACACGACACACGACGGACGACTGACATTGAGCGGTCACAAAAGCTCACCATGAGCCTTTGGCTCAGGTGAGCTAAAAATTAATGTCGAATCCTGCGGGTCTGTTTTGAATTTTGCTCACTTCATTCAAAAATAATTGTGGGGCAGAAGTAAAACCTACCTACATGTAATCTAAAGAATGCAGGCAAAATAGAGAACTTTTACCGCACGTAACTCAGTATTTTTAAAGATGTCTAGCTCTACACCTTCTATTTCAGAGGTAAATTCACTTTGAACAGCAAGAAATAGCTTAATAATCAAATGAATATTTTCCACTTCTATACAATAAATCAATAACAGGTCTTGAAAGAAGTAAAAACTTACTAGAAAAAAGAAAAATTATAAGGAAAAAATTTTTGATCCCAGTGGGGCTTGAACCTACGACCCCCCCCCCCCCCCCCCCCTGAAAATTGCAGTCAAAGTAGGTTTATGGTAGAAACTGAATACTCTTCAAAAAGGAGATACTCTATTAATGGGCCTAATACCTTAAAGTCAATAACGAAATGAAAGAAACAAGATCCATCTTAATGCGTCGTAACTGTACCCAATGCACACTGCATTGGAATGATTTTTGGTCATTCATTTTGTATGCTTGCAATGAAAAATCATTGATTACGGAGAAAAAGTTTTTACTTGACAGTGTCAGATTTACATTTTGCTGCAAGCATGCTCAGGGGTCGTTTTGTTCAACCATTTTTAATGGGAAGTATACAAGAAGGGGATGGAAGTGAACCTTCCTCCAAGGATTTCTGGAATATGACCTCAAGGGTGGGAGATAGTTCTACAGAGTGTTTTAAGTATTATAGGCTTGATTTTGTCAGGACCACTGGCCTTATGCGGGTTCAGGTTGCTGAGAAGTTTCTCAATACCATTTATACCTATCCTAATATCTGGCATAGTAGGGACTGAATTTCCATCTGGGGTTAGTTTCATTTTACTGAGCGAGGCGAGGTTTAGTGGTGATTTGGCAGGGGTTTTTTTTACCAGGAGGGGAAGGGGCCCAGGCCTCTGATTTGGGGAAAAAAACAACTCGGTATTTGGGCAAAGGGGAATAAAAAACCTGATGTAAAGTCAATTTTTGGGGAAAACTGCATGATTTTGAAGAAATTTTCTGAGGGGAAAGGGCCTATAAACGGCCCCTATTATAAAGGGAAAAAAAACCCTGTTTGGGGCTAAAAACAGACTGAAACTGTTTGTTCAGTACTGTTGCCTTAGCTTGATCATCCAGATGGAATTTATTTTCATACTTAAGGGGAGGGATAGAGGAAGATTCCCGTCTCGAGTGTTTAATGTGTGTGTGTTCGGGTTTAACGTCTTTCTCAACAATTTTTCAGTCATATGAACGATGGTTAATGAGCGAGTACAGTTTCTTAGTATTTGGTTTATTTGGGAGTGAGGCATCAGTGTTCAGATTTAGGATGTGCTCAAGATACTGGCTATAAGCTTCTTTGACCTTTTTCTGCACTAGATGCTTTAAGTCTAGAAATTTCTTTCGATCAGAAGATGAGCTAGTTTTCTTAACCTTTTTAAAAGCTCTGTTCCTCCTTCCGATTAGTTTCTTAATGTCCTGACTGACCCCTGGAAGATGATCTCTTATAGTTGACTGTTTGGAAGGAATCCATTTTTCTGTAAGGTTGTTTAGGGTATTTGAGAAATTTTCCCATAACTCTTCTGTGTTTAGTGCGGAGTATTTACCTTCATTGGTCATAACCTGGTGGTAGTCAATTAATGACTGTTTTATTTCCTGCCAGTTAGCTTTTTTTATACAAGGGAATAGTTCGAGGCTTCTGGTAACAAATCATTGCAGATGTATTGACTTTTGTTTCTACTATATTATGATCACTGATGCCCGGTATGATGTTGACCTGATTTACTAGAGTTGGGTTTGTAGTAAGGAATAAGTCTAGAATATTATTTCCTCTAGTTGGTAAGTTGACCATTTGGGTTAGGTTTGAATCATTAAATGTTTCAATAACCTGATGGTAGAAGGTGGGGTGCTTACATGGGCTGCTGGTGTCCCAGTCCATTTTTGGGAGGTTAAGATCCCCAGCCACCCAGACATTTGAAAACTTTTTATTGACCTTTTCAAGGGACTTAGTGAATTCTGCAAAACTGTCAATGTCTTATTCTTGTGGCTTGTAATAAGCACCAATAACTAGGGACTTATTACCTACCAGGTCTAACTTTACCCAAAGGTCCTCACACATCAGACTGAAGTTTGGGCATTTCTTGGGCTGTTATACAGTTTCTAATTGCAATGAAGACCCCTCCGCCTGCCTGCTTGATACGGTCGCGACGGAAGATAGAGTAAACTAGGTCTGAGTCAAATACCTCACTAGTTCGATGCTTATGTTTAAGCCAGGACTCGGTACCTATCACAATATCGGGCTTTGTGGAATTTACTAAATTATTAAATTCAAGTTTTTTGTCTACAACTGACCTACAATTAATTACCTTCTTATATTATCTTTCTTACCTTTTTGGGACTTGGCCTTTGTTTGTTGGGTAGAGAGGTGACGCTTCGGAGTGGATGTGTGGGCCATCGAGAAAGACATATCACTCACGTTTGAGTTATCAAGGTTGGCGAAGGGATTCGATGTTTTGAGTGAGTCCAGACTGGGGACAGAACCATTTG
This sequence comes from Mercenaria mercenaria, assembly GCF_021730395.1. NCBI lineage: Eukaryota > Metazoa > Mollusca > Bivalvia > Venerida > Veneridae > Mercenaria > Mercenaria mercenaria. Next base: position 79,653,812 of record NC_069367.1, on the reverse strand, counting down.
AGACATTTATATTCTCACAAAGTGAGCACTTCCAGACTGCTACCCCAGCTGAGGAGTCTCCAAGTTTTCAGTGAAACGTGAAACACTCATAAGAAAAAGTACTGATGAGAGCGTAAATATAGTCAGTCGGCCATACTTCTCCACCATTTCTGCGACGAATCCTCCACCGCCGTGGCGTTGGAAACACCTCTTCTGTGAAAGCTAAGGCCAGTGTGATTGCTGAGGTATGATCTTTCACAATCAATACTAATACTTTTCAAATCTTCAGTTAAATACGTGATAAATATATATGGTTTAGTTGTGATTATCCAGTACACGTACATGTATATAAATCACAATAATACAGTATCACTCACAGGAGTTGGTAGCCAGTGCGAGTTCGAGTCCGCCAATTTTCTTAACTTCAGCACATGCATGAACATTCAAATATTTCCAAACAGTCAGTAAACATATCTTTAACTCTATAACTGAATTCATAAGAAGATAAAGAAAGTCACCAAGATTGACTGAAAATGAAATACTGAAAAGTGAAAATCGAAAGTGTACTTACAAGTCCCACCCTCGCCCTGCGACTGGCCAAGCCGCAGGGCAAAAGACCTCAACCTCTGGAACAGGGAAGAACAAAAACGGTGAACAGAAATCCAGCAACTGCTAAGAAAAGCCATCTTGAAAACTTTGTTAGTCAATGTGTAATACTTGGCAAGCGCTAAATTTCTGAAGGTCAAAATTTGAATTTCCATATATATAGTAGGTCAAATGAAGCGGACGATTTCATTGGATAATGGACAGTAGTTGCAACAAGGGTTTATTTACAATTGTTTGCAGTTTGCAGGTCATTTTTGAATAAATGCATATCACTGTATTGATGGAATCCTAAAATGTTGCATTTCTTCTTTCTTATTTTGACTTCTTGTCGATGTTTACGTTTCATTTCAGTTTTTTTTTTCATATTTCAAATCTGCCCCCTACCCTTTCTTTCATAAATGGTATCTTCCAATCGCTCGTGCGTCAACGGAAAATAACGGTTAGTAACATCGGGTATTTCCGTGCACAAAAATAGAAAGGGGCCGGATGTCCTCCCGCGGTAAAAATTAAGAAGTTCTACAGGACAAATGGTGCGCTTTAAAGCAAAGCCATGAATGTCAATCCACCTGACAAGACGAAAAGAAAAAAAAAAACTCATCGCGGTTAAACACATAAGCATTTTATTTTAAGTCTTAAAGATTTGGCTTGAAAATAATCTTTCTTTCAAATTCAAGATTTGGTCATATTATGAACATTAGAATATGATTTTTTGTTTCTAAAATATTTTAAAAATTCCAAATCAAGAAAAAAAGATAACTGCGTCGGAAATCGAACCCCAGACCACCGCGGCAATAAAGACACTTTCCCGTGCGTTATAGTTGAAGTAGTGAATAATAACTTCGAAATATAGATATTTATAATCGAGACAGTTTACCTGCGTGACAAACGTTTTTCGATTTTCATCGTAAAAAGTATTAAAAACAGCAAATTCTCATGTGTTTCCATAACATAAAGTTTGTCAGTAATTAAGTTTTAAAGCCGTGAGAAATATAGCATTTATTTGAAAATATCCAAAAAAGATATCTTTTTTGTTGTTGTTGTCAAACGAACTGGAGACATGCCGCTTTAAATAGTTTAAATATGAAGCTGATTCATCTATTTACACTAAGCATGCAGCGGTTTTAACATACCAACCTACCCTAGAACTTTTTCAAACTATAGGAATTAAGAATATATGTACACAAAATGTACATGTTTATCCATGTTTAGTATGGGCGAATAAGTCATTGTGTCTGTTCTGGCTGTCACGGCCTGCATGAGGCATGTACCGAGTAAAAAAAACTTCAAAATAGTGAAATGAATCAGTTCGAACATAACCAGTCACCTTTTGGTATTTTCGCACAATGCAGCTGCTCTAGGTACACACTGTTGGCTTTAGTTGGAGAGTAGGCCTATGTCTGTATTTCCTTGTAACAAACTTTGTAAAAAACACAAGACATGGTAAAAATAATGACATTTTTAACACTGCAAGGTCATCTTATATGTCGCTCCAGGGCCACCCTGTGGCTGTCCAAGGTAGTTTTCTGCCTTGGTCTTTTGTGATCTTTTTATAGATACAAAACTACACCACTTAAACGAGTTGGAGACTTCTCCCGATCTAAACGCTATCTTCCGTTTGATTTTGAAAATGACAAAAGAAAGATCATTTTCTATCTTTGGAATAAATTTGTACGTCTTTCAGTTTCAATGATATTGATTCCTTAAGCTAATTTGAGTCTCTCAAACATTCGAACGGGAGACAGAGTTTAGATTGAACGAATGCTCTCCAAATCCAGGTCTTTGGCCTGCTGAAAGAGCGGTAAAACCTCAGCAAGATCTCGTGGCATAGACGCAGCTGTGTTTGGCGGGGATTCAGCAAGAATGCTGCTACTAAAGTGGGGGGGCGGCGGGCATTAGAGACGGTCAGTGAGGATGTTTCACTGGAATAACAATATAACACACTGCACAGGCTGTAATACTGACTGTTTTTAAACAATGGAAGATGTTTTTTCGAGCTCAGCATATATATCTAAATATAAAAGCGTCGTATATTATTATATATGAAATATCTCAGATCAACATAATAAGAATAAAATTCTTACCTTTACTTTTCATTCATTTTGAGAGCACATGTAACAAGAAACAGAGATTTCCCGTGATACCCGTGATACCAATGCAAAAAAGATACACTTCAATGCATATTGAACAAGCAGCTGGGAAAGGGGAAATAAGCACGTTTGCTGCATTTTATTCCAGATTGAATTATCTCCCATTTCACCAGTACAAACCACCACCACTGCTGCATATAATAAGGGTTCAGTGGGCCTGCAATTACTCACTGCAGTTTTCTTTCTGTTCTAGCTCGCTGGAAATGTTCTGTATAGCTACAATTACCCGCAATGGCTCGCTGTAGACAGTGGCCGGAACGTATCATTTAGACGGCGTGAATATAACATGTCAGCTGGACGGCAGGGATAGCAGGCGTGTCAGCTGCACATCGGGGATAGAAGGCACGTCAGTTTAACATCGGGGATGGGAGTGTCAGTTGCACATCGGGGATAGAAGGCGTGCCAGTTGCACATCGGGAATAGAAAGCGTGTCAGTTGCACATCGGGGATAGAAGGCGTGTCAGTTGCACAGCGGGGACAGCAGGCGTGTCAGCTGGATGGCGGGATATAACATGTCAGCTGCAGGCGTGTCAGTTGCACATCGGGAATAGAAGGCGTGTCAGCTGGACGGCGGAGATAGTGTGCGTGACAGCTGGACTTAGGACAGAACTCGTATCACCGGGTAGGGGAGATAAAACGTGTAACAGCAAGAAGGCGGAGATGGAACGCGTGACAGCTAGAAGGTGGGGCTAGAATGCGTGATAGCTAGAAGGCGGTGATAGAACGCGTGACAGCTAGAAGGCGGGGATAGAAGGCATGATAACTGAACAACGGGGATAGAACGTGTGTCGGCTGGATGGCGGGGATATAATGCATGACAGCTGAACGGCGGAATAGAACATTTGACAGCTGTACGGTGGAGACTGAACGCGTGACAGCTGAACAGCAGGGATAGAACGTGTGACTTTGTTTTTGTTTTGTTTTGTTTTGTTTTGGGTTTAACGCCGTTTTTCAACAGTATTTCAGTCATGTAATCAGTGTTCCTGGATTCTGTACCAATACAAACCTGTTCTCCACAAGTAACTACCAACTTTCCCACATGAATTATCAGAGGTGGAGGACGAATGATTTCAGACACAGTGTCTTTCACCAAATCGTCACGAAGAACATACGACCCGCTCGCGGATCGAACTCGCGACTGCGAGATCCGTAGACCAACGCTCTCCCTACTGGAAGGCGGGGATAGGACTCGTGTTAGCAGGAAGTCGGCCGGACGACAGAGATAGAACGTGTACACGCTGTGAACTCAAAACGCATAAAACTGACGCCGAGTTTCACCAGAAATTCGTGTAAAAGTCCTACAATAAAGAAAGTGCCAGATAGAATTTAAATAGATTTGAACAAACGTTCAAAGTTCTAATTGCTGTCTGTGTCTTAACAGAACATTGGGGGTTACCGTTTTAGATTTCCCATTATTTACCGTGGCGCTTCCCTTATCTCCAGTAAAATAACGACATTTTGTATTGTTATTTCATAAATTTGATTAATTTTGTTTCAAAATCAAAGACAATGAATATTTCACACGCGATATATGATCGCTTTTTTTCTTTTCTTTTTTTGTAATAAAACGACATACTGTTTCTAACATTAAAGCAAGTTATGGCTTATTATTTCGTTCTAAACTTTTTAATCAAAGTCCTTTTTCTCCACCGTCTGTTTGCTGACATTAAGCGAATATTTTTAATATACATGTTAGTTGTAATATTGTTTGACTCCATCTTCATTTTGCTTTTCTATACATTGACGATGCTACAGGAATTATACTGTTGCAAGATGTGTTTGAGGTATTTTCGTAAAAGCGCAATGACTGAAGTAGAATTGTTCGACGCCAAAATGTCGAAACAGCAAAAGCTACAGCCAAAAGCACATGCTCTATAAGGGAGATAATTCTCGAGACCTTGTTAGGGCTTTTCAAGACCTATAATGTAAGGGAGGCAAATCTTATAACTTGTTCACACTATTTAGATCAACTGCCCCTAATTACTAGTTCGAAAACAGAAAAGAATGGAAAAATCAAAAAGAGCATACTACATTATGAAAATAGCAGAGCAGTTTGCGGGGGAAGTTTTGACCTAGAAATAAACAGCAGGGTGGTATAATTACAACTTTGGTATCCCTAGAGCTTTTTAAAGTATTTCTATTTTTAGTTATACTGATCTCTAAAAGGGCCGGGTGAAGTTTGATGAATATGTGACAAGTGGCTAATGAGAAAAGTTGTTTAAACGTATTTCTATTTGTCTCTATATTGGCCCAAAATTGGAGCCCTAACTCCTCCGTATAATTTAAATAAAATTGGAAAAGGAACGATGCTACAAACTAAGTTTTTGAAGATATATCAAACGGTTTTTAATACGTTCTAATGTAAATAATAAAAAAAATCAGTGTAACTATTCAGTCAGATATGTTTTTGAAATTCCTCTGATGTTACCTATGTATTTACATGAAATGCCTTTAATTGTGGTATACAGTATGGTGTGCAAACGAAACGAACACAGTATGGTGTGCAAACGAAACGACTTCTTAAAACCAGATCATCATTTTCATTAATTCGTATATCCAGTAAATGTTTCTGTCCAACCTGATAAACAATCAAAATATGAAGTTAACATGGCTTCTGGTTTCAAAGGCAAACTTCGTGTATTAGCTTTGAAACATGTCCAGTCTGTTGAATCCGTCACACTTCATGTTCAATCAATGACGGTATAACCATTCAACCTAGAACAATCAAAATTCATAGGATGATAGAGTTTACAGAGTATATCACCCTTTTGTTTTTCTTGTCATATTATCAAAGGTCAGGGTCACCGGGATCTGAATATGGCAATGACTCGAGAACCACTTTACCTAGAATGTTGAAACTTCATTGGATGATTGGACACGCTGAGCAGACGACCCCTATTGATTTGAGGTCACTCCATCAAAGGTCAAGGTCACAAGTGCTTGAAGATGGAAAAATGTTTCCGATCAATTACTTGACAACCATTTGATCAACTTTCATGCTTCATAGGATGATAGAAGGGTGAATGTAGAAGTGTATTAAAATAATTGTTTGACATCTTTCTTTCAAGTCAGTGTAATGCAACAGTATTTTAACTTCTTAAATCGGATGTTTTTTTTCTGTTTTTTTTTTAATCTAAAATTGGTGTTTTAGTGCTTTCATCTGTTGCAAGAGATGTTGCTACTAAAGTTCAAATGCACCCCCTACCCCTACACACTCACCTGGAATGATTTTTTTAAAGCGTTCTTGGATTCTGTACCAGTTCAAAACTGATCTCCGCAAGTAACCGCCAACTTTTCCATATGAATAAGTGGTAAAAGATAAATGATTTCAGACACAAATACATAAAGTCGTCATGGAGGACATACGCCCCACCCGTGGATTGAATTCACTACCCCGCGATCTGTAGATCAACAATCTGCCTATAAAGCTATGCGGGTGGGCTTTGGAGGTAACAGTATATTATGGAATGCAGGGCTCCATACCCCTTCACATGATATGTATCATTTGTGTAGTTTGGTCGGAATCATTTTACTTGTTATCATTCATAGCCAAAAGTATGTCACCCTTACGGAGCACAAAAACATTTTTGTTGTGAATGTTGACAGTGACGTTCTGTTTTCTTGTATAAGAAGTTTTATTTGTTCCTTTTAGAGAAGAAACGCCCAGGCAGCTGAGACTAAAGTCTAGGGGGCTCCGTGGCCGGGTGTTTAATGTTGCTGACTACAAACCACATGCCCCTCATCGATGTGCGTTCCAGTATCACCCGGAGCGTTGAATTCCTCATGTGAGGAAGCTATCCAGCTGGCTAACGGGATGTCAGTGGTTCTACCCAGGTGCCCGTTCGTGATGAAATAATGCACAGAGCAGCACATGGGGTAGTCCTCTATGATCAACGTTGGAAAGTCGCCATGTGACCTATAATTGTGTCAGTGCGACGTTAACCATCCCCCCCCCCCAAAAAAAAACACACAAAAAAAACCCAAGAAAATTCGATGAATTGGTATCCCCCGCCGAAAGGGTTTGTGGTGAGGAATGGCAAAAAAATATGTCCGGCAAAAAGTTAAGGATGTTAATAAGAATCTAATAATTTCATTAGTTAACAGAAAACAAATGTTTAATTAAAGAGTACATAATAAATGTATGATACTTTGATCCTGACTAAAGAATTTATTTTGAATGGGATATGCTTACTGCTTAGCTTTTAAAATTATATGCAGTTATTGAAATGTGCGCCTGAAGTTTAACTGGAACGAAATATTGTCTTTGAGTGGTTTGGCATCAGATGTTGCTGTTTAATATGTTCATTTGAACTTAAAAGAACAGATGTCCTTAAGAGAACACAATCAAGTAAGATATCTTGAACATGGCTGAGGGCAAGACGGTTTGTGCAGTCACAACTTAACATGTTGAAGGTTTAAACATTAAAAAAAAAAGGAATGGAAATATATATATGTATATATTTATTTTTTAAGGGGGTGGGGGTGCGGGGGAACGGGTGAGGAAACAAAATTTCACATGTTCATTATAAATATTGATGGAAAATAAAAATGAAAAAAAATTGGGTGGTTGAGGAGGGGTGGGGGTGGGAGGCAGAGGATGCATGATCAGTAGTGGATGGAGATGGGGGAATGGTACAACTTGCATCATGTTGATAAATATTTATGGAAGGTTTGAAAAAAATCTAAAATAAAGAATGAAAAAATAAATGTTTTTTTTTGGGGGGGGGGGGGGGGTGGGAGGGGAATGGGGTGGGACCAAGGCAAGTGGGTTACCAGGTGTGGGTGCGCAACTTCACATGTTTATAATTAATGTTCATAGAAAAGAATGAAAGAAATTTAATGAAATTCTGCCAAATGGTAAGTTTGTTATGTACAAATATGTGGATTTTTAGACAATTAAAGGGCAATAACTCTGAAGTTACAAAAGAAATCCCTACGGAACTGTGTGTGCACAACCACATTTTAGTGCTCAAAATTCTGTTTAAGTTTCATAGTTTAAGGTCGAATATATCAAAACTTAGTTATGATGCAGAAATTGCCATATCTATAGATCTATAGTACCCTATATAGTTAACACTAGAAACTTCTAAGGGTCATAACTCTGGTATTACTAGGGCAATCTGACTGAAACTTGATGGGCCCCATAACCTCATAGTGGTGAACATGTATATGAAGTCTGTTTGAAAAAAATCTAAAATAAGGAATGATTTTCTTTTTGGGAGGGGGAGGGGTGTGATCAAGGTAAGGGGGTGACCAGGTGTGGGTACACAACTTCACATGTTTACAATAAATGTTCATGGAAAAGAATGAAAGAAATTTAATGAAATTCTAGCAAATGGTAAGTTTGTTATGTACAAATATATGGATTTTTATAAAATAACTCTTAATTTACAAATAAATTTCGAACGGAATTGTGTGCACACAACCACATTATGGTGATCTAAATTCTGTTTAAGTTTCATAGTTCTAGGTCAAATATATCAAAAGTTATGATGCAGAAATTGCCATATTTGTAGTACCCTATATAGTTAACAGTAGAAACTTCTAAGGGCCATAACTCTGGTGTTACTAGGGCAATCTGACTGAAACTTGACGGGCCGCAAGAACTCATTGTGGTGAACATGTATATGAAGATTTATATAAATATTCCCAACCATTTTCTAGATATGGCTTCAGACGGACGGACGGAAAGACGGATGGACAACGCCAAAACTATATCCCTCCGACTTTCGTCGGGGGATAACAAGAGCTCGTTCAACATGAAATGCCGCCCCCTACCCCTTGATGCATTCAGTAATTGCACAAGGAACAGAAATTATATGGTGACTGAACAAAAAAGTTCTACTGTTCTGGATCAATGTGACCTTGACCTTTTACCTATTAATCTCAAAATCAGTAGGGGTCATTTGCTGGTCATGATCAGCCCCCCTATCAAGTTTCGTGATTCGAGGCCAAGTGTTCTTAAGTTGTCATCCGGAAACGGTTTAACTGCTTTGGGTTACTGAGACCTTGACCTTTGACCTACTGACCTCAAAATCAATAGGGGTCATCTCTGGATATGACCGACCTCCCTATCAACTTTCATTATCCTAGGCCCAAGTTATCATCCGGAATAGGTTTAACTGCTTCGGGTTACTGAGACCTTGACCTTTGACCTACTGACCTCAAAATCAATAGGGGTCATTTGCTATTTAAGACCAATATCCCGATCAAGTTTCATGATCCTAGGCCCAAGCATTTTTGAATTATCATTCGGAAACCGTTTCACTTTCCTGGGTCACTGTGACCTTAACCTTTGATCTATTGACCTCAAAATCAATAGGGGTTATCTGCTGGTCATGACTAACCTCCCTATCTAGTTTCATGCTCCTAGGCCCAAGCATTCTTGAGTTATCTTCCGGAAACGGCTTGGTCTACATACTGACAGACCGACCGACATCTGCAAAACAATATACACCTCCGTCTTCGAAGGGGCATAATAAATAAATGAGACTGAAGTCGTCTAGTCTCCCATCAACAAGTCTACAACGTCCTCTTGCCAATCACTGACAAGGAAAACATGCCAAAGTTCACTGAAGAGAACTGTCTTGTTTTTGCAATTCTTTCAGAAGGTAAACATGCCAAAAGTGGCCATAAAAACAATAAAACAAAGCAACTGTGTTTTAGACATCATTTATTGAAAAACAACAAACTAGTGCAGACTGTAAAATGTGCATTCCCAATTTAGACATACATTAAAACGAACACAAACAAGAGGGCCATAATGGCCATATATCGCTCACCTGTTATCATTGCACTAAATTGATTTATGAAATTTTCTTAAAGGTACTGCTATGTCAAAATACACCTATAGATTGGAGGTACCATCCATGTTGTACCACAGAAAAGTGGTCTCGGTTTTTCCCTACTGCCAATAATAAAAAGTTACTAAATAAGCTATTTATAGTAACATAAAAGGGAAGTAATAAAAAAAAATAATTGTAAGTGAACAAAAGAAGGATCTGCGAATTAAAAAAACAAGTGCACTACAATGCAGAGCAATACACACACAAAATAAAGTCATATGACCTTTGACCCCTAAGTGTGACCTTGACCTTGAAGATCTGAAACATTCACTCTGCACATCGTTTCGATGAGGTGAACATTTGTGTCAGGTTTCTTTGAAATCCTTCAAGGGGTTCAAGTGTTACAGAGCAGAAGGGAAATTGCTAACCAACAGACAGACAGACAGACAGACACTAAGGCAATAACATAATACGTCCCTTAGGGCATCGAGAAGGAATCAAGATCTTATGGTGATACAAATTGTGTGCAAGTTTGGTTAAAATCAAAGTTGTGTGTAAGTTTGGTAACAAGAGGACCATGATGGTCCTGAATCGCTCACCTCTTCCCACATGATCCAGTTTTGAGTATGACGTCGTTTTTTCTATTATTTGACATAGTGACCTAGTTTTTGAGCTCATGTGACCCAGTTTTGAACTTGACCTAGATATTATAAAGATAAAAATTCTGACCAATTTTCATGAAGATCCATTGAAAAATATGGTCTCTAGAGAGGTCACAAGGTTTTTCTATTATTTGACCTATTGACCTAGTTTTTTAAGGCACGTGACCCGGTTTCAAACTTGACCTAGATATCATCAAGGTGAACATTCTGACCAATTTTCATGAAGATCCATTCAAGGGTATGGCCTCTAGAGAGGTCACAAGGTTTTTCTATTTCAAGACCTACTGACCTAGTTTTTAATCGCAGTTGACCCAGTTTCAAATTTGACCTAGATATCATCAAGATAAACATTCAGACCAACTTTCATACAGATCCCATGAAAAATATGGCCTTTAGAGAGGTCACAACGTTTTTTCATTATTTGACCTACTGACCTACTTTTTGAAGGCACGTGACCCACTTTCGAACTTGACTTAGATATCATCAAGGTGAACATTCTGACCAATTTTTATAAATATCCATTCACAAGTATGGCCTCTAGAAAGGTCACAATGTTTTTCTATTTTAAGACCTACTGACCTAGTTTTTGACCGCACATGACCCTGTTTCGAATCTGACCTAGATATCATCAAGATGAACATTCAGACCAACTTTCATGAAGATCCATTGAAAAATATGGCCTTTAGAAAGATCACAAGGTTTTTCTATTATTTGACCTACTGACCTAGTTTTTGACGGCACGTGACCCACTTTCAAATTTGACCTAGATATCATCAAGATGAACATTCAGACCAACTTTCATACAGATCCCATGGAAAATATGGCCTCTAGTTAGGTCACAAGGTTTCTCTATTATTTGACCTACTGACCTAGTTTTTGATGGCACGTGACCCACTTTCGAACTTGACTTAGATATCATCAAGGTGAACATTCTGACAAATTTTCATGAAGATTTCATGAAATATATGGCCTCTAGAGAGGTCACAAGGTTTTTCTATTTTTAGACCTACTGACCTAGTTTTTAACCGCACGTGACCCAGTTTCGAACTTGACCTAGAAATCACCAAGATGACCATTCAGACCAACTTTCACACAGATCCCATGAAAAATATGGCCTTTAGAGAGGTCACAAGGTTTTTCTATTATTTGACCTACTGACCTAGTTTTTGATGGCACGTGACCCAGTTTCAAACTTGACCTAGATATCATCAAGGTGAACGTTCTGACCAATTTTCATGAAGATCTTGTGAAATATATGGCCTCTAGAAAGGTCACAAGGATTTTCTATTTTTAGACCTACTGACCTAGTTTTTGATGGCACGTGACCCAGTTTCGAACTTGACCTAGAAATCATCAAGATGAACATTCAGACCAACTTTCATACAGATCCCATGAAAAATATGGCCTTTAAAGAGGTCACAAGGTTTTTCTATTATTTGACCTACTGACCTAGTTTTTGAAGGCACGTGACCCAGTTTCGAACTTGACCTAGATATCATCAAGATGAACGTTCTGACCAACTTTCATGAAGATCTTGTGAAATATATGGCCTCTAGAGAGGTCACAAGGTTTTTCTATTTTTAGACCTACTGACCTAGTTTTTGACCGCACGTGACCCAGTTTCGAACTTAACCTAGATATCATCAAGATGAACATTCTGACCAATTTTCATGAAGATCCATTGAAAATTATGGCCTCTAGAGAGGTCACAAGGTTTTTCTATTTTTAGACCTACTGACCTAGTTTTTGACGGCACGTGACCCAGTTTCGAACTTGACCTAGATATCATCAAAATGAACATACTGACCAACTTTCATAAAGATCCCATGAAAAATGTGACCTCTAGAGTGGTCACAAGCAAAAGTTTACGGACGGACGCATGGACGGACGCACGGACGGACGGACGGACGACGGACACCGCGCGATCACAAAAGCTCACCTTGTCACTTTGTGACAGGTGAGCTAAAAATCAAATCATAAATGAAGCTGCTTTTGTGCAGACAAGGTCAAAATAGCTAATTTTGGCCCTTTCAGGGGCCATAACTCTGAAACCCATTAAGGGATCTGGCCGGTTCAAGAAAGGAACCGAGATCTTATGCTGACACATGTTTTGTGCAAGTTTGATTAAATTCAAATCATAAATAAAGCTGCTATTGTGCAGTTAAGGTCAAAATAGCTAATTTTGGCCCTTTCAGGAGCCATAACTCTGGAACCTATAATGGGATCGAGCCAGTTCAAGAAAGGAACCAAGATTTAATGGTGATACAAGTTGTGTGCAAGTTTGGTTAGAATAAAATCAAAACCTCTATATGGCTGAAAGGACCAAAATAGAAAATTTTGCCACTTTCAGGGGCAGTAACTCTATGATGGAACCCATGATGAAATCTAGCAAGTTTTCGAAAGGAACTGAGATCTTATTGGGACTTAAATTGTGGTTAAAATCAAATATAAAATGTCATTTCTATCATGTTCACAAGGTAAAAATTACCAAATTTTGACTCTTTCAGGGGCCGTAACTCCAGAACCTGTGATTGGATCTGACAGATTCATCATGGAATCCAAGATTTATTGTTGTTGAAGATATTTTGCAAGTTTGTATCAAATCAAACCATAAATGAAGTCTCTACATGGCTGCAAAAACCAAAATAGCAAATTTTGGCCCTTGAAGGGGCCATAACTCTGCAACCCATGATGGGACTGGCCAGTTTTCGAAAAGAACAGAGATAGTATGCCAATACAAGTTGTGTGCAAGTTTGATTCTAGTTGATTGTAAAATGTGGTCTCTATCATGTTCACAAGCCAAATTGCAATTTTTGGCCCTTTAAGGGGCCATTACTCTGCAACCCATAATGCGATCTGGCCAGTTTTCAAAAGGAACCTAGATGTTATGCCAATACAAGTTGTGTGCAAGTTTGATTAAAGTTGATTACAAAATGTGGTGTCTTATCATGTTCACAAGCCAAAAATTGCAAATTTTGGCCCTTAAAGGGGCAATAACTCTGGAACCCATGATGGATTTGGCCAGGTTTCGAAAGGAACCAAGATATTATGCTCATACAAGTTTGTGTGAAAATTTGATAAAAAGCAAATACAAAATGTGGTCTCTAATGTGTTCACAAGGAAATTGTGGACGGACTGAGGACAGACGAAGGGCGATCACAAAAGCTCACCCTGTCACTATGTGACAGGTGAGCTAATAAAATCTGTCATGTTTAAACAAATGTCTATAAATATATGTTTGATTTACATGAAACTTCATTTAAAAATAAATGTATTAATATTTAAAAAGAAGACAGGTATGGTAGATCAATAGTTGACATCCTTCACAACAAAGAACAAACAGAATATCGTTTATCAACTGTAAATTATTTCTATTCTATGTACAATGTAATATAAATGTTTATCACATGTTTGATGTCATAGGAGTGTAATAAGCCATTACATAAAAATGATAATACACTAGTGAAATAAAGCTTTGATGTCAACATCATTTCAAGTATAGGAGACATTGGTCAAATTAATTTGTTTTAATAGCTAAAGAAAAAAGAATTTTTGATGTTTCAGCACGAAAAACTAACGTATGATAAAAAGAATATTACATTTGTGACTTTCCACATTGAATTTATTATACTCGTTGAATAAAATTGATTAAATGCTCAGCAGAGCCTCACATTTTATTATTTTATTCAACTTGTTTAATAAATTCAATATGAATAGACACTCATGTAATATCCTCTATAAAACATATGAAACTAGAATGTGTCTGTAGGACACAGGGTGTGCCCCCCACTGGTACATTTGTCATAAATAAGGGGCAATAATTCAATGTTTGCAGTCTTAATGGGGTATAGCCTCAACAAACATTTTATGAAAAGGATTCATTATTCTAGGCCATACACTTTTTGAGCTATGAGCATCACAAACAAAAAATCCACTATTTTTTTGCTATTTCAAGGGCCATAACTCTGTAAAAGCGCCAAGATTCTCAAGAAGAATACCAAGTGTGCAAGAACACATATAACAAGAGCACCGCCTTGCGGGTGCTGACGCTCATCTGATTTTTTTTTGTGTAATAGAAATATTGTCCTACCCATGATTTTCTAAGTCTAAAAAGGGCCATCATTCTTGCAAAAAGCAGGATAGAGTTATGTTTCTTGATGTACAGTGTCCACTTATGATGGTGAAAAACTGTTGCAAGTTTTAAAGCAATAGCTTTGATAGTTTATGAGAAAAGTTGACTTAAACATAATACTCAACCAAGAAAATGATTTTCTAAGTCCAAAAGGGGCAATAATTATTGCAAAAATCAGGCTGGAGTTACGCTGCTTGCTGTACAGGGTCAGCTTATGATGGTGAACAAGTGTTGCAAGTTTCAAAGCAATAGCTTTGATAGTTTAAGAGAAAAAGTTGACCTAAACATAAAACTTAACCAAGAAATCTGATATTTTCTAAGTCCAAAAGGGGCCATAAATCTTGCAAAAAGCAGGATGGAGTTATGTTTCTTGCTGTACAGGGTCAACTTATGATGGTGAACAAGTGTTGCAAGTTTTAAAGCAAAAGCTTTGATAGTTTAGGATAAAAGCTGACCTAAACATAAAACTTAACCAACAAAACTGATTTTCTAAGTCCAAAAGGGGCAATAAATCTTGCAAAAAGCAAGATGGAGTTATGTTTCTTGCTGTACAGGGTCAGCTTATGATGGTGAACAAGTATTCCAAGTTTCAAAGCAATAGCTTTGACAGTTTGGGAGAAAAGTTGACCTAAACATAAAACTTAACCAAGAAATCTGATATTTTCTAAGTACAAAAGGGGCCATAAATCTTGCAAAAAGCAAGATGGAGTTATGTTTCTTGCTATACAGGGTCAGCTTATGATGGTGAACAAGTATTCCAAGTTTCAAAGCAATAGCTTTGATAGTTTAGGAGAAAAGCTGACCTAAACATAAAACTTAACCAGGCAACGCCGACGCAGACGCCGATGCCGACGCCGACACCGACGCCGACGCCGACAACCGCTCAAGTGATGACAATAACTCATCATTTTTTTTCAAAAAATCAGATGAGCTAAAAACTCATGCAAGGTTTCATCAATTTATATCTAACACTTTTTGAGCAAGGCACGTCACAAACTTCGGACGGACAAGACCAAATTAGAATTATATATCTTGACTGAAATATTGGCTTATTTTAATAGATTTTACCTAGAACAAACATTTCCAAACATAGAAATAATTACTGCTGCTTATTACCAGCCTATTAACTTTTGAGTCTATTAAGTGAACATTAAGCTCCATTTTAATACATATCATTGACTTCTAAGGCTTATCATTTGTTATTGATAAACAATGACATTATGCTCACACAGATATTTCACTTGATGTCACATAAGAACTATGAAACTATGCTCACACAGACATTTCATTTGATATCATATAAGAACTATGACATTGTGCTCACACAGACATTTTACTTGATGTCACATAAGAACTATGACATTATGTTCACACAGACATTTCATCTGATATCACATAAGAGCTATGACATTATGCTCACACAGACATTTCACTTGATGTCTCATAAGAATTATGAAACTATGCTCACACAGACATTTCATTTGATATCACATAAGAACTATGACATTGTATTCACACAGACATTTTACTTGATGTCACATAAGAACTATGACATTATGTTCACACAGACATTTCATTTGATATCACATAAGAGCTATGACATTATGCTCACACAGACATTTCACTTGATGTCTCATAAGAGCTATGACATTATGCTCACACAGACATTTCACTTGATGTCACATAAGAACTATGACATTATGCTCACACAGACATTTCAGTTGATATCACATAACAACTATGACATTGTGCTCACACAGACATTTTACTTGATGTCTCATAAGAACTATGACATTATGTTCACACAGACATTTCATTTGACGTCACATAAGAACTATGACATTGTGCTCACACAGACATTTCACTTGACGTCTCATAAGAACTATGACATTGGGCTCACACAGACATTTGACTTGACGTCACATAAGAACTATGACATTGGGCTCACACAGACATTTCATTTGATGTCACATAAGAACTATGACATTGGGCTCACACAGACATTTCACTTGAAGTCTCATAAGAGCTATGACATTATGCTCACACAGACATTTCACTTGATGTCACATAAGAGCTATGACATTATGCTCACACAGACATTTCACTTGATGTCTCATAAGAACTATGACATTATGCTCACACAGACATTTCACTTGATGTCACATAAGAACTATGACATTATGCTCACACAGACATTTCACTTGATGTCACATAAGAACTATGACATTATGCTCACACAGACATTTCACTTGTTGTCACATAAGAACTATGACATTATGCTCACACAGACATTTCACTTGATGTCTCATAAGAACTATGACATTATGCTCACACAGACATTTCACTTGATGTCACATAAGAACTATGACATTATGCTCACACAGACATTTCACTTGATGTTCATAAGAACTATGACATTATGCTCACACAGACATTCACTTGATGTCACATAAGAACTATGACATTATGCTCACACAGACATTTCACTTGTTGTCACATAAGAACTAAGACATTATGCTCACACAGACATTTCACTTGTTGTCACATAACAACTATGAAATTATGCTCACACAGACATTTCACTTGTTGTCACATAAGAACTATGACATTATGCTCACACAGACATTTCATACATTGTCAACTCAGAACTATGACATTTCACACACGTTTCACCTGTTGTCACATAAAAACAATATCATTTTGCTCACACAGACATTTCACTTGCTCTCACATAAGAACCTTGACATTATGCTCACAAAGACATTTCATTTGAAGTCACATAAGAACTACTGTAAGTGTACTTATATTAGCGCAGCTAAATTTTAGCGCAAACCCCTTAAATTGACTAGTTTCTACTTATTAGCGCGTACATGTATTAGCACAGTATCAGCAGCGCTTAAATAGCCAATTGGCGGTATCTGAAACACCAATTTCCGATGAAATATGGAATGACCCGAACGTGATTGTTGTATCAAACAATTCTGCCCCGGACTATAGATTACACGTTTTTTTTTAAAAAAATATTACTTAATAAGTTTGCATATGTATTAAGTTTTTTTTTAAATAAAAGCAATAATTATATATATTAGGCATGTCGATCTGTTTTCTTTTTCTTTCTTCTCTTAATGTGGGAAAATCTCTTATTGGTATGAGATAAATGTTATTAAATGTATCTACATTTTATTTTCTTTACACTTTGTACATGTATACAGTGCAGAATGGTGATAATTGTTTGTTTTCAAATTAACACTTGGTTTTCAAAGCAGAAAAATGTTATGGTGACAGGTGTTATATACGATGTTTACGGACAATGGCGAAGATTAAAAAAAATGCAACTTAATTTATAAAAACAGATGACTTTTGCACTAATGTTGAAACAGGTTTAATTTTTTTTTTTCCAAAACTTTCTGCAGAATAACAGGAATGCAGTTATTGTCATATTTACACAATAAAAATGTATTCCTCTGTGTTCTGTTGCATTGTAATAATGGTATTTTCAAGACGATAAATGTTACTTTTTTTAGGAGAACTTTTCATTTCAGTCTAATATTAGCGCTAGACATGAATTAGCACATGCCAGATCCCGCTAACAGCGCGAAAATTAGTACTCCGCTAATATTAATACACTTACAGTATGACATTATGCTCACACAGATGTTTCACTTGATGTCACATAAGAACTATGACATTATGTTACTGACAATAAATTTACAAGCTTGTATGAAAAATATATTTTGTTAACAACTTGTAACATCTGTATTACTAGATTTTATTCATATCTAGTTATTTTAATATGTATACAAAAAAAAATATGCTCAATCTAAAAAACAAGAGGGTCATGATGACCCTGGATCGCTCACCAGAGTAATATGAGCTACATGTTTCAAATGTCAAACTGATGATTTTTAGAATTTTTTTGGAAGATTTTCCAATGTACAATCAAGTAACCCCTGGGGCGGGGCCAATTTTACCCCTGGGGTCATGATTTGAACAAAGTTTGAATAAGTCTTCTAGGCAATGTAACATATCAAATATCTAAGCCTTCTGGTTTATTTTTAGCAAATTTATGAAGATTTCACAATGTACAATCAAGTAACCCCTGAAGCTGGGTCAATTTGACCCTGGGGGGGTTAAGATTTGAACAACTTTTGTAGAGGTCCACTAGGCAATGCTACATGTCAAATATCTAAGCTCTAGGCCTTCTGGTTTATTTCTAGAAAATTTTGAAGATTTTTCTATGTACAATCAAGTAACCCCATGGGACGGGGTCAATTTAATCCTGGGTGTCATGATTTGAACAAATTTTGTAGAAGTCTACTAGGCAATGCTACAAGTCAAATATCTAAGACCTAGGCCTTCTGGTTTATTTTTAGAAAATTTTTGAAGATTTTTCTATGTAAAATCAAGTAACCCCTGGGGCGGGGTCAATTCTGACCCCGGGGGTCATGATTTGAAAAAAGTTTGTAGAGGTCTACTAGGCAATGCTACATGTGAAATATCTAAGCTCTAAACCTTCTGGTTTATTTTTAGAAAATTTTTGAAGATTTTCCTACGTAAAATCAAGTGACCCCTGGGGCGGGGTCAATTTTGACCCCGGGGGTCATGATTTAAATAAATTTTGTAGAGGTCCACTAGGCAATGCTACATGTAAAATATCTAAGCTCTAGGCCTTCTGGTTTATTTTGAGAAAATTTTTGAAGATTTTCCTATGTAAAATCAAGTGACCCCTGTGGCGGGGTCAATTTTAACCCCAGGGTCATGATTTGAATAATTTCAGTAAAGGTCCACTAGGCAGTGCTACAAGTCAAATATCTAAGCTCTAGGCCTTCTGGTTTTTGAGAAGAAGATTTTTTAAGATTTTCCTATGTAAAATCAAGTGACACCTTGGGCGGGGTCAATTTTGACAGCGGGGTCATGATTTGAACAAATTTGGTAGAGGTCCATTAGGCAATGCTTCACACCAAATATCTAAGCTCTAGGGCTTCTGGTTTTTGAGAAGAAGATTTTTAAATTTTTTCCTTTCGGTTGCCAAGGCAACCAGAGTTCTGCATGGAATTCAATTCTTTGAACAATTTTTGTAGAGCTTCACCCAAGGAACACTCCCGTGAAGTTTGAATGAAATTGGCCTAGCGGTTCATGAGGAGATGTTGTTTAAAGTAAAAATTTACGGACATTTATTATGGACGCCGGATGGTGAGTGATCCTAATAGCTCACCCTGAGCCTTTGGCTCTGGTGAGCTAAAAAAAGCTCATTTGTTACTACGAAATCAGTTAGATTAAAGAAATAATAAATTTGTTCCTATATTTTATCATGTAATAAAATATGGGCAGGAGTTTGGATGCGTAATAATTAAGTCATGAGAGCATAGCATGAGTGATTTAATTTCGCATCCGGAACGACTACCCATATTTTATTAACTGATAAAACTATTGGAACGTATTTATTATTTCGATTCTAACCACGCAAATTCTTCACATTTTACAGCACTACATTTTAGCTCGATACCTCATTTGGCTGGCCATATGCTATTATAAAAACCTCCCTACAAAAGGAAAGGGTTGCATAAAACAGAATTTTCAGATATTCAGTAAACTTTGATTAAAGTAGTTACTGCTGTGAAAATGTTATTTCTAATAACATCTAAGGTCGGATTTAGAAATCAGATGTAAAATCTTCATTCAAAGTTTATATATGCAGTTTTTAAATATAGTACATATCACCTACATGATGGCACTGAAACAAACACGCCAGAACATAGTGGCATATAAATATGTAAACACTTCAGTCTGGAAGATTGGAATATGAATTATGATTTATTTATTGTCAAAGTAGAATCTAGTTGACATTTATGGTGCCAGATAAAGCTGCAAGAACCTGTAAAACACAAAGTTTGACTGTTACTGTAAGCTGCAAGAAACCTGTAGAACACAAGGTTTGACTGTAACTGTAAGCTGCAAGAAACCTGTAGAACACAAAGTTTGACTGTAACTGTAAGCTGCAAGAAACCTGTAGAACACAAAGTTTGACTGTAACTGTAAGTTGCAAGACACCTGTAGAACACAAAGTTTGACTGTAACTGTAAGTTGCAAGACACTTGTAGAACACAAAGTAACTGTAAGTTGTAAGACACTTGTAGAACAAAGTTTGACTGTAACTGTAAGTCGTAAGACACTTGTAGAACAAATTTTGTATCACAATAAGAATTTGTTAAAATATCTGAAAACTTACATATTCACAAAAAGATCATGAACCTTAAGAGGGCAATATCTGGATACAGCACGCCGGGTTACAGCAAAAACCTAGTATCTACACATTTTTGGTAAAATGACTTTTTTACATAAATACATGTATTTTGATCATTTGGTCATTTGCACATCGTCACAAATTTTTAGACCTATAGGAAATGTCGTTTCTGAGATACTGATTTGTGACCAAATCAAGTATCGATTTTCTAGCGTTTTTCAAGATCATAACCTCATATTTTGATATGCTGCCTACATAATCACACAAATATAGTAAAACAAACCAGCAATAAGCACGTATTTCAAAAAACTATAACTTTGCATGAACAATTTCTTGTAAATTTAACTCATTTACTAGAGCAAAAACCATGCAGAAAGGGAAACGGACAAAATCCCCCCTGGACAAAATCCCCCCTGCTATTTTTAATATACCCGGACAAAATCCCCCCTGTGAAATTATCAAGGGGGACAAAATCCCCCTGTGAAATTACCAAGGAGGACAAAATCCCCCTGTGAAATTACCAAGGAGGACAAAATCCCCCTTGTGAAAATAACAAGTAGGACAACTCTCTCTCCCCCACCCCTTTAACAATTTTTTGAAGTAGACAAAATCCCCCTTAAACCAAAAATATCCCCCTCATTAATAGTTTAGCTGTTAAGCACCCTTGACCCTCAAGACAACTGGGGTTCAAGACTTGAAATAATCTGAAGTGTCCCAAATTCAAAGAAGTTCTGTTTTTTTCTTCAGAGATTTATATACACTAATCATTGCAAGTTCTTCATTATTATGTTAATTTTACCATTTAGCTTTGTCTGTTGTTACTACTTCTAAATTTATTGTACTTGGATAATAATTTGTAGTAATGGATGGTCCACCTTGAAATATTTCATTCGCATAATTATCTGTGTTGGAAAAGTCATATCTTATTTCAAATTAGCTACCAAGAAATATTTGATGTGCATTAGATGACACTGTTTATAATATAATTTTTCTTTTAATCAGAAATATTATGAAAGTTGAAATTGCAAACTTTATATGCAAATGGTGTGTGTGTTGAGGTTATTTAACGTCGCCAAAGGTTAAGACCATATGGGCGACTGTTGCTACAATTATGCTCCTCCTCCTCTTCATACATCGTCTTTGCTTCACTCCCATTAGTATACATCAATTATATATCGTCATTGTTATATGTCTTCATAGTTATGTGTCATCTATTGTGTATATCGTCATGTTTCTGTGACATCTGTTGTGTGATTCTTCTTAAGTGTTGTTGACAGCGTTGTTATTACTTCTACATTTTAAACGGTCTGATCTCCAGTCTGAAGGACCTCGTCACCACGTTGTATGTCGCCTCCACCAACTGTCTTGTCCGAAGTGCCGCATCCGGTCAGCCGTCCAATGATCCATTCACAAGATTAGATAAGAAGGTGGACAAGACCGCAACCCGGCTGAGACCCGGCACCTCGGTTGTAGAAGAGAGGTCCAACACGATGGCAAGCAGACTAGATGATCCCCCTTTTAAGGCCACACTCCTTGGTTTTCGTCATGTGGTGCTAACTAGATCAAGCGTTGACCTAGTTAGGGCGCTGACCCAGTTAGCGCCATATGTGCCCTCTCCGCGACGTGCACGCACCAAGGAGCTCGGAGAAGTATGCAAATGGGTACATGTGTATTTCTTTTAAAGTTTTCTTTTAATTTTACTAACTAATTTAGGGATTCTTACAGCAAACTGTGTAATTATGCAAGTAATACATGAAAGACATTCCATATATGATGAATAAAAGTAGATTGCCAAACTGACAGTCATTAAAGGTGATAATTATCTGATCCATGTTTTTATTCTTTTTTAATTATGTGTTTATTACAGCGCTTGTTATTTATGTAATTAAGTCGTTACACAATAAAATGCATTTCCATTTGATATTGTAATAATATCAGAAAGTGCTTTAAACATGTGCTGGAATTGTTTTTGATTGTATATATTTATTTATTCCAACCTCATCCATATACATTATAAACAAATATACATGTATACAGCCATTCTATAAGAATTATTTGAGACTATACAGCACATAAAACAACATCATTATTTTTATGTGTATATGTTTCCATTCTGAAATAAAAAGGTAAAAATGTTTCTGTTTTTAATCATTGAAACTTGATCTCAATCCTGGTTACGATCTGCAGTTTTCACCAATCCCAATTCTGAGGGTAGTCTCTTCCCTGGAACAAGACCAAGATACAAGGGGGATTTTGTCCACCTCAAAAATTTATCATAGGGGGGATTTTTGTCCTACTTGTTATTTTCACAAGGGGGATTTTGTCCACCTTGATCATTTCACAGGGGGGATTTTGTCCAGGTAGATTAAAAATAGCAGGGGGGATTTTGTCCTAGACTCATTTAGAAATACTGGCTTTTTGCTGGAACAAAATCGGTTGCCATTGTGCATGCAGTTGGAGCAAAAACAAAGTATAAAAAGATGCAACGCAGCATGTCAGTAAATTTTTACCAAACAGTTGGTGCAGAAACCAAGTATTTAAAACTGCAGGTGTTTTGCACGGACATATTTACATTTGAATTGCTTAAATGTAAGCCCAAACCTTGTATAAACAAATATGACATTTTTGCTCCAAATATACATCAAACATCAAGTATGGTTACAAAACCAATTATATAGGATTTTATTTTCAGTTTGGGAAGGTTAATGTTGCATTTATTAATTGCATTTTAACTGTGATTGGTTTTCTGCAAACTAGCAACGTTAAGATTATTACATTTTTAAAAAATAATTTTTACTATACTCAATATTAATCATAGTAAATGACAAACAGTTTTAAGGTAATAATTATTGAGAATCTATTTAATATAAATGTCTTATTTTATAGTTCTTGATATAAAACAAATGGTATATTTATCAAGTATAACATTTATACAGAATGTAACTTACAGTAATTATATGTAGTACCTAATAATTTTCATAGATGTGCCAGGTCTGATTCTTTAGATGAAGGACAACTTATGGGAGAAGCAATTGAACTAGAAAACAAATACAAAGTCAAAGGTGCCCTGAGTTTATACCACAGAAGGCGGAAATTCAGCTGAAGAAAGTGGTGAAAAGGTATCAAGAACAGAGAATGATGAAAGAATAAAATTCTGAAATGAATCTTGTGATAATTGTATTTACCTGAACATACAAGCAATAAGTAACGTAATACAGTGATGTATACTAATGTTGACGATCTGTGAAAAAGGAAATAACAATATGGGTTGCAATTAATAATAACAGTGCCGTGTATCATTGTGATGGACAGTAATGTTAACGATAATGCGTATGACAAAGAAATAATACCAAAAGAAGAGCACCACCTTACAGGTGTAGACGCTCATTGGATTTTTTTGTCCCTGTATAAAAGAAATATTGATATTGTCATACCCATGATTTTCTAAGTCCAAAAGGGGCCATATTTCTTGTAAAAAGCAATGTAGAATGGCAAATAACTGCTCCAAGTTCTAAAGCAATAATGAGAAAAATTGACCTAAACGGAAAACTTAACCAAGAAATCTGCTATTTTCGTAGTCCAAAAGGGGCCACATTCTTGCAAAAAGCAGGATGGAGTTATGTTTCTAGCTGTACAGAGTCAGCTTTTGATGGTAAACAAGTGTTGCAAGTTTTAAAGCAATAGCTTTGATAGTTTAGGAGAAAAGCTGATCTAAACACAAAACTTAACTAAGAAATCTAACTTTCTAAGTCCAAAAGGGGCCATAATTTTTGCAAAAAGCAGGATGGAGTTATGTTTCTTGCTGTTCAATTTCAGCTATTGATGGTGAACATGTATTGCAAGTTTTAAAGCAACACCTTTGATAGTTTAGGAGAAAAGCTGACCTAAACATAAAACTTAACCAGGCAATGCCGATGCTTGATCAAGTGATGACAATAACTCATCTTTTTCTTTTCTCAATAAATCAGTTGAGCTAGAAATGAAAGCAATAAAGCTGACGCGATAGACAATAACATTGAAAATTAGTGCATGTGACAATGAAATAACACCAGAAAGTCCAAGCAAAAATGATGATGCAGTGCAAAGTAACATACTGATGCCACTAACTTTGAAGACAGTCAAAATAGTGTGTGTTACAATGAAATAACGCCGGGACATTAAGCATTTATGATAACGCATTGCAGCGTAACATAATTATACCCCAACCAAACACGTTGGGCGAGGGGGTTTCTATATAGGAGTCAGTTTGGCATGCCACCTGGCGTCCCGTCCCGAAATCTATATGCCTGGAAGGATTTTAGTTCAACTTCACATTATTATTCATGAAGACCAGATTATGTGTTGAACACATCACCTATGCCCGATGGTCAAAGGTTAAGGTCACAATTCCAGGTCAAAGGTTAGCTATTTTGTTTTTGCTCCATAACTTCTATGTGCCTGGAAGGGTTTTATTACTAAATAGATTTGATTCAGACTTAAAATAGTTGGTTATCATCATCACCCATATCATATGACACAACCGCCATAACTCTTGCACCAATATTTCATAAATTATGCTATTATTAATGCTAATAATTTTTACTTAGAATTTCAGGGTAAAGTTATGATACACTTTCACTTGATCTCAGTTATTACTAAATGGATTTGATTCAAACTTAAAATAGATGTTCCACCTTATCATCCACATCATGTGACACAAGGTGCATAACTCTGACACCAATTTTTCATGAATTGTGCCCCCTTTTCCTTAGAATTTAAGGTTAATTTTAATGCATTTTCACTATATCTCGGTTATTATGAAATGCCTTTAATTCAAACTTGAAGTATTTGTTCCACATCATCACCCACATCATATGACACAAGGTGCATAACACTTGCACCAATATATTCTGAATCATGCCCCCTTTTTGCTTAGAATTATACTTTGGTTTTGATACACTTTATCTGTACCTCTCTAATTATTTGATATTTTTAACACAGACTCAAGCTATTGTGCAATATTCATCCACCATTTGAATCATTAAATACACCAGCGAAAGTTCGACTTTGGCTACAAACCACCAATTTGTATGTAGTTATGGCCCATTTCCAACAAAAAATTTGCCAAACTCATGGTTGCCGGACAACAACGCACGAAAGGCTTGACAGATTTAGATAAATTTTGGTACACAAGTGTAACATCATAAAATACAGGTCAAGTTCGATTCAAATTGCATTTTCTTGAGGCCATGTCTTTCTTGTGGTTGCCATTCTTCTGTGACAAGACCGTAATGTGGGGGTATTCGTCACTCCTGTGACAGTTCTAGTTACCGACAGTAACTTTTCAAAACGGTCAAAATGTACAGAATGTATATCTAATGAAGAGTTTTATCTCTCGTCCCATGTTCCTTAAAAAATGATCATTGCAATTTGTGTGCAAAGTACCACGTAACTGAAAAAGGATAGAAGAGAAAGAAGAGTTCCAAAAGCACAAACAATGTAAAATAACAGCTCGGGAAGAAAAGAAAAATGACAAAAACCTAGCCAATGAAGACAGTAAGGTACACACATGCACCATTGTTGTACAATCAGTTCTGTACACACCTTGTAATTTAGTCATTGTAATGTACTGTATGAGGAAGTTGTGTTGCTTTAATCTATCAGTTTACAGTTTGGAAACAGTTCATGTTATGTGTGGTCAGAAGAGGGGTTCCTGTGAGATTTCTACGAGCATAAACATTTACCTACAATCTACCACAATCAGCTGAAACTGTAGAATAATAGTCAGATGCATGTACGGGACAGAACAGAAATCAAATTATTTCACGCGGTAAACACAATCAAGAATACTAAACAAATGTATCTCGAATTTCTTGAATCTGGCAACACACATATGGAGTGCGACATCTCAGTGATGCATGCTGCAATGAGTTTACCAAAAATATTCGGTCAAAGCAAGTGGGACACTGTGATAACCACGGTCAGATGTGGCAAGCCGTACACTGTTGCCATTAAAGTATGAATTTTTTTCTAATTTTACACAACTTAAAGAACATCAAGATCACACATTAAGACAATGGAGTGGAAGTAAACTGGATGAAAATGAAGTGGATCAGGTTTACTAAGATAATCCAAATGCTTGTTCTTCAAATATTGTATTACTGATAATTATTTTGAGAGGATACAACTCACAAAAGATAGTCCACTACCAGCCAAAGACCAACAACCAAAGATGTAACAGAGCAAGCTTCCACATCAGTCGCCAAAAAGAAAAACTTCTTTACAATTTGCACAAAAAGAATTATTCCCAGTGAGTTTCATGATTATTACAAGTTTCTCTCTTCCAACATGTTAATTGGCAAAAGAAGTGCTTGCAGAACCAGACTTTGCGGGAAGCAATGTAGACATAGATTCCAATCAAATAAAGTGAACTATCATTGAAGGGAGCAATACAAGAAGTTATCCACTGACTATTTTTGAATGCCAGGAATAAAGAACGGATCGGAATTATAATAACTCGCATAATATTAACTACTCTGTGCTTCCATAATTATCTTTTTATTAAAGTAATGTACTTCAGATACTTTTATTTTTCATCTTTTCACACTGTTTAATAGACAATCAATTGAGCAAAGACGTTGTATATGTATATGCTATATATTGTCATTATTTTTATCTTAAATTCTGCAATAATTGTTATGGCAAAATATCTTATCTGAATATACTATGTTTTTACACAGTTTTTTACTGAGTATTTTTATGAGTATGCTCAGTGCATAAGCCACTCAGTTTTATTAGCGATGTTCTTGCGCAATGATTTAGTGATAAATATAATCAAACTGTGACAGCATAAATCCTGTATTTACATCTGCAGTGTTTATGCAGAGTGCATTAGAACTGGAATTACCATAAATGAGCCAGCAAAAACCCTGTATTTACAACTGCAATGTTTTTGCATTGTTGATTTCGTTTACATGTTGGGGTAACAGTTCCAGCAATTCTTCAATATTAATTTTGCCATCATTGAAAATGGAAGTAGGTTGGCATTCAGCAAAATCAATATGTCTGTCTAATAGTTAACTTATTTCTTAATCTGGCTGAATCTTACACTGTCCAAACACAATTGCTTTTGTGGATGCAGTGGTTGAGAGGGCTAAGGCACTTTCCTACGAAGGTGAAGGCCCCTGGTTCGAATCCTGGCTACTCCCATTGCGGTGTGTCCTCGAGCAAGGCACATTATCATGATTGCCTCAGCCGACCCAGTTGTAAATAAGTACAAGAAAATAATGTAAGGTATAATTGGTTTTAACAGTGCTTAAAAAAATAGGGTCGATCAAAAGCTCTACAGAGCTTATGTTAATTGTTTCACAAGGTGACGGTAAATAAAATTTTCATTTACATTTATTTACATTTACATGTATTTGATATGCATGTGAAATAAAGTTTAGTTTTGCATGCTTTGTAGGCAAATAAAATAGTTTTGAGTTCAGATTTGTGGTAATCTTATCATGATGGCCACAGAACTGAGTGCTTAATCATGACATATCTGAATGAATCTTGAATTTTTCAAATATTGTGACAAAAAATCATTCATATGAATTTTTCACAAATGTTTTGTTTTGATGTCAAGTTCCAATATTCTGCTTGTACAGTAGATATAACTTTGAAAAAAAAAGTTTTAGGGTCCAAATTAACAGGGTTGAAATTTGGGAAAGCAAACATTGCTCTTCTCCCCTTTCACATAATTATTTTGCATCCATGCTCTTAAGAATCACTGAGTTTTACACATAAACAAAAATGTTGACTATACAAATGAGAATAAACATTACAAGAGCTGTCACAGGAGACAGTGTGCTCGACTATTTCGATGCTGGATAGTGGAACTGGGCACATCTGAGGAAACTAGAGCTGTCACTGGAGAGTTTAAACAATCCAACTGTGGATGAAGATTATGCACAATAGCTTGAGTCTGTGTCAAACATTTCAAGTAATAAGACAGGTAAATATAAAGTGTATCAAAACATTACATAACTATAATTCTAAACAAAAAAGGGGGCATAATTCATAAAATATTGGTGCAGGAGTTATGCACCTTGTGTCATATGATGAGGATGATGATGTGAAACAAGTACTTCATTGAACAAGTATGAATCAAATCCATTCATTAATAACTGACATATAGTGAAAATAAATTAAAATTAACCTTAAATTCTAAGTAAAAGGGGGAATAATTTATTAAACATTGGTGCTAGAGTTATGAACCTTGTGTCATATGATGTGGGTGATGATGTTGAACAACTAATTCAAGTATGAATAAAATCCATTCAGTAATAACAGGGATAGAGTAAAAGTGCATCAAAACTTTAACCTGAAATTCTAAGTAAAAAGGGAGAATAATTCATGAAACATTGGTGCTAAAGTTATACACCTTGTGTCATAGGATGTGGGTGATCATGTTGAGTAACCAATTCAAGCATGAATCAAATACATTCAGTAAAAACAGAGATAGAGTGAAAGTGCATCAAAACTTTAATCTTAAATTCTAGGTAAAAAAGGGAAATAATTCATTAAAAATTTGTGCCAGAATTATGCACATTGTGTCATATAATGTGGGTGATGATGCTGAACTATTATTTTAAGTTTGAATCAAATCAATTCAGTAATAACAGAGATAGGGTGAAAGTGCATCAAAACTTTAACCTGAAAATCTAAGTGGGGGGATAAATCATGAAATATTGGTGCAAGAGTTATGAATCTTATGTCAGGTAATGTGGGTGATAATGAGGAATAACTATTCTAAGATTGAATCAAATCCATCAAGTAATTACTGAGATATGATGAAAAAAGAGAAAGTGTAAAAAATCTTTAACCAAGGTAGGGAGGCGGAAAGACGCCAACACCGGGTCAAGTAGGATAGCTCTCCTTATACTTCATATAGTCGAGCTAAAAATGGAACTAAAAGATTAACTTTAACAAGAGGTTGTTCACCTGTGTAACACACCATAACAGTGTAAACATGTGTTACCTAGTGATTTCATGGAGACTAATATTCTGACAAATTTTCATTAAGATTGGACCAAATAAACATGGCCTCATGAGTGTAAACAAGCATTTTCTTCAATTTGACCTAGTTACCTAGTTTTTTTACACAACATGACCCAGATTCGAGCTTGTCCAAAATTTCATGAAAACAAACAATCTGGCAAAGTTTCGAAAAGATTGGAGAAAAAAATGGCTTCTAGAGTGTATACAAGCGTTTCCTGTGATTTGACCTTGTGTCCTAGTTTTATTATAAATCTTCCAAGACTTCATGATAAATATTCCAACCAAATTTTATGAAGACAGTATCAAAAATGTACCCTCTAGGGTGTAAACAAGCTTATCCTTTGATTTGACCTGGTAACCTAGTTTCTGACCCCACATGACCCAGAAAAAAATTCATATGATGCAGACCAACATTCTGACCATGTTTCATGCACATCAAATGAATAAGAGTGTTAACAAGCCTTTCCTTTGATTTGAATGGGTGACCTAGTTTTTGACCCTATATGACCCAGTTTCGGCCTTGATATCATCAAGATAAGCATTCTGACCAAGTTTCATGAAGATAGGGTCATAAATGTGGCCTCTAGGTTGTTTACAAGCTTTTCCTTTGATCTGACCTCATGACCTAGTTTTTAAAACGAAACAACCCAGTTTCGATCCAGGCCTTAAGATCATCATGATAATTATTCTGTGCAAGTTAGTTTCAAATCAAAGCATAAATGAAACCTCTATATGGCTGAAAGGACCAATAAAGAAAAATTTGCTGCTTTCAGGGGCAGTAACTCTAGAATCCATGATGAATCTAGCCAGTTTTCAAAAGAACTGAGATCTTATTGTGACATAAGTTGTGTGTAAGTGTGGTTAAAACCAAATATAAAATGTCACTTATATCATGTTCTCAAGGTAAAAATTACCAAATTTTGACCCTTTCAGGAGTCAATCAGGGGCAGTAACCCCAGAACCTATGACTGGATCTGACAGATTCATCATGGAATCCAAGATTTATTGTTGTTGAAAATATTTTGTAAATTTGTATCAAATTAAACCGTAAATGAAGTCTCCATATGGCTGCAAAAGCCAAAATAGAAAATTTAAGGGGCTGTGTTAAAGAGCCATAACTCTGGAACTCATGATGGGATCTTGCCAGTTTTCGAAAGGTACCGAGATATTATGCCAGTACAAGTTATGTGCAAGTTTGATTATAGCCGATTGTAAAATGTTGTCTCCACCATGTTCACAAGCCAAAAATAGTAAATTTTGGCCCTTTAAGGGGCCATAACTCTGCAACCCATGATGGAATATGGCCAGTTTTTAAAAAG
The DNA here is from genome assembly GCF_021730395.1 of Mercenaria mercenaria. Taxonomy (NCBI): domain Eukaryota; kingdom Metazoa; phylum Mollusca; class Bivalvia; order Venerida; family Veneridae; genus Mercenaria; species Mercenaria mercenaria. Next base: position 79,622,914 of record NC_069367.1, on the reverse strand, counting down.
GAACCGAAATATTACGCCAATATAAGTTGTGTGCAAGTTTTATTAAAGTTGATTGCAAAATGAAGTCTTTATATTATGGTTGCAAAAGCTAAAGTAGAAATTTAGGCCCTTTAAGGGGCCATAACTCTGAAACCCACAATGGAATCTGGCCAGTTTTCGAAAGGAACCAAGATATTATACCCATACAAGTTGTGTTTAAAATTGATAACTAGAAATGTGTCCATAGGACACAGATGCCCCCACTACATGACATTCAAATGGTAATTTTTTCCTAGGTCAGGGGCCATAATTCATAATAATAAATCTAGACACGAAACCCTAGGTGTACAACTGCATATGCCGACCAACATTCCTGTAAACTTTGATGACTCTAGCTCAAGTACAAAATGTACTTTTGGAGCTACGCACAACACAACATTAAAATGACCAATTTTTATTTAAGTCAGGAGCCATAACTCCTACAAGCCTGAATGAATCTGGACGCGAAACCCCAGGTACACAACTGCACATGCTGACAAACATTCCTGTAAACGTTGGTGCCTCTAGGTCAAATACTTTTGGAGCTACATGCAACACAACATTAAAACTAGAGATGCTTTTGAGAAAAGCGCATAACTCCCACAACTGCCCCTATGAAAAATGTCTAGTTTCTCTAGATGGTTAAGACGAGTGGATCCAATTAGATGGTCTGGATGAGCGGATCCAATCAGTAATTCAAGGGTCATAAATCAAAAGTGCCTGGGCAGATATGGCTAGTTATTGAACTTGGCTAAGATCTTATGGCCAAACACATTTTTGTTAAATTTAGTGAAGATCGGATTAGAAATGTTTGACTTTGAGAGCGGACAAGAGTAAAAAGGCGGATTTTTTCGGTAATTAAAGGGCCTAACTCCAAAGTGCCTGGACTGATTTGGCTAGTTATCTAACATGGCCGAGGTCGCATGGTCAAACACATTTTGTTTAAGTTTGGTGAAAAGTGGATAAGAAATGTTCGACTTAGAGTGCGGACAAGAGTAAAAAGGCCAATTTTTCGGTAACTCAAGGGCCGTAACTCCAAAATGCCTAGACCGATTTGGCTAGTTATCAAACTTGCAGGCTGTCAACCAGGTCTTCTCCAAAATATAGGAAGAATATAGGAATATTTTCACAACAAATATAGGAGTTTTTGGATAGTTTTGAGGCAAAATATAGGAGTTTTCAAAAACATATATTTTCATTTACTGGTACATATACTATCAACTCTTACCTGTACACTTACTGTCTTTCTGTTTCTACATTAATCAATGTCTAGAATGTCTACCATTCTCTTCAACAGCATCACAATCCAGACAAGACAGAAGACTGCTACAAAGCACATTGCAAAAGCACCACAACAGCTCAGATTCTGTGACTTGATGTTTCAAAGGGTGACTTGTGAATACATGTTGTATTTGCCTCTGCTCAATATCGCTTGAACCTATAGTAGCTGGTTTATTAGATGCTCCTGAGGCTGTAGCAGTCACTGTTTTACCGTCACCCTTGGTCAACACTTTTTGGGCAGTGTTTTTACCAAAACGAGTACTGTGAAATCATTTAAATTTGCTGGCATGAAATTTCGTGCAAATGTGAAGAAGGACTGTTTCGCGTGGGCTTTAATTAGCGCATTTTCAATTTTAGCAATGAAAAATATAATGAAAAAATAATAATAGCGCAGTCTTAAATTCGCGCATCGGTCCTAGCGCGAAATACGCGAAAATTCGTCCTACGCGAATAAAAATGATTTCACAGTATCTGAGATCTGTTTGTGTTTTGTTGATTTACAGTGCTGTTTAACCTGAGTGAAACCACTGTTGCTTACAGAAAATTGCTTACAGCATAAAATGCAGTAAGCAACTTCAGTATTTCCTTTTACAGGTTTACACCATTTAAACAATTTAACACCATTGTCGTCCTCTAAATCAAGCCACTTGTCATTCCAATGTGTCTTTCCTCCAGGCATTGTCTTACTATTACAAGGTAGTCACACTCACAGGCTGAATGGTTTTTTCAACATAGTTGTCATATGGCACACCTGCAAAACTTAAATGTTGAAAATATTTATCTTACCATGTCAACAGACTACATGTGCTGTTAAAAATAAAAATTGTTTTAATAGCACAAACAGTCTGCCTATGTGCTTCGATTCCAGTTTGGAAGAGCAGGCATGGTCCCCTCAGTATGTAGGTAAGTCTCTGAGAAAATCTTCCTGTTGACAATTCAGTAAATGAAGACTTTGAATTTTGGTAAAACTGCATGAACTGTATATTTAAAACAGACATGGTACTTCTGCACCAGTTTGTCATCTTTACTATACTTTTTTGATGTCAGAGATCTCAGAGATTTGCCTTGTATTTCATCATTGGGGAGTATCTGAAAAAAAAACATCTGAATGAGACTTTGATTTACCTGAAAGACCCATGTCCTGTTTCAATGCCTTGCAAAGTGACCATACAGATGATGAAGAAGAGCAAAACAACATTATCTTAAGGATGGTGATGCTGTGCCAGACATGGGAATTTTCTTACTTATAAAATAAAAAATCCAAAAGCAGTATCAAACCAAGATTTACTCTCTTATTCATCGGCAAGAACTTTACTAAAAAATATAGGAATATTTTTCAAAATATAGGAAAATACAGGAAATATAGGAGGTTTTTCAGAATATAGGATTTTGATCCAAAATATAGGAAAATATAGGAATATAGGAATCAGTTGACAGCCTGAACTTGGCTGAGGTCTCATGGTCAAACGTATTCTGTTCAAGATTGGTGAAAATTGGATGAGAAATGCTCAAATTAGAGTGCAGACAAGAGTAAAAAAGCTGATTTTTGGTAATTCAAGGGCCATAACTCCAAGATGTCTTGACCGATTTGGCTAGTTATTGAACTTGGCCGAGGTCTGATGGTCAAACAAATTTTGTTTAAGTTTGGTGAAAATCGGATGAGAAATGTCCGACTAAGAGTGCAGACAAGCTTTGTGACAGACAGACAGACACACACACACAGACTGGAGTAAATCAATATGTCTCCCACACCACTGTGTGGTGGGAGACATAATGACCAGTTTTTAACAAAGTCAGGGGCCATAACTCCTACAAGACTGAATGAATCTGGACATGAAACTACAGGTGCACAACTTCACATGCTGACCAACATTCCTGTAAACTTTGGTGACTCTAGGTCAAATACTTTTGGAGCTACACGCGACACAACATTAAAATGACCAATTTTTTTATGAAGTCAGGGGCAATAACTCCTACATGACTAAATGAATCTGGACACGAAATCCCAGGTGCACAACTACATGCTGACCAACATTTCCTGTAAAGACTCTACGTCAAATACTTTTGGAGCTAAGCACGACACAACATTCTCAGAAGGACGGACAGACGGACGGACAAGGGCAAATCTATATGCCCCCCCACAAAGTGGGGGCATAAAAATCAAATACAAAATGTGGTCTCTCCTTGTGTTCACAAGGAAATTGCGGACGGACAGACGATGGTCGGACGACAGACGAAGGGTGATCACAAAAGTTATCCCTGTCTCAACCTGTAACTATGTGACAGGTGAGCTAAAAACAAGAAAGTAGGTCAGGGTGAGGCCTCTTTTCACCCCAGGGGCATAACTCGAACACTCTTATTAGAAATCAACCAGGCAATGATATATATCAAATATCAAAGGCCTAGGCCTTTAACTTTCAGACAAGATTTTTAACTTTTTTTCCTTTGTAAGTCTATGTAAAACTTGGGACAGCCTGGGTGGGGCCTCTTTTCAAATCTGAATAATCTTGTTAGAGCACTAGGCCATGCAACATAGCAAATATCAAAAGCCTAGGCCTTCTGGTTTCAGACAAGAAGATTTTTAAAGTTTTTCTTATATAAGTATATGTAAAACTATGGACTCCCAGAGAAGGGCCTTTTTTCACTCAAAGGTAGTAATTTTAGTAATCTTGGTAGAGGACCAAAAGGCAATACTACATACAAAACATCAAAGCCCTAGGGCTTGTGGTTTTAGAAAAGAAGATTTTTAAAGCTTTTTTCTTATTCAAGTCTTTATAAACCCTGGATCCCTGGCCTGAGAAGGGTAATATTTGACCCTAGGCGGATAAATTGAACAAACTTGGCAATGGACCCATAGATGATGATACATATCAAATATCAAAGCCCAACGCCCTGCAATTTTGGACAAGAAGATTTTCAAAGTTTTTCCCTGTATAAGTCTATATAAACCGTGTGAACCCTGGGGCGGGGCCATATTTAACCCTAGGGGAATAATTTGAACAATCTTAGTAGAGGATAGCTAGATGGTGTTACGTACAAAATATCAAAGCCCTAAGCCCTGTGGTTTTGGACAAGACGATTTTCAAAGTTTTTCCTATATAAGTCTATGTTAACCATATGACAAGAAGATTTTTAAGGTCTTTCCTTTAGGTTGCCATGGCAACCAGTGTTCTTCATGGAATTAAATTCTTTAGGCAATTTTGAAATGGGGCCACACAAAGATCATTCCTGTGAAGTTTGGTGTAAATCTGCCCAGTGGTCCTGAAGAAGATTTTTTTTACAAATTGTTGACACACGACGGACATCAAGCAGTAACTCTGGAATTACATACAGAAGTAGTTTCATTTTTACGTTTCTGAGGTAACTGTTGACAGATACTATGGCACCATTAATATTCATAAAGGGCCCATTTTTAGTGGATTTTTGTGGTTTAAGCATCATACAAACCAACAACATTTCTATTCATTTGATCTTAAAAACTTCTCCACAAATTTATATCTCCATAAAATAGCTATTTTTAGACAAAACCATGAAATTTCACTCCGTCGAGATTAATTGATTTCTCAGTACATTATTATTTATAGAATTTTGTTTACACATACACCATGTAAACAAACTGAAATTTCAAAATCTCTTTGCCATACCTTTCTGTACACTTGTACTGTCCAACATTACATCTATACATTAACAATTATATTTACACCTGTCTGTCCTGATGATGCAGCCCCTTATTTGTAGACTTGACCATTTCATATATAAGCAGCGGAAAATTGCAAAATTCACATGATAAATTTGTAACTGACCAACAGAAAACCTGCACCATCTCCAACTTGTTTTATAACTTTGGAGCTAGGTTTAAGGTGTCAGCCCAGTCAATTTCTCCTTCTTTGCTGTATAGTACTTAAACACGTAAAACTGTATTAATTTAAATTTTAATATGCGGTCGAGGTCCAGACCTCCAAATTATATCCACCGCCAACATTGAAGCTAAGAACTATATAACTATCATTCTTAGAGGGATAAAAAAGTGTATATTTTGTAAGACACAGCCTACCTGTATCGACATTAGAACGTCAATAATTTGTTTAAAATTATTTACACCTCTTTAAATCTTGACCTGTGAATTGATTAAATTGTTTTTTATTGATATGATACACAAATGAACTGAGTGTTTGTTTGTCAATAAGTGTGAACTACTCCACTGTCCAATTGCCACGTGGCACAAGGTTGACCATATTACTATTTTCAACATATTTTATATCCGACTTCTAATATTAATTCGTATCAAAAGATGGAAAAGTTTAATATTTAAGCTTATTGGGACTTCCAAAATGTGTTCATATCTACGGATTATTCTATGAAGCGAGTTCGCTATTACCGAAATAATTTTACAAAGAAAATAGAAGGACTCGGCCGGGGAATTCGGATTTTGTTCATTTAATCCGAAAATTCGTATGAAGAGAGTTCGTATTAAGTGGACTCGATTGTATTTACTTATAATATCAATTAAGATCAAAAGTGATTATCTAAGACTTATCACCTCTTAATGATGCATTTCAAACAGACTTTCCGATAGCTGGATTAGCATATATATTATCCTTGAAAAAACAAACTGAATGTGTTAATAATGGCACAAAAAAGACTTCTAGTTACAATATTGCCAGTCTTTAAGCAGACAGCATCAAAATCTTACATCAACAGTATAAAATTCAACATGGCAAAGGGAAAACTTAAGCGTCGTGCAGCTGGCGGACATTTCAAGCCAGGACATAAGAAATCACCTGCGTACCTTCTTCCTTCTAAGGCTGCAATCGATCCTGGATGTAGTTCAGCTGTAAATGAAGACCAGGTGGATAGGGGCTGCCCAAAGAAACCCGAGCTTCGACCACGACAGCGGGATCTGAAAATGGAATGTGAACCATTAGGGAACAGGGTTGTGAATCTGGACCAACTAATTTACCTTATGACAATGTGTATCAGCAACATAGTTCTGGAAAGTGTAAACAGTTAAATATTTCACTGCACAAGGAAGAGAAATATGGACTAGGCTCAAAATTGCAGTTCCAGTGTAATTCCTGCCATTTCCTCTCAAATAAAATGGAAACATATAAAAGATGCTGGGACGGCAAAGGAGCAGCAATTAACATATTACATGCATCTACCCTCCAGGATACTGCCATGGAAGTAGAAAAAGTGAACTTGCTCTTAACTTTCATGGACATAACCACCACCAGCTAGAAGTAACATGCAAACTTTAATGAATGCTGCTAGCCTCAATACTGTCAAGCTGAATGAGGAGTACATGGCAGAAAAAAGGCAGCTAGTCATTCAGCATAACCGGGAACAAGGACAGCAGAACCCGCAACTTCTAGACCTGTCCTTTGATGACCGCTACAATGCAACAAGAATGGTATCCTCTTATAAACCTGGACAGGCAGCTTCACAAGCCTATGGAGTTGCAATAGAAAACCATACAAGCTACAAGTACATAGTGGGATTAGCGGTCCAAAATAAGCTCTGCTGGACAGGTGCTTATCTGAGGAACAAGGGGTTCGACATTACTTGTCCTGGTGGCCATGCTGAATGCACAGCAACAATACCATACATGGAGCCTCATTCTGAAAGAAAAATGGCATACGACATTGTGGAACAGTTGTCAAATGAAAACCTACTTGTCCGTACACTGACAACTGATGGAGACATGGCAGCCCATCTGGGAATGAATGACTTCTATGATAAGCTAGGCTATGCCTCGAGTGTCAACCGCCAGGCAGATCCACATCATCTTGGTAGCAGGCAAGTAAGAAAAGCCCGGACTTCCAACTGGAGCCAGACAGTATTCCAAGGCAAGACGCTGACAGGCAGTGCCAGACAACAAGCCATTTCAGCTCTGGGTAAAGATATCAAGGCTAGATGTAGCGCAATCATAGAGAAACTTCGTACCAATGGAAATGGGCTGACAGAAGAAGTAAATCTCTTACCGGCAATAAGAGCAGCTACTATACAGTGCTACGCTGGAAACTGCAGCTTCTATCCACAGGACTCAATAGTTTGCTCTGGTCTAGGGGGTGCTGGTGACTAATGGTACCATTCTAAGTTTCTACCAACCCATGGAATTCAACACCTGCAATTGAACAAAAATGACCGTGAGCTGTTGTCAGCAATTCTTGAGATAAGACTCAGTGAGTGTGCCATTATGAGTGTGACAAGCAACACTTCAACACAGAAATGTGAGGGGTTCAACATGGCAGTACTATCTACTATGCCGAAAGACATTAACCTGTCCAGAAACTTTGCTGGTAGTCTGGCATCAAAAACACTTCAGCTGAACAATTCACTGCAAGCTTCTGTGGGAAAAAAAGTCAAAAGCATTACCGGACTGGCTCTTTCACCACGAGCAAAAAGGTATCTAAAAACAACTTCAAAGAGGTCACAGAGACATAAATATCATCAAACAACTGCCAAGTTCAAGACCCGCAGAAAAACTAATCGAGCAAAGCTGGAATATGCTTATCATCAAGCCCGCAGTTCAGGCCAGTATCCGGACGAGTACGTGAAAGGACAACTTGATGAGGTCCCGTCAGCAAAACAGTGTTTCTAAAATCTAATGTCTTCAGAAACATGCCGGTTTTTCACCTAAAAGAAACAGAAAAAAGGGAAAGAGCACTGTCACATTCATGGCAGAATGTCTGATGATGGCCTGATGCCGGCCGAAATGGAAACAGCTCTTGAACATATACTGAAACTAAAATAATACATAAACAACAACAACAACCAAAACAACAGGCATAACTAATATCCATCTCAAATTCCTTGTAATACAGACATTGCCCTGTAAATTAAAAAAAAAAATAGCAGAAAAATAAAACTATAGTCAATGTGTTGATAAATGCACTAGACAGTCTGCTAAGCAGTGCTCTGCCACATCAAAATGATGTCCAAAACACCTAGAATGAGAAAAACAATTTTTCCTTAAATTATTTGTACTGTTGCCCTCAAAAACAAGGTGTTCAACATTTATGCACAGTTTATTATTGCACAAATGTGATGCTTGTTGACTGGCTGAAATATCAAAATCTCTATAATAAACCATTAATGGTGACTGGTTTGTGTTCTATAACCGGCAGACAGCGGGTCTCTTGGATCTCTGTAACGAAACTGGCCATAGCCAAATTTGTTAATACAACCAGTCCAAAATATACATTCTCAATTTTCATGCAAGACTGTTGATTTGCAGTTTGTTGTGGCATTGTTCCAGAAGATCATCCATCCTAAAAAAACTGTTCAAAAAAAGCAATACACAAATATAGTGATTTTTTAACAAGAGGACCATGATGGTCCTGAATGGCTCACCTGTCCTCACATGACACAATTTTCATGAAGATCGATTGAAAAATATGGCCTCTAGAGAGGTCACATTGTTTTTCTATTATTTGACCTAATGACCTAGTTTTTGAAGGCACATGACCCAGTTTTGAACTTGACCTAGATATCATCAAGGTGAACATTCTCACCAATTTTCTCAAAGATCTCATGAAGAGTATGGCTTCTAGAGAGGGTCACAAGGTATTTCTATTTTTATACCTACTGACCTAGTTTTGACCACACGTGACCCAGTTTCAAACTTTAACTAGATATCATCAAGGTCAACATTCAGACCAATTTTCATGAAGATCCATTGAAAAATATGGCCTCTAGAGTGATCAAAATGTTTTTCTATTTTTAGACCTACTGACCTAGTTTTTAAATGCAGTTGACCCAGTTTCAAACTTGACCTAGATATCATCAAGATGAACACTCAGACCAACTTTCATACAGATACCATGAAAAAAATGGTCTCTAGAGGGGTCACAAGGTTTTTTATTATTTGACCTACAAACCTAGTTTTTGATGGCACGTGACCCAGTATCAAACTTGACCTAGATATCTTCAAGGTGAACATTCTGACCAATTTTCATGAAGATCCATTGAAAAGTATGGCCTCTAGAGAGGTCACACGGTTTTTCTGTTTTTAGACCTACTGACCTAGTTTTTGACCGCAGTTGATCCAGTTTCGAACTTGACCTAGATATCATCAAGATGAACATTCAGACCAACTTTCGTACAGATCCCATGAAAAATATGGCCTCTCGAGAGGTCACAAGGTTTTTCTATTATTTAAATCTACTGACCTAGTTTTTGAGGGCAGGTGACCCAGTTTCGAACTTGACCTAGATATTATCAAGGTAAACATTCTGACTAATTTTCATGAAGATCCATTGAAAAATATGGCCTCTAGAGAGGTCACAAGGTTTTTCTATTTTTAGATCTACTGACCTAGTTTTGGACCGCACGTGACCCAGTTTCGAACTTAACCTAGATATCATTAAGATGAACATTCAAACCAACTTTCATACAGATCCCATGAAAAATATGGCCTCTAGAGAGGTCACAAGGTTTTTCTATTATTTGACCTACTGACCTAGTTTTTGATGGCACGTGACCCAGTTTCAAACTTGACCTAGATATCATCAAGGTGAACATTCTAATTTTCATGAAGATCCATTGAAAAGTATGGCCTCTAGAGGGGTCACAACGTTTTTCTATTTTTAGATCTACTGACCTAGTTTTGGACCGCATGTGACCCAGTTTCGAACTTGACCTAGATATCATCAAGATGAACATTCTGACCAACTTCCATAAAGATCCCATGAAAAATGTGACCTCTAGAGTGGTCACAAGCAAAAGTTTACGGACAAACGAACGGACGAACGAACGGACGACACGCGATCACAAAAGCTCACCTTGTCACTCTGTGACAGGTGAGCTAAAAAAAATAAACAAATTAAATTTTTTTTATTTTTCTTTGAATCAAGAAAAATCTGTATGATTTTCTCTTATATAGCCCAGTTAATAGTCTTTTTCTTGTTGAAAGTCTTTGCGCTGTTGCAGATGACTGGTTAATCATGGGGAGATGACTGTTACTTAATTTAAATGAAAAATTAACTATTAAATTTTTAAAAATTCAATAAAATTAAAATTTCACAAACCTTGATAAAATCCTTTTAGCCACTGGTTTTTATTGTTATCAGCTACTAGTGTGTGAAGTTTCATTGCTGTAAACCCTTTGGTTGCTGAGAAATTCCAAATTAACTATTTTCCATATAGGTGTCGGCCCAGTACAATTTCTCCTTCTTTGCTGTATAGTAAAACAAGCACTTTTGGACATGGATTGTGAATTTCACAACAAAATTGCAACATTGACAGCTCTGTATTTCTGAAGAGTAATATTATCCCAGTCAATATATCACAGAAAAACACCACCATCAACAATGAACTTTTTTGCTACACATCAAAGTATCTAGTCCATGTTTAAATTTCCCACTGATATCTGTCATGGCCGCCTGTCTGGTGTAGTTTTTTAATCCTTCCGCGCAGAGATGTAGTCCTGAAAAACACAGACAAAACAACTGTTAATGACATCAGAAATGACACAAAATGTACACTGTGTCAGTAAATACATTTAGAATTTAACATGTCAAAGTAGGGATGGCTTTAAATTGGGAACTTCAAAATTTCAAAGAACTACTTCCTAGGATACAACGACCCAAAAGTACTTCAATACCGGGGAGACACCTTAACACTAGTATGGTAAGAACCATCAAAGCTGAATGGCTTCCTAAAACAAAGGATTTCTGTAAAACTAGGAAAACATCTTAAAACTGAAAACCTTTAAGGCAGAATATTTCAGTACAGGTATGTCTGGAAGCAAAATCCGCAGAAATTTACAAATCAGAACATGCCTTTGCAATGCTGCATTGTCTTGTTGGAAGTTAGTGATATATGGACCTTCTTGGAACAAAAGGAAAACTCGCGCGTTGATCCTTCGAAGCCAGAACCAGTCTGATATGGTATCAGTCCACTACCAATGATGTAGCCACCAGTTACTGGTGTTGGTTTAATGATTGGATTTATTGAATACTAGCTGTATCCTAGTAGATGGACTGTGGCAGGAATTTTACCAATGTTACGATCTGATATCAAACAACACGAGTGTGCAGGGTCGGCTCTCCAAGGACAAGATGAAGGTGGAAACAGTGGACATCTAAAATAAATACAAGAGGGAAGGTTAACTCTATAACAAAAAGGACACAACAGTATATTTTAATTAAACAAGAGGGCCAAGAAGGCCCTGTATCGCTCACCTGACCTATTGACCTAAAGATCATCAAGATTAACATTCTGACCAGGTTTCATTAAGATCTGGTTATAAATGTGGCCTCTACAGTGTTAACTAGCTTTTCCTTTGATTTGACCTGATAATTATTATTATTATTATACCAGATTTATATAGCGCCCTTTTCATGTTAAACACGTTCAAAGGCGCTTTACAGCAACTGCAGCCGCACTGGGCATGAAATCATCCTCTACTAGTACAGACATAGAGCGATCTGACCAGAGGGACAGAGTGAGATAAAGCCTCCAGAACTCAGAGAGAACTTCTCAGATACAGACGTGTACGGCTAACTTAGCCTAGCTCTTTTCGAATAGACAGTCTGGTTCTTTAACGTGCCCGGTGTATAGCACTGATACACGCAAAGCCGTCTTTCCTGGGAAGAACCAGTACAGGCCTCTAGTTAGGTGGGAGACACTCAAGAGCTAGTCAGAAATTTCCAGTGCCTTGACCGGGATTTGAACCCCGGACCTCTGGATTGACAGTCAAGCGTGTTACCACTAGACCACCGGCCCACCTTCTATGAATTGATGACCTAGTTTTTTTTAACTAACATGAACCAGATTCGAACTGGACCTTGAGATCATTAAGATAAACATTCTGACCATGTTTCATGAAGATACAGTCATAAATGATGTCTCTATAGTGTTAACAAGCTTTTCCTTTGATTTGACCTGGTGACCTAGTTTTTGACCCCAGATGACCCGGCATCTAATTTGTCCAAGATTTTATTGAGGGTAAAATTCTGACCAAGTTTTATTAAAATTTGGGCGACCTCTAGAGTGTTATCAAGCTTTTACTTTGATCTGACCTGGTGACCTAGTTTTTGAACTCAGATGACCCATTATCAAACTCATCCAAGATTTTACTGAGGGTAGTTTCATAAAGACACAGTCATAAATGTGGCCTCTACGTTGTTAACAAGTTTTTCCTTTGATTTGACCTAGTGACCTAGTTTTTGATCCACCTGACCCAGATTTGATCTTGACCTAAAGATCATCAAGATTAACATTCTGACCAAGTTTCAATAAGATATGGTCATAAATGTGGCTCTTCAGTGTTAACTAGCTTTTCCTTTGATTTGCGCTGGTGACCTAGTTTTTGACCCAACATGACCCAGATTCAAACTTGACCTAAAGATCATCACATTAACATTCTGACTAAGGTTCATGAAGATACAGTATTAAATATGGCTTCTACAGTGTAAACAAGCTTTTCTTTGATATGACCTAGTGACCTAGATTTTGACCCCACCTCACCCAAATTTGAACTTGACCTATAGATCGAAAATGTTAACATTCTGATTAAGTTTCATTAAGATATGGTCATAAATGTTGCTTCTACAGTGTTAACTAGCTTTCCCTTTGATTTGACCTGGTGACCTACATTTTAATCCCACATGACTGGACCTTGAGATCATTAAGATAAACATTTTGACCAAGTTTCATGAAGATACAGTCATTAATGACGTCTCTACAGTGTTAACAAGCTTTTCCTTTAATTTGACCTGGTGACATAGTTTTTGACCACAGATGACCCAGCATCACACTCACCCAAGATTTTATGAAGGGTAACATTCTGACCAAGTTTTATTAAGATTGGGCTTAAATTGTGACCTCTTGAGTGTTATCAAGCTTTTTCTTTGATTTAACCTGGTGACCTAGTTTTTTTAACTTAGTTGACTCAATATCGATCTCATCCAAGATTTTACTGAGGGTAACATACTGACCAAGTTCATTAAAATTGGGCCAAAATTGAGACCTCTAGAGTGTTAACAAGCTTTTCCTTTGATTTGATCTGGTGACCTAGTTTTTGACCCCAGATGACCCAATATCAAATTTGTCCAAGATTTTATTGAGGGTAACATTCTGACTAAGTTTCATTAAGATTGGGCCAAAATTGTGACCTCTAGAGTGTAAACAAGCTTTTCCTTTGATTTGACCTCGTGACCTAGTTTCTGACCCCAGATGACCCAATATCAAACCCATCCAAGATTTTATTGAGAGTAACATTCTAACCAAGTTTCATTAAGAGTGGGCCAAAATTGTGACCTCTAGAGGGTTAACAAGCTTTTCCTTTGATTTGACATGGTGACCTAGTTTTTGACCCCATATGACCCAATATCGAACTCCTCCAAGATTTTATTGAGGGTAACATTCTGACCAAGTTTCATTAAGTTTGGGCCAGAATTGTGACCTCTAGAGTGTTAACAGTCAAATTGTTGACAACAGACAACTGACGACAGACGACTGACACTGGGTGATCACTAAAGCTCTCCTTTAAGCACTTTGTGCTCAGGAGAGCTAAAAATGTCTGCATGGGTTTTCCATGTACAATTTTCAGGTAATACCACTAAAATATAGAGAAAAGTATCAAATGCTTTCCTTTTCTTCACTGGTGAAAAGTTATAACAAGAGCTGTCCATAAGACAGCATGCTCGACTTTTCTCAGCGCTTGACTCTGAATTAGAGCTTTGCCAGTAAAAAAAATTCCAAGTTACAAAGGGACATAACTCTGTCAAAATTCAAATCAGAGTTATTGGGATTGTTTCTCCTGGTGTAGACTTTGATAGTAAATAACTATTTTGACTTTCAAGTCAAAAGCTTTAATAGTAACAGATAAAAAGGGGCATAATTATGTCAAAATTCAAATCAGAGTTATGGGGATTGTTTCTCTTTGTGTAGATTTGATGGTAAATAAGTATTTTAAGTTTCAAGTCAAAAGCTTCGATAGTAACAGAGATATTTGACTTTATCAAAAATTTTAACAAAAAATTCTAAGTTAAAAAGGGGCATAATTCTTTCAAATTTTTTTTGAAAGGACCTAACATGCCCCATGCACAAACTCTGTTGTTACTGAATATATAGATTATTGATGTGAATGAGGGAGAATACTCACTTGATTCAAACATGCATAATTAAAAATTTATGTATTGTGGGCCGGTGGCCTTTAATTACAAAAACAAAAATTGTTGACTTGTTGACTTGATCACTTGTGTGAAGTTTCATTCAATTGTGTCAAGGGGATGAGGAGAGATGGTGAGCACAAGATTGTGTTTATGTATACAGTATAGTAACAAAAAACAAAGTGCCGTAACTCTGCAAAACATTTCTCTGAATGAACCTAACATGCCCCATGCACAACTACTGTTGTTACTGATCACTTGTGTGAAGTTTCATTAAATTGTGTAAAAGGGATGAGGAGAGATGGTGCGCACAAGATTGTGTCTATGTATATAGTATATTAACAAAAAACAAAGTCCTGTAACTCTGCATTTTTTTTCTGAAAGAACCCAACATGCACCATCCAAAACTACTGTTGTTACTAATCACTTGTGTGAAGTTTCATCAAATTGTGTCCAGGGGATGAGGAGAGATGGTGCGCACAAGATTGTGTCTACGGATGGACAGATGGACGAACAGACAGACAGACAACCTGAAACCAATATACCCCCCCTTACAACTTTGTTGTTTAGGAGGTACAATTATTAACCACATATATAAAAATACCATAACCATTCCTTCAAGTAAGAACTGCTGGCTTGACTTCATTTGTATAAATGAAAATTGTAGTAAGAAACAAGTACAAGCATAAAGGCAGGAATAAAATAATCCCTGTACTTTTCTACTGTAAAAAACAGACTGACTGATTCTCTGTAAGAATACTGTTAACATAGTTAGACAGCTACTTTATTCCAACAAATTAAATGAACACTTTAATTAATCTTTTTTCATCTGCTGGGTTACTTTATATCTGTGTAACAATAATATTTTTCCACAGACAACCCGAAAAAAATCATTTTCATTAGCTTCACCTGCACATACAGAATACACTATCATACAATTTACCTGTTACGGTTCCAGTAGGTTCAGGAGCAACCACTATACCAATGGTTTGTTTTGGAGAAATCAAACAACTTGGTACCCAGCAGCACGAGGGATCTTTTGGGTCAGGAACCAGTACACAGCCTTGTGGGATAGTAACATGCATTGCAAATCTGCAAAGTGTCATAAATATATAAGATCTTTTAGGGTCTTGTGGCAGCTGAAAGCCATGTCTGGTATGAGAAATTCATTATATAGTGTTGGGTTTAATTTTATAAAGAAATGAAACTGACAAAACAGACTAATGAGCACATACAACTTACCTTTGTCTATATGTGTATATGTTTTTGTTACATTTGCCACACCGACAAACATTGTTACAGCCCTCATACCACGACTGTCCTTCCTGATATGTACTTCTCCATATACACATAGATCTGCAAATATTTGGTACCAAAATATCAAAGTGCATTCTTTATACTACTTTCTATCATTCTAATTATATTTATTTGTTCACAGAAAAAACTAAGACTGTCACAGGAGTGACTAATTATACACCCAAAATATGGCCTTGTAAGAGAAGTAAGCCAATGTCAAAGTTGAACCTCAAAATCAATGCGATCGACTATTCGAAGAATTGATGGAAGTATGGCAATAATCAAAATGTGGCAAAATATAACTATTGATAAATAACTTTCAGGAGTGTAAGTTCAGGAAAGATTTTATCCGTAAGAGAAGATATAAATATGTATTGCATTTTTTCATGGTCTGTTCAACCTGATACTTCAAGTTTTGATGTTTATCCACATGTACTGTGAAATCATTATTTTTGTGGATTTTGTGGTTGAGTCAATCCACGAAATTTAATCCCAACGAACAAGTAAAATTCCCATTCATTTTATGTTCAAAAGTTGAAATCCACGAATTCTTAACCCAATGAAATTGCCATTTTGACCAAAACCACGAAATTTCATGCCCACGAAATTTAATGATTTTACAGTACTCCTTAAAGTTTCTCCGTGGATAAGTATGAAAGTGCTTCACCCTGCATTTGAACAGTATATTACGGGTTGTGTAATTTGTTTTTTTATTTTTGTTATAGGAGGCAATGATGTACATAGCTTTTGTTTTAGATGTATTAGGAAGCATTGAGTTATCAGTGCACCATTTTTTTTTTTTTGGATTTAACGTCGCACTGACACATGATAGGTCATATGGCGACTTTCCAGCTGTAATGGTGGAGGAAGACCCCAGGTGCCCCTCCGTGCATTATTTCATCACAAGCGGGCACCTGGGTAGAACCACCGACCTTATGTCAGCCTGTAGTGTATTTTGTACTTCCATTACTGATTTACCCAGGCAGATGTTGTTGTATTATCTACAAACATGTCAATTGATGAATTGCCTGTGTGTAGTGGAAGGTCATTGATATACAGTATGAATAGTATTGGCCCAAGAACAGAATGATAAAAGTTTCAAAGCCATAATTATGTCAGACAGTTTACACAAAATATTAACTGGTACGAAAAACTTAACCTAGATTTGTAAGCTCAAAGGGGCCATAATTCAGCCAAAATCCTTGAAGTTATGCTCTCTTACCTAAAACTGGACAAGGTAATGGTACACAAGTGTTGAAAGTTTCATAACTTTAAAAGGTTTTGTCAAAATCTGGACTGGTTCAACTAGAGCTATCACTAAAGATGATGAATGTACCCCCCCCTCCCCCCCTCACCGAATGCAATGACACAGTACATTGTAATTTGATGCACACAAGATTGCATAATTATGTGGACTGTATGTATATAGACTGTATGTATACAGTGAAAACAAAGTCCCATAACTATGCAGAATATTTATCTAAAAGAACGTAACATGCATCATGCACAACTAGGGCTGGTACTGATCACTTGTGTGAAGTTTCATTAAATTGTGTGCAAGGGTTCGGAAGATTAGGCGTGCACAAGACTGCATATGCAGACTGTTAGTACATAGTATGTTAACAAGAAACAAAGCCCCATAACTCTGCAATTTTTGTCGTTGAAAGAACCTAACATGCCCCATGCACAACAACTGTTGTTACTGATCACTTGTGTGAAGTTTCAAATTGTGTCAAGGGGATGAGGAGAGATGGTGCGCACAAGACTGTGTCTACGGACAGACAGACGGACAGACAGACAGACAGACAGATAACCTGAAACCAGTATACCCCCCCTTACAACTTTGTTGTCGGGGTGTAAAAAAACACTTCACCAAGGTGTGATGCCGATGCCGACACCATGGTGAGAAAGACAGCTCTACTTATTCTTCAAATAGTCTAGCTGAAAATTTACTACAAAATGTAAAGCATTAGTTTTTGGATCCTTTTCTTACAAACATTATCATGTCATGAAAACACCAATGTTTGCATCAAAACCTATCACCTTAGAGAAATGTCTGGACTTAACCAGAATATTTACCTGGTGAGTATGTCTGTGGTGTAGGTGTTTGTGAACAAGCATTGCATGAGGGTTTCATGCAGCACTTGTTGGCAGGATTCTGAACCATCTTACAGTATGGCTGTGGATCCACATAACATGGGCACCTGTCAAATAATTGGTTTATATTTTAGGATCATTACAATTTTTAACTTCTTTTTTCATTGCCAAACTTTTATTACATGTCAGTAACTAGTAAACTGTTAAATACTAGACAGTAGTAGACAGAACTATTATAGCTTTTGTCCAAAGTTTGACAGGGCTGCTTATCTTGTTTTCTTTCCAAAACTTTCAATGTTGAGAAACTGTTAGTTACTCAAACAGCTGAAGTACAAATTAAACTTACTGTTTTAGTATTTACTGTATGTATACACCATATGATACTCAGCACATTATGCCCCCTACATCCAAATTTCGAGGAAGCATAAAAGGCTGTTACTTTAAAAGTATTTACTGTTCCTGGCACTGGTACTGTACACTGTTTTCATCAATGCATGTACAGATGTACGGACAATCACCTTCTCAAGTAGCATCCTGTTTGTACCGTGAGCCCTTATACTTACAGTAACCTAAATAGAACAAATAATCTTTCTTCACTGTTTCAAGATACTATGTATTTTCGTAAGTATTTAATTGAATATTTTCCCCAAAAAAGAATGACAAGTTTAAGCACAACTTTCTAGGCATAACTGAATGGTTTGTTTATTTTCTTTTTTCACTCAAAATATCACATGGTACAAGAGAATTTACAGATATTGAGAATCTTATATTCTGGCAGTCCTTTCTACTTCTTGATTTTTTAAATTATACAAGCTGGTCCCCAGCTACTTTATGTACCACTCTAACATGACACACATTAATTGCTATATAAGGATATAGCAAACAGCCTATATATGAATCTTTGATAAAATATGGTTGGCTGATAGTATTATATTTTACCCCTATGACTGTAACATAGGAGATTCTACTTCTGTTCCATTACATACATCCAGCACCAAACGGTTGTAAACAACATTTCAAAAACTTAATATAATCGATAAAAACAAGGGGCAGGACGTGAAGTGGTTGCACACTTGGTTCAAGCGAGTGAAATGGTTGCAAACTTACAAAATGGCGGATATTTTCTGAAATCATCGCGTGTTCTCTTGTTTTTTTATCAGGAAAGTGGGTTTCTTGGTATTTTGAACTCTATGGATATTTGCATGCATCAGTTCTATGTCTACGTCACACTCGGTTTTGCATTTCAGCATTGTAGATTTCGAATTCTCGAAGTTATTGAAGTTATAAAATGGTCATGTTCATGTTTTGATATTTGAATTGCGTCGTTTCTTGCCATTTTTTATATTCTAATGATCAAACTAGCCTGTTTTGGGGCCCTTAAACGAGACAAAACAACCAATTGTGAAGAATTCTATAAAGGTTTGGCTCTGCATGTTTTTGGGATAGTGCTATACCCAAATAAATCTTGTTCAAGCTCTTTTTTGTTGCAAAACTTGTACTTCAAGCAATTTCTGTTGCAAACTTTTTCTGAAAAAAAAAAAAAAATAGTGCCCAACTATCAGAGAACGTTTATTGTGCAACTTGTGTACATTTCTTTTCTGTTTAGGGTCGTACATTTTTACAGCATCAAATGGCCCTTTGATATTTTAATATAACTGTTGATAAAAAAAAACCTTATCATGTTTTCATGAAACCTGGTAGGATTAGGGTTAGTGTTCCTAAATACCTGTTTATAGATTCAGCTGTCTAGATTGCAAGCAGAAATAAAATTAAACTTTCAGAGACATTGTCTATAGGTACATTTTGTCTTTTGGATCTTGTCCATCTATACACACTATACAGACAACGACTTTAACATGCAGTTGTTTTCTTTCAGATCTTTTCAGGTCTAGATGCTATGAGCATCAGACGCTATTATGACCCGAGAGCATGAACATGAATCTTCATTAGTTGAACAAACTACGCTAGCATGTATATCAGAAATAACCGTTAGGTAAGTGTTATTGGTATCAAAGACAATTTATAAAATTTTGTAAGCCTATTCTTATTTTCTATTCCTATTCTGAACCAACAATTTTAGCAACCTAAAGTCAGATACATTTTTTGCGTAATATTATAGTACACACAAGCAATGTTGGTTACCAACCAGTAACGAAAAGTAAATTAATTGCAGTGCCATAATACAGAAGACATATAAGTATTGCTACAGAAATGAATGGCAAGGACAAACATTGAAATGCCGTTTACTTGCAAAATTTATTTTAATTGTTAGAAACAAAACAAAAGTGTCAAGTGCAACAGTGTATAATGTTGAATGTTCAGTTCTTTATATTATGTATCGTTTATTTTGCATTACATTGCAATATATTACACAAATTACCAGTGTTACTTTTTATTGCAGAGACCACGAGTTTAACAGAAGGAAAGGAAGCGTACCAAAGTATGGAACATTAAGAAAATTGAATGATATATCAAGAGGTGTTCGACCAGTTAAGTCACATTACAGAGTTGACGAGTCCACTAAGACTATATTTTGAGCGAACTCACAAATTAAAATACAGCGCAACAGTTTTGCTGTAAACAGTGGATTGAAATTGATAAACTATAACAAGAAAATGTTTGGCTGCGATTAAATCCGTCTTCTCTGAAAATGAACAAACATACCGTAAAAACTCGAATATATCATGCTAGCATGTATATTACGCACCCCCATCTTGTAACAAAATCTTGGGAAAAGTGCTTACATTGGAATATATCACGCACTGAAAAATCAGTCAAAAACGTTGTTTACAAAGTCGAAAGTGGCCATTAGCGGCATGCGTAAAAACGATTTCTCGTGAAAATCGCAATAGCTGCATAATCAGTTACAGACAACAGTGACAATCACTGACAGACAAATTCTTTCTAAAGTATTTGAGAACTTTCTCAAGCTGTCAACACTTTAGTACACTTTAACAGACGTGCGAACAAACATCTCATAATTATGGGCACATCAAACGAGAAAATCTAATTAGCGTGTTTGTTTAACAATGTACGAGCTGCTGTATTGATCAGTAATAATTTGCTGGAAATAAAGAAATAACAAATGATTGGTTTTAATTGCAATTTATTTGAGCATCCTTGAAAGATAATGATTTTAATGATCAAACACCTACAACCAGGAACCGCGAAATTTTGTATTTTGCCTAATTATTAAACTGACACATTATCAGTTGCTCTGGATATGTACGATACTTATTAATTAAATTTACAAATACAAAAAATTTAAACTCACAAATAAAATCAACTTTACCATATATCATCAGAGGTTCTGTTCCGTACGTGTTTTGAGACCCGCCCAATAAAACGCTCTTCAACAGGAGATTAAAAAAGCACGGCCCAAAATGTAAACACATGACATTTGACAAAATTGTCCAATTTTTGCCGATAATTTCGGGTTTTCAAGCTGGAAAAAAATGTCTGAAGCCCTACCATGGTATATATTACGCATCCCTTTGAGAAAATGAAAAAAAAAACAGTAAAAAACCTGTGTCATATATTCGAGTTTTTACGGTAATTATGATGTTTTCTGTTGATTGCCACCACAAAAAATGCCAACTCCACTGTTTTCAATTTTGCCATAATAAAGTTGCTTGTGTCCAAGATCACATCTTTTTGGATACCGTGCAACTTGGGTTTTGCTTTGGCCGAAGTTGTTTGTGGTACTTCTTCTTTCTGTTTAAAACCATTCAATTTTCCAATCAGAAACTTTAAACGACAAAATTAAGCATGTGATAAAATGATGGGAACTACATTCATGTATCAGCAGATGTTACACTGTAACATAGATGAGTTAAACATTTTATCTCAGTTTTACTCTCATTGTACATCGTCCATGTGTTTTAGTGTTAGTATCGAAATATTTAGTTTTGACACACTGTAGTATGACTTATAAGATATTCAAAGACGGCAATTTAGGTTTCAGAAACAGTATGAACTATGCCGCATGTCCTTAAATGGGTATTTTACATGTATCTTATCACCAACACTCAATAGCCTTGTTTCGTATTATGATCATGTTATATCGACACAAGACTGCGCAGTGGATGAACAACTACTATAACTTCTAATGAGTTCAAAACATTTTGCATCATAATCATATCTTAAGACTGGGATATATTTTTGTACATTTAATCTAGAAATGAAACATAACGTATGCATTTATGTCATTATGTTATTACATCACTGTTGAATATAAATGTGTTGTTTTTTCTATCAAAACTACATGTACTAATATTTTACGAAAAATAGTTTTTATGAACAAATCATGTTTGTTGTTTCATGTGACGACAAATGCGTTGAAGCACAAAACTGTGAACGGGATTTCTTTTCGCTAATACCACATTCCAGTGGAGAATTCACATCGCTGTCACAGTTTTGCGTTTTTGCCTGAAAATTAAATTGAACAAGGAAATACAATACTGTAGATTTCAGTTCGATTGAAATTAAAACATAAGTTTGCTATATATTAGTTCGATTATAATATTTCTTTTATGTAAAATATCTTAAACAAATTTTCTTCAATTATAAATACAGGTCAATGGAGATGGGAACTTAGAATTGGGACTAAGAATTGAGTCAAGAACTTATCAGATTAACCGCTTAGCATTAAGTAATTTCTTGGGCAAGATACACACAAGGCTAGTGCACGCCATAGCAAAACATCGACCATATTATTTCACTGATTGTCCAAAATCACAAAAAGCTAAAAATAAGTCTCTGTTTTGTGCCCAAACGTCGTTATACGTGATTAGAAATAGAATTATAAAATTTCGCGCTATCTGCTGCAACTTTGAGGAAATGTTTTATTTGTCTCTTCAACCAGTTGCACAATAAACATTCTCTGAGAGTTGGACACTATTTTTTTCCAAAAAAAGTTTGCAACAGAAATTGCCTGAAGTACAAGTTTGCAACAAAAACTAGCTTAAACAAGATTTATTTGGGTATAGCACTATCCCGAAAACATGCAGAGCCAAACGTTTATAGAATTCTTCACAATTAGTTGTTTTGTCTCATTTAAGGGCCCCAAAACAGGCTAGTTTGATCATTAGAATGTTAAAAACGGCAGGAAACAACATAATTTAAATTTCAAAACATGGACATGACCATTTTATAATTTCAATAACTTCGAGAAATCTACAACGCTGAAACGCAAAACCGAGTGTGATGTAGACATAGAACTGATGCATGCAATGCTGAAACGCAAAACTGAGTGTGACGTAGACATAGAACTGACGCATGCACATATCCATAGAGTTCAAAATACCACAGAAACCCATTTACCCGATAAAAAAACAAGCGAACACGCGATGATTTCAGAAAATATTCGCCATTTTGTAAGTTTGCAACCATTTTGCTCGCTTGAACCAAGTGTGCAACCACCTCACGTCCTGCCCCTTGAAAAAGTCGTACTGACTTATGTGCAGGGCCATAAAACACGTTTTGATCTTTACAAACTAATTAGCTCAGTTATGATTCAGCACAGTGATGTCATAAAAGAATGACAAAGTATGATGTCATAATGATGTGACATCACACAAAAGTTAAGCTCCCAACACTTGGGTCAAATAACAAAAGTTGATGATTCTGTTGATAAATAGTTTGCGAGCTGTTAGATTGTTAGTTTATAAATACTTCTCAAAATTATGTTAAAACAAGAGAACCATGATGGTCCTGAATCGCTCACCTCTTCCCACATGACCAAGTTTTGAGTATGACGTCGTTTTTTCTATTATTTGACATAGTGACCTAGTTTTTGAGTTCATGTGACCCAGTTTTGAACTTGACCTAGATATTATCAAGATAAAAATTCAGACCAATTTTCATGCAGATCCATTGAAAAATATGGTCTCTAGGTTTCTCTATTATTTGACCTATTGACCTAGTTTTCGAAGGTATGTGACCCTGTTTTGAACTTTATCTAGATATCATCAAGGTGAACATTCTCACTAATTTTCATGAAGATCTCATGAAAAATATGGCCTCTAGAGAGGTCACAAGGTTTTTCTATTTTTATACCTACTGGCCTAGTTTTTGACCGCACATGACCCAGTTTCGAAACTGACCTAGATATCATCAAGGTGAACATTCAGATAAATTTTCATGGAGATCCATTGAAAAATATGGCCTCTAGAGAGGTCAAAAGATATTAATAATTTTAGACCTACTGACCTAGTTTTTGACCGCAGTTGACTCAGTTTCAAACTTGACCTAGATATCATCAAGATGAACATTCAGACCAACTTTCATACAGATCCCATGAAAAGTATGGCCTCTAGAGAGGTCACGAGGTTTTTCTATTAATTGACCTACTGACCTAGTTTTTTATGGCACGTGACCCAGTTTCAAACTTGACCTAGATATCATCAAGGTGAACATTCTGACCAATTTTTATAGAGATCCATTCACAAGTATGGCCTCTAGAGAGGTCACAAGGTTTTTCTATTTTTAGACCTACTGACCTAGTTTTTGATCGCACATGACCCTGTTTCGAACTTGACCTAGATATCATCAAGATGAACATTCAGACCAATTTTCATACAGATCCAATGAAAAATATGGCCTCTAGAGAGGTCACAAGGTTTTTCTATTATTTGACCTACTGACCTAGTTTTTGATGGCACGTGACCCACTTTCGAACTTGACCTAGATATCATCAAGATGAACATTCAGATTAATTTTCATACAGATCCCATGAAAAATATGGCCTCTAGAGAGGTCAAAAGGTTTTTCTATTATTTGACCTACTGACCTAGTTTTTGATAGCACGTGACCCACTTTCGAACTTGACCTAGATATCATCAAGGTGAACGTTCTGACCAATTTTCATGAAGATGTCATGAAATATATGGCCTCTAGAGAGGTCACAAGGTTTTTCTATTTTTAGACCTACTGACCTAGATTTTGACCGCACGTGACCCAGTTTCGAACTTGACCTAGATATCACCAAGATGAACATTCAGACCAACTTTCATACAGATCCCATGAAAAATATGGTCTTTAGAGAGGTCACAAGGTTTTTCTATTAATTGACCTACTGACCTAGTTTTTGACGGCACGTGAACGATTTTCGAACTTGACCTAGATATCATCAAGGTGAACGTTCTGACCAATTTTCATGAAGATCTTGTGAAATATATGGCCTCTAGAGAGGTCACAAGGTTTTTCTATTTTTAGACCTACTGACCTAGTTTTTGAAGGCACGTGACCCAGTTTCGAACTTGACCTAGATATCTTCAAGATGAACATTCTGACTAACTTTCATAAAGATCCCATGAAAAATGTGACCTCTGGAGTGGTCACAAGGTTTTTCTATTTTTAGACCTACTGACCTAGTTTTTGACCGCACATGACCCAGTTTCGAACTTGACCTAGATATCATCAAGATGAACATTCTGACCAACTTTCATGAAGATCCCATGAAAAATGTGACCTCTAGAGTGGTCACAAGGTTTTTCTATTTTTAGACCTACTGACCTAGTTTTTGACCGCACGTGACCCAGTTTCGAACTTGACCTAGATATCATCAAGATAAACATTCTGACCAACTTTCATAAAGATCCCATGAAAAATGTGACCTCTAGAGTGGTCACAAGCAAAAGTTTACGGACGGACGCACGGACGGACGACGGACACCGCGCGATCACAAAAGCTCACCTTGTCACTTTGTGACAGGTGAGCTAAAAACTAGTTTCTATAAGTTCGGTTGGCTATGCAACACTTTTTAACCACGGGGGTAAATTGTAACAGCATGTGATCCGAATGACGTATTACGCTGAAAATGTAATATTGTAAAATGCAAATAATTTGCGTTGTTAGAATCGAAATAATTTGTGTTGTTAGAATCGAAATAATAAGCATATTTCAATAATTTTATCAGTTAATAAAATATGGACAGTCGTTTGGATGCAAATAATTAAATCACTTGTGCTATGCACTTGTGATTTAATTATGATGCATCCAAACTCCTGCCCATATTTTATAAACTGATAAAATATTGGAACAGATTTATTATTTCTTAAGTAAGAAGTAATATTTACCTATGTTTGCAGACATGGCTTCAATTTTGGGTCCAACAATGGGCTTCCCACACTGTAGGTGCTGGTCTTCAGGACGGTATTGCTGTTGAACTAGGTGTTTAGCTGGAATATCCAGGAATCGGGCTGGAATAGCTATTTGGTGTTGGGCCCGAATACCCTTATGGTGTCAGGCTGGAACATCTATTTGGTGTTGGGCCAGAATACCTTTTGGTGCCTGGGATACCAGCGGAGAAAATGGTGTTGGTGTTTTACTGAAGACACAGACAGGACAGAGGCAACATATATCTGACACATTTCTCTGCATGGTACTCTGGAGTGGAACAATCGGGAACCCTGCACACCTGAAGTATAATAATAATACAGTCAAACCTGTGTTAAGCAGTCAACAAAGGGTACAACACAATCTGGCTGCTTAAGACAGGTGGCTGCTTAATTGATATTAGAACAGAAAGTCAACTTAAAAGTAAGCTGACTGGCTCCTTAAGTCAAGTGACTTCTTGATATAGGTTGCTGGTAAGGCAAGTTCAACTGTAAACATGTATCTTTATCAATCAAGGCTGCAGAACAGATTTTTCTTCATAATGAATGACATTATACCAAATAACCAAACTGGTGAATAATATAGTAGTGGCAACTTGACCGCAATGGTTGACCTTAGGCTGATTATTCATATCGATTATTTCATTGTAGAAATAAGGGGTGCTTAGGGTGACCCAGTTTATATTGTCGGAATCTCACGACTCTCTGACCAGTTCATATCTAGGTGTGAAGAAAACCTTGAAAAGAATAAGACAGAAATTTTTCTTTTACGGTGTGCGTGATGCTGTGGAGAAGTGGTGTTGAAAATGTAGTGTATGTGCATCTAGAACAAGAGCTGTCACAGGAGACAGCGCGCTTGACTATTTCGATGCTGGATAGTGAAACTGGGCACATCTGAGGAAACTAGAGCTGTCACTGGAGTGTTTAATGACTCCAACTGTGGATGAAGATATTGCACAATAGCCTGTGTCTATGTCAAAAATATCAACTTAAAGTAATAAGAGAGGTAAAGATAAAATGTATCAGAACACTATATAAGTATATCCTAAGCAAAAAGGGGCATAATTCATTAAATATTGATGTCAGAGTTATGCAGCTTGTGTCATACAGTGTGGGTGATGATGTTGAACAACTATTTTAAGTTTGAATCAAATCCATTCAGTAATAACAGACAGAGTGAAAGTGCATCAAAACTTTAACCTAAAATTCTAAGTAAAAAGAGGGAATAATTAATGAAAAATTGGTGCCAGAGTTATGCACCTTGCGTCATATGGTGTGGGTGATGATGTTGAACAACTATTTTAAGTTTGAATCAAATCTATTCAGTAATAACAGAGATAGAGTGAAAGTGCATAAAACTTTAACCTGAAATTCTAAGTAAAAAGGGGAATAATTCATGAAAAATTGTGCCAGAGTTATGTCTCTTGTGTCATATGATGTGGGTGATGATGTTGAACAACTATTTTAAGTTTGAATCAAATCCATTCAGTAATAACAGAGATAGAGGGAAAGTGCACCAAAACTTTAACCTGAAATTCTAAGTAAAAAGGGGGAATAACTCATGAAAAAATGGTGCCAGAGTTATGCACTTTGTGTTATATGATGTGGGTGATGATGCTGAACAACTATTTTAAGTTTGAATCAAATCCATTCAGTAATAACAGAGATAGAGGGAAAGTGCACCAAAACTTTAACCTGAAATTCTAAGTAAAAAGGGGGAATAATTCATGAAAAAATGGTGCCAGAGTTATGCACTTTGTGTCATATGATGTGGGTGATGATGCTGAACAACTATTTTAAGTTTGAATCAAATCCATTCAGTAATAACAGACAGAGTGAAAGTGCATCAAAACTTTAACCTAAAATTCTAAGTAAAAAGAGGGAATAATTAATGAAAAATTGGTGCCAGAGTTATGCACCTTGCGTCATATGGTGTGGGTGATGATGTTGAACAACTATTTTAAGTTTGAATCAAATCCATTCAGTAATAACAGAGATAGAGTGAAAGTGCATAAAACTTTAACCTGAAATTCTAAGTAAAAAGGGGAATAATTCATGAAAAATTGTGCCTGAGTTATGTCTCTTGTGTCATATGATGTGGCTGATGATACTGAACAACTATTTTAAGTTTGAATCAAATCCATTCAGTAATAACAGAGATAGAGGGAAAGTGCACCAAAACTTTAACCTGAAATTCTAAGTAAAAAGGGGGAATAATTCATGAAAAAATGGTGCCAGAGTTATGCACTTTGTGTCATATGATGTGGGTGATGATGCTGAACAACTATTTTAAGTTTGAATCAAATCCATTCAGTAATAACAGAGATAGAGGGAAAGTGCACCAAAACTTTAACCTGAAATTCTAAGTAAAAAGGGGGAATAATTCATGAAAAAATGGTGCCAGAGTTATGCACTTTGTGTCATATGATGTGGGTGATGATGCTGAACAACTATTTTAAGTTTGAATCAAATCCATTCAGTAATAACAGAGATAGAGTGAAAGTGCATCAAAACTTTAACCTGAAAATCTAAGTGAAAAGGGGGGATAATTCATGAAATATTGGTGCCAGAGTTATGTCAGATGATGTGGATGATGATGTGGAATAAGTATTTCAAGTTTGAATCAAATCCATCAAGTAATTACAGAGATAAGTTGAAAAAAGAGAAAGTGCACCAAAACTTTAACCAAGGTGGGGACGCGGAAAGACGCCGACGCCGACGCTGGGGCGAGTAGGATAGCTCTCCTTATACTTCGTATAGTCGAGCTAAAAATGCCAAAAACTAAATTTAAGGCCCCTATGAAACAGTTCACCTCTGGTGCTAAATGGGAAGGAGTAGCTATAGATTTTGTAGGCCCACCTGTAAACTGCGAACAATAATCAGTATTTAATGGTAGTATCAGATTATTTTACGAAATGGACAGAGGCAGAGCTCATTACTGAATTTTAGCAACAGTTACAGTCGCTAACACGTTAACTGAACAAGAGGGCCATGATGGCCCTGTACTGCTCACCTGACCTTTTGACCTAAAGATCATCAAGATAGTTTCATTATGATATGGTCATAAATGTGGCCTCTAAAGTGTTAACTTTTTCTTTGATTTGACCTGGTGACCTAGTTTTTGACCCCACATGACCCAGATTCAAACTTGACCTAAAGATCATCAAGATTAACATTCTAAGTTTCAGGAAGATACAGTCATAAATGTGGCCTCTTAGAGTGTTAACAAGCTTTTCCTTTCATTTGACCTGGTGACCTAGTTTTTGACTCCACCTGACCCAGATTTGAACTTGACCTATAGATCACCAAGATTAACATTCTGACCAAGTTTCATTAAGATATGGTCATAAATGTGGCCTCTAGAGTGTTAACTAGCTTTTCCTTTGATTTGACCTTGTGACCTACTTTTTGACCCTACATGACCCAGATTCAAACTGGACTTTAAGATCATCATGATTAACAGTCTGACCAAGTTTCATGAAGATATAGTCATAAATGTGGCCTCTATAGTGTTAAAAAGCTTTTCCTTTGATTTGCCCTGATGACCTAGATTTTGACCCTAGATGACCCAATATCAAAATCATCCAAGATTTTATTCAGGGTAACATTCTGACCAAGTTTCATTAAGATTAGGTCAAAATTGTGACCTCTAGAGTGTTAAGTTTTTCCTTTGATTTGACCTGGTGACCTAGTTTTTAACCCTAGATGACCCAATATCAAACTTTTTTTTCCAAGATTTCATTAAGGGTAACATTCTGACCAAGTTTCATTAAGATTGGGTCAAAATTTTGACCTCTAGAGTGTTAACAAGCTTTTCCTTCGATTTGACCAGGTGACCTAGTTTCTGACCCCAGATGACCCAATATCGAACTCGTCCAAGATTTTATTGGGGGTAACATTCTGACCAAGTTTCATTAAGATTGGGTCAAAATTGTGACCTCTAGAGTGTTAACAGTCAAATTGTTGACGACTGACGACGGACACAGGGGGATCACAAAAGCTCACCAAAAATGTATTTTCAAGGTTTGGCATACCCCTTCCTATTCATACCGATCAAGGAGCGCAATTTCAGTCAAATTTGTTTCAAGAGTTATGTAAACTTCTAGGTATTCTAGAAATACCCCATTTCGACCGCCGAGTTCAGGTTTTATTGTGCGTGTAAACAGAAGTATTCTCGACATGCTAACAGTATTTGTGTCCGAGCACGGAAATGACTGGGACAAGTATGTACCTTTATGTTTAATGGCCCATTGTAGTTCTATACATGAAGCCATTGGTGTCACACCTGCAACTATGGTCTTTGGCTCTGAAATAAGGCTCCCAATTGACCTTGTCTTTGGACAGCCTGAATTAGAAAATGCTGAAACGAAACTAAAATATGGTTCTAATTATATAAATGCCTTGGAAAGTAGAATAGTAGAAATACATGAATATGCTAGGAACAAGCTTAAAGTCTCTAGTGAGGTCATGAAAAAGAAATATGACCTCGATACTAACTTTCAACAGTATGATGTAGGTGATCAGGTGTGGTATTATAACCCACAAAGGAAAGTCAGCCAAGTAGTCGGCCAAGTAGTAAATTCACGAGACTGTGGAAGGGTCCCTATACAGTCTTAACAAAAATTAGTAGCATTTTGTACCGTATTCAAGGGTTACGTCAGAAACCTCGTGTAGTACATCATGACAAGCTAAAACCATATGTCTGCAGAGCATAGCAAGGTTGTGTTATACAGTTAATGTAACAAACTGATAACAGCTTGTCCTTTTTTTAGTTTTCATGAATCTATTTGAAGTTGCAACATTATGCAGAAAAACATAAGTTATGTGCAAAATTACTATTCATTCTACAGCCATCCTGTGTCAAAAGAGGGTATAACTCATGTAATACTTGTGTCATACTTATGGCCCTTGTATAAAATGATGTGGCTGATGATGGATGTGGTCAAAATGCACAAAAAATAACCTGAAATTCTAAGTAAAAAAGGGGCATGATTCTATTAATATTGGTGCCAGAGTTATGAACCTTGTGTCAAATGGGTGATGATGTGGAACAACCATTTTAAGTTTGAATCAAATCTATTTAATAAAAACTGAGATAGAGTGAAAGTGCACAGTAACTTTAACCTGAAATTCTAAGTAAACGGGTAGAGGTAATTCATCAAATATTGGTCAAGAGTTATGGCCCGTGTGCCAGATGATGTGGGTGATGATGAGGATTAATTTTTAAGTTTGAAGCAAATCCATCATGTGCATCAAAACTTTAACTAAAGTATAAACGTGGAAGGACGGCAAAATATAGCTATGTAAAGCTAAAAATGTCACTGAAAATGGTGCCTATATAGAACATATTTACAAAACTTACATTCTGGTATTGATGATACAGTTGACAGTGATGGTGGGAAAGAATGTGGATCCTGAAGGTGTTGAAACCCCTACTGCATACTAATAGTGGAACCAGCCAGTGTTGGGGAAATTGTCATTTCTGATGGTTGTAAAGATAAAGGAAATACTGTTAATCCTGTAGGTGGTGATGCTCACCCATCAGTAACAACACCTGTTGGTGGTGTAAAGAAGCCAGTAGTATCATTGGCTGTATGGGTAACATGGGTAACAAGAGCTGTCCGCAAAACAGCCCACTCCACTATCTGGTGATATGGCAGTTAAACTAACCTAAGTATAACACCTTGGTGGCCTTGACCTTGAATATAATGGGCCCAGCCCCTGCACAGATTTTGTTTGTATGCTGGACAATGTTAATGTGAACTTACAGTAAGATATAAGCAATAGTAAAGATATGACAGAAAACCAAATTTTGCCAAAAAACTTTAACCTTAAAAATAACCCAAGTATAACACCTTGGTGACCTTGACTTTGGGTATAATGGGCCCAGCCCCTGCACATACTTTGTTTGCATGCTAATAATTGTAATGTGAAGTTTCTTTAATAAATAAGCAATAGTAACAAAGAAAAACAAAGGTTGCTGAAAAACTTTAACCAAGAAAGCTCATTCCGATGCCGGGGCGAGTAGAAAAGCACCCCTATTCTCCGAATAGTGGAGCTAAAAATACAGTTTGGTTCCTTGCAGCATAATGTGCCACTTGGGCTAGGTACCAAAGTACATTCTGCAGAGCTGGAAAACTGGTTCAACTGATAAACAAACTGATCATAGAAATTATTAAATATCATAACTGCAAATGTCTGTCAAGTAATGTCACATACAACACCATCTCAATTTTTCATATATATTGCAATAAGTCCCTGACATTTTATTATTTACAAGGCAGTCTGAAAGACAGCTAAGTCCCCCGCCATTGTTACGGATAGTGAAAGGGTAAACCTTTGACCTTGAGCTATGACTTTGACCTTGAACTGACATGGCTGACTCATGAATTCTGCACACCGTCTTGATGAGGTGATCATTTGACCCAAGTTTCATGAAAATCCTTCAAGGAGTTTAGGAGACAGAGAGTTCAAACCTTTGACCTTGAGTTGTGACCTTGAGTTGAAATAGCTGAATCATGAGTTCTCTATAAGGTGATCATTTGCCCGAAGTATGATGAAAATCCTTCAAGGGGTTTAGGAGATACAGAGTGAACACAAAATGGAAGGCTCAAACCATTGATCCTAAGTTGTGACCTTGACCTTGAGCCAACATGACTGACTCAAGAGTTCTGCACATCATCTTGATAAGGTAATCATTTGACCCAAGTTTCATGAAAATCCTTCAAGGGGTTTAGAAGGTACGGAGCAGACACAAAATGGAAAGCTCAAAACCTTTGATCCTAAGTTGTAACCTTGACCAGCCACGGCTGCCTCAAAGTTCTACACATAGTCTTGATGGGGTGATTGTTTGACCCAGGTTTCATATGAATCCTTCAAGGGGATTAGAAAATACAGAGCGGACACAAAATGGAAGGCTCAAACCTTTGACCCCGAGTTGTGACCTTGAACTTGAACCAACATGGCTGACTCATGAGTTCTGCACATCGTCTTGATAAGGTAATCATTTGACCCAAATTTCATGAAATCCTTCAAGGGGTTTAGTAGATACAGAGCAAAATGGAAAGCTCGAACCTTTGACCTTAAGTTGTGACCTTGACCTTGGGCCGCCACAGCTGACTCATAAGCTCTGCACACTGTCTTGATGAGGCAATCATTTGACCAAAGTTTTATAAAATTCCTTCAAGGGATTTAGGAGATACAGAGCGGATACAAAATAGAAGGCTAAAACCTATGACCTTGAGCTGTGACCTTGACCTTGAGCCAACATGGCTGACTCATGAGTTCTGCACATCGACTTGATATGGTAATCATTTGAACCAAGTTTCATGAAAATCCTTCAAGGGGTTAAGGAGATACAGAGCAAAATGGAAGGCTCAAACCTTTGACCCTAAGTTGTGACCTTGACCTTGGGCTGCCACAGCTGACTCATAAGCTCTGCACATTGTCATGATAAGGCAATCATTTGACTCAAGTTTTATAAAATTCCTTCAAGGGCTTTAGGTGATACAGAGCGGACACGAAACAGAAGGCTAAAACCTATGACCTTGAGCTGTGACCTTGACCTTGAGCCAACATGGCTGACTCATGAGTTCTGCACATCGTCTTGAGGTGATCATTTGACCCAAGTTTCATGAAAATCCTTCAAGGGGTTAAGGAGATATGGAGCAGACATGAAAGTGTTATGGACGAACGGACTGACAGCAGGACAGATGGAGACAATTCCTATAACCCATCCAACACTCGTGGCAGGGGATGAAAAAGGCCGATATTTCTTATTACATCATAATATGTCAATCTTGACTACATGTTCAATTGACTAAATGAGAAACATAAACTTGTCATTACACATGTAAGCACACTTCTGAAACAATTGAAGATACTATTCTTTAAGTAAACATGACTTTTATAAAAATATTATCTCATTGCCAATTGAAAAGTTTTACCAAGTTTGTAGTTACAATTAATGTTTATAAGAAAGTAGTTCTGGAATTATTTTAATTACAATATCATAGGAATTTTTGCGGTCTCTGTGTTGGTACTGTAGTAATGAGCAGAAGTCCTGGTCCCTTTGTTGTTAGGGGAGATGGTGTGGGGCTACAGGATACCTTACCAGCCGACAGTTTGATGGCAAGTTCACATGTGGTGGGCATCTGAAATGAAACATAAAATTACATATGGTACGGGAGATAAGACCTTGCAACATTATGGAAGTTACTTGGTCCAAATCAGTTAATGTAACTTTACACAAGTTTATTTCTCTGTGGCCAAATACTACATACAATTTGCCAACAACATATGCCAAAGAAAAGTGGGGGTTCATTTTCTTTTCTGTCTACTAAAACATATTAAAAAAGATTGTTTTCAAAATTTACCAACCAATTCAACATGGGCTAAAAGGATGAACTTTAAAAATTCCTAATAGTTACAGAGGCTGCAACTTTAAGTTCAGATATTTGTAAATTTAGGAATATTCCGAAGATTTTGTTCACTCTCCTAGTTTCCATTGAACACATTTCAAATTTATTTCAGCAATTTGTTTATTCAGATGACTACAAAATTTCAAACAGATTCAAAACAAAAATACGCAATATAAATGTATGTCACTTACAAAATTTAATGAAACATGTAACAAAAACAGAATGAAAGTTGTGTTAAAATGCAAGTATATTTTCCTAAAAAGGTCTTATTCATTATAGTGTCACCCCGCTTGACTTATGAGACACCTTAATTGTGCGTACCAATTACCTCCCAACTCCTACCACTATGCCAGGCGCTAGGCGGATAGAAGTCGGTAACCATTCATTTAACTAGCTCGCTGTTCACGAACAGGCCTTTTCAGAATGAGTCCCATGACAAACACTCCCCTGACAAACGCTCTCCATGGGGCTCGAACCTTCGACCTCCCGATCCCGAGGTGGACGCCTTAACCACTGGGCCTGTGACCTATATTGTCATCAACACACTCAGAAGTCCATTCCCATTTCTCAGTGCAGTTTGTACTTATGACCTTTGAACTCCCAGAATTCTAAAAATAAAATGCATTATCATACAATATGCCATAAAAACAAAATATTTATCCACAACGAGCATTTTTGGGGATGTTTCAATATAATACTATGAGCAAAATTTTGTAATTGACAAAGTGGTCGAATGTATCATCAGTCAACATTTGTACAGTACAAGGCACACATTTTAAAGAAAAAAAACAACAAAAAACTTAATTAATTAAAATATTTAAGAACAGAGGATGGGACGTAATAAATAAGAAGGCACCATTTCTTTGATATTTCTTTACATAAACTGAAAAATAAAGCATTTAATTATGAAAATAGGCCACTCAAAGCTAAATCTGCGGTTCTAGTGCCAGTGCCCGCAGTGCGCATTGTTTGCAGTATTTAGTAATACGACATGTGCGCATATGTCACCCACAACTTCCGTTTTGTTGAAATTTTGATGCATCTGCTGATTTACGATAAAACCGTGATGCCACACAGAGTGTTCAAAAGATTACATTAATAATTACATGTAAAATAGTGATAATTCGGTGTCTGTGCTGATATCTCTCGCAGGATTCTGAAAGGAGCTCATCAAGAAACAACATGTGGTATGATCAGTCAGAGGTATAACTGTTTTAAGTTATGTAACCTATTTCAGTTACTTTTTCAAGCATTTTATAACCTGTTTTAGTTATAAAAATATAGTTAACTTAGATAAGTTATTCAAAAAAATTATTTTTGCTGTTCTCACAAAGTGGCCTTTAAAGTGTAATTAGTAGCAAACTCTGGTTAATTAAATTCTCTTTTAGTCTGATCTTGACCTGATAAGCATAATGGGATGTTAAGAGTTTTATAGCTTTAAAACTTCTGTGTAAAACTTTATCAGCCTTGCATAAAAAATTTTACTGCATAGCTGGAAAGATAAAAGTTCAAGGATTCAGGAAATAATTGCATTAGTCTCATTCACAATGAGGAATTGGCACAGGAGGGCTTTGTAATATTTTATGATAGATGAAATGATAGACTGGAAGCTCTAGAAATTGTGAGAAATGCAGTAAACATGTGAATGAATACAGAATATATATTTTGTAAATTGTTTGGTGATGCTAATTGTTGATTTATTATGGGCTTATCAGGGATTTACCTAAGGTTTAACAGCTAATTATCAACACCACTCTCCTACTAGCCAGTGTATTGCTATTGTAAATACTGCCTAGAGTTAAGCTGCAGTTTATTTGTTTACCTTGAACAGACCACTTGACTCTTTAAACTGCCATAACTTGAAACAGTTACACTCCTGACTGATAATAAATAATTAGCACCAATTATCTCTATCTATCTATCTATTTATACTGCAGCACTCCTCTTTGCGAGTATTATGTCAGCTGCGCGCCTGTACAAGAAGTTCAAAAGCAGATTCGATAGGAGGATTACAGTTGATAGTGTTAATTAAAGCGCTGAAAGCACAGAAAGGTTGAAACCTTTCGAAAAAAATGTGGTTCTGGTAAGAAGTTAGTTCAGTAACATTAAATTTGCACAGGGCGCCTTTCAATATTTAGACGTTCAACATGTCCCTTTGTCAAGTTTAACTGAATGACAGCCATTTACATAGCAAAAAATTCAACCTTATTTTATTGAGGTGTAACGTAGGAAAACTCTCAAACACGTAATATATTGGTTTACCGTAATTTAAACTGCGCCAGGAATTACTTCCCCTACACATAGCACAGACTATTCTATCGTAATTTAATCAAATATCATGAACAATACAGCGCACTAGTAAAAAAAAAAAGCGGCCATTATTTAACGCACTTGTACCGCCGAATGCATGTAGACTAGATTTTAAACCGCTTTTATATGAACTCATAACTTAATGAAATAAATTTTAATTTAACACAACCAATAAATGCTGGTTGCACTCATCAGTTATATTCATATGCACACTACACAGACAATACCTTAGTAAAGGGCAGCATTTTTTTTTTATAAAATCCGACCATGATAATACCTTGCGTCTAAAATCATTTTTTATAATAAAGAAAATTGGACAGTTTCGTGTTGTGATGCAAAAGCAAATGCATGTAAATTTCACTTTCAAAGTGAGGACAGGTCTTCCCTAATTTCAGTAAGACAGCATGTTCAATGGATGTGTAAAATAGGTTTTCTTTGTCCGTTGTTGGTATTTACCTATCACATTTTAGTCACTTCCACCGTGAACTTGTAAAATCTTCCACAAGATATTTTGCGGAAAGGTCTACCGGGAAATTTATAAAAACTTCGATAAAACATCGGACTATATGAATTGTCAAAATCGTAAAATATTAAAGTCCGACGTTTACTTATCGAACTAGTAAGAAGTGTGTATATAACCTTCACTTTCACAGGGGCTGGTATTTAAGGCATGAAGGTAGTTATTCACCGGATATGCCACCACGGTCTACTCGAATTTAGTCCATATAAATAGATTTTTCCCGACTAGTAAAACCTATTTTCATGTCAAATATCAGCTTTATTTATGCTTGTTTGTAAGAAGAATGTCTGCTGATGTTTAAAGCTACGTTATATGCTTCAAAAAGTTAGTCGAAGCTGTTTGGTAAAGTTAAAGTGAAGTTTGTATTTCCTGCTGTCTACCTATACCATATTTGCGTTTCCAAACAATGTTTATTCAGCAGAAACTACAAACTCATTGTGTACATAAATGCGCTTCCCTTGTTTCCAAATTGCGCTTATCATTCAAGAAAGATAAAACATACAAAAGTGTCATTGTGGTCCTACTGCTTGCCAGGGTATCAAATGCCATTCTCTAAGTAATCAGATCTCCAATAGTTCAACTCCAATATTATTTATGTTTGTAATGTGTCAAGTTTTTTTTTCTATAATTGTAAGTTGAAGCATATTTCCAAGAATTGCTAAATTGTGGTGATAAATTAATAAATCAAAAGAATTATCAAGGGTAAATTAGAAGGATATAAAAATAATATTGTAAAATCAGAAGACTACAGGCAATGCACATCGTACAGTATCAGAATGCACTTACTGCAGGCACAACACACAGAAAAGTTCAACTCCAAACCCTCAACACCTCAAAAGTTAAACACCAAGATCATTCTCCAAGTAATCAGATCGCCAAGATTTTAAATTTGCTCACCTCCCATTACTGTTTGCTAGGTTTCAAGTTTTGTTTTTTCGACGTGCCGTATTAAGCACAATTTTATGACCTCGTATGACCTTATGCCACCTGAATAATGTACCAATCAGGTTGCTTGGTAAGGTATTCTCAGTATTTTCAGCCATAATGAGAGATTTTGTAAGAGTCGCGCTGATTGGGGGAAAGGCTGAAAATGCTTCACTCTGAGTCATGTGTGACACTGAGTGAAATGACAACGCGTTCGTCATCTATAACCTCTGTAAGTACAGCACCATCGGGTTGTCGTACCACTTGAACAGGTGTTCGTAACCAAATATCCATCCGCTCATCTGGACATATTTCTGTTATGTTAAGTTTTCTTATTAAGTTTTTTCTGTGTTGTTATATTAAGTTTTCTTGTTAAGTTATTTCTGTTTTGTTAAATTTCCTTTCCTTAAGTTTTGTTTTTACAAAAAGGTTATTTGTTTTATACAGTCATTAACTCTTACCCTGCATTATAGCAACAATTTCTAACCAGTGCATTACTAACCTGCAACAACATGTCCGATACTGTTACCATCTTTTAAGCACCAAAGGCTCAATGTGAGCTTTTGTGATTATTTGGTGTCTGTCGTGTGTCCCTTCACAATTTCTTAACACAGTCTTCTTCAGAACTACTGTTCTCATTTCACAGACTTCACAGAGGCCCCTTTCAAAATTGCCAACAGATTTAAAATACAGGTTTCTGCCCATATATAACTTGTGCTTCAGTTACATCACACTGACCATCTTTTTTAAAGATATTTCTTGTTTTGTACAGTTGCTAAATTGTGAGGCTTAATAGATAAATTAAACGAGAATTATGATTTGTTCTAGCAGGATTGGCATATAAGTGAGCACTGTTCTAGAAAGGTTCAGAATTCAAAAGCTACACATGTATACCATCTTGGATGTACCTCCGTGTGTCGGTCTTTGGATTACAATATGTTATAGCGTTTGGAAAACTAAAGAACAAATCAACAGTTGGCAGCAGGCAACAACAAATAATACACATTCTTGACCTCATCAATACTACTTTCTATGTTCACCAGT
The DNA here is from genome assembly GCF_021730395.1 of Mercenaria mercenaria. Taxonomy (NCBI): domain Eukaryota; kingdom Metazoa; phylum Mollusca; class Bivalvia; order Venerida; family Veneridae; genus Mercenaria; species Mercenaria mercenaria. The sequence goes on along the minus strand of NC_069367.1, from coordinate 79,583,769 downwards.
CTATTGTACATATAATGTTTGAGTGAATGTTTTCTTGACAAATCGTTATGTATTAAAAAATAAGGCTACTTATTAAGAAGAGCCATTTTGTCGACTTTCACAAATCAAAAACACAATTTTCAGATATATAGAATAATGTTTTGACAAATAAGAATCTTATTCTTAACTTAGTCTATAAGCTAGAAGACATACTTTAAAAAGTATTTCTATGTAGCTAGGTTCAAAGTATCGAGTAGAATAGAAAAATCTAATTCTTTTTCAAAATTTAACACGATATCACATAATACACCAACTTTCACAATTCTTGGAGCAAAGGTTGTATAATTCTACACATTTCTGTGAAATCAACTTCTTGTTTAGCCGACCCTAGAAATAAAATGTACTGATGTCACGACTTAAGTAATCGGGACACCAAAACATTAAAAATGTTGCAACCCTACTTCTTTAATTCATGGGTTGTTGTCTTTAAACTCCGCTACCTTGTTAAAAATGTTTGTACAAACGATCGACCCTGCTTAAACAACAGTAGAAGTCAGTGGGGTCCATCAAGCTAGAAACTAGACCTGTATCTACCCCAAGATCCTGCTGTTTCGACTTCCATGCAGTTTTGAGATAAGAAAAAAGAACTATACACATGAAAATCGTCGGAGAAGACGCAACCCATACACATTTAACCCTTTGTCATGTATTTGCAGAATATATTTTAAATATTTGTTTTCTCAGAAACTATATTCCAAGTGATTGCAAAGTATTTGCATCAGACTTTCGCAAACAGTCTGCAAAACGTATCACACTGAAGCAAAGGGTTTGCAAATAAACACTTAGATAAATTACAGACTGCAAAGGTTTTGCAAATAAATACTTTATTAAATTAGCAGACAGCAAAGCATCTGCAAACAAACACTTAGCTCATTTACTTAGCAAAGGTATTGCAAATAAACACTTTGTACAGAAATGAAAGAGCAAAGCATTTGCAAATAGTTAACATAGATGAATTTGCTTTCCTAGCTGGTAGACTCTAGGTACAGGAAGTAATTAACCATTCTGTTTTCTGATTGGTCTATATTCAAATGGCAGGATTTTTGAAAATATTGTGAGGAAATGTTTACATATCAGTTAGTAGAAATATTTTGGTGATGCAAACTTGTGTTAAACAGATTATATAATATTCTAATTATTTTTTTCTGGATATAAACTTTGTTGAATAAGGATAATGCAATACCATGTTGTTAAGCAATAAGACTTCCAAGAACCAGAGAATATTGCAGCATGTAGAAAGGTAATGTTAATCAAAACACTTTTTACTCAAGCAATTGTTGAAACTTACATTATTACATGATTTTAGTTATTGTTACTGAATGATCACTGAAATGATTGACTTTTAATATTTATTTAAACTGCAAAATTTTAATGGTTTTGTGAATTTACATCTGTTTTTCAGATATTAAACAAAATCCTTTTCTTTGAACCTCAGAAATTCATTTTATGCTGTTTGTTACGTATTTGCGAATACTTTGCATATTATTTGCATGCAAGTTGCAAATACTTTGCTATCACTTTGCGATTACTTTGCTATCAGTTTGCGATTTATTTGCCGAAGTTTCAGCTGCGAATTCTAAATTGTTTGCGAAGTATTTGCATTCTGTGTGCGTTGTGTATATTTGCAAAAGCTTTGCAGAATAGTTGCACGTTTCGTTCCATTTCTACTCCTCTGCGGAATATATTCAGCAATCATGTGCTGCAACTGTTCTGCAAAGGTTATGGCAAATATTTGGCAAAGATAAAAAGTATATTCTGCAAAGGCCTTGTTTTTGCATGGGAAATGCCCCCTTGCTATGCTTTGATTCAATTTTGCTTTAAAAAAATCAAACAGTTTAATTTATCGGGGACACATATGTAGGCCAACATTGAGAAACTTCAGATCAGGCAAACACCCACATTTGATATTCTAAGATAAGATTTATTAATTGAGTCGGAAAGACAATTACAAGTAACATAAGCTCTGATGAGATTTTTAACCGACTATAAATTCTTGTTATGTACTGCTTTGATTCTATTTTGCTTATTAATCTATTTTAAAAACTGTAGCTTTTACTCTGTTTTATTAACGTTTATCAAAATGACAACTTTCATGTGAATTTTTCGATTCAACAACAATTAAAATACAAATCCAGAACTGATGTAATGTTGTTAAAAGTCATAGTAAAGTACCACCCGTACGAAAAAGTACGCCCATACTTTAGGCGGAAACCACCCAGAAAAATAAGGCGGTTTCCATCTTATGTTGCTATTAAGCGTAATATCAGCCTTAGGGAGACCTTAGGGAGAATAGGGCTCGAAATATGCAAATTTTTTCCTGTTAGTAAGGCGGAAACCACCTAAATTGGCGTAAAAATGTTTAAGCAGGAAAAAATTCCGTCTAAGGATATTCTCTGCTTAGGCGGAAAAAAATACCCAGAAAAGCTTAACCGGAATAAAATCCGCCTTATGTAAAACATTAAAAAAGTACCCTTAGTATTTATCTTGAGCATGAAGCTTTTCACATTTCACTAGATTCATTTTGCTTTGCCAAATACAATTCATTAATAAGACTGTGAGCTTTGATTTTACAAATATATCAGCAGTGGCTTAATGATAGAATTATTGAAGAAAATGCACAACAATACTGACATTTCTTGAAAGATTTAAAAAGAATTAAACCTGAGTCCACTAAATAAGCATGGACATGTCATGAACTACTGATTATTATACTGAAATTATCATTAATGTGTGTTGCCAGTGCCATACTTTTGTGATAAATGTCTATAATTATGGCAATTATTATGATACTAAGATAATAACAATTAAATACTAACTTAGAATTGAAATCTTATTTAAATTGTTTGCTACTTTGTAAATGCTATACATTATACATGTACTTTTGAAATGTAAGTAGTTAACAGATAGTGATTTGGTTAAAATAGGAAGATGTTCATTAAATCCTCTATACTTTAATTTGCTATTTCTTAAGGATTACAGAAGTAAATTATTTAAATTCTAACTTACCACAAATATATAATGTACTCCTTAGTCTAGTCTACCTAACTAACAACATCCCATGTATAAATGCCTACAGAAAGTGCTTTCTCTCTAAACAGGAGTGACAACATCTGGATGTAGTGAACTCACTGGACCCTTACAGTGATCCTATTTCAAATTAATTGATATACAATTACCACCTTCCGAAATTCCGCCTTATCTTTGTAAAGCCATTTTTTCTAAGTTCAAAATTTCCCCTTATTTTATTTGAGAATTCCGCCTAGTGAGAATGCACCTTTTTTTGAAAAGCATTAACCAGAATTTAAGAAAAATTCCGCCTTCCTGTTAGGCGTAATTTTTAGAATAATCCATGTCCGCCTATAGTCCGCCTTTGAATATCAGTTTTAGCAGGATTACGCCCTTAATACGCTTTAATTCAGAGCGGATTCCGCCTTAGTTTTTCGTACGGGCACTTATATCTAAATATATTCAGGATTTGCAAGGAATGTCAATTATTTATCTTGTAAGTACTAAAATTGGTTGTTACATTAAATATCGAGACAAATATATATGTAAGTTAACCAGACATGCACATGCAGCACGACCATTTGCTTAACTTTTAACTGTAGCTTTCCGTGCTAAAGTGGACTATTATAGCAATTAATATACTATAGTTATAATTATTTATAAAAAGGAAATCTTAAACAAATATTTTGACTCAATTTTACATAAATCTTACAAAGATATTAAGACGATAAAATAAAATAAAATGTTAAATAATAAATAATATGAATTGGTCATTATAAAAGCTGTACAAATAAAGGGAAGTAATTCAGAAAGCAAATCTATTTTTAAATGAAATAAAGCAGTTTATCATTTGGCTTACTCCTACACAGTGATCTCCCTTGTCATTCAAATCAGGACAGGTAGAAAGACTCGCATGCAGATCTATATCCTATACAACTAATAAAAATGATTAAGATCATATGCTGTTTTATTATTGACGAGTGCATTATGTATTAAGGCTAAACTAGAGAAATCTTTATCATACGTTTTGAACTATTTTTTCACGCCATATTTTCGTGCGCTTCGGTCACGTCTGGATTTTTTCTGAAGGGTTTTAAAGGAATACACCTTCGCTTTTCACAACTTAGCCATGCTCGATGGATCAACAGACTTAAAAACATAATTTTAATACGAAATGACGCATTCTTTAACCTTATTGTATTTACATATGTATGAAAATATCAACCGACTGTAGAACAATGTTCAGAAAACAGTTTATATCAATAAGAATATCTGTCAATTAGCCCGAAAAAAATGGGCAAAAGCCTTACAGCGGATTAATCTGTCATTCAGTGAAAATGGTTAGTCTGATATTTTTGCAAGCTCTGGAATACGGTAATTATAGGTCTCAACCTAAAAACAAGAAGGATTTACAGATAAAAGCAGTTTAAAAACAGCTAGGTCTATCATGTTAAGCATTGTGTGCAAGTTTGATCACACCCTGCTTAAACTGGTTCAGGGTGGAGGCTTGCACAGGTTGTACTGTAAGGGAATTCCAAAGCACTATGGTGGCTTGAAAGAAAGAGTACTTATAAATAGTAATTACAGGGAGTGAGGATCTGAGTATAGGAGTGGGGATGCATCTTGTTAGACGGGATGGGGGAGGCTGACATAGGGAGGGAGTGGTACAGCAACCAAACCATTCACTATTTTGTAGAACATAAGGAGACGTGAATCAGATCTCCTATCACCACTCCATCCGCACTCCATCTCTATATTACCTTCACGATTCCGGAAAGAGGGGCTGCATGAAGGGGCCACTGCCCTGGACAGTTCAGCGCCTTTAAAAAACTCAGTTCAGCGCCTTTAAAAACTCACCAGTTTTAAAAAGCTGTTACATGTCTTCGTTTTGATGCATTTGCAACATCGTGCGAGTGTACTGCATTTGACGATTATTTACATTTATTTCTTTACAAATGGCATTCTTATTTAAAGGGGGACAACTCATTTTTAGTAAAACAGTAAAACATGTATTGGACAGATTTAAGGTGCATGTCAAGATGCTGTTATCTGTTAAATCTAATACGTTATTATTCTGATTCATAGATCTAGTAAAATTTTAAACTAATCATAAAAAGATTACCAAAGATATATTCTGTAAACAATGGAATGGAGAAAAAACAACAACATGAATTTCTGTCAAAAGCTGAATTTTTTGTCTATGTGCCCCGATTATGATAAGCCACTGGGTTAGTTGTTTACTGGACATGCATGATGAAGTCATATGTTCACGAGTGTAGACTACAGTAAACACGAAATCCCCGTAATTCACGTGCAGAACTTAAACACGAAATCCCCGTAATTCACGTGCAGAACTAATCAATTCTCCTAAACATTTAAAACAAATATTTCACATATCATCCATCTAAATGTAACATTTAACTGTTACAGCTGTAACTTTTTTCATAAGTGTAATATGTTTACAGCGTTTTCATAGAATATTAATGTAGATCTAGATACATTCATTCAGAAATAAAGGTACTACTTTTCGCGGCGAATTGATTGTGAGGTTCGGTTTGGGTTACATTACAGGTGCGTATACTATATAGTCTTTGCTAAACTACAATAAAAACACAAACACCGTATGCAAGGCCAGACGAACGTTTAATTGATAAATGTTGCAGCCGGAAGTACAAACTATTAAATCAATTACCATGAATGGCACATTATAATAAAACAATACACATATCATTATTGTCTTACAAAGGCAAAAGTCTCTTCAATTTCAGTCACAAATTAATACGAATCAAATGCTGCAAAAAACATGCTTAATTTAAGCCTTGCTAATCTGTATATCCATATGATAGCATACCCCCAAGTCAAATGAAATAAACAATTTTAACCAATTATGCGCAAAACAAAAATCCGCTTAAATTTGACTCGCATTGCAACCCGGCTCGCCCAGGAAAAACCAGCTTACTGGAAACCTGTGTCCGTTTGTCAGTGCCAGTTTGCTAATGTTGGACCTCATTTTATTTGCGCGGACGTATGCTACCATGCATAAATCATGTAAAAAACACACATCCATAATACATGCCCAAATTATTAAAGTTAAGATGAACTTTTTCATTGTCAACAAATTTGGTGTAGAAATGTGTAGGCCTATAACACGAAAAATAATAAATGTTGGATATTAAAAACATTACAAGGAGAATATACAATTTATGCATTATATATATATATATAAAAAAAAATTGTATCAAAAATTTTACAAGCTTCTGCACATTATCTGGTTATTTATAAGGATATGTAAACAAGCTTGTGCCATTGATCACTTTCAGTGTTCTACAATCTTATGAATTTATATAATAAAAGACTCATTACCACTCAAAATTTTTTTTAGGCGAATCCTTTTTGAAAACAAAATGATTTATACGAAGTTCTCTGTGTGAAATCGTCTGGTAGAATGACCACTTACATATTATATTCTACACATTGTCATAATGTCTCGATTCAATAAACACGACTGACCAATTTCACCCTGTTGAATACGTAACGCGATAGACAATAATTTCACGCTATTACTATCGAAACGCGTGAAATTTTTAGTCTTTGCTAAACTACAATAAAAACACAAACACCGTATGCAAGGCCAGACGAACGTTTAGAATACCGAAAAGTACGGGCTTGATCGTGATTGTGCAAACAAAACTGATGGAATTATAAACCCAACTGCTTTGACACTTGTAGCCTACTGTCTAAAGAATCGGCAACATAGCCATCTTTACTGCTATCTGCTTTCCAACGACCGTGTCGTTTCAAACAACGATCATTTACACCTGCGTTAGCAGCGGTTGTTACGCCTCCGGACCTTAAAGAATGTAAGCCCAAATTTAAATCTCCGGCAACTTCTTTCAATCTGTGAATCAATGTTTCTCTTGCCCGTGTGTAACTTAAACATTTATCTTTGTAAATTAAAAAACTGCTACCTTTTGACCTTACGCCTGGCCGAAATAAAAATTTCGAACTTTTAACAGTTTGTTTCGATACGCTTAAATATCTCCGTAGCATTACATAAGGACATGCTAAAGACACCCCTTTGGCAATTACTACTTCTTTGCCTAAGCGATATTGGTCAGTCTTGCTTCTTTCAATTTTTAATGAAAAATAATCTTCATGAAAAGTAATGTCATTACAACGAAGATTTCTTATCTCGTCATACCTTAAAAATGCGGCATAACCAAGAACAATCATGCAAAGATCTCTAATAACAAATATGTCCTCACTACTTGCATACTTTACACATAGTTCAGTTATTATTTCTGAGGAAACGGGTTCCTTTTTGTTGACTGGTTTAGAATGCAGACGCTTTGAAGTTTCCAGCAAGTTTTTTTATAAACATATTGTCTGTAGGATCCGGCAGATTTCGAAGTGTATGAGCCCATTTAATTGCGTAAACCGTAGATGAAACAACGGCATAGGAACACTTTTATCTAATAACTCAGTTAAATACATGGAAATAAGTATTGGTGAGGCTGGAACACTATTACCTCCCTTTGATTTGATATAATTCTCCCATTTAATTAAATAAGAATAATACTTTTTCACAGTACTGTCACTTTTAGAGTTTACAAGAAAATCTGCCATCTTCCGTGCTGTGTCTGTGAAAGAACTGTCTAAAACGCCTGTCTTCTGCACTTCCGTCTCTATGCATTGTGCCAGATTTAAGCCTGAAGAAAACATCACAAATATAGCAATATGCAAATCTTATTCAAATCTTATAGCAATCAAACTAAAACTCAACGGGCTCCCATCGAAAATACCGTTTCTGCCACAACCCCGCTTTGTAAGAACTCCGGGCTGAAATTCAAAAACATCTTTAATGAAACTTGCTCGTGTTCCCGAAGGAAACAGGCTAGGCCAGAAAGGTGCTGAATGCCAACAAGGTACAATGCATTTGACCTGCTTTATTTTACTGATGCACCGCACAATCAATCTTGGAGGTGGAACCAACCAATTGTTTTCGCCTACCCAATTGTGTTCAAAAGCGTCTATTCCGGAAGTTCCAGGACACCAGTATCTGGAATTAAATTTCTTACATTTGGCATTATAATGACATGCAAAGCGATCGTACGTATGAGTTCCCCATTTGTCGTCTAAAACTTTGAAAACCCATTCAACAACTGACCAATCATCACTGTCTGTACACCTGCTGAGAAAATCGGCATCAGTATTATATTTCCTTGGCAACCATCGTGAATGTAACCTTATGTTATTATCAGTGCACAATTTATCTACCTTTATAGCAATCTGCTGTAAATGAGGCTTGTTACTACCTGATTTTAACACTGTACATACATTTTTATTATCTGTGTTAATCAAGACTTCTTTCCCTTGCAGCTCGGGAATAGATGAATGTACTACCCTGTACACTGACTCAAGCTCACGCCATGTAGAACTTAAATTGCTCTCGGATTCTAACCAAGAACCTACTACGTCGCTCTCTGTGCTACCTTGTATATAACCACCGAAACCCAAATTACTTGCGTCAACAAAGACGTTGGCATAGTTACAATTTCCAGATCCACTGGCGTCAACACAGACGTATGCCGTATCACCTGATTCAGACTGTAACGGGCTCTTATTTAAATTTCTTAGATTTTCCCTCCAAAAAATCAGTTCGTCAAAAGCACCACTGCTTAACTTAACAGGAGCGCACCAGCTTGCTCTACTATTGACACAATCATATAAATATCTGGTTCTCAGCTTGCAACAGACCCAAAAACAAACATCATCGATATCAACTGTCCCGTTAAGCATGCTAATTTTTTCACAGGAAATAAGACTACACCCTTGCATACTGATTTAATCAAGCTCTCTAGAAACAGCTCTGTTCTACATATTCGATCTTCTGTAACTTTTAAAATACCATCCCTTGTATCCCAAAAATATCCTACCCAAACGGATTGCTGTGTAGGTTCCCACTGACATTTTTCTTCCGCTATTAAAAAACCAAACTTGATTAAATCTTGTCTAGCAAAAATACTATATTCTTTTGCCGTATCAAAAGTACTGGCTCCCCCTAGACCGTCGTCTAAAAACATAACGATCTTCATTCCCAAATCCCTCCATTTCTTGATGACTACTCTTAATATTTTAGTAAAAATATATCCAGCAGTAGATATACCGAAAGGCAAAACTCTGAAAACATAATATCTTTTTTGCCCGGACTCTGTCCATGAAAAACCTAAATAAGTAGTATGCTCTGGAAAAATCATAATGTGGTGATATGCCCCTTTAATATCAAAAGTATAGAGAAAATCACCTTTTGTAAAAATCTGACTCGCTAAATCATGATTTTCATAGCAAAACTTATACTTAAATAGAGATGGATTAATATGCCTGCAATCCAAAACCAGTCTTGGCTTACCACGTCTGTTATATGCCACAGTTAAAGGGTTTACTACATATGGCACATTTGTAACTTCTGCCAGCAACCTTTAGATAAAAGGGTTCGAATCTCACTCGAAACGAATTGAATATTTTCTCTGGCGGTCCTGTTATTTTCAAGTTCCACAGACTCTGGCAAAGTTTTAAATGGCAACTTGTAGCCTTCCGAAACTACCGTGAAAATATAGGTTCCTGGCTCGGCCTCTCGCCAGTGCTCAATTCAAGACTTTAATCTCCCACACGGAGACGCCTCTATATCTGAAGTATTCTTATTTTCAGAAATAACATTTTTACTCAAATTATTGTTACATGTGTCATATAGTCCCAATTTCGGGACATCAATCTTTTCAAAAGAATCAATATCATGTTTCACAGATGAACAAAAATGTGTACTTATCTGCATATTCTTATCTGTCTGCGCCTCCGCGCGGCACTCACACGCCAATGTCCTGCTCTCCCGCACTTGAAACATAGACCTGGTTTTCTGTTTGTCGTCTGCTGATTCTGAGGGCGGTTTTCGGTTGCGCTTGCAGATGATGTTTTTATAGTTGTGTATGGTGCGTAACGTCTAGACCTTACTCTACGTTCCTGACGTACTTTACGGTCTGCCTGAATCTGCGCCCGATAAATTTTCTTCTCGTCGTCGGAATTTTCCGCTAGAGGATGCGCCTCATATTCTTGGACGACCTTCCATCCGTGTTCTGACGAATCGGCCAACTTTATGCATTTTTGACGGTGTAATAAAATGTCCATACCTTCTGAAATTTTTTCTCTAGCGTTTTGAGCAGCCGAGTTAGAATCTTCGTCGCCGATATCAGCCATGAAACTATCTGCTTGTCTTAGCTTGTCCATTACTTTAGCGTTTACCGTGAACTGCTGCTCGTGACCTTTCTTCTTGAAACTGTAATTTTCAAGCTTGGAACACGCCGAAATCTGATTCTGCGAAATATTGTTAATTTTCTGTTCAAAATGATGCAGCTTAGATTCTATTAAAGTCTCTAACTTTGACAAAATTCTACTTTCTGCCTCCATTACTCTCTCCGGCTGCCACATGTCCAAATCAAAATGATTTATACGAAGTTCTCTGTGTGAAATCGTCTGGTAGAATGACCACTTACATATTATATTCTACACATTGTCATAATGTCTCTATTCAATAAACACGACTGACCAATTTCACCCTGTTGAATACGTAACGCGATAGACAATAATTTCACGCTATTACTATCGAAACGCGTGAAATTTTTATAATGCACCCTTATACTAAATTAATAGATGTCCTCCTGATAGACACATTCCTTTTTTATGCTGACAATTTTTTAGTAGATGTAGTGTTGTACAAGCACTTTCTAACTATTTATTGGTAAATGAACCCCTACTCTCCATTTACATGTTAATATGTACCGATAATTGTTATTATTGTTTAACATTATTTCTTGTGTCGGAACCATTCAGTTTATGTTGCATTTATACTATGACATAAGTGTTATACCCATGTTGTATCACTGCAAATTGCCTGGATGAAATAAAAGAATATGTTCTGTTCTGTTCTGTTCTGTTCTGTTCTTGTTCAACACTTCCATTCACTGGTGGGTAACTCTCAAATCTTTCATCAATAATTCAACTAATAACTAACTCTATTATGTGATATAATGTACTCTTCTAGCCACTAGCTGCTATAATGTAGGTGGATATAAAGTAGACAAAACTGTATAGGAATGAATATTCCATGTACAACAAACATACAAGTAAGAGAGTGGTCAGTGGTTGCTTTTCAGTGGATCTGACAGCTGTGATTCACGAGCGGACGAGCTTATAATGCAACAGTCACAAAGTCTTGTTCAGTGCAAGTTTTTTTTTTAATTAATGCGCACATTTTGATTACTAGGGACTTCTGATTTTATAGAATTTCGATCAAATTTGTAGACGACCCTCGGTTATGTTTGCATATAGCGTAAGTATGACACAATCAAACAACAACTTCAAGGGCCAAAAGTCTGGCACAATTTAATTAAAGGTGTGCTTTCTAAGTTCGAATACCTGATATAACAGGATCGCTTCTTATCTGTTTCAAACAGATACTAACGTGAGCTAAATCCTCCTGTACTCCCCTACGGGCAAGTGTTCCTCAGGGATCAATTTTTGTCCGTTTAATCTTTCTTGTCTTTATAAATGACAACATCGATGAAATCAGATATTATATTAGTCTGTTTTCGGACGATACAAGTCTCTATGTGATTGCAGAGCAGCCATCTTTCCCACTCCGACATTCGAACAATGTCTTTGTGGGTAGAGTTTCCATCCCTCCTAATCAATTTCAATTCAATTCATTTTATTTCTCTCAGGTCACAATACATGACAACATGAGGTATACATAATATTACTTAAACATGTGAGGCAACAAAAAGGCATAGAAACAAATAATCATTATCATATACAATAGTAGATAATAGAAAACATGATTAATAATATATAGTTAATATATGATTATCGGGAGAGAACAACGTTTTTTTTCTTAGCCTAACTTATAAGTAGCCTATAAAATAAATAGATATGGCATTAATATTCTCAGTGTGACATCTACATAAATTTAGCAAAAATTTCCTTTACAAAGTTGCATAGCTTATTGTATTCAGACACATTTATACTTGCAATATTCATTAATCTATTGATCTTGTTTACATTTGGTCGTGTATAGTATTCCGATTTAAGAAAATGTCTTCTTCTTAACCTAAAAAACTGACATTCAAATAAGTAATGGAACTCATCTCCTATACTGGTGTTACATATTCTCAAATTATAATCAACTGCATTCCAGCTTCCAGTTTCAACTGGCATCTTATGATTTCTAGTTCTTAATTTTATCATAAACTTCAGTAATTTTGATGGTGTTTTTAACAAATAGTCTTCAAATTTAAAATCAGTTTTTAATAATTTGTAAATTTTACATTTACTTGAGCTATCTACATCGGAATACCACTTGTTTAAAAATAAATCTGACAATTTTTGCTTAATGGTGGCTGATAACCAGGTGTAGTTTACAAAATCATGAGTGTCCCATATATTGTATAATCCGCATTTTATAAAAATATTTCTAACATTTTTAATCCATTCAAACATGCGTATTGGAACAGGATTTGTGTACCTAAAATGACTTAACATAATATTGTAAGACAAACTAGATAGTTTTGGATAAACAGGTTTAACCAAATAAGCCCAGTATGTAATAATTCTAGATTCAATATCTATACTAAGCGGTTTAACACCTGTCTCACCATAGACCATAGAACTGGGTGTTGATGACTTAAGTCCAAGAATATATTTCAAAAATTTCAACTGAACTCTCTCAATTACCTCAATATTACCAAATCCCCAAATTTCACAGCCATATAATAAAACGGGTTTGACAGTTTTGTTAAAAAGATCTATTTGCATGTCAATAGGTAGGTAGAGAGACTTTGCCTTCTTAATGAGACTATACATTGCCTTTGTTCCTTGTTTAGCAATTAACTTTTTTGCATTGAAAAAAGAACCACTTCTGCTGAATAAAATACCTAAATATTTATATTCATTAACAATTTCTAACTGTTGTCCATTAAAACTAAAAGTATAATTCATATGTCTTCCCTTCGAAAATACCAGAATTTTGGTTTTAGCAGTGTTCAGTTTTAATTTCCATTCATTGCAATAATCCGCGTATATGTTTAAAGCATTTTGTAAATCCCTTTCTGATTCTGACACAATAACAGTATCATCTGCATACAGAATAACAAAAAGTTTAACAAAGATCAATACATCATCATAAAATTGGTTGGACATACAGTCAATACCTTCAGCTATACCACTATTTACAAAAAAATCAAGCAGATCATTTAAATACAAAGAAAAGAGCAAAGGCGACAAATTTTCGCCTTGACGAACGCCGATTGAGCAAGAGAAAAAACTGGATTTTTCCCCATTAACATTAATACAGGACTTTGCATTGGCGTAAATATTTTTCACCACTTTTAGAAATTTTCCATTAATATTACAGGCAAACATTTTACTCCAAAGACCTGCTCTCCATAGGCACTTTTCAGGTCCACAAAGGCACAGAAAAGTTTCTTTTTTCGTCTACGTAACAGCTCAATTAAAGTATTTAAAATAAACATATCATCAATAGTAGAATAACCCTTTCTGAACCCAGATTGGTACATATTTATAATATCCGAGTCAAGTGTATACTTCTGTAAACGTATATTTAATATTGCCGTAAATAATTTGCCCAAACAACTTAACAGTGTAATAGGTCTGTAATTTGATGGCTCAGAAACATCACCTTTATTTTTATATATCGGGTTAATAACTCCTATTGTCCAAGCTTTTGGGATAATACCATGTTGGAAGATAATACTAAAGAGTTTCACAAATAAATCTTTCATAATAGGGAACGAATTTTTAATGTGTTCATTTAAAATATCATCTAAACCACTGGCTTTCCCGTTATTCAGTGATTTTACAGCATTTTCTATTTCCTGTACAGTTATATCTTTGTTTAGTTCTTCATTTATTTGTTCAACATTTTCTACATCAATATTTGTATTATAACGTGCGTCATCAATATTGTCATCACAATTTAAGTTTTTAAAATAGTTATATAAATCATTTAAATTAGCATTTACATTATTTTTCATTTTTCCATTTAGAACTTTCCAGTATTGTTTAGGATCAGCTTTTTTTACTTTTCTCAGTTTATCAATATTCTTATTTTTGAAATTCATAAAATTCCGTTTAAGTGTTTTTTTTATACATTTTACTTTCATTTCTCATATTAGTTCTGTTTTCATCAGTTTTTCTTAATTTGTACATTACCGCAAGAAAAATAGTTCATTTGCTGTTGCAAATCGTAATAAAGATCATCAAGATTATTTTCATGCAAAATATCAAAATCTGTAAGAATGAAGTCTTGCAATGTTTAAGTTCGTGAGTTGAAATCACCAAACAAACATATTTTATCATACCGAGAAGAAAAAGTATCAATGTCAGCCTGAATCTCCGCATATGGATCATCGACTGCATACTCTGAGTTTTCAGGTGGCAAATAAACCACACCATATAAAATATCACATCATTTGTAAACTTATGTGAAACAGTAAACCATAGCACAAAATGATTTTCGTTCTCAATTACTGATACGTACTTTTTCAATTTATTTTTAACTGCCAAACATAGCCCGCCAGACTTTCTTTTCGAAATTTGCTTTCTATGTTTAAAATATACATCAAAATTGTTAAAACATACAGAGTCCAAGGAATCAGTTTTTGTTTCCTGAAACCCTACAACATCATAACTGTCTATTAAGGAACAAAATTCAGGTATAATTTGAAAGCAAAGCATGCAACAAAGAAGAATAAATCCGAATCTCTGCTAGTCAAAAAAAAACACAAAAAAACACAAAAAACACACACACACACACACACAAAAAATGAACTGTCAACACCATCCTCCTCTTTAAATGTTCAATCAGAATATAAGGTACTCCAACATAAACATCTTGGAATCTTTCTGTTAAATGACTGTTGCTGGCACTTCATTGCAGAAAAAGTATGGAAGAGGGTTAGGTTAATATGATGCGCACACTAAAATTCTCATGAGACCGTCAATCTCTTCAGACAATATAAACCTCTTTCATAAGACCTATCCTCGAATACGCTGTTATGGTATTGAGTAACTGTGCTTAATATACGAACAAAACACAAACTGAATATGCACGCAACGCCTCAGGTACTACCGGACTTGTTTCCTTGGAAAATCTATATATGGAGAAGTAACTTGGGAAACTCTCTCAGACAAACGATACAAAAATATACTAACTATATTGTTTAGGATGAAGTATACTATTACACAAACTTACCTATCTTCTTTCGTCCCTGAGAAAGGTGACTCACGTTTCTGTTAGAACAACTTTAGATCATAATTCCTTTCTACCCACAGCTATTCGAGAGAGGAACTTATAATGGCACCACCAATCCGCATCTCCGTTTAAAAAAACTACTTAGATAAACATAAACAACTTCACACTAAATGCTATTCACTTAAATCTCTTCCTAAAAACAAAGAATAGAATAGTATAGAATAGATTATGAATTGTATATCATGCTATGCTCATGAATCTTGTCATGTTTATGGCATAATAAAATTATTCCATTCTATTGATTTTCTTTATCGTTCCTTCTCTCTCTTCTTTTTTCCATTTTTCACATTTTTTTGTTTTTCTCTTTTACAATTTTATCAACTCATGTTTTTCCTAGGATCGTATTCCTTGGAACTGTCAGCAAAATCAACATTGAGAAAGTATATAACCTTGTAGTTTACAAGTCATACACTAAATGAATTGTCTGTTAAATACTACGTTTTTTGAGGTGTGCAACAGTATCTGACTTTATGGATATCTTGCAACTAAATGTTTACAATTGTAACAGACGGTTTCATGTCATCTGGAATCCAGGTCAAAAATCTCGGAAAGACTGTCTCCTAAATTGGCACTTGGTTTGATTCAATACACATGTATAATTAACTGTTCATATTGGTCGAGATATGAGTATTATTTTGAAAGTAAACATTTCTATTTTATATAAAAACAACAACATATATTTATATAAATCTAACATAAAGGGATTGATGGTCATGCTAACTTTGTCAGAAGATATATTTGAACATGTACCAGCACTAACCAATTATCACACCCGTTAACCGGTTGCAAGCAAAACAGTTCGTTGCTGACAAAACAGTTATGGCGAATTAAAAGTGTGATTTTGTTTTTAAAAAATGCGAAAACAAAAGTTTATCTCTTGATATTCCAATATGTCTTCCTTTCTCAATCATCAGTTGATGAGAAGAAGACCTAAAGGCTGCAATACTTCGCCTGAATTTCACAATATCAATACAATCTAGGTATATTTCAAAATCAAAACTGCTTTTAAAGTTTCTATATAACATTAATTTCCTATTTTAAAAACATACATTACTCCAACTTTTCATATACTGTTTTGGTCTTTTAATCTAATAACGTAAGTTGTAATAAATAGATTTGGGTTTTCTACTTTTTGTCTCTCCCATATATAACCAAACCTTTCTTATATAGATTTAATCTTAATGTAGTCACCCAATTTTTATATCCATGTTCATCTAAGCGCTTAAGCATGAGATAGCATTTCTTAACATATCTATCATTGATCATATCAAAATTCTTATCCAAAATTTAATACATCTTTTTGAGGAATATATATATGTATATATATCGGATATCTATCGCAATCACCCATGACAGCTGCATTGCATGAATTCAAAGAAACATTCATGAAACTCTTGCAAGCATATATATACATGCACCCGTCCAATACAATCTTTAACTTACAGGCCCCATATTTCAGACCCGTATAACAAAATTAAACGTACCTTCGAGTGAAAAATTTTGAAATATGTTTTATGTGACATTGGTAGTAAATTATACATATTTTTCAAAAGCATTACTAATACCTTTTTGGTCTTATAGCCGTTTGTTCAGACAATGATAATTTACAAGTAAAATATAGACCAACATACGTAAAAGCATTTGTAGTTCAATAAGTTGATCATTATAAATAAAATCTGCAAAAAGATCATTTGGAAGCAAAGCATGCAACCAAGAATAATAATAGCAGACTTGGTTTGATTGAATCTGTTCATGAGAGATGATGAAATGTTAAACACCTCTCACGCCCCCTAGCACCGGCTTAAGCGGAACTCTATTTCACATATGTTGAATGGACTCCATGATCTCAAAGGACCAGAAAATATAACAACACTGAATCCAAGTACGGGGAGACTTTTTACAGCCACCACACGGCACTTAAAGATTGCTGTTGTGATAGTAAATAAAATATGTAAACCACTTTTTCCTTCTAGAGAACTGACCACCTATTTACAGATTTCCGTCTACGTTTTATATACGGGTCACTACGTACTAAAATGGCATTTTCAAAACTTTTGACAATTATCGTCAATATTTGAATAACTATCATCAGTTTGTTTATCAATTTCACCAAATACCATCTATTAGATTTTCTAGCAGAGAAGATTCAAACAGCTTAGTGTTTTCCTGATTTTTGTAAATTCTATCTTTTTCAGGTGTAATATTTTCATACAAATCATCGCTTAATGAAGACATATTCTCAAAAATATTCATTTGCAAACACAGAATTAATAGTAACTGATCACTTTCAGACCTAGAATTTATTAAAAAGTGAGATATCTTATCAAAAATAGTTCTAGTGCAAATAATATAATCAATTACACTGCATCCATGCGTACTAATATACGTAAAATCTCCACTATTACCCCCAAATCTACCATTAATGATATACATAGAATAACTTTTACAAAATTCTATTCATTCCCTGCCACATTTATTGACAACGTCATCAATATTTTGTCGAGAAATTCCAGCATAATCATTGAAAATATAAATATATTCCTGCAATTCAGGAATAGATTCATTTATGGACTCGCTATCTGTCCATGCATTTAAGTCGCCACCAATAAAAATATTCCATATTCATAACATTTACAAAAAACGGCTAAATAGTGCTGAAAGGCTATTTTCAATATAGAAACTATAAGACCGCCTTTTTTTCTGCCACCTTTTTCGACATCTTTGCATTGCAAACATAACAAGTATAGTTATTCAAATAATACTGGCTTGAATCTGTATCATTAACCCAACTTTCTATTAGACATATACTATCAAATGTTTTTAGATACTCGATAAAGTCAAATTAATTTACCTTTTCTACGAAACCACATATATTCCAGAATAGAATGTTCAAGTTCTTATAGAAACGTGCAGAGCTTTGGCCTCCTCCCTAGTCATTATTTGAAGACGTCCCTGTTATAGTGATACCCATTTGTACGTCAGATGCTTGATTCACATCTGATTTCCTTGATGCCTTTTTAAATACTCTTGTTTTCTGCACATCATCCTATTCCATGTCAGGCAAAATCTGCAAAACACCATTCTTCAAATACCCTCGTTTTTCCTCGCATTCCCAGTTCTTTCAACTTATCCATTTCACAATTTGTAAGGTCATTTGCTATTTTAATACCATTATTCCAAAGTTCGTTTCTCACCGTGACAAGCTTCATTTTATTATCAAAATTTTACCAACACCATTCCAGGCTGTCATCTTGGATAGCTCCCATTCTCTTAGGACTAAGTATTGGAAAAGAATCGTACTCATCATTTGGATAGGCAATTTTCAGAACCTTTTCTTCGATTTTACTTTTCAAGAATTCATTTTTTCCTCCATCCTCCGCCTAGACCAAACATTCTTAAATTGTTTCGACGATTCTCTTTAGTAATAAATTTGCTACTCTAGTTTATCAAAATCTTCACATTTCTTCTCATAATTATATGCTAACTACTCAAAATCTGATACAAGAACTTTATTTCTGTAAGACATTTTTCCATCTGAGATTCAAGTCCGGTAATTCTAGATTCCATGCAGATCTGCTCTGTTTCAATGCCATCGACTTTTAACTTAATTTCAGACACTTGATATTTTTACCTCCACTATTTCAGATCTGACAGCCAACACTTCACTTCTCTTCTCACCTGTTCAATTTTATGGTTTGATTCGTTAATTGCATCAAGTATTTACTGGGTTTCAGTTGCGGGTCCGGATTAAGCTCAATATCAGAGGATTAAGTAATAACCTCTGTATATATACAGAATATAATGATTCTGACTGGGGACAAACATCTGATGACATCGTTCTAAGCCCAATATATAACTATGAAGTTTATCACCGATAGCAGACCTATAAACTCCCCAAAAGCATAATGACTATTACAGCACATGATACAAAGACACGATCTAAGGAATAACATTACCATCTCATAGCTTACTGTCTTTTATATAATTTCTGACATTTGCTGCCCTTGACAATATAAAACAGACTGTACGATTAGTTCGACTTATGCATAGGCATTCGGCGCATTTGTTAGATCAATAATGATGCTATTTATTATTAAAAGAAACAACAAACATTTACAGAGAGTCCATGACCCCAAAATAAATCCGGCACTTATTTACTAGAGCTAGAGCTATATACAGATTGATTGCTTCAATCAGCCCATCCAGTTTCCTTATAAGCTACATGGTCAAACATTATCCCCAGTTAAGGATGCAAAATACCTTGGTGTCGATATCAGCAACGACCTCAGCTGGAACACACATATCAACAGAATAACAACAAATGCAAATAGAACACTAGGTTTCCTCAAACGCAACATCAAAACAAAACACGAAAAGGCCAGGCACTTTCATTCAAAACACTGGTCAGACCACAATTAGAATATGCATCATCTGTATGGTCCACCCACACACAGGTTAACATACACAAGCTGGAAATGGTCCAGCGACGTTCAGACAGATGGGTCAAAAATGTTTATTCACGATACACAAGCGTAACGGACCTACAGAACTCTTTAGGCTGGAGCACACTTGAAAAGAGGCGTATAGACTCCAAACTGCATGGTCATGTTTTACAATATTTATCACCATCTTGTAGCCATCCCCCTCCCAACTTACTTAGAAGTCCCAACCAGGTGAACCAGACAGATGCACACCTTCAGTCTCCGCCAAATTCACGTCAACTCGGACTTCTTTAAATTCTCCTTCTTCCCCCCCCCCCCCCACCCACACACACACCACAGTCCTGTGGATGAGGTTACCCCCGCATACTGCGACTCTGCCTGATCTTGAATCCTTCTTGAAAGCAGGCAGTGGCCCTGTTCCAGTATTAAATATAGCAGTTGTTTTTAACCTTCTTTTATTCTACTGTTTTTAACATTTTAACAACCATGCTTATATTCTTACTATGCCTGGAAGTCTTCTTCCAGTTTTACTTTTATCTTCACTAACACCTGGCGTGCATCCTGCCCATAATACCCGCAAGAGGCGTGAGGCAGTAAACATAGATCAGCATAATTGGCCAATTTAAAGTCTACGTTCCGTTCAGCTCACTAGCTGTTTTGTTTGTCAGCGTCATTGTTGCGAAAGTCTGCTTTTGACTTCTTCAAAGGGGTGAATTTATCCACATAACCCGTGCCGCCACTGCTAATCTGGGTCACGTGATAGTGCCTATATATAAAGGGCTTGTCGACCGGAAATCTTTGAATGATACGAGCTTATAAAGTCGGTTACGCATTCAATCTGAAAATGTCTTGCATGAGTTTTCTAAGTCGTGCTGTTCGTTTTCTTTGTTGTGGCTTAGTGCCTTCTACACAGGAAGAGCTTGCGGACCTCAGTAAGATTGATATGGTTTCTTTTTTTCAGCTGCCAGAAATCTCTTAAAAATTTAACCCCTACACCCCACCCACCTGTAACGATGTTCCCGCCCAAAGTGGTCAGCCCATTGCCACAGACACTTGGGGGTCAGCACCCCTCACCCTGCGTGTCTGTGGCAGGGTTGATGTTGCTATAGTGATCATCTAGTTCTGAGTTTGTGATTGAATTTTATTTAAGCAAATTTTGTCTTGCAAATATGACTACCATGAGCAGGAAGGTCTAATACAGGGAGTACACACTCCGTATAAATCAATACATTTATCTGTACAGTGTTTAGTATATTACCTCATCAGGTCTAGGAAAGTACTTGGTATATTTACAGATTGAGTGTATGAAAACTGATGAAGTTGCATTTATTCCCAAAACCGCAGCTTGAAATTAATTGGTTTATTTGTGAGTTTCAGCCATTTTTATTGACTGAGTTATTGGCATTTTCAAAAAAATCAGTGTGTCGATGGAAATGACTGAAAGTTACAATTGACCTTTATTTATGCATACAGATAACTCGCCAATAGCGGGTCACTATCAACACTTTTAACATGTGGTGAAGACTGTTTAAACTTTCATGATATTTAAACTTACTAACTCTTAAAACTATTGCTCACATTCATTTAAATGTTTGATTTATTTGAATCTATCTTTTATGTCTGAAGTTATAATGAAATATTTAAACCTGTCCGATTCACCAATAGGGGGTCACTTTTGTCATTAGAGGGTCACCTAGTTTATCATATTTTCTATCCATTTAAAATAGTCTTTTTTCTGACAAAACATGACTGTGGTATTGGAAATAAACATTTCAAGGCAGAATATAATGAGAATCAGTATGTTTACATTTCAAACGGGAGATACTAGGTAAAAGGAATATGTGCTAGTTTTCACAGTTGTATTTCTAAGCATAATTAGCACCAATTATATCTATACTAAAAACAAAATATTGATGCACAGAACCTTATTAATTTATCTAATTTTGCCAGTTCAAACCATTATTACATCAAATAAACCATTGATTTGTATTTTTAAGCAGAATAAACAATCTTTTGATTATCCCTGATATGGGTGACCCTTTATTGGCTAAATGACCACCTCTGCTTGATGGCATTTTTTTGTCGTCAAAGTCAATCTAAAATTCATAATCATATTATTCCTATGAAAGTGTGTGTTTCACTCTTCAAAATGGTACCAAATTTGTGTGGTTTTATCTAAGAAGCTGTGAGGTATGCTAAAAACTATTCTACTTCGAAGAATTCAAGAGTGCTAAAATCCAAGTCAGGAAACATGGTTGCAAGAGTTATCTACTCATGGAACTCAAACTCATTAGATTAGATCCATCTTCTTTTGTGTAATAATTGCTAAGTGATTAGTTTATATTACTGGATACTTAAACATTGTATACTCTAATATGTATAAGAGAGATTCACATTTTATATTCAAGTGACCCGCTGTTGGCAGTGATTCTCTATTGGCGACTTGACTGTACCATAAGTAGATCTAAATCAATTAATTTCAGGCTGCGATTTTGAGTCCAACTTCAAGTATGATTTTAGCAGTTTTCAAACATTTGATCTGTAAATTTATAGATTGAAAAATCTGTAAATTTATAGATTATCTGTAATTTGTAAATATATGACTTTCCTAGACCTGCTCATGTTAATCATGGAGCTATCACTTTTTGTTGAAAGTGTTTACCAGTCACATGTTAAGTGGCGATAATTAGATGATTAAAGATTGATCTAAAGGGATTCTGAAGGAAAAACAGCATGCGACTGCATGTGGTGATATGCTTAATCATCATGAATTAACTCGAGCTCACTTCCCTGAAGAAATATTTTACCACGTAACTTGTACTAACTTCAAACCTTTATTAAAGGACCGGTCTTTGTTGGATTTGAATAAATAAAATGGAAAAAACAACAGAAAGCTGACACTTTTTTAATCTTGTAGAGCCATAATTATAATTATTGTTTATAATGTCAGATTTCTACATACAGAAACAAACATTCTTCTTGAACGCAGAGAATGTTTCAAATGAAATTGTTTAAACTCCAAAAATTAGTTAAATTAATTTAATCTTAAAACTGATGTGTGAAAAATACAATGTCTTTAAATTAAAATAACAAGGAAATTTAAAAAAAGGCCGACAGTGAAGTTACATTTAGTATTCCGAACGTTTAGATAAAACTGCAGAAAATCATCTAGGTTTAACACGCATTTAAATGGTGAAAAACAAAGCAACATCATAAACAGATATTTTCAGGCAACAGTTTACAGTTTTGACTTGCTATTTTCATTAAAATATGGCCTAATTTTATTGTTGTAAAGACTCTGAATCAACAAGGCAAATATCATGTAAAAAACGACATCTTTCTTTCTGGGTAAGACAAGCCTAGATTTAGCCATTTTCACACAGGGCGAAAAGTAACATTAATGTAGATATTTTCCATTTAAAAACAGATGCAGGCAATTATTTTATGGCAGAACTTGTTTTCAACAAAAAATGCAACAAATGCTTTCCCAGTTTTTCACTGAAAGGACGATTTAAACTGTAAGGCGTAAGTGTTTGAGTAATAGCAGAATAACCTATGGCATCTGGGATATGCTTCGATTGGACAACAGCATAAGATATATACCGCATTCCAGTCCCCGTATCAGTTGTTCCAGCCATGAGGCAAAGAAATATAAAAAACACAGAATGGAAACGGGCTGTAATCTCACGTGAGTTTGTGTCAGAGCATGAATCAACCGGTGGGCAAAACAAACAACAATGGATGATCTTTTGTTGACCCGTAAAAGAATCGATCCATTATCTGATGGAATTAATCTGTCAGATTATGAAAAAAAGTTACCCCTGGAGGCAAGACAGATATGGTATTAAATTACTCTATGATTTCGGTCAGTGCATGCTTCCAGAACCATTGCTTAAATTTGTTTGTAGAATACTTGTACATTTTATTATGTTGACTCGCCAGTGCTAACGGTGTATTGATTTTCTGCCCACCAGCGGTGTTTGCACATATAAATAAATCATGTGCACGTGATGTCACGGCGATCTATCCTATACATGTTAGCTTCTAAAACAACATTAGTTTAATGTGAAATAGTCTTTAAGACACAAAGTACACCTTTCTTGCCATCAAAAGAAGCGTGTTCATACGATGATAATTAATATACCCATGAATAATTGCTTTCGCATACAAAATGGCGCATGGAGAAAGCCTCGCTTCCCATAAACAAGATCTCATTCAGTTATCCTGGGATATTGGTGAGATTTGCTCTATATGCCTATTTGTTTTTATAGCTCTTTGTGTGAGGGTCAAAAATGCCGATTTAGCTTTAAGACAATTCGATTTAGTATGACCCAGGTTTGGACATACTCCAATTAGTATAATCCTGGTTGAGAATTAGCTTAAAGCTATTTCATTTTGTACGACCCAGGGTCAGACAATTTCAATTAGTATGATACTAAATCGAATTAGTACAACCCTGAATTAAGATAAATCCATTTAGCACAATTCCAATTAGTATGACCTTGGGTCAGACATATTCCAGTTAGTATGTCCCTTGGTCGGACATATTTACAATTAGTATGACCCTGGGTCAGACGTATTCCAATTAGTTCTCAGAAAATTTCGAATAAGTATGACCCTCAATTATAGCAGCCATCTTTAGTACTACCCTGGGTCGGACATATTCCAATTAGTATGACCCTGGGTCAGATATATTCTAATTTATAAGCTTTAAGACAATTTCGATTTAGTATAACACTCGATTACAGCAGCCATCTTTAGTACGACCCAGGGTTGGACATATTCCAATTAGTATGACCCTGGGTTGTACTAAATTGAAATAACTTAAAGACATATTATTTAGTTTCAAGACAAATTGAATTAGTATGACTCTAGGATCATACTAAATACAAGAATAATAACTCCATTATGCTTTTTGCCAGATTTATGGCCCCTTTTGGACTTAGAAAATATCAGATTTCTTGGTTAAGTTTTATGTTTAGGTCAACTTTTCTCCTAAACTATCAAAGCTATTGCTTTGAAACTTGCAACACTTGTTCACCATCATAAGCTGACCCTGTACATTAAGAAACATAACTCCATCCTGCTTTTTGCAAGAATTATTGTCCCTTTTGGACTTAGAAAATATCAGTTTTCTTGGTTAAGTTTTATGTTTAGGTCAACTTTTTCTCTTAAACTATCAAAGCTATTGCTTTGAAACTTGCAGCACTTGTTCACCATCATAAGCTGACCCTGTACAGCAAGAAACATAACTCCATCCTGCTTTTTGCAATAATTATTGCCCCTTTTGGGCTTAGAAAATCAGTTTTCTTGGTTGAGTATTATGTTAAATGTTTAAGTCAGCTTTTCTCATAAACTATCAAAGCAATTGCTTTAAAACTTGCAACAGTTTTTCACCATCATAAGCGGACGCTGTACATCAAGAAACTAGGGATGGGAACGAATATTCGGATATTCGAATATTCGAAAATCGGCCGAATATTAAAATATGAAAATCAAATTCGAATATTCGTAAATTAGTATATATAAGTATAGTTTATTTTGGGCAATATAAGCATGCTAATTTTTCTTGTTCTGTCGTGTTTGTTTATCGTTTCTCAAAAGATGTCCAATTAACAAGAAAAATGCAATGCATAATAGGCAGAGACTACCGTTACGGATTGACAGTTTGCAACAGGTGTAAGTGTGATGCATGTCAAAAATGGTCCAATTAACAAGAAAATTGCAATGCATAATTGACGGGGGTCATCGTTACGGATTAACAGTTTGCACCAGGCATAATTATGATATCTTTTTATCTTTTGTTCATTTTTATTGGCGCCTGTTTTATGTAACAAATTTTAGATTTTTTTTTCGAAAACAATACCAAACATGTAGATATTGGCGATCTTTTTGCAAAATTTTGTATGACATTTCATACTGTCCACAGAATTGGTTTTCATCCACAGTGCCCGGGCAATCGGCCGTATTTGAAATAAATTTTGAAGTAGTTTGTTATAAAATCAAGAAATAATATATGACCATGTTGAAGGAGGTTTAAGTCTGCCTTCGTTAGGTTTGTCGACTTTTTACACGCTGATTTAAAATTTTCAAAAGTGGCGGCGGTAATACAACAGCGCGACACGTGCTTTAGTTGGACGACCTGCTATTTTTAGATAAAATTGCGACGGTCTGAATTTTAATCGATTTGAATGTTTCTTCTAAAAATCTGAATTAGTTAAATATGTTCATGATTATACTCACAGAGTCGTGAAATAAAACACTAGGGTCGGCAGGTCTAACTAGGTAGGGTCGGGTTACCCGAAACATTTTAGGCCTTATTACGTACGATGATTCACGTTTTAAACAGCGGAATAGATTGTGTATATGCTAATCACTTGAATAAGAATTTAAAAATTCCATTAAAACATGCCGAATAATTGAATATTGATTTCAGTATTCATTCCCATCCCTACAAGAAACATAACTCCATCCTGCTTTTTGCAAGAATGATGGCCCTTTTTAGACTTAGAAAATCATGGGTAGGACAATATTTCTATTATACAAAAAAATCAGATGAGCGTCAGCACCCGCAAGGCTGTGCTCTTGTATTTGTCATGCAATGACCTGGGGTCTTCCTCCACCATCAAAGCTGGACAGTATGACCTATAATTGTGTCAGTGCGATGTTAAACTCATCCAAACAAAAAAAAATAACTTCTGTGGTCATGCGGCCAAATTTTATTACCTCAATTATAAAACAGTTGCATGTATTTTATGCTTATCACCGATTTTATCAATAAACAAGAGGGCCATGAAGGCCCTGTATCGCTCACCTGACATATTGACCTAAAGCTCATCAAGATTAACATTCGGTTTCATTAAGTTATGGTCAGAAATGTGATCTGTGAAATGTTAACTAGCTTTTCCTTTGATTTGACCAGGTGACCTAGTTTCTGACCCCATCTGAACCAGATTTGAACTAGACCTATAGATCATCAGAGCTCCAGATAAGCTTTTGGTGCAATTTGGTATCTACCCATCACTTTTCGTCCGAATTGGGTATTGGGAATCTGAATTAGGTAAAATAATATCTTTACCATTCCTTTTCAGAAGAAATTGGGTATTTGCTAAATCCAGTTGGGTATTTCACCAATCTTGCACAAACAATTGAGTATCTTTTCTTGTGGCTTAAATTAAGTTGTGTACGCTTACTGTATACATGGTATATATCACAAACCAGAGGTTTAACTAACAACATTAGTAGTTTAATGGTACCCTTCAATGTTTAATACGAAAATGTTTTAAAATTGTAATGAAATGTGATTATTTATATGTAAAACGGTATATATTATACTCTCTTTCTAAAATTTGTTTTAAGCTCCACTATTTGGAGAATAGGGGGGCTATATTACTCGCCCTGGCGTTGGCATCGGCATGACCCTTCTTGGTTAAAGTTTTTCGGCAACCTTTGTTTTTTTAGCTCACCTGTCACATAGTGACAAGGTGAGCTTTTGTGATCACGCAGCGTCCGTCTATCCGTGCGTCCGTGCATGCATGCGTCCGTAAACTTTTGCTTGTGACCACTCTAGAGGTCACATTTTTTGTGGGATCTTTATGAAAGTTGGTCAGAATGTTCATCTTGATGATATCTAGGTCAAGTTCGAAACTGGGTCACGTGCCTTAAAAAACTAGGTCAGTAGGTCTAAAAATAGAAAACCCTTGTGACCTCTCTAGAGGCCATATATTTCACAAGACCTTCATGAAAATTAGTCAGAATGTTCACCTTGATGATATCTAGGTCACGTTCGAAACTGGGTTACGTGCCTTCAAAAACTAGGTCAGTAGGTCTAAAAATAGAAAAACCTTGTGACCTCTCTAGAGGCCATATATTTCACAAGATCTTCATGATAATTGGTCAGAACGTTCACCTTGATGATATCTAGGTCAAGTTCGAAACTGGGTCACGTGCCTTAAAAAACTAGGTCAGTAGGTCAAGTAATAGAAAAACTTTGTGACCTCTCTAAAGGCCATATTTTTCATGGGATCTGTATGAAAGTTGGTCTGAATGTTCATCTTAATGATATCTAGGTCAATTTGAAACTGGGTCACGTGCGGGTCAAAAACTAGGTCAGTAGGTCTAAAATAGAAAAACCTTGTGACCTCTCTAAGGCCATATTTTCACAAAACTTATGAAAATTAGTCTGAATGTTCACTTGATGATATCTAGGTCACGTTCGAAACTGGGTTACGTGCCTTCAAAAACTAGGTCAGTAGGTCTAAAAATAGAAAAACCTTGTGACCTCTCTAGAGGCCATATATTTCACAAGATCTTCATGATAATTGGTCAGAACGTTCACCTTGATGATATCTAGGTCAAGTTCGAAACTGGGTCACGTGCCTTAAAAACTAGGTCAGTAGGTCAAGTAATAGAAAAACTTTGTGACCTCTCTAAAGGCCATATTTTTCATGGGATCTGTATGAAAGTTGGTCTGAATGTTCATCTTGATGATATCTAGGTCTAATTTGAAACTAGGTCACGTGCGGGGTCAAAAACTAGGTCAGTAGGTCTAAAAATAGAAAAACCTTGTGACCTCTCTAGAGGCCATGTATTTCATGAGATGTTCATGAAAATTGGTCAGAATGTTCACCTTGATGATATGTAGGTCAAGTTCGAAAGTGGGTCACGTGCCGTCAAAAACCAGTCCAGTAGGTCAAATAATAGAAAAACCTTGTGACCTCTCTAGAGGCCATATTTTTCATGGGATCTGTATGAAAGTTGGTCTGAATGTTCATCTTGATGATATCTAGGTCAAGTTCGAAAGTGGGTCACGTGCCGTCAAAAAACTAGGTCAGTAGGTCAAATAATAGAAAAACCTTGTGACCTCTCTAGAGGCCATATTTTTCATGGGATCTGTATGAAAGTTGGTCTGAATGTTCATCTTGATGATATATAGGTCAAGTTTGAAACTGGGTCAACTGCGATCAACAACTAGGTCAGTAGGTCTT
The DNA here is from genome assembly GCF_021730395.1 of Mercenaria mercenaria. Classification (NCBI taxonomy): domain Eukaryota; kingdom Metazoa; phylum Mollusca; class Bivalvia; order Venerida; family Veneridae; genus Mercenaria; species Mercenaria mercenaria. The sequence goes on along the minus strand of NC_069367.1, from coordinate 79,554,913 downwards.
GAAATAGAAAAACCTTGTGACCTCTCTAGAGGCCATACCCTTGAATGGATCTTCATGAAAATTGGTCAGAATGTTCACCTTGATGATATCTAGGTCAAGTTTGAAGCTGGGTTACGTGCCCTAAAAAACTAGGTCAGTAGGTCAAATAATAAAAAACCTTGTGACCTCTCTAGAGGCTATACTTTTAATGGGATCTGTATGAAAGTTGGTCTGAATGTTCATCTTAATGATATCTAGATCAGTTTTGAAACTGGGTCAACTGCGGTCAAAAACTAGGTCAGTAGGTCTAAAATTATTAAAATCTTTTGACCTCTCTAGAGGCCATATTTTTCAATGGATCTTCATGAAAATTGATCTGAATGTTTACCTTGATGATATCTAGGTCAGTTTCGAAACTGGGTCACGTGCGGTCAAGAACTAGGCCAGTAGGTATAAAAATAGAAAAACCTTGTGACCTCTCTAGAGGCCATATTTTTCATGAGATCTTCATGAAAATTAGTGAGAATGTTCACCTTGATGATATCTAGGTAAAGTTCAAAACAGGGTCATGTACCTTCGAAAACTAGGTCAATAGGTCAAATAATAGAAAAACCTTGTGACCTCTCTAGAGACCATATTTTTCAACGGATCTTCATGAAAATTGGTCAGAATTTTTATCTTGATAGTATCTAGGTCAAGTTCAAAACTGGGTCACATGAGCTCAAAATCTAGGTCACTATGTTAAATAATAGAAAAAATGACGTCATACTCAAAACTGGGTCATGTGGGAAGAGGTGAGCGATTCAGGACCATCATGGTCCTCTTGTTTTGTTATATCTTTGTTACTATTGCTTATATCTTACTGTAACTTCACATAAACATTGTCCAGTATGCAAAGTATCTGTAGGGGCTAGCCAATTATACCCAAGGCCAAGGTCATCAAGGTCTTATAATTAGGTTATTTTTAAGGTTAAAGTTTTCCAGCAACCTCTGTTTTTCTGTCATTACTTTGTTACTTTTGCTTATATGTTACTATTAATTCTCATAAACATTGTCCAGCATACAAACATAGTATATGCAGGGGCTGGGCCCAGTATACCCAAGGTCAAGGTCACTGAGGAGTTATACTTGGAATTATTTTCAGTTTAAATTGTTTTGAAAGCTTTACTAATAGACATATCTTTGGCACTTCAAAAGATAATAACTTGAAATTAAAAGTATTTGTTTATAATCATCAGCTGCATATGTGGTTACATACCTCATATCTCTAATTATTTTTAACAGAATTATGCCCCATTTGTACTTTTTTGCACTTTCCGCTTCCTAGGATATTACTTTAATGCAATACAAGATGAAGACTTGTAACTTAAAATGTATCTTTATCACCACCATCTGCATGTGTGGTAACAATCCCCAGAACTCTGATTTGTATTTTTGACCAAATTATGCCCCTTTGTTTTCTTGACATAACTTTGGTACTATATAAGATAATGACTTGAAACTCAATATATATCTTTACCATCATCATCCGCATTTGTTGTAACAATCCTAATAACTCTAATTTGTGTATTTCTTGGAATTATGCCCCTTGGTGTATCTTCCTTTTCAGACATGTATTCATTTTACTGTCAAATCCCTGAAAAGTGGAGCGGGCTGTCTTATGGACAGCTCTTGTTTACATGCTTGTAAGCAATGTAAACATTTGTATTTTAATTTGTAGTACCAAAGATATTTTTGTTCAATGCTGGATTTTTTCTTTCACTTTGAATGCAGCGGGAGATCAATATCCTGAATGATGTGTTCACAGCGATATGTGTTCTCCAATAAGATGTCATCCAGTATCTGCGACACTACATCATCACTAACAGATAACTCTCTTTCTTGAACTGCAAAATGTCCCACTTGTGCTGCAGCAGTGTTTTGTGACCTCTTTTATCCCCTCTTAAATCTTATCGGCGCGAAAAATTGTTTAAAAAGCGTCCAAATAAATAGCAACCTGCTCTGTGGTGAGGTATAAGCAGTCACTTGTCTTGTAGCGTTACAGTCTCGTACCAGTCCTGTTCTATAATAAGGAAAATGCGATACGCAAGCCATTGTTTATGAATTGGGTATTAGGAATTTTAATTGCGTTTCAGTACGCACACTGGATGAATTCAGTTGGGTTGTCTGCAACTTTAATTGCGTAAATAAGCAAATACGCAGCTGATCTGGAGCTCTGGATCATCAAGATCAACATTCTGACCAAGTTTCATTAAGATATAGTCATAAATGTGGCCTCTACAGTGCTAACTAGCTTTTCCTTTGATATGACCTGGTGACCCAGGAATTTCATTTGGGGGACATGATATCCCATAGGTTTGCATTTTAGGGGGACATTTACATGATTTTGGGGGACATTTTTAATATTGATTATTGTTTGAGAACTGTAACTGTAGTTTTGCCCTGTATTGTGTAACAACAAATAAGGAATAAAAACAGTGAAAGTCAATTCATGTTCTTTATTTATCATGTTTGGCTTGACTATTCGAAGAATAGGTGAGCTATCCTACTCACCCCGGCATCGGCGTTACCTTGAGCGTTAGCATTAGCGTGAGCATCACACAAATGTTAAAGTTTGCGTACCACCCCAAATATTTTCAAAGTCCATTGAGATATTGCTTTCATATTTTGCATACTTGTTTACCATCTTGACCCCAGTCTGTAAACAGGAGCAGATAACTCTATCAAGCATTTTGACTGAATTATCGCCCCTTTGACTTAGAATATGATTATTGTAATGTTAAAGTTTGCGTACCTCTCCAAATATTTTCAAAGTCCATTGAGATATTGCTTTCATATTTTGCATACTTGTTTATCATCTTGACCCCAGTCTGTAAACAGGAGCAGACAACTCTATCAAGCATTTTGACTGAATTATCGCCCCTTTTCGAAATAGAATATGCTTATTGTAATGTTAAAGTTTGCGTAACACCCCAAATATTTTCAAAGTCCATTTAGATATTGCTTTCATATTTTGCATACTTGTTTACCATCATGACCCCAGTCTGTAAGAAGGAGGAGGCAACTCTATCATGCATTTTGACTGAATTATGGCCCCTTTTCGACTTAGAATATGCTTATTGTAATGTTAAAGTTTTACTCATAGCTTATATTATCTTAGGTATTAAATAGTAGTTTATTTTTGCCTTAAACAAAATTAATTTTATATAAAGTTATGTATTTTGTGGAAATAAATATGAAAGATTGTATGTAATATAATACTAATAAAAGTTCAACTATAATCTTTAACCGATATCAAATTGTGAACAACAAAACTGGCACGAGGTGTCACGCTTATTGCCGATAATTACTGGCCATTTGATCTGTAAGTTTAACAGATTGTAACAAGGATGATCGCACCTTTTGTTATAGGTTGATTTCATTTTTGAGTCGGCTAAACGATGAAATCGTTTTGACGAGTCCTTGCTGTCCAGCGATTCTCTAAGTCTAAATGGACCAAATAACACAGTGAAGGGATGTAGTTCCATTAGATTTCTCAAACTTCAAACAGTTCACAGCATGAATGAAGTTAAGTTGTGTGAATTCCCTTTGCTATGACCAATATACGATGTAATCTGTCATATTTATGACTTGTAATTGTGCAATACTCGAATGTAACTCATTAAGCATAAATGTGCATTTTATGAATTGTGCAGGCTTACAAAGCTTGCGTAACATCCAGCGAAAGACAGAAAATAGTTCCACAGGGCTCCAGATAAGATGCGTATTAGCGTAAATTACGTATAGAAATAATGCAAATACGCATGTCTAATAATTTCTAAGCGTATAAAACGTATACAAAATTACAGAAATGCACACAATGCTTTTTTAAAAACAAAATCTGAATCGTCTGGTTTTCTTGTAGTTTTTGAAATGGAAAGTAGATCGTCTATGTTTGCCTGCATTCACGAAACGAAACAACTTTTTTATGAAAAGATTTAAATAAGAGGTAATTTAACCGTAAACTTCAATGTCAGATACTGCCAATTGCTGCTAAATGTCTTCGTATCATCACAATTTGTAAAATATATTGTTGAAAATGGAGAAAAGTGTAATCGTATCCGGATATAATATTTTGGGTAAATATCGAGCTGTGTTATGAAATTTTAACATTCATGTAACATACATGATAGATATTATTGTAACAGAAATGATTCTAGAATTTATTTTTATTACACCTACATATAATCTATGTCAGACTTATATTCTAGTCCTGAGGCATGATCTGAAAGTAAAAAGATGAAGTGACAGTCATACTTTGGATATTGTAATACTAGAAAGAATCTAGATCGTAACCTTTCTGGAATTTTGACTGGTTTGGATAATTTGCTTACGATTCAGGTTCGCAAAAAAATGAAACTGTCACCCATTCTGCTTTTCATGATGACACATGGCTTGATTTTTGCAGTCAGTAAGCGGATAAATTATCCCGAGAAAGAGCTCTTACTGATTTGTTTAATTACTACTGATTTTAAAAATGATTTTATTTCTTATTTTTCGAGAAATAAACAAATCGGCGAAACATTAAATTGTATTTTCTTGTAGTTTTTGAAATCGAAAGTAGATCGTCTATGTTAGAGTGATTTGACGGAACAAAACAATTTTTTTTATGAAATGATTTAAATAATTTCACCGTAAACTTCAATGTCAGATACTGCCAATTGCTGCTAAACTGTCTTCATATCATCACAATTTGTAAAACATATTGTTGAAACTGGAGATTTTGGCGGTATAAAAGAAAGTGTAATCATATCCGGATATAATATTTTGGGTAAATATCGAGCTGTGTTATGAAATTTAAACATTAAAGTAACAGACATGATAGATATTATTATAACAGAAATGATTCTAGAATTTATTTTTATAATACATACATAGAATCAATATCAGACTTATATTCTAGTGCTGAGGCATGACCTGAAAGTAAAAATATGAAGTGACAGTCATTCATACTTAGAATATTGTAATACTAAAAAGAATCTAGAGGTAATATTTAGAAATTGAAACATAAAATTTTTAGTTAGAAATCGCACCAAAGGCTGTATCAAGGGTCTACATTTTCAAAATTTCCTTGTGGTGATACCCCAAACCCTAATTGCAGGAGGGGGTATCCTCCCAAACCCTCCCCCCATATTGCCACTTTACAGTTTGATACATTTGCCCTTTTACCACCTGCCACAATGCCCATTTCAAAATCTGACTGCAGTTCAAAGCGGGAAGGAAGACCCCTCCCCAAACCCACCCTGCTACCGACCACGTAAAAATGGCTCAAACATTTTTTCAGCCCAGTCTGGGCCTGTCTGTCTACATGAATCAAAACGGATAATTGAAAGTACATAGACTTGGGGACTACTGACATGGTTTTGAAGGGATTAACAGGTCTGAAATAGAAATAAATAAATGGTGGTTTTAACTAAAAAAGAACTGCATTTATTAATATTGGTTATCTTTTCCGAAATTGGTAGCTAGTCCGAGTAACTTCTCTTAGTTTCGAATGCGCAATTTTCCTGTCAGTGTAAACATTCCTGACACTATATATTGACACTCAGCAACATTTACATATCTTTAAACGCAAAAGTAAGTATACTTTAAATTCACATCCCTTATAATATGATTGAACAATACCTAGCATGTGACACGGTTATTGCCAGGTCCCTTATCTGTAAAATATCTGAACAGTTCTTTCATCCATCCGTTACAAATTGTATGTGGCAATCTGCGCTATAAAATTTCAATATATAAATTTTCATATTCAAATTTTATCATGTGCGAATATATACCAGCCGATAATTGCCTGTTTTGGTAATGCCGGAGGCAAATGTTTACTGGAAAAATATTTATAGTCATGGGCAGTATCTTAGTGTCACATGTCAAATTGTAGTTTGTACTTTCAACATTTTTATTTTTTGCGAACCACTCGTCAATTTTAGAGAAATATATTGGGTTTAAATACTTGTATAATGTCAATCAAAGTTTTACTAGGCATCGATTGAATGTCCATTTCATCTATTGTAACAAAATCTCTGTTCAGTTGGGGAAAAAAACTAAAACCAAACTGAAACTGGTAGACTATACTACCAGTACATCAATCATTAGCCGACTCTCAGGCCCTTCAGGCCTTTGATTTGTCTATTTCATTTTCAAGTTGGTCGTTGATAACAGGTAAATGTAATGAATTGGAAGTAAAATAAAAGGTCGCTGGTCGCATTTTACGGGAGGTCGCTTGTCTAAGGGTACATTATCGTTGAAATCGCAAGGGAGGAATTTAAAGTGGTTGCTTAGGTCAGGAAGTCACTGAACTCTGGTTGTTCCAAGGGCAGTTCCCACTGTAGTGCACTTGATATGTATAGTATCAAAGCAAAAACTTATTAAAGACTGTGGAAAAGGTTGGACTTGTGTTTCATGTCAGTACGCCATCGTGCATCTGTGTCATCAGGATTCCTGGTTAAACAAAAGAAATATTCTTGCATCTTAGTAGAAAAAAATGTTACTTCAACTTAAATCTTTTACTAATTTTAATATACAAAATGTAGTAGTATTATGGGTCGATAGTAAACTAATTTTCAGCTTGAATTTTTGGGGTGAAGGTTATAAAAAGTCACACACCCAAGTAATTAAGCTGTAATGTGTCAAAATAGTCATTAGCATACAGCCTGTTGTGCGTAATGCAGAGAGCCTGCCTGTGCATCAAAAACTGGTATGCAGAGAGACCGCTGGTGCCCCAACAAAACGGAAAGTGAAGGGGTTTTGAATAATTACATTTATATTTCAGCCTGTTTGTCAGTTTTTTATGCAAGAATATTGAAAAATGAATACGAATAATGCGCTTGATATGTTTGATATCAAAGTAAAATCTCGTTAAAAACTGTGGAAAAGGTTGGGCTAGTGTTCCATGTCATTACACCATCAATTAATTTCATCTAGTTTTCGAGCAAAATCACTGATACAGGGCTCCAGATAAGATGCGTATTAGCGTAAATTACGCTTTGAAATAATGCATATACGCATGTGTGATCATTTTTAAGCGTATAAAAACGTATAAGAAATTACAGAAACTCCTGCAATGACTTTTTACTAGCGTAAACAAACTCTGAATCATCTAACATGTGTCTAAAGTCTTTACTTAACAAAGCACGGTCAGCATTATTTGGCCCACACGAAACGTACACACGCATTGAATGGTACTTTATAAGTTAAACTATATTATATACCTAATGCATTTGTAAGTCAAATAGTTGGGAAACAATATTGATGGTACGATAGTGTATTCTAAAGCGGTGTCGATCTGAGATTGTAAAAAGTGAACAAACACGCATCTTTAAACCAACAAGAACGATCATTAAAACATATTTAAAGCTATATTGACTATTCTGTTGGATTCAGTAGCGGTATTGTAAGCCAAAGTAAACCAAGGGAGAACAAAAAGCAAAAACTTGAATGCTGAATTGAAACTGAACTGCAAACAAATTCATGGGTGTTACACCAAATTAATAAATATGTTACAAAACCGTTTTCTTTTTTTTTACATTTACAAATTTTCAGGTGTAAAATTACTCCTAGTAAATTTCAGTTTTTACCATTTTACTCATTCACAATAATTATGATGAGTAAATACTCATAGGCCAACAAAATTATCTGGAGCCCTGCTGATAATTAAAAAGTAAACACTACAATACATAGTGAAGATGCTCTTATGTTCTGTGCTCTACTTATTTTTGGGCAGCATACCTATAATCATGAACGGTAGTTAGATTTTTCACCTCATCTACCGACCTGGACATTGTTTATAGCAAAGAATAGCCGATGTCGACGCAAAGAAACTGCTGATATAGCAGAATTTGCAAAGTGTCAGCCGATACTGATATGCACCGTGATTTATGTCCTTTAAAAAATGGGCGTAAATGAAATAAAAAATAAAAAAATCTATTGATCAGTCTTCCTGTATAATAATGTCATTTAATGTTGAACCCCTTGGCTATGCTTTTAGTATTCCATTGGAAGGAAAAGGAGGGGGAGGGGGCTGGGTTGGGGTCTGTAACTCGCTATCCAACCTAATTCTATAATAAATTTAATGCTTCAGAATCATTTACATGCAAGTATTCCATGTTGGTTTTACAGACTTAAGTCTTAAGGACTTGGGTTGCTTTATATGGGTCATCACTTGGTTAACTAATTGGGACCATTTCATCTAGCATCAATACCCCTTACTAGAATGACTTGATACTAATGCAGATGTAACCTGTAACCATTCCTCATCTTCAGACATCACCTGACCTCAGTTTGACCTTGACCTCATTTTGGACTTAGGTTGCTTTATATTGGCCACCTCTTGGTTAGCCAGATCGGACCGTTTCGTCTAGCATCAATACCCCTTACTAGAATGACTTGATACTAATGTAGATGTAACCTGTAACCATTCCTCATCTTCAGACATCACCTGACCTCAGTTTGACCTTGACCTTGACCTCATTTTGGACTTAGGTTGCTTTATATGGGCCACCTCTTGGTTAGCCAAATCGGACCGTTTCGTCTAGCATCAATACCCCTTACTAGAAAGACTTGATACTAATGCAGATGTAACCTTTTACCATTCCTTATCTTCAGACATCACTTTACCTCAGTTTGAACTTGACCATGTTTTGGACTTAGGTTGCTTTGTATCGGCAAGGATGCCACCGGGGGCATCAAGTGTTTATTGAACGCAGCTTCTTGTTTGGTTAAGATTTTATTAAAGCCCAATATTTCGGATACTATCAAAGGTATTGACTTGAAACTAGGAATATTTCATTTCTATCAACACCTATATAAGCAGGTCAATCCTCATAACTATTTTTTGATCTTTGAAATTTTTGTTTGCAAGTTTATATCTACTAATAAACTTTGATAATGTGGCAGTTGACCTAAGTACAATTGACACTGTTTAATTTCCAGTACAGGTAAATCCAATATTTGCTTTACAATAGATCTGTGACGGATTATCATTGAATACCCCTGGACTTATTGGACTCGACTGCCACATTATCAAAGTTTATATATGTACAATACTATAGTAAGTATGGGATTGAAACATCACACATGTTCTTCGAGGTAAGTAGACTGTGTCATTATAATAAGACCCATAACTCTGTCATGCATGTTTCCTAAATTATCCCAAGTTTATGGTTGAAGCTATTTTAAATATAAGTTACAAATGTCATTCACTTGTTCAGTGACTGGGAAATAATTTTTGTTTATGGGACAATGGCCTACCATACACAATAAATTATGAGACATTTAAAAAATTTATGTGACATTCAGAAATTTCTACGGGACAGTTGTGACTTTCGTACTAGGAATTGGCACTGTAGTATGTATTTACTTCAGATTAAAGAAGCTCTTAATTAAATACAAGTGTACAACTGTAACTGCTTCACAGCTTTAATGTCAATAAAGTTCAAAGCAGTTTACATTCCCTTGATACTGGGTAATTCAGAGTTAGTTTACTCTACTTTCCTGGTAGAACTGAACAGTACTCCTTTATACCACTGATAATAAATGTAAGTCTTTCAAACAATGCTCTAATCATACACTGGATAACATTCTTAACCCATAACCTGCTAAATTTCTACAATGAACTCCTCCATCTTTCAATTTGGACAGTACCTTTAATTGTGAAAAGGAGTGCTTAACCAAAATATACTGACTGAATGGCAAAAGTGTACAAAGCTCCAGATAAGGTTTTGTGCAATTAGTAACGGTACTACCAGATTTTCTGTACTACCTGATATTTTTTCTAATTAGTAACGGAACTACCTGATATTTTGTGAAATTAGTAATGGTAGTTCCAGATAACAGACAAAAATAAGCATAAGTCATATCATCGGTGAACAGTATCTCACTCGAATAAAAACTAAAAGTAAAACTGTGTAAACTAAAATTACATATATTCAAATCAATTCATCGATGGAAGTCTGTTAGATTTAATATAATAATACATTACATGTCGTTCTTTACCATATATATATATGACAAAAAATGTGTACAATATTCCAATTAATCGCATAGTTATAAAACATTGTGTTTTTTTTTTGCTCTCGGACATGCTGACAATTAAACGAAGTGTCAAATACGTAACCGCGACGCTAATTGGCTGAACACAATCAACTGTAGTGTATCGGATAATTTGAATCGCTTCACACTTCTCGGGGAAAATCTCGCAAATACCTGAAGTAAGTGGAATTTACATTATGCTATTGGCGTGTGTTTCGTGTATATCCACACTCGTTTGACACAGCAAATTGTCAACAGTCGAGATAGTGTTGATTAGTGCAGACATGCTATTCGGCTCGATCTTCTTTTGAAATTTGTAATATTGTTTACATGTTTACTGTTTGTACTGTCGATACGACCACATTTTAAAATAAATTCGTATTGATACGGCCACATTTTAAAATAAATTCGTATCCGACCCCTATCTGGAGCTTTGAGTGTAGATCATGATCAGACTGCAAGGATGTGCAGTCTGATCATGACTACACTGGTCACGAAGGCAGAATCAGTTAGTTACATTTCTTTACATAAGATTTGCACTATTAAAAAGTTTCATCCTTTTGCATATAATACAATTTAGCCATGTGACACAGGGCTCATCAGCACTTAAAACTTATGTGACATTTTTTATTTTTATGTGACTATGGCTCATGTCTCATGGGTTTCCTAGTCACTGCTTGTTTCAGTTATGTTTCCCTATTAGAAAGAAATACTTCAAAAATAATCTGATCATATGTCCTAGTCTGTTTAATTAAAATTACCTGATGACCCAAAGTAGGGGTCATTTGACTGTGACCTTGACCTAATGACCTACTTTCATTTATTTTCAAGATACAGCCTTGAAATTTGGATGACATACACAGTTTTGCACACCAATCTTAAAACTGACTTTCAGCGACCATAAATGTGACCTACTGACCTGCTTTTTAGCTCACCTGAGCCAAAGGCTCATGGTGAGCTTTTGTGACCACTCAATGTCCGTCGTCCGTCGTGGAAGGCTCATGGTGAGCTTTTGTGACTGTTCAATGTCTGTCGTGCGTCCGTCAACAATTTCTAAAAAAATCTTCTTCTTGAAAACCACTGTGCAGAATTACACCAAACTTCGCAGGAATGATCCAGGTGGCCCCCTTTCAAAATTGTTCAAAGAACTAACTTCCATGCAGAACTCTTGTTGCCATGGCAACCAAAAGGACAAATTTTAAAAATCTTCTTGTCCAAAACTAAGGCGTAGAGCCTTGATATTTGGCTTGTGACATCATCTTATGGGCCTCTATGAAGATTGTTCAAATTATGCCCCTGGGGTGAAAAGAGGCCCCTCCCTTAGACTTGTATAGGAAAAACATTTAAAAATCTTCTTGTCTAAAACCACAAGACCTAGGCCTTTGATATTTGGTATGTAGCATTACCTTGTGGTCCTCTACCATAATTATTCAAATTCTGCCCCTTGGGTGAAAAGAGGCTCAGCCCGGGGGTGGGGGGGGTCTCAAGTTTTACATAGACATTTATAGGAGAAATTTTTTAAAAATCTTCTTGTCTAAAACCACAAGACCTAGGCCTTCGATATTTGGTATGTAGCATTACCTTGTGGTCCTCTACCAAAATTGTTAAAATTATGCCCCTGGGGTGAAAAGAGGCCCAGCCGCGGGGGGTCTCAAATTTAACATAGACTTATATTGAGAAAAAAAAATCTTCTTGTCCGCAAGTTCAAGGCCTAGGCCTTTGATATTTGGTATGTAGCATTGCCTAGTAGATCTCTAATAAGATTGTTCAAATTATTCCCCTGGGGTGAAAAGAGGCCCTGCCCTTGGTCACTTGTTATACGAGTTATGTAGGAATAAATACTTAAAAATTATCAGATCATATTTCCTAGACTGTTTAATCATAATTACCTGATGACCCCAAGCGATTAGGGGTCACTTGATCGTGACCTTGACCTACTGACCTACTTTCTTGTTTTTTAAGATACAGCCTTGAAATTTGGATGACATGTACAGTTTTGCACACCAGTCTTAAAACTGACTTTTAGTGACCATGAATGTGGCCTTCTGACCTACTTTCTAATATATTAGCATCAGTTTGGCATTTTCAACATGTTGCTCACATGTTACTCAGGGGAGCAATTCAGGGTCATCATGACCCTCTTGTTTGATATTTTAGTATCAGTTTGACATTTGAAACATGTAGCTCATATTACTCAGGTGAGTGATCCAGGGTCATCATGACACTCTTGTTTATAGTTCAAGGCTGTGTTTTATCATTTCAGGCTCTGAGCCGATGCCTGTCATCGTGACTCGAAGTGAGATCCAGGATGAGGATGAGGAGCCCACTCCTTCCCTGGCCACGGAGTGGATGACAGATGATGAGCCAGTAGAGGTTGTGTCCTTGGTGCAGCCGGTGCCAAGTCGTGTGGGGATGGTATTTTCTTTTTCTGATCCTACAGTTGAGACCTCTTCTCCAGTGGCTGTTGAGGTCCAGCTGCAGGATGTTGGTCAGGCTGTGGTGGAGAAGACTTGCCCTGCTTTCCTGTCTGTGAGTGAGCCACAGCCCACGGAGTATGTTCAGCCTAGAACCACAGACCAGCTCTTGATGGTGCAAGAGCAGCCAGGTCCCGTGTTCGTTGCGGAGTTGCTCCCAACGCTGACCGTTAGTTTCCTTGGCCCATATAAGGAACTAGTTGGTGCGGACGAGGATGGAAACGGGGACTCTGGCAGGTATGGTGTAGGTGAGACATTTTCTTCTTCTTATCCTACGGTTGAGACCTCTTCTCCGGTGGCTGTTGAGGTCGAGTCGCAGGATGTTGGTCAGGCTGTGGTGGAGGAGACATGCCCTGTTTTCCTGTCTGTGAGTGAGCCACAGCCCATAGAGAACGCTCTACCTAGAACCACAGACCAGCTCTTGATGGTGCAAGAGCAGCCAGGTCCCGTGTTTGTTGCAGAGTTGCTCCCAACATTGACTTTCAGCTTCCTTGGCCCATATAAGGAGCAAGTTGATGTTAAGGAGCACGGACACAGGGACTCTGGCAGGTATACAGGTAAAACTGACCTGGAGCAGGATGATGGTAAGAGTTGCGTTGGGTATGAAGGTACAGCTACAGCAGAGGATGACCAGGTTGTTTGGGATCGAACCAATGTCTCGGAGCTGGTTGATGTAGGAGACGACGGCAGATTGGACACTACGTACGTGATAGAATCGACAAGCGAGGACTCTGTGGAGGAGAGTCTGAACACCACGTACACATTAGTGTCGTTGGAGGACAGATTAGATAGGACGTTCACTGTTGACACTTGGGAGTGTTTGAACAGAACGTTCATTAATGATGAGTATACTGTGTATTTCTCAACAGATGGTGATGAACCTCCAGTGTTTCCACCAGTTGTTGATCAGGTCTCTGACTTTGATGATTTGCTTAGGTGGTATCTTAGGGAATGGAATGGTGATGTGCTCAGAATGTATCCGTCAAGAACAAGACAAAAAAGGGTTATGTTAAGATACTGATTTACTCTTCAAACTTGGTATGCCAGATATGTATACTCAGATCAAAGGTGTCATAACTTTTTATTTGATATTTCAAGGTTAATTAGGAACTCTAATATACAAATATGTTCTACTCTTCCTCCACAAACCTAGACATGACTATATCTAGATGACCAGGGTAGAATCACTAACTTGCTATAAGCCAACTGGATATCTTCCTCATATATCTTTAAAGTTCATCATCAAATATCATTATTCTTCCAATCACATCCATTCTCTAATATATTTTACTTTTGAATTGCTATTACTGTTAGGAATAATCATCAGAAATTAAGTACATTTGTTTCTATCATTAAATTTTTGAATTTCCAGTATTATTTAAAGTTTTGGGGTTTTTGTTGGGTTGATTCGATGCCTTTTCCTTTGTTATTATCTATTAATTGGATGTATGCCCCCCACATGCATTGTTTAATAGATAATTTCTGACTGTGAGTCACCCTTCATTAATCCATTCTATTATTTTTGAACTGCTAGAGCATTAGGACTAAGTTTCAGAAATTAAGTACATTCATGTTTATCTTTAAATTTTTGGTATGTTTGAATTAATTTTTATAGGCAAGACTCAGAAATTAATAAGTACGTTTGTTTCTATCATTAAATTTTTGAATTTCCAGTATTATTTAAATTTTTTTGTTTTTTTGTTGGGTTGATTCGATGCCTTTTCCTTTGTTATTATCTATTAATTGGATGTATGCCCCCACATGCATTGTTTAATAGATAATTTTTGACTGTGAGTCACCCTTCATTAATCCATTTTTTATTTTTGAACTGCTAGAGCATTAGGACTAAGTTTCAGAAATTAATTAAGTACATTCATGTTTATCTTTAAATTTTTGGTATGTTTGAATTAATAATTTTTATAGGCAAGACTCAGAAATTAGTAAGTACATTTGTTTCTATCATTAAATTTTTGAATTTCCAGTATTATTTTAAATTTTTTGGGTTTTTTGTTGGGTTGATTCGATGCCTTTTCCTTTGTTATTATCTATTAATTGGATGTATGCCCCCACATGCATTGTTTAATAGATAATTTCTGACTGTGAGTCACCCTTCATTAATCCATTCTATTATTTTTGAACTGCTAGAGCATTAGGACTAAGTTTCAGAAATTAAGTACATTCATGTTTATCTTTAAATTTTTGGTATGTTTGAATTAATTTTTATAGGCAAGACTCAGAAATTAATAAGAACATTTGTTTCTATCATTAAATTTTTGAATTTCCAGTATTTAAATTTTTTGGGTTTTTGTTGGGTTGATTCGATGCCTTTTCCTTTGTTATTATCTATAAATTGGATGTATGCCCCCACATGCATTGTTTAATAGATAATTTCTGACTGTGAGTCACCCTTCATTAATCCATTCTATTATTTTTGAACTGCTAGAGCATTAGGACTAAGTTTCAGAAATTAATTAAGTACATTCATGTTTATCTTTAAATTTTTGGTATGTTTGAATTAATTTTTATAGGCAAGACTCAGAAATTAATAAGAACATTTGTTTCTATCATTAAATTTTTGAATTTCCAGTATTTAAATTTTTTGGGTTTTTGTTGGGTTGATTCGATGCCTTTTCCTTTGTTATTATCTATTAATTGGATGTATGCCCCCACATGCATTGTTTAATAGATAATTTCTGACTGTGAGTCACCCTTCGTTAATCCATTCTATTATTTTTGAACTGCTAGAGCATTAGGACTAAGTTTCAGAAATTAATTAAGTACATTCATGTTTATCTTTAAATTTTTGGTATGTTTGAATGAATAATTTTTATAGGTATATCTAGCAATAAGTAAGAAAAACCTGGGTCTACTAGGTATATACGTTCTGGACATAAAAATTGACAGGTCTCCTACATTACACTGACTTTGGGCTACTAGACTGTAATTTCCAAACCAAAAAAGATAACTACATGTATTGTTGTTTATGAATATATATGCATAGGTTTCTTAAATATATGTAAGTTTGTTTGATTTCAGCAACATTTTTAATCCCCCGCCACTAAACTATTTAAAGGATAACAGTGTCGGGGGATTAAGCTGTCTTTCAGACTGCCTTGTCCTGTGTAGCCATGCAGAGAACCTACCATGTGCTGGGATCAAATATGTGACCGAAGCCAGGCAGAGAAACTACCGCTTTGGCTGGGATGAATCTACCATTTGTGCTGGGATGGAACCTGTGACCGTAGCCCAGCAGAGAACCTACCGCTTCGGCAGGGATCGAATCTACCACTTGTGCTGGGATGGAACCTGTGGCCATAGCCCGGCAGAGAACCTACCGCTTGGGCAGGGATCGAATCTACCACTTACGCTGGGATCAAACCTGTGACCGTAGCCCGGCCGAGAGCCTACCGCTCCAGGGCAGGGATCGAACCTACCACTTTTGCTGGGATCGAACCTGTGACTGTAGCCCGGCAGAGAGCCTACCGCTTGGTCAGGGAACGAACCTACCATCGCACCTGTGACCATAGCCCAAAAGAGAGCCTACCACTTTGGCTGGGATCGAACCTGTGACCGTAGCCCGGCAGAAAACCAGCCACTTGGGCTGGGATCGAACCTACCACTTGCGCTGGGATCGAACAAACCTACCATTTGGGCAAGGATCGAACCTACCACTTGCGCTGGGATCAAACCTGTGACCGTAGCCCAGCAGAGAGCCTACCACTTTGGCAGGAATCAAAACTACCACTTGTGCTGGGATCAAACCTGTGACTAGCCTGACAGAGAGTCTGCCACTTCGGCAGGGATCGAACCTACCACTTGCGCTGGGATTGAACCTACCACATTTTGCTGGGATCGAACCTGTGACCGTATCCTGGCAGAGAGCTTACCACTTGGCCTGAGATCAAACCAATGGGATCGAACCTGTGACCGTAGCCCGGCAGAGAGCCTACCACTTGGGCTGGGATCGAACCTACCGCTTTTCGCTGGGATCGAACCTGTGACCGTAGCCCGGCAGAGAGCCTACCACTTGGCCTGGGATCGAACCTACCACTTTCCGCTGGGATCGAACCTGTGACCGTAGCCCGGCAGAGAGCCTACCACTTGGCCCGGGACCGAACCTACCACTTTCCACTGGGATCGAACCTGTGACCGTAGCCCGGCAGAGAGCCTACCACTTGGCCCGGGACCGAACCTACCACTTTTCGCTGGGATCGAACCTGTGACCGTAGCCCGGCAGAGAGCCTACCACTTGGCCTGGGACCGAACCTACCACTTTTCGCTGGGATCGAACCTGTGACGGTAGCCCGGCAGAGAGCCTACCACTTGGCCTGGGACCGAACCTACCACTTTTCGCTGGGATCGAACCTGTGACCGTAGCCCGGCAGAGAGGCCTACCACTTTGGCAGGGATCGAACCTACCACTTTGCGCTGGGATTGAACCTACCACATTTTGCTGGGATCGAACCTGTGACCGTATCCTGGCAGAGAGCCTACCACTTGGCCTGAGATCGAACTGATGGGATTGAACCTGTGACCGTAGCCCGGCAGAGAGCCTACCACTTGGGCTGGGATCGAACCTACCACTTTTCGCTGGGATCGAACCTGTGACCGTAGCCCGGCAGAGAGGCCTACCACTTGGCCTGGGATCGAACCTACCACTTTTCGCTGGGATCGAACCTGTGACCGTAGCCCGGCAGAGAGGCCTATCACTTGGCCTGGGATCGAACCTACCACTTTTCGCTGGGATCGAACCCTGTGACCGTAGCCCGGCAGAGAGGCCTACCACTTGGCCTGGGATCGAACCTACCACTTTGCTGGGATCGAACCTGTGAAAGTAGCCCAGCAGAGAGCTTACCACTTGGGCTGGGATCGAACCTACCACTTTTCGCTGGGATCGAACCTGTGACCGTAGCCCGGCAGAGAGGCCTACCACTTGGCCTGGGATCGAACCTACCACTTTTCGCTGGGATCGAACCTGTGACCGTAGCCCGGCAGAGAGGCCTACCACTTGGCCTGGGATCGAACCTACCACTTTTCTCTGGGATGGAACCTGTGACCGTTGCCCGGCAGAGAGGCCTACCACTTGGCCTGGGATCGTACCTACCACTTGGCTGGGATCGAACCTGTGACTGTAGCCCGGCAGAGAGGCCTACCACTTGGCCTGGGATCGAACCTACCACTTTTCGCTGGGATCGAACCTGTGACGGTAGCCCGGCAGAGAGCCTACCACTTGGGCTGGGATCGAACCGTGACCGTAGCCCGGCAGACAGCCTACCACTTGGGCTGGGATCGAACCTACCACTTGCACTGGGATCGAACCTGTGACCTTAGCCCGGCAGAGAACCTACCACTTGGGCAGGGATCGAACCTACCACTTGCGCTGGGATTGAACCTGTGATCGTTTGATCTTGCTGTCCTTCAAATTGTAAAACTAAAGCTACAAGACAGTATTGTTTTTATTTTGGATAGGGAACTCTGCATTGACAGAGCCATTCTTAGATAGATGCCCCTGGATAGGGAACTCTGCATTGCCAGAGCCATTCTTAGATGCCCCTTTCTCTTTCAGGTAGATAGGGAATTAAATTGTGTAGATAGGGAAGATCTCTCTGGTGATTATGGGAAGCAGAGAACCAGCTAGTAATGTTACTGTGTTTAGATTATGGCTCAGATTGGTTAATGTTTGAATTTTATATTACAGGCATCTGGCGATTACAGAGAACCAGCTAGTCATGTTACTGTGTTTGGATTCTGACTCTGATTGGTTAATGTTTGAATTTTATATTACAGGCATCTGGTGATTACAGAGAACCAGCTAGTCATGTTACTGTGTTTGGATTCTGACTCTGATTGGTTAATGTTTGAATTTTATATTACAGGCATCTGGTGATTACAGGGAAGCAGAGAAGCAACTAGTCATGCTGCTGGGTGTGGATGCCTTTGCTTTCATTGAAGTCCTCAGACAGTACAGAGGAATGAGTAAGTAACCATAATCTAATTTTCTGGGTATTTCATTCATTACTGGAATTGCTTAATTGCTGCATTAACAGTGCATCTGGTGTATACCAGTTGTGCGAGTATTCCTGTCACATTAATTGGTCTGCCAGTTGCAAGAAAAATGAGTAGATTGAAATGATGGACTGAGCAGATTACAGGCATCTAGGTTCTTAATTTTGTTATACAAATGTAAATGATGATTTGTTATCATTAAATAAAGTTCACATTGTCCCATAGCTCAGAATTGTTTTCTCACTGAGATTGAAACAATTCTTTTTCAGTCCTTTGCTGTTCATGACTGGCTTGGGCACAGAATGAGAAAGAGAAGATTGAGAATAAACCACAACTGTTGAAGATTCTACAAGCCCTTCAGGCAAGAGATAGAGGGAGAGGTCAAGGAGAGATCATGCAAGGAAAAGTCAAGTCGCGGCAGACATAAAGGCCATGGATACAGATGACACATAGGTAAGAGGTTAATGATGGATATTAACGCAGAGCAGTGGGAAGAATTAAGAGCTTATATGTGTAAATCAAACAAAATAAGCAGATTCATAGATTTCAGGGATCCAATTTAACAGTCGCTAACTCGCAAAATTAGAGTAAGAATCAAAAAATGCGAGTAGGAAATATTGGCACTCGAATATTTTTGCGACCGCGTCCGAAAATCAACGCATTTGCTCAAACTGTCCTTTGTGCTTTTAAAAACTACTTTAGGGTAATTTTACCGATAACCACGTGACAGATTGTAGACGCTTGTCGTTTTATACAAATGTAATTATCGGATATTTAAGTAAGCGTCTATACGATATTTGTTTACGATTTGCTCCCGTGGTTCGCAACATGGATGGAAAATGAATAAAATAACAAGTTTCTTCGGGAGAAAAAGGCCCGCTGAGGCTGAAAATGACAGTGAAAGCAAGGGGAATGATCCCAAAGAACCTAAAGCAACATCGGCCGTTTTGACGACGAGTACTTTGGTTCGTACCGCTCAAACCACAAAGTCCCGGTCTGACCCCACGGCATCTGTCAAAACTATAAAGAAAATGGGAATCCGAGCTAGATATAAAACTTTTGTATGAAACAAAAGAAAATGATGACAATATAAGTAAAAACGTTACACTGGTACCTTGTGGCTTTATTGTTAGAAATTTTCATGTATTAAATAGTCAGACAGTGGATAAGTTTGTATGAATAAATAACGAAAACATTAAAGGTTTTTATAGTTTACTTTTAAGTCAGTCAGTAAACACAACAGCAGAGCTGTACATAAAACAACAAAAAATATCACTTTAGGTTATAAAATTTAGTGAGTAAACAGCCTCTAAATAATTGCTAGTGGAACCCACCATTTTGCTAGTGGAAAAAAATGGCACTAGCAAAAAATTGCTAGTGGAAAAAAAAGTTAAATTCGATCCCTGAGATTTATAACACAAGGTGATACAATGAAGGGCAAGCTTAGGAGGAGACAGACTGTTTGGTCATAGAAATACAAAGGTTTTGTTTGATATTTGGAAAATTGCATCTTCCATGATACCTTGATGCTTTGAATTATTAGTCCCCTACCAGTTTTGGGGACTATAGGAATGCATTTTTCTGTCCGTCTGTCCATTTGCAATTTCATGTCTTGTCCATAACTCTGTCATTCATGAAGGGATTTTAATATTACTTGGAACAAATGTTCCCCATGATGAGACAACTATCATGCATATGACCTGGACCCCTGGCTCAAAAGTCAAGATCACAATAGGAGGTCAGAGTTTAGCAAGGTCTTTTTCCTATCCAGTTCATAACTCTGCCATTCATGAAAGGATTACTTGGCACAAATATACCTCATAATAAGACGATGTGTCATGCACAACTTTGAGACCCCTAGCTCATAACTCCAGTTCATAACTCTGTCATTTATTAAGGAATTTAAATATTACTTGGCACAAATATTTCACAAGCCCTAGCTCAAAGGTCAAGGTCAATATTGGAGGTCAAAGATGAACTGGGTTTTTTTCCTGTCCAGTCAATAACTATCCATCAAGGGATTACAATATTAATCAACATAAATGTTTCCCTTGACGAGATGACGTTATATGCAACACGAAGAACCCTAGCTTATAGGTCAAGGTTACACTTCAAAATTTAATAGAATTTTTTTTCTTGTCTGGTCTGTAACTGTCATGCAAAATAGATTAATGGATTAATATATCAGTTAACACAAATATTCCCGTGAATGTAACCATGTGTCATGTGCAAAACCCAGACTTAAAGCTGAAAGGCCAAGGACGCCATTATAAGTCAAAGACCAGAATGTTTTTTTTAGCTCAACTATACCAAGTTTAAGGAGAGCTATCCTACTCGACCCGGTGTTGGCATCGGCATCTTTCTGCATCCCTACCTCGGTTAATATTTTTTTTAGCTCACCTGTCACGTAGTGACAAGGTGAGCTTTTGTGATCGCCCTTCATCCGTCATTCATCCGTCTGTCAGGCCGTCCGTCCACAGTTTCTTGTGAACACGATAGAGACCACATTTTGCAAGCAATTTTGATCAAACTTGTACAAAACTTGTATTGGCATGATATCTTGGTTCCTTTCGAAAACTGGCCAGATCCCATCATGGGTTCTAGAGTTATTGTCCCTTAAAGGGCCAGAATTTGCTATTTCTGTGCATCAACAATTGCTTGTCTGCACAATAGCAGCTTTCATTAGCTCGACTTTTCGAAGAAAATGTAGAGCTATTGCACTCGCCCCAGCGTCGGCATCGGTGTCGCCGTTGGTTAAAGTTTTTGTTAAAGTCAAATATCTCTGTTACTATCGAAGCTATTGACTTGAAACTGAAAATAGTTATTTACTATCAAAGTCTACACCAGGAGAAACAATCCCCATAACACTGAAATGAATTTTTGACAGAATTATGCCCCTTTTTTACTTAGAAATTTTGTTAAAATTTTTATAAAGTCAAATATCTCTGTTACTATTAAAGCTTTTGACTTGAAACTCAAAATAATTATTTACTATCAAAATCTACACTAGGAGAAACAATCCCCATAACTCTGATTTGAATTTTGACAGAATTATGCCCCGTTTTAACTTAGAAATTTTGATTAAAGTTTTTGATAGTCAAATATCTCTGTTACTATCAAAGCTGTTGACTTGAAACTTTAAATACTTATTTAGTAAATAAGTCTACACCAGGAGAAGCAATCCCCATAACACTGAATTGAATTTTGACATAATTATGCCCCTTTTTAACTTAGAATTTTTAGTTAAATTTTTTATAAAGTCAAATATCTCTGTTACTATTAAAGCTTTTGACTTGAAACTCAAAATAGTTATTTACTACCAAAATCTACACCAGGAGACACAATTCCTATAACCCTGGTTTGAGTGTTTGACAGAATTATGCCCCTTTTTAACTTAGAATTTTTAGTTAAAGTCAAATATCTCTGTTACTATCAAAGCGTTTGACTCGAAACTTAAAATACTTATTTACCATAAAAGTATACACCAGGAGAAACAATCTCCATAACTCTGATTTGAATTTTGACAGAATTATGCCCCTTTTAACTTAGAATTTTTTTGTTAAAATTTTTGATAAAGTCAAATATCTCTGTTACTATTAAAGCTTTTGACTTGAAACTCAAAATAGTTATTTACTATCAAAGTCTACAGCAGGAGACACAATTCTCATAACTATAATTTGAATTTTAACAGAGTTATGCCCCTTTTTAACTTGGATTTTTTTTATTTACTGGCAAAGCTCATATTCAGTGTCAAGCACTGAGAAAAGGCGAGCGGGCTGTCTTATGGACAGCTCTTGTTTATGATTTTATTTTTACCAAACTTGCACACAACTTGTATTACCATAAGATCTTGTTTCCTTTCTTGAACTGGCTAGATCCAATTATGGATTCCACAGTTATGGCCCCTGAAAGGGTCAAAATTAGCTATTTTGACCTTGTCTGCACAGTAGGAGCTTTTGACTTAGAATTTCAGATTAAAGTTTTGATGCACTTTTACCTATTTCTATTATTACTGAATGGACTTTGGGTCTGACAAATATAGTGTCAAAATGCAAAATTTACCTGTATAGACCATTCAGAGAGTATTTGCAAAATATTTATTTTACCTTTTACACCCGTAAATATTTACAGGAGCTAGCTTTGGATTGTGAGTATATTTGACCTTGAGGACCTGTCCTTCACACATGGCAGTTACTTAATGGCAAACAAGAAGTATCAATTGCCGACGGTTCATTCAGGAAACAGAGGAAAGGATATGAGGAAGTACATGTTCCAGCACTAACCACAACCCTCCGATTCAGATAAGGTACTATGCAATACTGTTATAATTTTTAGTTCACCTGAGCCAAAGGCTTATGGTGAGCTTTTGTGACTGCTCAATGTCCGGCATACGTCGTCCGGCATCCGTCCGTCAACATTTTCTAAAAAAATCTTCTTGAAAACCATAAGGCAGAATTACTCCAAACTGCACAGGAATGATCCTTGGGTGGCCCCCTTCCAAAATTTTTCAAAGAATTGAATTCCATGCAGAATTCCCTGGCAACCAAAAGGAAAAACTTTATAAATCTTCTTGTCAACTTAATTATAAAGACAAAACTGTTAGCAGTGATAAAATGGACTTAAATTCACTCACTTTGTTTTGCATGCGAAAAAGGTATAAAAATATTTCATTGCCATGGCAGCAGAAGTGAAAATGTAGGTTTCAAAGGTTAAGGTACTATTACTGGAGAAAAATAAGTAGAAACTGCACAATTTCGAAAAGAGCCAATTTAAGAGCTGGTCTCATAACAGTGGCAACAGAAAAAAAAGACAAAATTATATGTCTCCCATGATGGCCTGTCAGTGGTGACTGGGCATGTAACTTATATTTATTTTCAGTATGGTTTGAATTTGAACTTTGACCTATGTGCCAAATTATTATAGTGGTCATCTACTGCACATAGTATGTCAAAGTGTTCTCAAGCTTATATAACCTGAATCACTGTTTATCCAATTGTCACTGTGACCTTTATCTTTGATCTACTGGCCCCAAATTATTCATCTGTTACATTTAAAGCCTGATGACCATGGGCAAAATTAAGTATCATTCAGCTTTCGATAATAAAATATTTCAGTCTTAGGGTCACTGTGATATTGACATTTAACCTACTGGCACCTTAAAGAAAGAGATCATCTATTAATCTACAATGAATTTTGACAATCATAAGCTGAAGTATTCTGCTATTATTGCAATGATCAGTTACTGCTTTCAGTCTTCTCCATATTTTGTGTAGAATCATAAATTCCTTTTATTGCCTTCCCTTTCCAGTTATTGAAAGCCAAATATGAGTAATAACCAAATGCTAACTATTACTTAAGAAAATGAATGCAATGCTTTTTCAGTTGTGTACACATTCATATAATTGTGATACTTGGCTATTTTATATGAAGTAAAGTTTATGACTTCAAAAGAAAGGACATGTGGAGCTAGTTCCAAACATAATTATGCAGCTTACTAGAGGACTCTACACTGTATATATCACCTTATTTTCTCATAACAAATCACCATTTAAAAAAAAATATATATTTATCATATAGCTGCATCATACCTAATCAATATTATTGCCAGTAAATATTTATTGACTTATGTAAGGCCATACTATATTAATTGATAGATTATCATCCACTCCCACTATTTTTAGCTCGACTATTTGAAGAATAAGTAGAACTATCCTACTCACCACGGCGTCTGCGTCGGTGTCGGCGTCGGCGTCACACCCTGGTTAAGTTTTTCGTACCAGTCCACATTTTGACAAAGTCTTTTGAGATAAAGCTTTGAAAATTTCAACACTTGTTTACCATCACCATGTTCAGTTGTAGGCAAGAGTACATAACTCCATCAAGCATTTTGGTTGAATTATTGCCCCTTTTTGACTTAGAAATCTTGGTTAAGTTTTTCGTACCAGTCTACATTTTAACAAAGTCTTTTGAGATAAAGCTTTGAAACTTTCAACACTTGTTTACCATCACCATGTCCAGTTATAGGCAAGAGTACATAACTCTGTCAAGCATTTTGACTGAATTATGGCCCCTTTTGACTTAGAAATCTTGGTTAAGTTTTTCGTACCAGTCTACATTTTGACAAAGTCTTTTGAGATAAAGCTTTGAAACTTTCAACACTTGTTTACCATCACCATGTCCAGTTGTAGGCAAGAGTACATAACTCCATCAAGCATTTTGGCTGAATTATGGCCCCTTCTGACTTAGAAATCTTGGTTAAGTTTTTCGTACCAGTTTATATTTTGTGTAAAGTGTTTGACATATGGCTTTGAAACTTTTATATCTTGTTCAGCATTACTGTCTCTATCAATAGGCAAGAGTACATAACTCTGTCATCTTTTTTGGCTGAATTATGGCCCTTTTTGAACTTGGAAATTGGTTCTGTTTTCGTATATGTCCATGTTTTGTCAAGACTATTTGACATATGGCTTTTAAACTTTCAACACTTGTTTATCAGTATGATTCCATCTGTAGGCAAGAGTACATAACTCTGACAATTATTTTGGCTGAATTATGGCCCTTTTTTGGACTTTGAAATTTTTGTCAAAACTATTTGAACTGTGGCTTTGAAACTTTTAACACTAGTATATCAACATGATTTCCTATTGTAGGCAAGTGTACATAACTCTGTCAACTATTTTGACTGAATTATGACCCTTTTTGGACTTGGAAATTAGTTAAACTTTTCATACAAGTCCATATTTTGCCTAACATATAACTTAATAACATATTTGCCATCATGGTCACACATTGCAACTTAGTGCAAGACTAATTGAAATCCACAAATACAGGAACATTTTTTGTTTAAACATTTTTTTCTTTTGTCTGAAAATCTATGGAACGATTTTGACCCCATTCTTCAATCAATTCTTCGAATAGTCGAGCGCGCTGTCATCCGAAAGCTCTTGTTATGCCTCCCCTTACCATTTTTAGTATGGAATATTTCTATAAAGAATGTAATAAATCATTTTCTTTCATTATTTTGTTGAATTTATAATAACTTGTTGACAGAAGATGGTCACTGAATGTTTCATTTTCATTTTTCAAAAACCAAGATATTTACACGCAAACAAAATTTATTACCATATAAACATATTATATAACAAACATTTTATGTAAAATAATGATGTAGGAATGTGATAGATTAAACAGTTTGATAAATAATTAGTATCCATAAGTTATTAAAAACACTTGACTATCAAGAATTTAGAATTAGCATCCACACTGTAACTTAGATCGAAATGTAACACTGGTAGTCTCGTTCAACACTGTAACTATTACCCCCATGTAAATGTTACAAGCATGGATATTGCACTTTATTAACATAAACATTTGTCATTTTTCAGTAAATGTTACTTGTATATTATGCAAATATCTATTCCAAGTCTGTAATTTCTGATGCTCCTGCATGCACCTCCAAATTCATTGTCCATGGCTAATTTCAACCTAGATAGTATACCTAGAATAAAAGAAATAAAAATATTTTTCAAAGTGTTTAAAATATTTTGCTTTCTGTGTAAAAAAAATGTTAAATGTTAAAATTTTAAGAAAAGATACATCTCTATTTCGCTGTCCCTTGTAAACATATTGAAAGGTAGATGCAAATTACTGGAAAAAGTGCCATAACTAATTGAAATGAAATATTCAATCATAGGGTTATAAAAAGAGAAATCAAACATTCAAAATACTCACAAGTCCTTAGAAAAAACAGCTTACATTTTGGGAAGCTGACTATACTCTGGCCTGTAATGTAATATAAAGCAACTTGATAATTTTTGTCACTATGTGACAGGTGAGCTTTTGTGATCACCCTTCCTCTGTTGTCTGTGCGTGTGTGCGTCAACAATTTCTTGTCTGCACGATAGTGGTTTCATATATGATTTATTTTAACCAAACTTGTACAAAACTTGTATCACCATAAGATCTCGGTTCCTTTCTTGAACTGGCCAGATCCCATTATGGGTTCCAGAGTTATGGCCCCTGAAAGAGCCAAAATTAGCTATTTTGACCTTGTCTGCACAATAGCAGCTTCATTTATGATTTTATTTTAACCAAACTTGCACACAACTTGTATCACCACAAGATCTTGGTTCCTTTCTTGAACTGGCCAGATTCCGTCATGGGTTCCTGAGTTAAAGGTCCAAAATTGGCTGTTTTGGCTTTTGCAGCCATATAGAGACTTCATTTATGGTTTTATTTGATACAAACGTCCAAAATGTCTTCAACAACAATAAATCTTGGATTCCATGACAAATCAGATCCAATCGTAGGTTCCAGAGTTATTTTATATCTGATTACCTCCCCTGATTGTAATCAAAATGGATTTATATCAGTAAGTACTTATAGGACATATTTGAAATTTCATTATTGTTATAGTTGGAGTGAGACAATCAGGGTAGTTAACTATGGACTGATTTTATGTCAAATTACCTCCCTTTATTTCAAATTAAAATGGGTATATCTCTGTAACTAATGAAGATACTGATCTGAAATTTCATTTATGTCAACAGATTTATTTGGCAGATCTTTCTTTTGTTCACTTACAGTATATATATTTTTTTAATTACTTCCCTTTTTTGTTACTATAAATAGCTTATTTTTAGTAACTTTTTTATTATTGGCCGTAGGGAAAAACCGAGACCACTTTTCTGGGTACAACATGGATGGTACCTCCAATATTTAGGTGTATTTTGACACATCTATACCTTGTAAGAATTTTTTTTTCTTTTTGTTTAAATTCTTCCCTTTGTTGTTCCTGTCCTTTGGATTTAGATATTTTTTTCTGAGGACCTTCTTGTCCTCAAGTGCAATGATAACAGGTGAGCGATATAGGGCCATCATGACCCTCTTGTTTAATATATCCTTTTGAAATGGAGTTACTGAAATATTGAATTTTGTTATGACATATATTGAAATCTGTCTGCTTTTTTTCATAGTTTATAGAAAACTGATTCTGAATCTTGTGCAGAAACAAATATATACATGTACTATCTTCTCATCTTTACAAAAACAAAAATATGCTAGGTACAATCTGTGTGTACATCAGAGCATAATTAGTATTTTGAAGTTTTATTTATCAGATCTTCCTTAGGTAATTCAATTCAATTCCACAGTTACAGGTTTTGTGTTTTGTGAAAGGCAAGGAAGAGTTCTAAATTACCTTCTTATCATACTGGTTGTTCTGGGGCATTCAATGTTTCAAGACACACAGTAATACTCCCTGAAATAAAAAAGTCAAAGAATAATTTATGACAACCGATATGCATAACTGTGTGTTAATTTAATTACAGAGGTCATGATCCATAATGTTTCAGAAAATATTTCATTTAAGTCTCTAACACTTTCAGTGCTTAGAATAAAAACAATGCCTTCATATAACCAGCATTCATCACACTACAAAGACAAATTTATAGCAATATTATTAACAGTTTTGCAAAATATGACTGAACATTTTTTAATATTCGTCTGTTCAAATAAAATTTTACATTCAATCTTTGATGAAAATATAGATTTAAGATGAAAATACAAGAAAATATTGAATATCTTAGATGAAAATAATCTTAGAAGCTTTATGAATATGGCCTTATGTTTGTTGATATAAAGCCACAAAATGAATTTCAAAGCAATTTTCTTGAATTAAAAGGTAATGTCCTGACAGGTGCATGTATTAGACTGGCATTCCACAGCAGCTGCTCTTTCACTGTATAGAATGTGTCATGAGAACACAAGTCATAACACCACTACTATATTTTAGGTCTTATAGTTGTTCTGGTGTTACTCTTACATAAATATGACAAACATTTCCTTTTATTCTAGAAAATATAGGTCAAGGAAATTTCAAAAGGACCTTGTAATACACTGCAACCCTGGATATACAGACTATAGAATAATTATTTTAAAGTGTTTATGCCTTCAGTAGAAACAAAGTAGATACCGTATAACCCCGTTTAAACGCCCCCGGGGGCGATGCATTTTACGAAAAATTTGATCCAAACAATGTCAGTAACTCGTATAAATGCCCCCCTATTCATCCCAATTCATGCACTGACATAACCCGATACGCAATCGTACTTGGAATCTGTGTAAGGTCGCGCGCTGAATGACATCATCCGAGTTAAATTCGCTCAATACTGTAGCGTTTATAGCGTGGCATATTCAGTACTTACACACAGTAGATTTAAAGTTTGTGTTAATAAAGTGTGTTGTTTTTTTAGCTCACCTGTCACAAAGTGACAAGGTGAGCTTTTGTGATCGTGTGGTGTCCGTCGTCCGTCCGTCCGTGCGTCCGTAAACTTTTGCTTGTGACCACTCTAGAGGTCACATTTTTCATGGGATCTTTATGAAAGTTGGTCAGAATGTTCATCTTGATGATATCTAGGTCAAGTTCGAAACTGGGTCACGTGCCATCAAAAACTAGGTCAGTAGGTCTAAAAATAGAAAAACCTTGTGACCTCTCTAGAGGCCATATATTTCACAAGATCTTCATGAAAATTGGTCAGAATGTTCACCTTGATGATATCTAGGTCAAGTTCGAAACTGGGTCACGTTCCATCAAAAACTAGGTCAGTAGGTCTAAAAATAGAAAAACCTTGTGACCTCTCTAGAGGCCATATATTTCACAAGATCTTCATGAAAATTGGTCAGAATGTTCACCTTGATGATATCTAGGTCAAGTTCGAAACTGGGTTACGTGCCATCAAAAACTAGGTCAGTAGGTCAAATAATAGAAAAACCTTGTGACCTCTCTAAAGGCCATATTTTTCATGGGATCTGTATGAAAGTTGGTCTGAATGTTCATCCTGATGATATCTAGGTCAAGTTCGAAACTGGGTCACGTGCGGTCAAAAACTAGGTCAGTAGGGCTAAAAATAGAAAAACCTTGTGACCTCTCTAGAGGCCATATATTTCATGAGATCTTCATGAAAATTGGTCAGAATGTTCATCTTGATGATATCTAGGTCAAGTTCGAAAGTGGGTCACGTGCCATCAAAAACTAGGTCAGTAGGTCAAATAATAGAAAAACCTTGTGACCTCTCTAGAGGCCATATTTTTCATGGGATCTGTATGAAAGTTGGTCAGAATGTTCATCTTGATGATATCTAGGTCAAGTTCGAAAGTGGGTCACGTGCCATCAAAAACTAGGTCAGTAGGTCAAATAATAGAAAAACCTTGTGACCTCTCTAAAGGCCATATTTTTCATGGGATCTATATGAAAATTGGTCTGAATGTTCATCTTGATGATATCTAGGTCAAATTCGAAACAGGGTCATGTGCGGTCAAAAACTAGGTCAGTAGGTCTAAAAATAGAAAAACCTTGTGACCTCTCTAGAGGCCATACTTGTGAATGGATCTCCATAAAAGTTAGTCAGAATGTTCACCTTGATGATATCTAGGTCAAGTTTGAAACTGGGTCATGTGCCTTAAAAAACTAGGTCAGTAGGTCAAATAATAGAAAAACCTTGTGACCTCTCTAGAGGCCATACTTTTCATGGGATCTGTATGAAAGTTGGTCTGAATGTTCATCTTGATGATATCTAGGTCAAGTTTGAAACTGGGTCAACTGCTATCAAAAACTAGGTCAGTAGGTCTAAAATTATTAAAATCTTTTGACCTCTCTAGAGGCCATATTTTTCAATGGATCTTCATGAAAATTGATCTGAATATTCACCTTGATGATATCTAGGTCAAGTTCGAAACTGGGTCACGTGCGGTCAAAAACTAGGCCAGTAGGTATAAAAATAGAAAAACCTTGTGACCTCTCTAGAGGCCATATTTTTCATGAGATCTTCATCAAAATTAGTGAGAATGTTCACCTTGATGATATCTATGTAAAGTTCAAAACAGGGTCACGTACCTTCGAAAACTAGGTCAATAGGTCAAATAATAGAAAAACCTTGTGACCTCTCTAGAGACCATATTTTTCAATGGATCTTCATGAAAATTGGTCAGAATTTTTATCTTGATAATATCTAGGTCAAGTTCAAAACTGGGTCACATGAGCTCAAAAACTAGGTCACTATGTCAAATAATAGAAAAAACGACGTCATACTCAAAACTGGGTCATGTGGGAAGAGGTGAGCGATTCAGGACCATCATGGTCCTCTTGTTTTTAAATTCATTTGTATTGTTATGGAATTGTTATTATCTGGATATTGTGTTGGATCTAGGACCAATTTTTGAAGGTAAGATTTTTTTACTTTCCCCAAAAAACTTGGGGGGGGGGGGGGGCGTTAATTAGAGGCCCCTTTAATACGGAGTTATACGGTAGATGGTTAAAGAACTGTGGAGATTAACTTGGAAAGCCTATATCATAAGAAAAAATGTGTAAGGAATATTTTACAATTATCAAAAAGACATACCTTGTTGACCACTGACCAGTTGAAGGTAACTAAATAAATCATCTCATTTCATACCATTACCTGAAATATAATACAAAACAAACACCGATTAGTGCAAGACATCACAATAATAATGTTGATAATTTAAGACCTTTACAATTTCAATCATATTCTGTTGACAATGAAGCAGACAGTGAAGCATTCTTTTATACCTGAAGGGTTTGTCTCATTTGTGAAGGACATCAGAAAAAATATTCCATATTTTAATAATCAATGAACAATATCTGCTTGCTTGTATTTGTCAAATTACTGCTTCATTACTTTCAGTATCAGGATAGAGATCATGTATGCAATTCAATGAGTAACACACCTTTCATCAGGTTGAATCTACTGTTATAAACAACCAGAAAAGTAATGCAAAATGTAAACACTGTGTCAGTAGATTTTTTTTCTTTTGCAGTATTATCAAGGTGGAGAGTTATGACCAAAACAACACCGTTTTAAGGGTTCCTTGGTTGATAAATTAACAGACACCCCTTCCCAGTCCATTTATTTTCATTTATGAAATTATGTCATTATTGTTGTCGACTTCATAAATATCGTCCGGTTACTATGTTTGTCCGAAGCTCTAATGATGTCAAATTTACTAATCAATTGCTGAAAAAAATCTTTCGAAAATACAGAAATGTTGAATATCTCAATTCACAACTGGAAATTATTGTGTGTCAGTGTCAGTACAGATAACTGTATTGTTGTGACATTTGTGTGTCAATAATTCTGCTCGAACCCATTGAAAGAGAATCAAATGAATACTCTTCTAGTTTATTTAACACAACAAAATGGCATTTAATCTACTTACCATATAAATTCCACGTAGAAGGGTAAACAATTGTAATTATTCCACGATAAATAATCTACTTTCATTTTCACATCCACATGTTGACAGTGGCACCACCTATAATATTGCCTGGCAACGAGCACCTAGCTTCAAGGGAAGCTACTCGTATAAATGAAAAAGACCAAACAAATATTATCGTTTTTTCCAAAATTTGTTTCTTAGCAACCCTTGCTCCGGTTTCTGTGTAGGAAAATATTAAATGGAATTAACAAATGTAACAGCTGTTATAAATTGTTAACCGGAGCAAGGGTTGCGAATAAGGGAATTTTGAGTCTGAAATGGCCGAATTCAGCAGTTTTAACACAAAATGCCAGTACCGTTCATACTTTGAACTCATTTTACACCAATACTGAGAATGTGTTAATATTAAAAACGACATAGTTCGGTAGTTTAAAGTTTATTTTAATGAAAACTGTCGATTTTTAACACTGTCATCGATCTTTTTATTTTTAAAAAATCGGAGGCCATCTGCCGATATAAATCCTACGTACGCCTTTACATTATAGAGACTGAAGTGATATAGTATGAAGGTTGAGGAGTTGACGGGGGCTCTCAGGTGACCAAGGAACAGATAAATGCCACACAGATCGTATGCACAACGGAAAAGTGTGATATCATCTCTAGGAAAGGAGGGGAGAGAACTTATACACAACTTGTCAGATTAATGATCTTTGTAAGTTTCCATGGTAACCAAATAATGCATCTCGTATCATTGAAGTGGACAAGTTGTTAAATCATCTGTATGTTCTGTCATGCAACATGACATACATGGCTGAATATTATGCTTCCATGACGTTTGGTCAAAAGACACTTTGTCTAATTAAAATTTGGTCTACATGATAATTCCCTGTACTGTGACACAAGGCAGGGGTGTAAAATTATTTTTTACACCACTCGTCCTGCAGAACTAGTAGCCAGTAATATCTACTAGCCCTTAGTGAACAGCCACTCGCCCTAATAATTGACACTTTTAATACTGTCACTTTTATGAAAGGAGTATTATGTACAAATAGTATTATTTCCCGAAAAATATTTATTTTGAAAAGTGTCTAAATAATCATCGTCCATCCACCCGTGTTGAAAGAGAGGAAAAAAACGTTAATGATTATTGGTAATTATTCAGTTGATAAACTAAGTAATTGACCTTGTTTTCATGATCAATTTACACCCCCTCAAAGAGCTGAAAGAAGTGTGTCAGTATCTTGACATCTGAAGCGGAGATCAAAGCGGTATTTTTGCTCGAGATTGTCTTGGCATTACATCATGTTTTCGCGCCATGTGACACATTACTGTCTGATCGTACCGCATCGGTTCTTAAAATTGCTGAGAAATAGAAATCAATAAAAAGTTTCTTCTTTAATTTATCAAAAGCGAATGTGCTATATCCCGTATAAAAGGTAAATGTCTCAAACGATAGTTACTATAGTGGATATCCTACCTATGTGACCTATATGCCCTCAAGGAATTTACATTATTGTTTGACAAAAAAAACTTTTAAATTGTTGAGTCAAAAAATACATGTACAAAGATTCATTTAAAACTTATTAAAAACCGCAATGACATCACATTGCTTTATTTTAAAATCGCATTTCTATTTACGTTCACGAGGTCACGTAACCTATCCTGCCGCACTAACAGAAATCTGTTTGCCAAAAATCATTTTACTCCATGTATTGTAATAGCTGCCGCTTATTCATTATTTAAGAATTTTTTATTCTGTTTTTTGTACTTTCTGGTCAAAAGTCTGAATTTTATGCCCAGAGTATTCATCATTTATTTACTTTTAGAAAGAACTAAGTAACTAAGATCGCGCTGTTTGAATTTTTACAAATGATTATATGAAAATTCGACCGTTTTTATTTTATAGAATTTTGCCTACATTTCTGTCGATATCTTATTATAATCATTATAGAATTCAAATAGTATTATTTCTCAAGAGGTGTTGAAAACTTGAAGCGAAAATGTTAAAAAATGAATGCACTACGCACGGTTTTTGTGTACGTGTCGATGTAAATTAGATATTACGATAGGTCGCACGTGCTTGTGGAATGGAAAATTACCGGCATGACGTTTTGATATCTTTACGATTCGCGGGTAAATTCCAGTCAATCCAGGTAGCGACTGAACCATCTCAAAGTTTATTGACGTTTTGGAGTTGTAATTTCTGCATTTTGGTAAAGTAAGGACGTAAAAAACCACTCGCCCGATCGGTCGAGTATACGGCGAGGTCCACTCGTCCTACTCAGACTTTCACTCGCCAATGCGAGCGGGCGAGTGGAATTTTACACCCCTGCAAGGGCGACCATGTTAATAAGTCTTAATAATTATTTCGTCGAAATATAGTCAAAATATGGTAAACAAAATTGATCTGCGACATTTAGACAAATCTGATAATCTTTTGGACAGAAAAAAGCAATCGACGAAATGTTGCATCTATAAAGAAGGAAAAGACCAATTGTCTTACAAGACCAGCTGATGTATTTGACCATTAGGCAAAATTTTAATTAGACTAGTTTTCAACCAAACATCGTGCGCCGGAATATTGTATCGTGAGAAATAAACTTTAGATGGAGTTTTTCACCTTTTGTTATGTAGTTTTCTTCTGTAAGATTTCAGTAGCTGCCAAAATATGCAGGTGTAAAAAAATACTGCATAGATTTCTTGCAGTGAGAAATACAGCGGGAAGCATTAATGGAAAACAATGGATTTCTTTTGTCTGTTATTGTAACATTAATGGATTTGCCTTTTTTTCAGTAGATGAAATTAAATCCACTCAAACCAATAATGGTCAGATTGATCCTGTCCATAAAATTTTTAATCTACCTATAGATCAATGTTTCAGAAATTAGTTGTATTGGTCAAAAGAAGCAATTTTTTTTAACAGTACAGTGCAACCTCTGCAGAGCAACACCCTTTGGGAAATGCAGATATTGAACTCTGTTGAGAGGTTGTTGCTCTATAGAGGTTAAATTGATAGTAAATTTCAGCTATTGGAAATTTTGATGATGCTGTTGGGGAGAGGTTTTTGCCATAGAGAGGGCCGCTCTGGAGAGGTTGCACTGTACTTGATTAATGATAATTGAATACCAACTTCTGTTTCAGGATGAGGTTCATTTATTGTCTGATGAAAGAGGACCTGTTTTAGAATCTCTCATTGACAGGTATGTAACTCCAACCGCCTCGGTAGCCTAGTGGTAGAGCGTCTGCTTCGAGTGCGGGAGGTCGTGGGTTCGATCCCCGGCCACGTCATACCAAAGACGTAAAAAATGGTACTAGCAGCTTCCTTGCAGTATAATGTGACTGGGTGGGGTATCATGCCACGTGTCTATGGCGTGATATTCCAGTTAGGCAGCACTATAAAGTTGGGCATTGTGCTCACTGCTAAAAGTAGACGCCGTCGTTTATATGACTGAAAAATTGTTGAAAAAGAAGTTAAACCCTAACACACACAAACACTGATTGTTCTATAAATGAAGTGGCAAAATAGAATTCAGGTGCTGCAAATGATTACATGTACGAGATTCATGTTAAAAGTGCTACTGATAAGCATTATATATGACGGACTTCTAAGCAGGAAGTTGATATAAAAGCTAAAAATGTGCAGAAAGTTTTTAAAAAGTAGTCTCCTAAAATAGTTGATAAAATACTCAAATAAAATTTGAACTTCAAAAATATCTCATTAAAAAGTATGAATGAATTTTAAAACTTGTAAATGTCAACCTTTCAGAAACATACCAAACATGGAAACTACACAAGAAGATGTACGACTTGTTGGTCTCAGTGCCACAATACCAAACTACGAGGATGTAGCAACCTTCCTGCGCTTGGAACCATCTGAAGGTCTGTTCTTTTCCGACAACAGTTTCTGACCTGTACCACTAGAACAACAGTTTATCGATATAACAGTATAAACCGGTGAAGAGGTTCGAGATAATGAATGAGATTGTATATAAAAAGGTTATGGAGCATGCAGGCAATAATCAGGTAATAATAGTGTTTTGGGGGCAATTTTAGGGGCCCAGATTTGATATCATTCCCCTCTCCAAAAAGAGTGTTTTTCCCCATTTATCATATTGTGAAGGAAAACATTATGCAGGACATTTGTTTTGATGTACACTGATAAGAAGTTTAGAGAATTAGTTACAAAAAAAAGTTGCTCCTTACAGCCTCTTGTTGAACATCAAATTCAAAAATATGTTTAAGACTTGTACATATATTAGTAGGGTGACTTCCAAGGCAAAAATGAGCATGGGGTGGTCACAAAAGTATAACGAAGGATGTTATACACCAAACTGTTGGAAAATGTCTGAATTTTATGATTCTGGCAAAAATAAATTTCTGAAGCTAGTGTGGGCCGTGAAATCCGAGATGGCGTGCCAAGATGGCTGCCATTTTTGTCCGATATGATCAAATTATTCTTAAAGTATTTTTTTCTTTTAAATATAATAAACAGCTTATATTTCATATTATATCAATAAAAAAAGTTAAAAATGAATAAAAGCTGAAGAAAAAAAATGCTAAAAAAATTTCAAGGTCAGGGCCAAATGCAAGTAATTAGTAATTTTTACATCTTTTAGGTACACATTATTGCTGGTATTTTAATGCAGTTGGAAAAATGTTATTTGTCATTTGAAGAAACAATAACAAGCATGCTATAATACAAGATGGCCGGCATAATTTTTAAAAGCAAAATAATTACTCTTTAGTTCATATGGTTCTCTTTAGTTCATATCAATATATCCATGGTCAAAGCATTTTAATTCAAACTATAAAAGGGTAAACATATTTTAAACTGTCAACAAGACTGATTATAAGAAAGTAAAAGGTCAAGGTCAAATCTCGAATGTGTCTTTTACATTGTAAGTCCTATTTTTCACATATTTTCTTGAGTACTATAATTCATACCTATAATATGTTCATAGCAAGTGGATACATGTAACTGTTTACCATTGTTGTTGTTAAAAGTAACATCAAAAAGAGTGATATACTGTGCTAATAACAAAAATTTACCAGTAAATTCTACAGGAAAATCTAAGATGGTGGCCAGGATGGCTGACATTTTCATAAACTTTTACGGAGATATTTAAGTATAGTAAAATATGTTGTTGTTTTTTACATTCATTAACTTTCAGATATTTTAGTTAAAATTGCAAATGGGTAGAATTATTATTAGAATCTTGCCAAAAATAATTGTAAGAAAGTTATAGGTCAAAGTCAAATTCAAGGTCAAACTTTTGAATAGTTCTGGCTTCTAAACTTAACTGATGCTATTTTTATATTTGGATGGTCGCGTCCATTAAGAGATCCAAAACAGCATATAACATCTCTAAGCTGAATTGTTTTAGCTCACTTGGAAATTGTCAGGTATTAAGTTAAATTTGAATTTTCCTGTGAAAAAAACACGAGGTCTTTTTGTATTAGATGTATTTTAATAAGTAACAATCTTACAAATTTCATTGATTATAGCGATTTTTGCCATATCAACACGATATTGATGTGTTTACTTGATATCCTTTTAGCACTTATTTGCAAAATATGGAAAAACAGAACTGGCCCTTTCCAAATACCATTGTTCTTGTGCACTGTAAAACTGATCTAGATGCGTGTCCATAGAAGACACTGTTTCCACACTCCCTGTCACTATATGGTCATGCTACTTCAGAAATAACATCCCAAGGTCAAAGGTTTGAGCCTACCATTTCGTGTCCGCTCTGTATCTCTTAAACCTCTTGAAGGATAATTATGAAACTTGGATTAAATGATCACCTCATCAAGACAGTGTGCAGAACTCATGAGTCAGCAATGTTAGCTCAAGGTCAAGGTCACAACTCGAAGGTCAAAGGTTTGATCCTTCCATTTTGTGTCCGCTCTGTAGCTCCTAAACCCCTTGAAGGATTTTCATCAAACTTTGGTCAAATGATCTCCTCATCAAGACGATGTGCAGATTTAATGAGTCAGCCATGCCCGCTCAAGGTCAAGGTCACAACTAGAGTCAAAGGTTTGAGTATTCCATTTTGTGTCTACTCTATCTCCTAAACCCCTTGAAGGACTTTCATCAAACTTGGGTCAAATGATCACTTCATCAAGACAATGTGCAGAATTGATGAGTTAGCCATGCCAGCTCAAGGTCAAGGTCACAACTTAGAGTCAAAGGTTTGAGCCTTCCATTTTGTGTCAATTCTGTATCTCCTAAACCCCTTGAAGGATTTACATTAAGCTCGGGTCAGATGATCACCTCATCAAGAAGTCATGTCAGCCATGTCAATTCAAGGTCAAGGTCACAACTCAAGGTCAAAGCTTTGAGCTCTGTATCCAGGGTTTTCCCGGACACAGGTTTTCTGCGTCCCTGACGCGCTTTTACTGCTTTGAACTCGCATTTTTTAGTGCCTCTGCGTCCCACTGGACCCGCAAAATCGGTCACGAAACTCCTTTGCACTGAGGCATCCTTTGCGCAGATACCCATGTAAAATGCGCAGTTTTTTACCACCGGGACCATCACGGAATTGTGGGTGCTCATTATACACAGGTATAGACCATTTTCCAACTTCTAAACAAGTTTTGTTATCGATGTTCGCCATTTTGGTAAAGGGAAACTACTCTCCGCGCTAACTGTCACCGCTAAAATCTAAGATTACCGTTAAGTTCCGTAAAAGATCGAATGGTTTATTTTTTTATTAAACAACATTAATTTCATATAAATTTAAAGTATTTTGATGAAAAAATATAATAAATCACAGAAATTATGATACTAATTAAGGATCGAGTATTATCTTTAACCGAGATAAAACTGTGAACAACATAATTGACACGACGGGTAATTACTGGCTATTTAATTATAACAAAAAGACTATCACACCTTTTGTAATCAGTCTGAATTGAGAAGCACATGCGATTTTGAAAGATACCATTCCGAAATATTGAATCAACTGCTATCTAAATTAAAAAGATACAATTAAGTTCATTCAGTTTTAGGGTAAATTTTTATAGTAATAATGTCAATTTTCAAGATCAATAATTTGTGGACCCCCAAAAATTATTAGGGACCCTTAAATTAGCAGCCATGGGAGTCCATGGACTCCCAAATAAAAAACCCGAGGGAAAACCCTGTGTATCTCCTAAACCCCTTTTAGGATTTTCAAGAAACTTTGGTCAAATGATCACCTCATCTAGACGATGTGCAGAATTCATGGGTCAGCCATGTCAGTTCAAGGTCAAGGTCACAGCTTAAGGTCAAATGTTTACCCTTTCACTATCCATACCAGTGGCGGGGGATTTAGCTGTCTTTCAGACTGCCTTGTTTGAATCGGATGAACACTGTAAGTGAAGTTGAATATACAGAATAGAGTGATGAACAGGCTTTTAAATACTGTATGTCTCCCAAGTTCTCTGTCACATGGGCCATCAAAATGACATTTTAGCGACGCGACTTGGCATTGAATTTGAGTTGTAACCTTGAAGTTTTTCAAAAATGTCTTTGAAGATTTCAAAACATAATTTATCTATCCTTTGCTATTTAATTCTGACATCCGTGGTGATAATAAACAGCAAATACAACAAGTAACATTTTACGTTTTCTTTTCCTTTTTGTGTTGAAAATAATGGTAATCTAGGATGCCGTTTTGTAATTCTCCATGAACATGTATATACTTGAGAAATTTCTGTTATTTGACTAATAGTTTACTTTATGCTGCTTTGAGGTATAACTTTGGTCAAACTTTAATAAAAATATTGATTATATGTACACAAAATGCAGAAATGTGTCATTGATACTGTTGACCTTGACCTTGACCTTGAACACTCTAACAAACATTCTTGAAGATTTTCAGATGTTTTTATTTTCTGCTTCTTTTAACTGAAATGTTTTATATTAGTCAAAGTGACAGAAATAAGATGTATCATTTTATTGTTACAAGCACATTTTTGCGGAAATGTCAGTCATCTTGGATGCCATATTGAATTTCTCCATTGTAACCAACAGGAGAGAGTTCTGCTATGTAGAAAATACTTTACATGCATTATTGTTGCATAGTATGATGATAGATAACAGATCAATCAAAATACAAAGAAAAAAATGAAAATGATATATACTCAGAATACATTTTTGTACCCCCGACAACAAAGTTGTAAAGGGGGGTATACTGGTTTCAGGTTGTCTGTCTGTCCGTCCGTCTGTCTGTCCGTCAGTCTGTCCGTAGACACAATCTTGTGCGCTCCATCTCTCCTCATCCCCTTGACACAATTTAATGAAACTTCACATAAGTGATCAGTAACAACAGTAGTTGTGCATGGGGCATGTTAGGTTCTTTCAGAAAAAAAAATTGCAGAGTTACGGGACTTTGTTTTTTGTTACTATACTATATACATATACACAATTTTGTGCACTCTATCTCTCCTCATCCCCTTGACACAATTTAATGAAACTTCACACAAGTGATCAGTAACAACAGTAGTTGTGCATGGGGCATGTTAGGTTCTTTCAGAAAAAAAAAATTGCAGAGTTACGGGACTTTGTTTTTTGTTACTATACTATATACATAGACACAATTTTTGTACGCACCATCTCTTCTTATCCCCTTGACACAATTTAATGAAACTTCACACAAGTGATCAGTAACAACAGTAGTTGTGCATGGGGCATGTTAGGTTCTCTCAACAACAAAAATTGCAGTTATGGGACTTTGTTTCTTGTTAACATACTATGTACATACAGTCTGCATATGCAATCTTGTGCGCGCCTAATCTTCCGAACCCTTGCACATAATTTAATGAAACTTCACGCAAGTGATCAGTACCAACCCTAGTTGTGCATGGTGCATGTTACGTTCTTTTAGATAAATATTCTGCATAGTTATGGGACTTTGTTTTTTGTTACTATACTGTATACATACAGTCCACATAATTATGCAATCTTGTGTGTGTCAAATTGCAATGTACTGTGTCAGTGCATGAGGGGGGTACATTCATCACCTTTAGTGATAGCTCTAGTTTCAGTTAAATTACGGGTTTGACCTTGAATTTGACCTTGAACCATCCAATACCTTTCTTTCACAGAAATTTTAAACTGACTAAATTTTAGTATGATATTTGAAAATTTTGTTAATGTTTTATACATTTTGGAAAGGAAAGATCCATTTTGCTTAATATTGGTCATATCTGACATAATCAGCGGCCATCTTGGACGCCATTTTGGATTTCTCAGCCCACACTGATTAGAAAAAAAAAGTTTTACCAGAATCGTTAACTTCAGACATTTACCAACATTTTGTTATACAGTGAAACACCGCTCGCTCGAGGTCGCAAGGGGATGAGCAAAATGCTCGAGTTATCCATGGTTTCGAGTGACCCAAACATTGACCAACATACGGAGAAAAATTGAAGTTTTATTGTATCAATTGTCAGAGGAAACGGTGATGTGTAATAATAACAAACCCGTGACATTTAAAAAAACGTATCGCAAACGTTATCTATGATGCAATAAGAAATAACATACTTGCTTTAATCTAAAGCAAACAGTAACAGATCAATATTTGATCAATAAAACTTTTCTTTAACCTTTCATCAATAATAAATCTCATTACCAAATCAAATATACCGACAAATTAAGATAGTCAGGGAATAGACAACGCAATTTTCAATTAAATTTTTAATTAACCGATACATTCTGATCGCCGAAGCTGCGAAAAATTTTCACACCTCTGCTCGAGTTAGCCAGAAACAACAAAGAGTAAATTAATACACAGGGACCAGGTGTCATGCTCGAGCGATCGAGTTATCGATGCTCGACCCAGCCATGGTAATTTCTCATAGAAAATAGAAAGAAATCGGCCGGGACCACATGAATTGCTCGAGCGAGCCCGGGTGCTCGAGTCATCGATGCTCGAGCGAGCGGTGTTTCACTGTATAACATCCTTTGTAATACTTTTGTGACAACCTACCCCTTGAAATAGGCCTCTATTTTGGCTATAGTCGCCCTACTATATGTTATGTTCATTCATTATGTCCTTATTAAATTCTCAGGTGTTGGTATTTGTACTGAGATGTGGAACCAAAAATTGTAGTCCTGTTTGGCGCCATATAACCTATACTGTGTTGGTGCACTGTAAAACCCAAATAAATAAATAAATAAATGGTATTTGTATACTTGCAGAAGGAGACAGGGAAGACAGCTAGAGCAGTACGAGACACGTGTCTGGAGAAAGATACCTTAAGACTCCTCTTTAAGAAAGGCTCCATGTCAGCAGAAGTATTACAAAATGAATGGGAACATGTGAAAACCTAGGAGCTGAGAGACCTTCCTCCTCACAGCTTTGCTATACATCATGCTGGCATGAATAAGTATGTATCTCAGTTACTGTTTGTTGTCCATCTTTTATGGTTTCTTGCATCATTTCTGCACAACTTTTCTTGCACACCAGACTGGCATTTCCTGGTGGCATCCCCCATGCCAGATGACTTTCATACTGTTAATGACAACTAGTGATTCATGCATTGATTATATTTTGTTTATGTAAGATACAAAAAAATCAAGAAACTTAATAGTGTCTCTCAGTTTCATATGGAATGTTTCACAATTCAAAATATGTTATTTTACAATAAGAGCATATCTTTACACTACAAACGATAAAACTGAAGTGGAACTTTGTTATTGTGCATCACTGAAACGTTGTGATATATCTTTTGCTTAATGATGTTGATTTCCTGTGCTTTATGTGCTTTACTATATGAAAGAGCGATACAAAGAAAGTATTTCTATTGGCTTTGTTTATTCTACGGTATGCAAGAAAAATAATCTGTCAGAATTAAAAGTTTGTGTATACTCTATGTAAGAAAAACTATCAGTCATATCGGCCACCTGTGCATGGGCGGTAACTCGGCAAGCCTCATGACCATCCATCACAGCAAGCCTTGGGATGGAAATTTCTTTCAGATTCGTAAACACATGACTGATTTAGTTATTCTTGTAGAAGGAAGTTGAAACTATGAACCCATCACAGACTGCTGTAAAGACATTTAATTTTGTGGGCATAAAATTTTGTGGTTTTGTTAGCTCACTGAGGGTGAGCTTTTGTGATCACTCACCGTCTGGCGGGTGAGCTTTTGTGATCACTCACCATCCGGCGTCAGTCCGTAAACTTTTACTTTAAACGATATCTCCTCATAAACTGCTAGGCCA
This sequence comes from Mercenaria mercenaria, assembly GCF_021730395.1. Lineage (NCBI taxonomy): Eukaryota > Metazoa > Mollusca > Bivalvia > Venerida > Veneridae > Mercenaria > Mercenaria mercenaria. Next base: position 79,511,938 of record NC_069367.1, on the reverse strand, counting down.
TTTTCATTCAAACTTCACAGGAATGTTCCTTGGGTGAAGCTCTACAAAAATTATTCAAAGAATTGAATTCCATTCAGAATTCTGATTGCCATGGCAACCAAAAGGAAAAACTTTAAAAATCTTCTTCTCAAAAAGCAGAAACCCTAGAGCTTAGATATTTGGTGTGAAGCATTGCCTAGTGCACCTCTACCAATTTTGTTCAAATCATGACCCTGGGGGTCAATTTTTGACCCCGCCCACGGGATCACTTGATTTTACATAGATTTCTACTGGAAAATCTTCAAATTTAAAAAAAAAAACAAAACAAAAGGCCTAGAGCTTAGATGTTTGACGTGTAGCATTGCCTAGTAGACCTCTACAAAATTTATTAAAATCATGACCCCCGGGGTCAAAATTGACCCCGCCCCAGGGGACACTTGATTTTACATAGGAAAATCTTCAAAAAATTTCTAAAAATAAACCAGAAGGCCTAGAGTTTAGATATTTAACATGTAGCATGATTGCCTAGTGGACCTCTACAAAATTTATTCAAATCATGACCCCCGGGTTCAAAATTGACCCTGCCCCAGCGGTCACTTGATTTTACATAGGAAAAACTTCAAAAAATTTCTAAAATAAACCAGAAGGCCTAGATCTTAAATATTTGACATGTAGCATTGCCTAGTAGACTTCTACAAAATTTGTTCAAATCATGACCCCTGGGGTCAAATTGACCCCGCCCCAGCGGTAACTTAATTGTACATCGGAAAATCTTCAAAAAAAATACTAAAAATAAACCAGAAGTCCTAGAGCATATTTGACATGTAGCATTGACTACAAAATTTGTTCAAATCATGACCCCTGGCTTCAAATTGGCCCCGCCCCAGGGGTTACTTGATTGTACATAGGAAAATCTTCCAAAAAATGTCTAGAAATAAACTAGAAGGCCTAAAGCTTAGATATTTGGTGTGTAGCCTTGCCTAGTGAATCTCTACCAAGTTTGCTCAAATCATGACCCCGGGGTCAAGCTTAAACACAAATCTTCATAGCAACCATTTAACCAGGTGAGCAATATAGGGCCATCATGGCCCTCTTGTTAAAATTGACACTTCCCTTGGGGCATCAGGTCATTGATATCAAATGTTCCTGAAAATGTTCTTCCATGGGATTTAAATTCGTGGAATAACACAACCACGAAATCTTATCTACTAAAATAAATGCCGAAAGAATATTCTTTTTTCAAAAATGTTTTCAAAACAATAAATGGTACATGTAAAATCAACATTATGTCCTATAAAGATGTAAGTGATGAGCTGATGGTATAACTTCAGGTACTGTTTGGCAAAATAGTTCTATATGTGAGCATCATCCATTTAACAAAAGACTGTAGATATAGCTGTGATGTGAAGTTAACACCATAAACACTTTAAAATCAAGTATCCAACAGTGAAACTGGTCTTGTTTTTCTTTTTGGTATTGTTGTTTCAGAGTTGACCATGCTCTTGTAGAAGACCTGTTTGCCAACAGACATATTCAGGTGTTGGTGTCAATGTCAACACTTACTGGGGTGTCAGTCTGCCCGCCCACACTGTTATTATCAAAGGTACCCAGATATACAGCCCAGAGAGAAGAAGATTGGTGGGAGTTATCCCAAGTTTGAAAATAGGTCATCTGGGGTCAAAAACTAGGTCACTAGTTCAAATCAAAGAAAAACCTTGTGTATGCAATAGAGGCTGTATTTTTCACTTGATCTTCATGAAATTTTGTCAGAAGATTGCCTTTACAAAATCTAGGTCAAGTTAGAATGTGGGCCATCTTTGGTCAAAAACTAGGTCACTAGGTCAAATCAAAGAAAAACGTTGTGTATGCAATAGAGACTGTATTTTTCAATTGATCTTCATGAAATTTGGTCAGAATGATAGCCTTGATCAGATTAAGGTTAAGTTTGAATATGGGTCATCTGGGATCAAAAACTAGGTCGCTAGGACAAATCAAAGAAAAACATTTTGTATGCGATAGAGGCTGTATTTTTCAATTAAGATTGATGAAATTTAGTCAAAATGATTGCCTTGATCAAATCTAGGTCAAATTCGAATGTAGGTCATCTTGGGTCAAAAACTAGGTCACTAGATCAAATTGAAGAAAATGCTTGTTTACACTTGAGACCACTGTTTGGTCTAACCTTAATGAAAATTGGTCAGAATATTTGTTTCAGACATGTTTACACTGTTATGGTGGTTTCTTCAGGTGAACAGCCCAGGGCCATCTTGTTTATAGATATCTTTATGGTATCCCTGGCTGACAGATTTTATTATGCACCCAAAGGGACAAATGATGTTATGATGCTGGTGTCCGTCTGTCTGTTAGCAATTTTGTGTCTGCTCTGTAACTCTAACCCCTTGAAGGATTTTGAAGAAACTTGACACAAATGTTCACCACATCAAGACCACATGCAGAGCGCATGTTTTGGATGGCTCGCTTCAAGGTCAGGTCAAACTTTGGGGTCAAAGATCATATGACTTTGTTTCATGTCCGCTCTGTAACTCTTGAACTGCTGCAAGGACTTTAAAGAAACTTGGCACAAATAAGTCACCACATCAAGACGACATGCAGAGCCAATGTTTCTGATGGCTCACATCAAGGTCACACTCAGGGGTCAAAGGTCATACCTTTGGGCTTATATTGCTCCAAATTGCAGTGCTTTTGTTGAATATGAAATATTGAGGCCACTTTGCATTGCTGAAAATCCTTTTCATACAAGTCTTTTTGTAAAAAGATGAAAGTAGTGTCTTGCAAAATGAGGCAGATGATTGAATAATAAAGGTGACACTTATTACCCTGAGTAACCAGGATTTTACTGAGCAGTCTAGACGGTTGTCTATACAGTTCTGTCTGCTGCAGAAAAGGTTGATTACGGTTCTAAGCTTTGTAGGTATCAGAACAGGTGAGACAAATTTTTACCCAGTTTGAAGTGGTATATACATGTATTTGTGTTTGTAGATGTTGGGACGTGCCTGAAGACCTTGGTGAGGGTATAATGTTGACCGATCACAGTGAGTTACAGTACTACCCATCATTGATGAATCAACAGTTGCCAATTGAGAGGAAGTTTATTTGCAAAATGGCTGACAATTTAAATGCAGAAGTTGTTCTTGGAACAGTTCATTCTAGTCAAAGAAGCAGTAGATTGGTTAGGTAAGTTGTGTGACTTTTCATACAGTGTTTTGCAGAAATCTGCTGAAATTAATTAAGTACCTTTGACGTAGTAATATTGATGTACATGTAATTTCTAAAATTGGTATCAGTTTGAGAGAGGTTGTGATGTCATGTATTTTAAGCATGATGGTATATCAGGGTTTTTCTTAACATTGTAATAAGGAGGTCTAAAATATATTTCAGAACTTTAATAAGTATGGTCAAGGAATTTAAAAGAAATCAAATTAAGAAGTCTAAGCAAAGTTTGTCTGTTTGTTTGTTTGTTTTGGGTTTAATGCCATTTTTTAATAGTCATGGAGAACATACAGCCAGCTGGGTGATCGAACTCGCGACTCTGATCGGTAGACCAATGCTCTCACTACTGAGCTATGCCGACGTGCTGAGTTAATATATAGTCAGACAGTGACTTATTAGTCCCCTAATGGTTGAAAACCAGTTTCGGGGCCTATAGGAATGCGCTTTTCCGTCCATCAGTCTGTCCGTCCGTCTGCAATTTCGTGTCGGGTCCATAATGTCATCCATGAAGGGATATTAACATTACTTGGCACAAATGTTCCCCATGATGAGACTACGTGTCATGTGCAAAACCCGGACCCCTAGCTCAAAGATCAAGGTCACAATTGGAGGTCAAAGGTCAACAGGGCTTTTTTCCTGTCCGGTCCATAACTCTCCCATCCTTGAAGGGATTTTAGTATTACTTGGAACAAATGTTCCCCATGATGAGATGACGTGTCATGCACAAATCCCGGACCCCTAGCTCAAAGGTCAAGGTCACAATTGGAGGTCAAAGGTCAACAGGGCTTTTTTCCTGTCCAGTCCATAACTCTCCCATCCATGAAGGGATTTTAATATTACTTGGCAAAAATGTTTCCCATGATGAGACGACATGTCATGCGCAAAACCCGGAGGCCTAGCTTAAAGATCAAGGTCACAATTGGAGGTCAAAGGTCAACAAGTCTTTTTTCCTGTCCGGTCCATAACTCTCCCATCCATGAAGGGATTTTAATATTATTTGGCACAAATGTACCTCATAATAAGACAATGTGTCATGCGCAACTTTCAGACCCCTAGCTCAAAGGTCAAGGTCAACTTAGCAGTCAAATGTTAACATAGCATGAACAGGGTCTGTTTCGTGTCCGGTCCATAACTCTGACATTTATTAAGGGATTTTAATATCACCTGGCACAAATGTTCTCCATGATGAGACGATGTGTCATGCGCAAATCCCGGACCCCTAGCTCAAAGGTCAAGGTCACAATTTGGGGTCAAAGATCAATAAGGTTTTTTTCCTGTCCGATCCAGAGCTCTGTCATCCATCAAGGGATTACAATATTACTTGGCATAAATGTTCCCAATGATGAGACGACATGTCATGCACAACAACCAGTATCCTAGCTTAAAGGTCAAGGTCACACTTTGAGATCAAAGGTCAAGGGGATTTTTTTCCTGTCCGGTCTATAACTTTGTCATGCAAAACAGGATTAAAATATCAGTTGGCACAAATATTCCACTGGATGAGACATGTCGTGCGCAAAACCCAGGCCCAAGGTCTAATGTCAAGGTCACACTTGGAGACCAAAGGTCAGACACACGAATGACTTTGTCTGGAGCATTTCTTCTTCATGCATGGAGGGAGTGTGATGTAACTTGGCACAAATGTTCAACAACATAAGACAGATTGTCATGCGCAAGAACCAGGTCCCTAGGTCTAAGGTCAAGGTCATATTTAGAGGTCAAAGGTCAAATTCAAGAATGACATTGTACGGAGCATTTCTTCTTCATGCATGGAGGGATTTTGATGTAACTTGGACCAAATGTTCACCACCATGAGGCACCCTTGTTTTTTGAATTACATCCCTTTGTTTGCTATAAATAGATTTTATTGTAACTTTTTTATCACTGGCGGTAGAGAAAAATCGAGACCACTTTGCTGTGGTATAATATGCATGTTACATCCAATTTTTAGGTGTATTTTGACCTGTCTCTACCTGGTAAAGAGTATCTTGTGGACTTACATTATATAGATTTTTTTTGATTTTTTTTTTTAAAGATTAATTCCCCTTTGTTGTTACTATATATATTTAATAACTTACATGATAACATTTTTATAATCAGCCAAAACAATTCAATATGAAAACAACTGTGGGTTTTTATATATGCACATTTTAAAGGTCCAATACTAAGGAAAGTGAACATTTTAATTTCTTTTAAAAAGCACAGAAACTATTCCATTTTATTGGAAAATGAAAGTTGGTATGTAGAAATTCGAAATAAATCGCAGTATATGTACAATTATTTTTCTATGAAGTATGAAGAAAGTTAAAAAGACCTGGGGGGTCATTTTGTCGATTCATTGAAATTTCAACATAATACACATACATTTCTTTGAGTTCCAAAGACCTTCTGTAAATTTTGACCTGCCAATCTTCATTATTTAGTGTCTTGCAGAAGTCTATGCACTGGCTATGAAAAAAATTGCCAACTCACTTTCCCTTAGTAATGGACCTTTAAAGTGTGTTGATATAACATATTGTATGTATATTACAATAGTGTTTATACATCATTGACAGATATCAGTTCATTATCTTATACTGCACTAGAGAAAATTAGGTGCCTTCCAGTAGGGGACTTTGTATTGCATGGCAATTAATACTTCATTCACTTGTTTGACTTATTTTTGAGATTAGTAAACAATTTTTTACACATTCCTGGTATCCAGATACATAATCAAGTCTTGGCCTGTCTGTAGTAGTTATCCTCTGTTCAAGGCTACAACTATACCACAATATATTTTTGTCTTTTTATGATTTAAGGCTACACATATTTGTATATCCATATGTTACGTCAAGCAACAATGTGTGGTGTAAGCCATGACCAGATCAAGGATGATCCGTTGTTACATCAGCGACATAAGGATCTCGTTCACTCAGCAGCTTGTCTTCTTGACAGACATAACTTCATCAAATATGACTAAAAAACTGGCAGTTTTCAGGTATGATTTTATCATGCTAATCAATAATATTAATCTCAACACATAAGTTTAAAATTCAAAAGTCATTCACTGGTAGAAAGTATGGACTGGAACATCCTTCTTGAAGGTAACTTTTAAGGAAGTAACAACACTTCCCCAAGCTCTAGATGTTTCTATCCAAACCCACAACCAGTGATATATACATTTTTTTTGCATTACTGTCTTCTATAAATAATAGAAGAAATAAAACAAATCACTTTCTATAGGCACTATCTTACAATAGTTTGTTATAACATCATTTACAGTAAGGCCAACATTTTTTTATTTTCTGGTTTACGGGAGATTTTTCAAAAAATTAGGGTCGGGGGGTGGGGGGACAAATAAAAATAAAAATAAAAGTCCCAATTTTGAGCAGTCGACCAAATAAATAAAAATTAAACATCCAAATGGATACAATTTTTTTTATTTTTTGTAAACCACAGAAAACGAAAGCTTGCAAGCTTAAATTGCATACACACTCACAAATGACCTATTCTGAACTGGTTTATATCTCATCATCTCAGTATACTGTTGTTTTCTTTATGTGTAGCTTGTATGAATAATGCCATTTTCAAAGTCTGAGGATATGCACTATTTGTGTTTTTGTATGTATCTATTTTGAAGTAAAAATAGACTTGTGGAAACATTTTTCATTATTAAATATACATATATCACAGTTGACATTATCATATCTTAAGACCACTGCATAATGTTTATTATTTAAACATGAATAAAAACTGCTTTAAAATGGGTATATGCAATGACTACTTTAGGTCTGCATCCTGCATATATGCATATTGACTGGCTGGAGATGGAGTCTTAAAAGACAGGCATTGTCATACTAGAAATGAAAAATTATGAATTGATAAATATTATGCACACTCAGTAAGACTGGCTTTAAAATTAAATTGCTTTGGTTAAGTTTCAGTGGCTTGAATATTGTTTTATATTTTGCTGACTGTCAGTGCCACCTATATTGTACGACAAGCCAAAACAATCTGAATTTTGGTTCAGCTAAAATGTGTACAAAATAACAACCTTATTGGCCGATGTTCAGACAGCATTATCAGAGATTTATAAGACCCTTCACTGAGATGGGACTTGGAATTAATAGCAGAGCTACGCGGCGCCGACAGCGTCGCATTACGGTTAAACTTGTGAAAAACAAAATGAATAAAACTGTGTATAGAATTACTATGTAGTTGAAAATTCGTGGGTTTTTTTTGGAATCGGTGTTGTTCGGGTTTCTTCCAGCACACAATGCTCATAGTAATTAATCAATAAGACGTCAGTAGACGCTTGTTGTTTACGGTTGACAAAAGCGTTTCGCTTACTGCTTTGAACGTTGAATAAAAATGTAAATGGGCGTCTGATAATAAGAATTTAGTGCTAAATGATATTCTACGAAGAAAAAAAGATAAAATACAATATTTTCAATGCGAAACGCTTTTCGTCACGCTTTCATATCTGAATTTTATTATATATACTGATATTTATGTTGATGACGTTATACTTCCACATTGGTGCAGTGGTTAGCGAGTTCGCGTTGGAAACCAAAGGTCGGGAGTTCGATCCTCACAGATGCAATTTTTTTATTTCTTTTTTATTTCAGTTTTTTTTTTCCATTTATTTATTTATTCTGAGTTTTGAAAGCATTGTAAAAAAATAAAGTCATTCATGTGAAATTTAACAAGTGTTTTGATAATGATGTCAGGTTCCAATGTACTGTCTGTACTGTAGATAAAACTTACTTTTAAAAAAGGTTTTGGGATCAAAACTTACAGGCATTGAACTGTGAAAAGCACATAATGCTCTTCTCCCCGTTCACATATATTTTATCCACAAGCTTAAAAATCACTGACCAGAGTTTATTATTAGGAAAAAAAACTATTGCCTATGAATTACTGGTACAATAAAAATCAAAAAGGCTCCTACTACCATTCCTATTCTATACCAGTAGTGTTAAAAGATTAACCATAAAAATGTCATAGACTGTTAACTTAGCAGTTCAGTAAATAAAATAGGAGTTTTCGGGAATTTTGGCAAACAGTGATTTTCTCTGGGTAAAATTCTCATCACAAACTTTTTAAGATGGCTAGTCTTTTGGATATTAAACAAGCTTTGTACATGTTAATGATTTTCATTCTCCCATACCAGATGTCTATCATAGCAGTACTTTTGCCTTAAAGTTGGACACATTCTTCCTTCTAAAAAGAACCGTAACTTCCTTATTTTTTAGTTCGTATATAGCATATTTGTACAGTAGAGTTTTCGCATGTCAAGATTTAATCTTAATGCATTCTAAGACATTCATTCAGAAATCATGAATTATCATCAATTCCTGAAATCTTAATAGATCTTAATAAACATAAACTTCCTAAAACGGATCCATAATTCCAGATAATTCCAGCAGCACTCCTTTAATTTTCAAGGGGCACTGGTGATTTTTCAATGGAGCTCTGCCTTCTAGGTAGCACCTAAGTTCATATTATATTATGTTATGAGTCCGAAAAAAACATTTATTACTGGATATGTCATTATGTGTTCCTCAGTGTCAAAGGCACATGTGGCATATAGTGTCTGAATGTTTGTCCCAAACATACTTTCAAAGGGTCTTCTTACAGATTTTGTTGATATACTTTATTAAGTGAACATGACAATATATTGCTCGGAGTTTCATGTTTCATAATTATCTTTTGAGTTATAGTACCTGGCTAGAACTTGATCCTAGGAAATATTGAGATAATCTTTTATATATGTCCAATATCTCCACTGGATTAGATTGCCTGTCACAAATATTAAACAACCGTTAATCTGACGGTCCAATTATTTTGACTAGTTTGAATCTTTTATCACATGTATCATTGTCAAGCATTTGCAGGGACATGTCATTTCACATTGAAATTGCACTTTGTTTTGAACAGAACTACTGAAAATTGTGGTATTAGTATTTTTTCTTCTCTAACCCTCAAGACTTCAAAGTAAAAAAAAATATGTTTAGCAAGATATTCACTTTTGCTCTCCCATTTTGCCATTTCTTTGGTTTCTTTCCGTTTTATCAATTGTGGTATTTTTCTGACAGTCCCACATGAATTCGATCGTTGTCCAATTATAATATACAGACAACAAATCTTGTACATGTGATACACCAGATTTTTCAACATCTGTACTGATACTAGTGAAGGCCATTTTTCGTAGGTGATTACTCCTAATGTTGGGCTTTAGGTGCCGTAATTTCTACTCAGATCCAATTTCTTTACAACACTTGTTATCTCTGCCAACTCATTCCAAAGATTATTGTCTGTAAACTTGTATATTTTTCCAATTAATTTCACACAATTTACATTTATGCAGGCCGCCATTTTTCATGCGTCTACTGATCTAGATTAAAAACCTCTACCATACAGTTAAACTTTTATTTTTGGCAGCAGCAATTACGGACGGTCGGCGGGTAAAATGAAAATAAAAGTACTGTAAATGACTTTTATTTTTATTTTGTTTTGTCAAAAAATAGGGTCGGCGCTCCCGTAAACCAGAAAATTAAAAAATGCTGGCCTAAATAAGTGAATGTCAACTTCTGTATAAACACATATTAATATGAATGTTTACACACATGAATTGTGAAAACAGAATTTCAGAAATGACACTCTTGTTATGTTCTCCATGACTATTTGATTAACGACATTGTGTCTGAAATCATTAGTCCTCCACCTCTGATTCATGTGGGGAAGTTGGCAGTTACTTACGGAGAACAGGTTTGTACTGGTACAGAATCCAGGAAAACTGGTTAGGTTAACTGCCTGCCGTTACATGACGGAAATACTGTTGAAAAATGATGTTAAACCCAAAACAAACAAAACAAAAGAAACGACTCTCTTAGAGGTTACTTTGCAAGATGAAAATGTAATACTTTCTAGCTCACCTGAGCCAGAGGAACTGCGTGAGCTTTTGTGACCGCTCAATGTCCGTTGTCCGTCATGTGTCCGTCAACAATTTCTAAAAAATCTTCTTTTTCAAAACCACTTGGCTGAATTACACTAAATTTCACAGGAATGATACTTGGGTGGCTCCCTTTCAAAATTATTCGAAGAATTGAATTCCAGGCATAACTGGTTGCCATGGCAACCAAAAGGAAAAACTTTAAAAATCTTCTTGTTCAAAATCACAGTTCATAGGGCTTTTATATTTGGTATATCATATCATCTAGTAGTCCTCTACCGAGATTATTCAAATTATTCCCCTGGGATCAAATATGGCCCTGCCCTGGGGGTCACTTCGTTTACATAGACTTTTATAGGGAAAAACTTTGAAAATCTTCTTGTCAAAAGCCACAGGGCCCGGGGCTTTGATATTTGGTATGTGATATCATCTAGTGGTCCTCTACCAAGATTATTCAAATTAGGCCCCTAGGCTGAAACGAGGCCTTGCCCCGCGGGTCCCATGTTTTACATAGACTTGTATAGGAAAAAACTTTAAAAATCTTCTTGTCTTAAACCACAAGACCTAGGCTTTTGATATTTGGTATGTAGCATTGCCTTGTGGTCTTCTACCTAGATTGTTCAAATTATTACCCTGCTATGGAAAGAGGCCCTGCACATGCATAGTTTTGTGTACAGAAATGAAATTTGACCTCGAGATTGACCTAGTGACCTACTTCCACATTTCTTAAGCTACAGGCCTCATATTTGGACCACATGCATAGTTTTGTGTTCTGAATTGAAATTTGAATTTGATTTTTACCTAGTACATACTTTCACATTTCTCAAGCTACTGCCTTCAAATTAGGACCACATGCATAGGTTTGTGTACTGAAATGAATTTTGACTTTGAAATTGATCTAGTGACTGACTTTCACATTTTCCAAGCTACAGCATTCAAATTTGAACCATATGCATGGACCGCATGCACAGTTTTGTGTACTGAAATGAACATTGACCTTGTTATCTCTTGTTATAATTTCTGATGACCCCATGTAATAAGTGGTTACTTGACTTTGAACTTGATCTACTGACCTACTTCTTTGTTAGATAGAGCCTTGGAATTTGGATGAAATATACAGTTTTGCACACTGATCTTAAAACTGATTTTCAGTGACCATGACTGTGATCTACTGACCTACTTCCTTAATATTTTAGCATCAGTTTGACATTTGAAACATGTAGCTCATATTACTCAGGTGAGCAATCTAGGGTTATGACACTCTTGTTTCTGGATTTGGTACTACAGTTTGGTTTAAAATGTATTAACTAATAGCTCCTAGGTTCTGAATTTGATTGTATTTATATTTTGTAGGTGACAGAATTGGGACAGATTGCTAGTCACTGTTGCCTTACACATGAGATGATAGCAACATACAACCAGCTGTTAAAACCTACACTCAGTGAGATAGGACAGTTCTAAGTGTTTTACCTCTCATCAGAGTTGAAATACATCACTGACAGAGAGGTTTGTAACTTTGTGTTAAATTTACATGCATTTATGTAGGACTATCTAGTGCTAATATGAAATTTTAGAGGTTTTAAATTATAGAATAATGGGTACTCTGTGGCTCAGAGTATAATGTCAGTGTCTTCAAATCATTTATTGCTCACCTTGCCTCTCAGGTTGCCAACCTATGACTGAAATAATGCCTAGAGGGGCATACTGGGGCTTTCTCTGTTATCAGATGCTGGAAAGTCACCATATGATCTGAATTGCGTTAATGTGAATTTAAAATTTGACATAATATGAGGCACAATGAAAGTTGTTGGTAATATGTTTAGTATCCAAGGTGAAGTATAAATGAAACAAACATTAATGTTATACATGTCATACATGCATAATGAGTTTTACATCAAAAGGAATTTGGTTTTAGTACATGTATTACATTGTCATAATACAAGTGGTTGTGGATATTTGTTGAATTGTTTTGCAGTGTTATACAGGAAGAGGAATTTCAGTTGGTGAAGTTGTTAAAGACAATAAGGTTTATCCCACTTACCCAGAGTGGCTTATCTAGATATTAATGTGCATACACTGTCAATTTGAATAATTTTGACTACTGTTTTTGTTACTCAGGAGGAGAAACTGCTAGATAGAGTTCCTATACCTATAAAGGAAAGTATAGAAGAACCAAGTGCTAAAGTTAATGACTGCTCCTACAGGCATATATCTCACAGTTAAAGGTATGGTATAGATTTATAATGTGGGAACTATGTGCATATATCTCACTAATAAATGTATGGTATAGATTTATAATGTGCAATTACATGCATATATCTCATAGCTAAAGGCATGGTACAGATTTATGATGTTTGTCTACATGCATATACAGTCTAACCTGTACTAACGGTCACCTCTGATCAGTGGTCACCTCAGTTCAGCAGTCATTTTGTGACTCTCCCGACAGATTTTCCTCTATTTCCTCAATTGATTCAGCTGTCACCTCACATCCGCGTCAGCGGCCACAGGGTTTGCCTTCCGACCACCATATTTGACCTCTTTCAGCAGCCGTATGTTTCATTAAAACCAATTTGCAGCGAATATCGCCGAAGATACCTATTTGAAAAACACATGGTTGCTAAGTTTCCCCTGACTTCACCACAATTTTTGACCAGCGAAAAAGTTTTTTGACACCTACAAAAACATGTCCACTTTGCGGTTGTTGAAGAAGTTAATTACTAATTGATGTTACATGATCAATTAATTACCTATGTTCTGTTGTCGATTGAAACTGTTTGTAGAAAAGGCAAGAAATTGGCTTCATTGCTTATAGTTTACTTTTTTTCCAAAACAAAAGATCAAAACTGCCTTGTGCTTTGCAAGTGGTATTGTAAAGTATGCAAACTGAAATTTTGTTATTGAGTTAATTAAAGTCAATTTTCGTTGTTTATTATTAACTGGGTTGAAAAATGACTTTGAACGAATATTATGTGAGAATCTCGGACTAATTACAATGCAGGTACATGTGCCAAGCATCCCAGACAGAGGCAAGGGGAAGCACTCTTAGTTAGAGGCCAGGGAAAGCACTTTTAGTTAATTGGTTTTTGTGATCCTATGACAATGACAATTTTTGTTGTAAACACACGCCAGAGTTGTTGATTGCTAAGAAAACCATTAGTATTGCGACGATAAATGCATTTCAATGTATCCTGGTAAAATGAGAAGAGTAAAACGAAAAAAGAAACAGCCTTAATTCAGGATTGAACACTTGTCAGAAAGTCTGAAATATATATATATATACTTGCTGCCACTCCGATTGTCTGTTTCCCCTGACTGGCTGCTTAAAACAGGTTAGACTGTATCTGACTGGTTAAGGTATGGTATAGATTTATAGACAAACAGATTTGTTCCTACCATTTTGAACAACAGTTACCTGCTAGGTGCTCGAGTTTGTGTTCTTTGTTGTATTCGCTATTCAGGTGACCTTTCTATTAGACATTTCTATGAAAAATCTTGCTTAAAGTTTATAAAGTTTATAAAAAAGTACATAATTTCTTAATGCCTCTTATTAGCAAATTGTTGAAACATTCAAAAACTTCTGAATTATCCTTTTGGACACAAAATCTTTGAAGTGCAGTGGAGATCAATGGACTATGTATGCCATGTGAGGATTCAGCAAAAATGGAACATTATTCATACAGAATAATTTAAAAACTTTCAATTATTCCCTGTCCTTTCTTACCTACATGCTTGAAATTATAAAGGAAATCTTAGTGTATCTCTTAAAAAATTAACTAAATTTTATTTCAATTGGAAGGTTTTGCGTTGATGGTAGATATGGTATATGTGACACAGACAGCCAGTCGACTGATGAGAGCTGTGTTTCAGAGGCTGGGCACAGCTTACAGACAAGGCTCTTGCACTCTCTAAAATGGTTGATAAAAGAATGTAAGTATCTCCCTTCTGATAACTGAAATAGTATCATAGTTGAAATGTTATGACTATCACTTGGGTTTGCTTTTTTTTTAGCTCACCTGTCACAAAGTGACAAGGTGAGCTTTTGTGATCGCGCGGTGTCCGTCGTCCGTGCGTCCGTAAACTTTTGCTTGTGACCACTCTAGAGGTCACATTTTTCATGGGATCTTTATGAAAGTTGGTCAGAATGTTCATCTTGATGATATCTAGGTCAAGTTCGAAACTGGGTCACATGCCGTCAAAAACTAGGTCAATAGGTCTAAAAATAGAAAAACCTTGTGACCTCTCTAGAGGCCATATATTTCACAAGATCTTCATGAAAATTGGTCAGAATGTTCACCTTGATGATATCTAGGTCAAGTTTGAAACTGGGTCACGTGGGGTCAAAAACTAGGTCAGTAGGTCTAAAAATAGAAAAACCTTGTGACCTCTCTAGAGGCCATATTTTTCATGAGATCTTCATGAATATTGGTCAGAATGTTTATCTTGATGATATCTAGGTCAAGTTCGAAACTGGGTCACGTAGGGTCAAAAACTAGGTCATTAGGTCTAAAAATAGAAAAACCTTGTGACCTCTCTAGAGGCGATATTTTTCAATGGATCTTCATGAAAATTGGTCAGAATGTTAACCTTGAAGATATCTAGGTCAAGTTCGAAACTGGGTCACGTGGGGTTAAAAACTAGGTCAGTAGATCTAAAAGTAGAAAAACCTTGTGACCTCTCTAGAGGCCATATTTTTCATGAGATCTTTATGAATATTGGTCAGAATGTTCATCTTGATGATATCTAAGTCAGATTCGAAACTGGGTCACGTGGGGTCAAAAACTAGGTCAGTAGGTCTAAAAATAGAAAAAACCTTGTGACCTCTCTAGAGGCCATATTTCTCAATGGATCTTCATGAAAATTGGTGAGAATGTTCAGCTTGATGATATCTAGGTCAGGTTCGTAACTGGGTCATGTGCGGTCAAAAACTAGGTCAGTAGGTCGAAAAATAGAAAAACCTTGTGACCTCTTTAGAGGCCATATTTTTCAATGGATCTTCATGAAAATTGGTCAGAATTTTTTATCTTGATGATATCTAGGTCACATGTGCTCAAAAACTAGGTCACTATGTCAAATAATAGAAATAACGATGTCATACTCAGTTGAACACTGGGTCATGTGGAGATAGGTGAGCGATTCAGGACCATCATGGTCCTCTTGTTTTTTTTTTGAGAAAAAAGTTTTTCCAGTATTGCTTTCTATTAGTTTTAGATCTATAACTGAAATTAGGATGAGTTTAAATCTGATAGACTTTAACTTGTTTTATAAGGTGGATTATATATCTAAAGGTACATTTACTCTCTTTAAAATATTGTAATAGATTGTCATCATTTGTGTACATATTTATTGTTAACTATAATTGTTAATTATGTTTGTTTGAAATATTTGAGAAAAAATTATGTTTAAACAAATACATGGTATATTTTGCTGACATCATTATTCTCAGAGAACTGAATTTTGCAGTTGAGTCAGTCCACAAAATTTAATCCCAACAAACAAGTAAATTTTTACCAGTTATTTATTAGAAAGTGGAAATCCACAAATTGATGTACCCACGAGATAGCTGTTTTGGCTCAAACCATGAAATTTCTTGCCTATTAAATTAAATAATTTCACAGTATTACTATAATAGTTGACAACACAGATAATTCTCTTTATAGATACGTTGTTGTAACACTCATTTTTAGCTTGACTTTTCATAGAATAGTAGAGCTATTGGACTCGCCCATGCGTCGGCATCCGCGTCCCGATTTGGTTAAGTATTTTGTATGTAAGCTGGTATCTCAGCAACCACTTGTGGGAATGGATTGAAACTTCACACACTTATTTACTGTGATAAACTGACTTACATTGCACAGGTTCCATAAATTTATTTTGCTTTTTTTACAAAATTATGCCCCTTTTTCAACATAGAAATTTTTGGTTAAGTTTTTGTATGTAAGCTGGTATCTCAGTATCCACTAATGGGAAAGGATCGAAACTTCACACACTAGTTCACTGTCATGATATGACATGCAATGCAAAGGGTCAATAACTCAACTTCGCAAATTATGCCCCTTTTTCAACTTAGGAGTTTTGGGTTAAGCTGGTATCTCAGCAACCACTTGTGGGAATGGATTGAAACTTCACACACTTATTTACTGTGATAAACTGACTTAGATTGCACAGGTTCCATAACTCTATTTTGCTTTTTTACAAAATTATGCCCCTTTCTCGACTTAGAATTTTTTGGTTAAAGTTTTGTATGTAAGCTGGTATCTCAGTACTCACTAATTGGAATGGATTGAAACTTCACACACTTGTTCACTGTCATGATCTGACATGCATAAAGCAGGTCCCATTACTTTATTTTTCTTTTTTTTAAAATTATGCCCCTTTTTCAACATAGAAATGTTTGGTTAAGTTTTTGTATGTAAGCTGGTATCTCAGTATCCACTAATAGGAAAGGATTGAAATTGCACACACTTGTTCACTGTCATGATATGACATGCAGTGCAAAGGGTCAATAACTGAACTTTGCATTTTACAAAATTATGCCCCTTTTTCGACTTAGGAGTTTTTGGTTAAATTCCTATTAATAATTATGTAAGCTGGTATCTTAGTACCCACTAATGGGAATGGATTGAAACTTCACACACTTGTCCACTGTCATGAGCTGATAAGCACTATGCAGGTTTCATAACCCTATGTTGCTTTTTTACTAAATTATGTCCCTTTTGCGACTTTCGTATTCATTCAATCGACAAGGCTGTTGAATAGTCGAGCGTTGCTGTCCTCCGACAGCTCTTGTTAATTCATATTATTTTGCATTCAAGTGTAATTCTGTACCAATGAAAAATAAAACTGATATTTTTGCTGTTTGAAAAAGTGAAAATATCAATTTTATTTCATTGATAAATTTCAGTATTTCACTGAAGAGCATGAAATAAATTTTGTTTATTTTTATGCCCCCGGCATCTACTGATGCGGGAGGCATATATTGATAGTCCTATACGTCCGTACGAGGTTAACCAAATGGGACTGTTTCGTCTAGCATCAATACCCCTACCTAGAATGACTTGATACTAATGCAGATGTAACCTGTGACCATTCCTCATCTTCAGACATCACCTGACCTCAGTTTGACCTTGACCTTGACCTCGTTTTGGACTTAGGTTGCTTTGTATAGACAAGGATGCCACCAGGGGCATCAAGCGTTTATTGAATGCAGCTCCTTGCTTTTTAAAAAATTGAGTTTTTAATTGACAGTTTGTGTATTATTTGACAATTTTGTTATCAGGGATGTGGCGCAGGTAGAAACTGACAAGGCAGTGAAGCATTCTTGTGTAAATGACAACAATGACTGCATCTTTACAAAATGAGGAAAAAAGGTCAACACAGTCATCATTAACACTCTGTCAACAGAACTGCTGTTAGAACATGAAAACAACAGTTTCCATGCCAAACTAGAACTGGAATGTCCGGTGCAGTAGACACGGCTTGGCACAAAAGGGGATTTAACAGTTTAACGTGTAAGCTCTTATTCTGTAATAGTGTTATCAAGTCTGTTCAGCTCAGTGGGTGAGAGTATATTTATCTAGGAGTTGGTCACGAGGACACAGTTGACGTTGAGAAGCTGCCAGATCCTGTTTCAAGAGGGGAGTTCAAGCCTGTAACCCTGGTTCCTGGAGAGCCAACATTCATTACATTTGATCTGGAAACTACCAACCTTAGTAAATATTTCTTGCAAAATATCTGTGATATTTGTAAGATAAAAAACATCAGAATATTTCCAATTGAAACAGCACAGAAGGAAGTAGAAAATCATAACTATGATAGAAATGTTTTTTATTGTAACTTGACAAATTGTAACTTTACATATTTAGACACATATGTTTATATTATTGAATGACAGTTATTGACCTTTGATATGTAATGAGGAACATTAGCTTGTTATTTCTCTTGAAAAGTTGTAGGATAAAGTGCAAGGATAACCAAATACTACATTGGTCCCTTTCAGTTGGATTCCTGACATTTTTGTTATAACCTTTGTTCAAGATGTTGCGGTTGGTCAAAATAAATATGCTTTTTATGCATAGGTTTCTAAATAAAAATGAAAAACTAAACCTAAATTTAGCAGAGGGCCACTAAAAGAAAACCTGTGCTTAATGTTTTTTTCAATCCAATGAAATTTAGTATAGATATTGCTTTTGAAAATTACAAAGAAGTCAACGATAAAAACAGAGGTAGAACCAATCTACTTCTTGGACATAATCAGGGGAAGTAACTGACTAATGTTCCCCATTACAGTATAACCTGTGCTAAAGACCGCCAGAGAACAGACACTATCTGGCTCATATTATATTTTATTGTTGTTGTCTTTGCAGTTCAAGGCGGACATTTTCCTCATATCACACTGATAGCTGCTGCAGAGCTGAACAGCGGACATACCTTCAATACATACGTTTTACCTAAAACACTGATCACCTCAACAGCCCAACAAGTTACTGGAATTGTAATGTCAGGTAGTAACTCTATGTCAGTAAATGGAATGCCAGTGGAAGCGGAATTTATTACTCCATCATTGGAAAAGTTTTGTAAATGGCTAGAACAATTTGACAATGTCATTCTGGTGGCCCGCAATGGCAGAAGATTTGACTTTCCAATTCTGATGAAAGCAGTAGCTTATTGTAAAATTCTTGAGAGATTTTTTAAATGTGTGTCTGGATTTGTTGATTCTCTAACAGTTTTATGCAAACTTTTTCCTGGCAGTTTCTTGTTCTTGTACAGGAAATTTTGAGTGAAAGTTACAGAGAGTGAAAGCTGTGGAGCACATAATGCCACGGAGGATGTTAAAACATTAGGAAATCTTTGAAAACACGTGTCAATATCGCCTAAAACAATGCTTTCATTTAATTATTCTCCAAAATCTGTACATCAAATATTCAGGCCTCAACCTAAATCATTTGAACATAATTGTCAAGCACAAGGGAGAAGATGGGCTGAGGAACACGTACATTGTTGATATAGTGAAGGACAACCATGTGTTACAAACACAAAGAGGGCATTAGAGACAGTTATTCCAAACCTTGTGGAGTACTTAAAAAATGATTTTATCATACCTCATAGCTTATGCTCCATATTGTAATTTTAAAAGAGTAAGAAATGTTCAAAAATGATGTGTCTTGATCTCTATGTCAAGTTTTATGCTTTGATTTGGTTATCTTCTTTGAACTCTTAGAACATATTATTATATGTATATGAACATTTTACTTTTTTTTTTTTTATTTATTAATATTTATTTTTATGTACAAGAGTTACATGCATTTTTCATTAATGGAAGTAAAAAGGGGAGTTCTTTGTTTTAAAATCCTGTGAATTTAGGTTTTACAGTATAAAGCTTTTGTTTACATTTTACCCCTCCTCTAAAACAAGATATTTTTAGAAAATCAGATGGTAAAAAGTAGATAATTCTTTGTGTATTTGTTTTATACAGTGATACAAATAATTTTTTTTTTTCCTGTATCAAACAAGCAATATAATGTTGATGTATTGTACCTTATATGTTAGGAGATAAACATTCAAATGAAAAGTCATATTACATTCTAGCAAGACAAGTATAACTTAAGACCTTAAGACACTGGTACACTGGTATAGAAGAAGTAAAGTTCTGTACAGCTTACTAACACTTCTTATAATAAATACAAAATAAATACAAACTCATTCACATATTCTTTTTAACAAAGACCAATTTTCCTTTTTATCTTCTGATATTTTTGTTTCTTTAACAATTGACAAGGCTAACTTTAGACTTCCCTTCAATCCATTTAGGGATGGAATACAACCTTTTCTTTTGCACATATAAATATATCTTTTTACTTCCAGGCAAAAAATGTTATAATGTTCAAAGTTCTTTTTAGAATTTTCTTAAATGAAGGTTTTGCAATCAATCTGAAAGTCTCGATCAAAAGTTATAACATAATTCTTGGTTTCTAATATAAACTTTTCTATTATTGGACATTCCCAAAACAGGTGGATTAAAGTTTCAGTATCGGTCTTACAAAAAGAACAATTAGAATCTGGTGTAATGTTCATCTTGTGTAATAATATATTTGTAGCTAATATTCTGTGTATCAATCTGGTTTGGAACCACTGTAGATATGTATCTTTTGTAAGATACAAATAATTTGTATTTAGTCACTTCACATGTAACATTTATAACTAGAATTTTTTCCTGAAAATTGCCAACTTTACGACTGGGGGTATAGGAGAAAAGTATTTCAAATAAATTCTTGTACAAATGTATATCATAAATCTTCATATGTATTTATTATGTCTCCCATCACACAGTGGTATGGGAGACATATTGATTTACTCAAGTCTGTCTGTCACAAAGCTTGTCCGCACTCTTAAGTCGAACATTTCTCATCTGATCTTCACCAAACTTCAACAAAATGTGTCTGCCAATAAGTGCTCAGCCAAGTTCGATAACTAGCCAAATCGGCCTAGTAGTATAGGCATCCTTTTGGTGTCAAGAAAGCGCATGCACATGTGGATTAAGTAAACAGTCTATAAAGACTGACTTACTATTAGATGATTAGGCAGTTGTGGGAGACATGCGTTTTTCTCAAAAGCATCTCTAGTTCAACATTGTTTAAGTAGTGAACTTACACTGAAACTGTTGTATTTTGATGAATTTGAAAAAAATATATAGACTTTTGCATGGTTTATTTCATTTCTCAGTCAAATCGGCATATAACGAGTTGTGCTCTTTATGATTTTATATCTTTTTTTTGAATGGTTAAAATCATTTAAATTTTAGAAATAATTCACCCAAGTGATACAGATAATAAAAATAAAAAGCTTGGTCAGATTTGAAATGTGACCATTTAGGGTCCTAAATCCTTCATTAACTCATTTTGGATGTATCTGTACACGATGCTGTGTGGAACCTATGTCACTGTTGCAAACAGTGTCCTCCAACCTGCCCTTCCATGATTCTAGCTACTTTTGAACAAGTGGCAAAATGAGTGTAACTGTTCAGTCAGTTTTCTGAAAACTTTAAAACCTTTTTTTTTTCTCAGTTTTTTTGCTACAGAACATTTTATAACTTTAAATTGTGCAAACTATAGCAAAAAAATGATTTTGGGCACACAAACTTTCAAGTAAAACAACATTTAAAACAAAAATTGCATGTGTCAAGAGTATAAACATAATTAAAAACTGTGTAATATTTGTCAGAAATTACTGTTGAAGTATCCTGAAGTTTTTTTGTTTTTTTTTTCAGTTTGTAATCAGCACAGGGTAAAAGCTCTTTACTAGTGATCTCTGTAACTAAGTTCTCTTATGTACATTGATAAATATGAGCTTTTCAAGTTCTAGCTGCCAAGTCTTGAAATTTTGAAATCAAGTTATTTCAGTATTAACCCTTATCCTGCTAAATTTCTATAATGAACTTGTCCATATTTCAATTTGGACAATAAGTATTGTAAATGGTTTATTTCCCGATGCTCTCAAAGAGGCTTATGTTCTCCCAGTATTCAAAGGTGGGGATAAAGAAGACCCAAATAACTACAGGCCAATATCTATTTTACCTAAAATTTCCATTTCTTCTTAAAGAAAACTTAACATCATTCACAAAACTCAATCAGGAGTCATGTCATACAGCACTAACTACCAGTAGACTAATACCGGTAGAAGCATGGCTTTCAGATATAGTTTCTTGTAAATATGTTGGAAATGTTTTATGTTTTTAGATCTATGAAAAGCTTTTGATCTTGTTGACTATAACATTTTATTGCATAAATTGAAACTATCATTTTTCAGATAAAAGTGTTGAATTTTTCAGTTCATATCTATGAAACTGAACTCAAATGATAAAAAGCGAGAAACTCCAAATCTAAAAGTATGCTTGTAACCTCTGGAGTTCCTCAAGGTTCAATTCTTGACCTGCTTTTATTCTTACGACATATCAATGATATCGCTTTAGCTTCAAAGAGTAGCAATATAGACCTCTATGCTTATGACTCTACTAAAAATCAGATTATGATTTTAACTCCAGCAGAATTTAGATGTTGTGCAACAATGGTGCAATTTAAACAATATACGTCTCTTCATCCAAAGGAAACCAAACGCATGGTTTTGTTTACTAAACAAAAAAGTAACAATTGTAAAGAACTATTTTTAAGTATTTTCAAGCAAGTAAAATGTCAAGATGCAAAAATTTTGTGGTGTTTATATAGACAACACATTTAAACGGTTTGCACTAAACTTGACTCAAAAATAGCATTGTTGAGACGTATATTGTACTATATGACAGATGAAATGGAGAAAACAATTCTGTTATGCATATGAAATGTCAATATTTGGTTATTGTAATGTATGTTGTCAAGAAAATAAGAGTTCTTTAAAGAAAATAATGAAAATTTAAGGTAGAGCTGCAAACAAATATTTTGAATAAAACGTTCCAAACAAAAACATAAGATATGCTAAAAGAACTTTGGTGGATGTCATTTAATGAAAGATGTAACTTTCACACAAGTTGTCTTATTTACAAAGCTTGCAACAATTAAGCACCTTCATATATCTCTGAAATTTTAACCTTTTCCAGCAATGAAACATACAGTCTAAGATCTGCTGCTCATAATGACATTGTTATACCTTAACATCATACAAATTATGGTATAAAAAAACAACAAAAAACACTTTTGTTACAATGGTGCAAATGTTTGGAATTCAGTACCAAATGAAATTTGCTCAACATGTTTTCTAACATCTTTTAAAAAGAAATATGAAAAGTATATCTTGCATTTGACTGCCTAAAGAATCTCTTTGTTTATATCAGCTGAATTATAACTATGCCATTATAATATAATTATGCATGTATATATTATGTCACTAATTGATTGCCTAAATGGAAATTGTATAAATGGATACTTAAAGATAATGCCGTATAACGGGTTATTTTTACTGCTGTAAAAGTTTACGGAATTGGTGTAAAAACACATTATTTTATTTTATTCGATTTTAAAATTTATGAAATCACAAGGTCTACCAGTTTATTTGACTTTTTGTGGTGAATATATACGAGGCCAATATTTACCAATCTGATTTGGTCGTAAAAAATAGTAAAAATTAGCAGCAGAAAACTGTTATACGGTATCTATTTTAAAGGGTATTTGTCTAAGAATGAATGTGATATTAATTAGCATATGTGATTGTGTAAATTTTATTTGGTGGTGGTTGTTGTTCAGAAGGCCACATTTAAAAGTAAGAAGTATCATTTAGTACTATTCACTGATCTATATCTTCATGTGCTACCTTCTATAGATAAAGATGTTATTATTATAACAGAAGACAATCTACATTTTGTCTAGGGTTTTTTTGGCTGCTTACTTATGCCTAAAACTGTAATATTCTGTCAAGCATTTTTAGTACTGAGTAGTTCAATAAAATCTAATGGAAGTTGTTCATAGTCAGAGAAAAAATATTTATGAAATTTTAGAGAGTAATGTTCTGAATTACTTATCATAGCCAGAAGTCAGAAATTTAATTATTGGTGAATTTTTTATCTTTTTCTACAATTTGAAGGGAAATGCTACAGGATCTATTTTCTGCTTTGCTGAAATCTGGACATCTATTTGTCAGTTGTGTTTCAAGTGTCATAGATGATGGAAAAAATAGATCCTGTTTTGCCAGATATAGAATTAATGCTCATTAACTAGAAATAGAAGTAGGCAGATACAGTAAAACTCCTTTGGAAAACAGGTGATGTAGGTACTGTGACACTAGGAAAGTTGAAGATGAACAACATTTTACTCTTAAACTGTCTAAGTATTCCACTCTCGGGGCTTATTTCATCAAAAAAGTTTTTGAAAAGTGTAAAAACTTTTCGCTTCTATCTGGTATGAACAAACTAATATTTCCTCTAAGTAATGATGTGTCCATTTTAAACCTGTTAGCCAGATTTATATATGACTGTTTTTGTCTTAGATATAGCAATGAATCCAATTAAACCATCCATTCTCATAGTTTTGCCCGAGAGGGCCCACAACTGAAAATAAAAAATATTCTAAACTATGAAAAACTGAAGGCCTACCAAGGGTTACAAATGTTAAGAGGATACTGGAGGTAGATGTCATTCCAAAATTTGCATCATTTTTCAACCAATGATTACATGAACTGAAGGGGGTGGAGTATGGGACAGATGACAGTTTCATTTCACAAATTTCAAAATCAGAACAATAATGTTATGGTTGGTGTTTTTATGTATTTATTTACATTTTTCTATCAAATTTTGATAAATTTAAATTTATAATATTTATATGATATGATAAGTAACACATTAATATGTAACTTTCACTTTTTTTTTCCTTCTTAAAATTTTTCACTGTGATTATATACTATGTGTAGTTTATGGATGTTTCTTTGAAGTTTAAGTGGAATTTATTTTATAAAAGTTACTTGTTTTCCAATCCATTCCCTCAATATTTTCTTTGATGTTTCTTTGAAGTTTAAGTGGAATTTATTTTATTTAAGTAACTTGTTTTCCAATCCATTCCCTCAATATTTTCTTTGTAAAACGTATTTTGATTGATGTATGTTTTTATCAAACTTTGTTATCTTAAATGTACTACTCGTGTTTGTAAATATAATTGTGGAAATAAATACAGCTAGAAAAAAAAACATTCAGCATTTACTATGGTACATTGTGTGGCCAAATGGTTATTGTCACTGGCATGAGAACAGGTGCCCTCTCTTATAGTTGGGTGAAAAACTACAGTACAACTTGCATACAGGACCACCAATGGGAAGGCAAAAAACATGTCTCTTAATACAACATGAATTGTTCTTTGATACTGCAGGTAGTCTCTAAGTAGAAGTGGCCTCTTGAGCAAGTTGGACTGTACTTGAAATATAAATGTAGAATTCTTTCATGTGAAGAACTTGTTTTCTTTGTTTACAAAAGTTTGATGATATGAAATTAAAGTACCAAAGCCAAGAATTGAATTCTTTCGTAAATCATTACAGTACTCTGGAGCTGTAATTTGGAACAACATTCCTATACATATATGCTCATTAGATACGTTAGAAAAATTCAAAAGATTATATCTTCAGTGGCACTTCTCTGATATATATAATTAGAATACAAAGCAATATTAATAGTCACATGTTGTTATATTTTGAGTTTTTCTTGACTTGGTATATTTTAAATGTTTAAGGTTGTACAATTTTACATAAAATTGATTCATTGCCATTGCCTTTTGCTTCTTTCCATATTGTAATGTTCTCCATTCAGGTTTGTTATATCTGGATATAGTTTATTACATGTATGTTTGATGTTCTGTACATAGTTATACATTGTATACAGTGGACCATATTGTTAATTGGTTTTGAAAAATGTATCCAATGCCGTATATGTTATCCACTTTAAATAAAGTCGTTACTTACTTACTATGATTCTACCAAAGTCTTCCTCATGCACCCATAAAATATGAATGTCTCGGTCTTGTTATTTTGTGGCTTGAAACTTTTAAGAAATAAAATCAACTGTACTTGAAACTTGTTATACTTTATGCTCTTGTGATGTAAATAGTATATTGTCTTCGTGTTTTGTCTATGAGATTTCTTTAAGTAAACTTTAAACATCATTTGATTTTAGTTTATTTTATTAGTTTTTAGCTCACCTGAGGCAAAGGCTTATGGTGAGCTTTTGTGACCGCTCAATGTTCGTCGTCCATTCGTCAACATTTTCTAAAAAAATCTTGAAAACCACTTGGCAGAATTACACCAAACTTCTCAGGAATGTTCCTTGGATGGTCCCCTTTCAAAATTGTTCATAGAATTTAATTCCATCAGAACTCTGGTTGTCATGGCAACTGAAAGGAAAAACTTTAAAAATCTTCTTGTCCAAAACTACATGGCGTAGAGCCTTGATATTTTGGCATGTGACATCATCTTATGGTCCTCTGTCAAGATTGTTCAAATTGTGCCCCAGGGGTGAAAAGAGGCCCCGCCCCGAGGGTCACGAGTTTTACATAGACTTATATAGTAAAAAAACTTTAAAAAACCTCCTTGTCTAAAACCACATGACCTAGGCCTTTGATATTTTGTATGTAGCATTGCCTTGTGGTCCTGTACCAAAATTGTTCAAATTATGCCTCTTGGATGAAAAGAGGCCCTGCCACGGGGGGTCTCATCTTTTACATAGACTTGTATAGGAAAAAAAAAACTTTAAAAATCTTGCCTGGAACTGCAAGGCCTAGGCTTTTGATATTAAGTATGTTGCCGTTCCTAGTGTTTCTCTACCAAAATTGTTCAAATTATGTCCCTAGTTTCTATTTATTACCTCACATTAGAAAAGTATACTCTGATTAAGGTACTGTTCATGCATGGCTGTAATGGACAGATATCTACAAATACTTTTTAGCTCCACTATACAAAGTATGGAGAGCTATCCTACTCCACCCAGCTTCTGTGTCTTGCGTCTGCACCTTGGTTCAAGTTTTGATGCACTTTCTTTATCATTGTAAAAAACTCAATGGACTTGAAATAGTTATTCCTCATCATCACTACATCATGTAACACAAGGGTCATAACTCTTGCACCAATATTTTATGTATTATCTCCCCGTTTTACTTAGAATTTCAGATAAATGCTTCGATGCACTTTCACACCATCTCAGTTATTACTGAATTGATTTGATTCAAACTAAAAGTAGTTGTTCCATATCATTCCCCACATCATGTGACACAAGGTCCATTAACTTGCACCAATATTTCATGAGTTATGCCCCCTTTTACTTAGATTTTCAGATTGATTTTGGTGACTTTTCATTATATGTCATTACTTAATGAATCTGATTAAAATTTAAATTAGTTTTTCCAGTTCATCAACCTCATCATGAATTTTGGTGCACTTTCACTGTATCTCAGTTATTACAGAGAGGATTTGATTCAAGCTTAAAACAGTTGTTCCACATCATTTTAACTCGAGGACCATAACTCTTGCAACAATATTACATGAATTATGCCTCTTTTTGCTTTGAATTTCAGCAGTTCAATTTGGTGCCTATTCACCATGTCCCTTTGATACTTATTTAATGTTTTGATACACTTATCTTTATCTCTCTTATTTAAGAAATAATAAATATGTCCCTATATTTTATCAGTTAATAAAATATGGGCAGAAGTTCGGATGCGTGATTTAATATTCGCATCCGAACAACTGCCCATATTTTATTAAATGATAAAATTATTGGAACATATTTATTATTTCGATTCTAACCACGCAAATTCTTCGCATTTTACAGCACTACATTTTAGCTCAATACGTCATTCGGCTGGTCATATGCTATTACAAAAACCTCCCCACGAATGGAAAGCATAAAATGGATTTTTTTCCGATATTCAGTAAATTTTAAGTATTTTAAGTATTTATGGTCGGATATAGAAATCAGAAGTAAATACTTCACTAAAAATTATATATGCAGTTTCTAAAAATAGTACATGTCACCTACATGATGGCACTGAAACATACACGCCAGAACATTGCGGCATATAAACACGTAAACACTTGAGTCTGAAAGATTGGAACATGAATTATAATTTATTTACTGTTAAAGTAAAATCTTGTTGACATTTGTGGTTCCTACGACGCAGAAATTGTAAACTACGCACACGACCAGATATAGATCTAGATGCACCGACTTACCGGGCTGAAACATTTTTCTTACGGTAAAAATATAAACAAATAAATTCCATCATTTAGAAATTGTTTGTTTCAGAAAATTTGATGTACTTTTTATTACTACTACTTAGCACTGAAAAGGTAGAGTCTGCATATAATGGAAGCAGAATAGAATCTCACAGTCATGTTAAAATCGTAGGGTGGAATGGAACAGCTATATTTTATTGTAGATTCATGTATAGGCGATTTCGCTATATGTTTATATAGCAACTGCTGCGGATCATGTTAGAATACTTATTAACTTGCTCAGTAATCAGATCACATGAAATAAAAGAATAGAATAGAATAGAATATCTTTATTTGTAATAAGCTATCTATGGTCCATGAACAAAGCATCAATATTGATAATCAAAGTATATAAAACACAATGATAATATGACTGGTCACATTACAAATAAGAATAACATTACACAAATAAGAGAGACAAAATTTCAAACATATTTAATTGTAAACCGACCTGTATAATTTTTTTTTCATCTTTTCCGGCATTAGAATGCTTAAATACTCGAAAACTGTTTTCTTCTTTCAAAAGCCTTAAATATGTTTGTTGATAGTTTTCAGCTCACCTGAGCACAAGTACTAAGGGTGAGATTTTGTGATTGCCCGTTGTCAGTCTCTCTGTTTTAGCAATATTTCATGCATGTTATAAGAATCTTCCATTTGTTAAAAATGCATATGGAAATATCTGGTTCGAGGGTAACTGTTTAGGCAGTTATGAGGCTCTGCCAAGTTACCGCAAAACAGTTACCCTCGCGGCAGATATTTCCACCTGCACCCTCATGTAGTGATAGATTCTTTTTCTTTCATACTGTATTTTTCAGTTATAAAAAATGAAAAAAGCAAATGCTTTTCTTTTGATCACTGTTTTATTATAGTAGTACATGTATATGAATTTATGCATTCATTGGTGAATTATAGTATTGGAGTCATCATATACCCCAAAGTGCAAAAGTACTTGCAGGAATCGAAAATCGGTGGTTCTACCCAGGTGTCTGCTCGTGATGAAATAATGCACTGAGGGGCACCTGGGGTCTTCCTCCACCATTAAAACTGGAAAGTCACCATATGACCTATCATGTGTAGGTGCGTTGTTAAATCCAACCTACTCACCACGGTATCGGCGTCACACCTTGGTTAAGGATAACATGGTGTAATAGGCCTCAATTTCACCAAAAGCGTACATACAACTTGATAATGTAAGCTTTAAAAATGTCAAACTATAGAAATAAGGTGCATATTGACAAGTTATATAGAGACAGAAGTTTTCAAAACTTTCCTTTAGATTACCTCCCCTGATAATTTTGTTTTTTTTTATGAGTTATCTCCCCTGAAAACAAGAAAAAAAAAAATGATTATCTCCTTTTCCCTATGGGGAATTTTAAATTCCTTTTTGATTTTGTATCAGAATCATATAACGCAACTTTCTACCGCAAAAATTTCTCGAAACCAAGTTCAGATTCTCGTAATCAAAGTAATCAAGAAATTATATATTTCCAATTCGCATCAGTGTTAACTTCAATACCGATTATCTCCCCAAGAAATTATAAAATTTAAAAAATCATTTGGTGAAAAGTTTTTGATTTTGAATGTCTGTAAAGTGACCAAATTTCATTTAAATATTGCCATCCAGGTACAAGATATGAAATATGGCTATAACACCATGTTATTCTTAAGTTTTTCGTACCAGTTCACATTTTGACAAAGTCTTTTGAGATAAAGCTTAGAAACTTTCGACATTTGTGTACCATCACCATGTCCAGTTTTAGGCAAGAGTACATAGCTCCATCAAGGATTTTGGCTGAGTTATGCCCCTTTTAACTTAGAAATCTTGATTAATTTTTTTGTACCAGTTCACAGTTTATGTAGTGTTCAATGGCTTTGAAACTTAATCACATGTTTATTATAACACTTTCTATCTGCAAGAGTACATAACTCTGTCAACTATTTTTGGGTGAATTATGGCCCTTTTTGGACTTGGAAATTGGTACAATTTTTGTACAAGTCCATGTTTTGTCACCCTCTTTAACACGTGGCTTTGAAAGTTAGTTGAACAATTATTTTTAATCATGATTTCTATCTTTAGGCAAGAGTACATAATTCTTTCAAGGATTTTGGCTGAATTATAGCCCTTTTTGGACTTGGAAATTGGTTCAGTTTTGTTTTCGTACAAGTCCATGTTTTATCAACCCTATTTGACATGTGGCTTTGAAACTTTGAACACTTGCTTTTCATTATGATTTCCATCTGTAGGCCAGAGTACGTAACTCTGTCAAGTATTTTGGTTGAATTATGGCCCTTTTTGGACTTGGAAATTGGTTCAGTTTTCGTACAAATCCATGTTTTATCAAAACTATTTGACATGTGGCTTTGAACACTTGCTTGTCATTATGATTTCCATCTGTAGGCAGATGTACATAACTCTATCAACTATTTTTGCTGAATAATGGCCTTTTTTGGACTTGGAAATCAGTACAGTTTATCATAAAAGTCCATATTTTGCTTAACCTGTTTGTCATATGGCTTTGAAACTTTGATCACTTGTTAATCACCATAGTCTAGGTACCTAGGTCAAGGACTTAAGCTCAGTTTTTGCCCTTTTTGACATAGATATTATTTAAGTTTGGCATGCCATTCAATATTTTGCCTTTTAAACTGTTTGGTATATGGCTATGAAACTTTGAACAGTTGCTTACCATCATGGTCACACATTGCCATATGGTGCAAGACATATCCAAATCCACAAATGCAAGTACATTGTTTGTCTTATCTATTCTTTTTCTTTTGTGGGAAAATCTCTGGTAATATTTTGACCCTATACTTCTATCAATGCTTCGAATAGTCCGGTGCGCTATCAAAAGACAGCTCTTGTTTAACGTCTAAATTTCGAGCTACCGGTATTACTAGATGTGTTTCATACCCGCATTAACCTTTAGCCTGCTAGTGGCAAGTGATTCTGCCTTTGCGACCAGTGCAGACCACCACTATTCAGTCAGTAAATTTTCAGTGACACCCATTTAAATAATGTGTTACTGCCCAAACTGAATGAAAGACCAGTCCATTTTATGAATTTAGTAGAGTAATTAATAATACTGTAAAATCATTTAATTTTGTGGGCATGAAATTTCGTGGTTTTGGACAAAATGGCAATTTCATGGGGACATGAATTCATGAATTTTAACTTTTGAACATAAAATGAATGGGAATTTTACTTCTTCGTCAGGATTAAATTTAGTGGATTGACTCAACCACAAAATCCATGAAAATTAGTCCCCCACGAGTATTAATGATCTCACAGTACTCAGTATGTCTTTTTTGTATCTTTTGAATACTACAAGTTATACCTTAAATATATTCAGTATGGGAGATAATTCTACGTATATTTTAGAAATGAGTTACGACTCTTGTCATTTCATTTTCACCTATCATTGTAAAATGTTATTTTAGATTCCCTCCATCAGATTACAAGTTACTGTCTGAAAATCATAAAATGTAAAATATGAAAAAGTAAGTACAGAAATGGAGATTGTTCTATAAATATTCATGACAGGAGTTATTCTTCTTCTATTCTTCATTTTCACTTATTGCTATAAATATTCATGACAGAGTTATTCTTCTATTCTTCATTTTCACTTATTGCTATAAATATTCATGACAGAGTTATTCTTCTATTCTTCATTTTCACTTATTGCTATAAATATTCATGACAGAGTTATTCTTCTATTCTTCATTTTCACTTATTGTCATTTTTCACTGTTTAATGCCTTCAGATTCCTCTACTTGATTTAAAGTTGATAGTTGCCTACTGGAAGTGGGGTCTGTATTATTATTTCTGTGCTGATATCATTTCTAAACAGAGAAGATGTAAAAAATTTCAGGAAAATAATGTACAAATTTTATAGCAAAGTGATATTTCTTGTCAACAAAAGCTAAATTTTATATTATGGAAAATGTATGAAGTATGTCCTGCCCACTTTATCAACTTGTTTTCAAAGACTGATGCTTAGCATCAAAAAATTACATGTAGTTTTAATTTTAACATACTCTAATTTTTTAACAGACTAGTTGTCAGTTTTCTTAATTTTTATTAATTCAGTGGTGACAAAGACTTTTCTGCTGGTAATCAAACTTGCCCAAGAAAGCATGCCCTTAAATATTCTAAAAGTTTGGTGAATACTGGACAGGACCTGGGGACACTGACAATTTTCATAACTTTAATTACTCCAATGGCTATAATTCAAGAGTTGCTGAGAGTGTCTGATTGGTAATCAAATTTGTCCATGATATTATGCCCATAAACATTACAACCAAATTTGATTAACGGTGTATAGAAACTACTCCAGCTTGATAGCGAACACTGTCAATTTTCATAAGTTTAAAGACCTGCTCCAGTCCTACCTTTTAACCTTAAATTGTCACTGAAAAGGCATGATAATCCTGACTATGAACATTGACGCCTGTCAAAATAGAGTCTATTTTATATAAAATTCTATATAGAATACCTGTGGTTTTGCATGCTAAAGTGTGGCACATGGCGGTTAACTGTTACCTATTGTAATCATTGGTTACATACACACAATAGAATTTGAAAAGCAGCGGAGCAGGGCTTTAAGTAATTTGAAGGCCATGATAACTCCTGAAGCATAAAGATGGTTATTGGGCTTGGCCGAAATATGGCAATGAGCATTTTGATCAAGTTTGGTGAATACCGAATAAAAAACTGCTCAAGGTGCAGAGTCGACAACTTCCATGGACACTGCCTGCCTGTGGCCGCATAGGATAAAAAAACACATCCCATTTCATGGAAGTATGAACAAGTACAGAAAAGGAGATGTTAGCAACATGTCTAAC
This sequence comes from Mercenaria mercenaria, assembly GCF_021730395.1. Classification (NCBI taxonomy): domain Eukaryota; kingdom Metazoa; phylum Mollusca; class Bivalvia; order Venerida; family Veneridae; genus Mercenaria; species Mercenaria mercenaria. Next base: position 79,479,219 of record NC_069367.1, on the reverse strand, counting down.
CCTTATCATGCTAGATACGATTGATTCTGCCTTTGTGACCAGTGTAGATCATGTTCAGCCTGCACATCTGTGCAGTCTGCTCAAGATCTGCACTGTTCGTCAATCATTCATTATCATTTTGGGAAGCACCCCTTTTAACAGTTAATGGTACTGTCCAAATTAAAAGATGGGCAAGTCCATTATAGAAATATAGCAGGGTTAGGGTAAGCAACAGGTCTAATTTGCAAAAAACTAAAACAAACATGATTATTTTGTACATTGGTGAAGGTAGATTAAAACATTTGTTAAAACATTTCCAAAGCATTTAATCAATATATGATAAATGTATAAAAAGATGTCAAAATTAAAACTAAATGGTATTACCAACATTTAGGAGATAGTATTCATTCCTGAAGAAAGAGAAGATGAAGATGTATATTTTGGCAGCTGGTTGTCTGTTTTGGGTTAAATGCTGTCTTTCTTTGGCAGTTGTGTTTTGCTTCCACCAGATGTTGTTAAAGTAGCTAATTGCACATACATTGATTACGTGATTTGTCGTTGTGAATTAATCAATTATTTTATCAGCATAAGTATCTTATTTTGACATCTTACTTGCATTTTATAAAATCGAACCCCACATAAAAAAGTTCATCTTTTTTACATTTTTACTACATTTTCTTCACATACATAAAGAAGGCATAGCTTGCTTATTAATAATATGTTTTGTGGTCACCATTTCCATTATTTTCTTGTAAACTCTGTATAACGTATATTATGTTTTTATTTAAGAATTGCAGTCGCAGTTGATCAACTTGCTTGGGTCTAAAACTTCTATGATACTATGAAATACCTTGCAAACTGTGTACAGCTATGCTGTGTGTTCCATTTAAAACTTCTATGATACTATGAAATACCTTGCAAACTGTGTACAGCTATGCTGTGTGTTCTATTTAAAACTTCTATGATACTATGAAATACCTTGCAAACTGTGTACAGCTATGCTGTGTGTTCTATTTAAAACTTCTATGATACTATGAAATACCTTGCAAACTGTGTACAGCCATGCTGTGTGTTCTATTTAAAACTTCTATGATACTATGAAATACCTTGCAAACTGTGTACAGCTATGCTGTGTGTTCTATTTAAAACTTCTATGATACTATGAAATACCTTGCAAACTGTGTACAGCCATGCTGTGTGTTCTATTTAAAACTTCTATGATACTATGAAATACCTTGCAAACTGTGTACAGCTATGCTGTGTGTTCTATTTAAAACTTCTATGATACTATGAAATACCTTGCAAACTGTGTACAGCTATGCTGTGTGTTCTATTTAAAACTTCTATGATACTATGAAATACCTTGCAAACTGTGTACAGCCATGCTGTGTGTTCTATTTAAAACTTCTATGATACTATGAAATACCTTGCAAACTGTGTACAGCTATGCTGTGTGTTCTATTTAAAACTAGTATGAAGGAATATTTGAAAATGCAAAAAGATATCACTCAATACAGTAAGATTATGTGTTTTAAAATCCACATTTACCCTAGTTCTTTTAGTTCATGCTTTGTGTGCAAATGTACAGTACGCAGTACCTTTGCAAAATAACTTGCATTTTACACACCTATGCTAGGGACAGGAAAAAAAGCGGTCAAAACTGGGCTATATATGGAGCTGCTGTTGATGAATGACTAAACATATCGTGTAGAAAGTGGTATCCTACGGTGGCATAGAGGGGACATAGGAAACATGCGCACATGATAGCTATCACGTTTGCACATGTTACCTATCACATTCCCATGTGGTAGCTTACACATGGGCACATGATGAATAAAATCTTTCCTATGCGAACATGATAGCTATCACGTGCGAACATTATAAATAAAATATTTCCTATTCAAATGTGATAGCTTTCACGAGTGAACGCGTTAGCTACCACATGGGAACGTGATGGTTATCATATGCACACTTGTTGATTAACACGTTTGCACATGGAAGCTTACATGTGCGCACGTGATAAATAAAATATTTCCTGTGTCCACTCTATGCCACCGTAGTATCCAGGTGTCACCTCATTATTCTTCTACGTTATAAATATATGACTTTAATTTTTTGATTGTTCGCTTAACAAACTGTGGAAGTGCCAAAGTGTTGTAGGAGGAAGGTACGGTGGCATAGAGGGTACACAGGAAATATTTTATTTATCACGTGCGCAAGTGTTAGCAAACACGTGTGCACATGTAAGCTGACCAATGAGTAAACGTGAAACAGCTGCCATTTTTGATAATGGAAGTGGGTTACAGGGAAACACTAATCGGTGAATTGTTTGAAAAAGGGTTGAAAATGGACTATGGAGTTTGCATCAGTCTACGGCATTTGAAGAGAATAATAAAGTTACTTTGACTGAAAATACGGAATTTTACAGACATTGATAGCGCAATCCACTTTATACAGAATGAACTGTGGCAATCCGGTCAACTGCACGGATATCGTATGCTGGCAGCTAGATGTAAGGAAAATAATTTGAGTGTACGTACAGATGTGCGTATCATTTTACATCACTTGGACCCGGTAGATGTGTCTCTGTGGAGAGCAAGATGTCTTCGCAGGCGTGCTTATTCAGCTGCTGGTGGCACCTAGATGGCTACGATAAACTCGGGCCGTTTGGGCTTTGTATAAGCGGTTGTATTTGACTGTAGTTTTTCCAGACGTATGATTTAACTTAAAGGAAAAGGGGGCTTACTGATAAAATTATAAATGTTAAACTAATTGCGCATTCACTTTACTTAATATTTCCTGACAATTCAAAACTGTTGTATTCATTATCTCCAAAAATATGGTCCCTTAATGATGATCATGTATACAGACTTTCATATTACAATTTTGAAAACTGTGAAAGTAGTTCACTCCTCAAGATTGCTTTTGCTAATACAATGATTTTGGGTACATCCAAGGGCTATAACTCTGTCATACATAACCAGAGTTATGCACAATTGTACATACTTCATGTTGATCAAGAATCCAAAGTTTCAAACCAATACTTTTTTGAGAACAGCAGTAGTTTGCTAATATTGCAAAAACTACATACACTGATTACAGTCCAAGGGCTATAACTCATGCATAACCCTAACCCCATTTAAATTGTCACATGCTCATTTCCACTTCATATTTATCATGGGTACCAAATTTCAACCCAGCATTGCAAAAACTGTAGTTCACTTCACACAACTGCTAATGCTAATTATGGTGATTTTATAAAAAATGGAATTATCACAATTCCAGTAAACATCGTAATGAGTTACTCTCATTAAAACAAAACCATCAGCGAAAGAATTTTAAAAATCAGAGAAAAGGTTAAAAAATTATGGCGATTTTAACTAGACCTTTAACACTGAATAGGGCAGCTTGTTTTAGTGTCCTGGGATGTCATCAGTTTATGTGAACATTATTTAGTATTATTTATATAAGATTTCACAATGTTTCTGCAGGTGAAACACACTTATTACTGTTGGATTACATGTGTAGTAGTACCAAAAAGGAATTGAAACATACTGCAAGCTTGGTTCATAACAAGAGCTGTCACAGGTGACATCACACTGGACTATTTCAATGCTGGATAGTGAAACTGGGCACATCTGAAGAAGCTTGAGCTGTCACTGGAGTGTTTAATGACTCCAATGGTGGATAAAGATATTGCACAATAGCTCGAGTCTGTGTCAAAAATATTAAGTTATAAGAGAGAAAGATAAAGTGTTACAAAACACTAAATAGATAATTCTAAGCAAAAAGGGAACATAATTCATTAAATATTGGTGAAAGAATTATACACTTTGTGTCATATGATGTGGTGATGATGTGGAGCAACTACTTCAAGTATGAATCAAATCTATTTAATAATTACTAAGATATAGTGAAAATGCATCAAAATTAACCTCAAATTCTAAGTAAAAGGGGGCATAATTAATGAAATATTGGTGCCAGAGTAATGCACCTTGTGTCATATGATATGGGTGATAAGGTGGAACAACTGCTTTAAATTTGAATCAAATCCATTTAGTAACAAGAGCTCGTCGAACACGAAATACCCCCCTTGATGCAATCAGTAATTGCACAAGGAACAGAAATTATATGCTCACTGTAAACAAAAGTTCTACCATTCTGGTTTAATCTGACCTTTAACCTATTAACCTAACAAGAGATTACAGAGAGATCTTTGCGCCATCCACAGAGCCATTTTTGAATGTTCCAAATTTCAAGACTAGCTCAAGGTCAAAATCAAGGTCAAATTTCATTTCGGTACAAAACAAAGTGTATGTGATCCAAATTTGAAAGCTGTGGCTTGAGAAATGTGACAGTAGGACACTAGATCAATTTCAAGGTCAAAGTTCATTTCGGTAGACAGAACTATGCATGTGCTTCAAATTTGGAGGCTGTAGCTTGAGAAATGTGAAAGTAGGTAATAGGTAAAAATTAATGTCAAATTTCAATTCAGAACACAAAAATAAATATGCATGCAGTCCAAATTTGGAGCCTGTAGCTTGAGAAATGTGAAAGTAGGTCACTAGGTCAAAATCAAGGTCAGATTTTATTTCGGAACACAAAACTATGCAAGTGGTCCAAATTTGAAACTTGTACCTTCAGAAATGTGAAAGTAGGTCCCTAGGTCAATCTCAAGATCAAAGTTCATTTCAGTACACATAACTATGCATGTGGTTCAAATTTGAAGGCTGTAGCTTGAGAAATGTGAAAGTAGGTCACTAGTCAAAATCAAGGTCAAGTTTCATTTCGGAACACAAAACTATGCAAGTGGTCCAAATTTGAAGCTTGTACCTTCAGAAATGTGAAAGTAAGTCCCTAGGTCAATCTTAAGATCAAAGTTCATTTCAGTATACAAAACTATGCATGTGGTTCAAATTTGAAGGCTGTAGCTTGAGAAAAGTGAAAGTAGGTCACTAGGTCAAAATCAAGGTCAAATTTTATTTTGGAACAAAAAACTACGCATGTGGTCCAAATTTGAAGCATGTACCTTCAAAAATGTGAAAGTAGGTCACTAGGTCAACAACAAGGTCAAAGTTTTTTTTCGGTACACAAACCTATGCATGTGGTCCAAATTTGAAGGCTGTAGCTACTGAAATGTGAAAGTAGGTCACTAGGTCAAGATCAAGGTCAACTCATGTCAATGTTCATCTTGCCACTCAAAACTATACATGTGGTCCAAATTTGAATGATGCAAGTTATGGACATGAAGATTGTAAGTTTTTCCCTATATAAGTCTATATGAACCATGTGACCCCTTGGGCAGGGCCATATTTGACCCTAGAGGGGTTATTTGAACAAACTTGGTTGAGAACCACTAGATGATGCTACATTACAAAATATCAAAGCCATAGTCTTTGTGGTTTCGACAAGAAGATTTTCAAAGTTTCTCCCTATATAAAATCTGGAAAGTAGATCCCTCGGAAGCACCGAGAACAAGGCAAATAGTGAAAATTGCAGACTCAGTTTGATTGAGTCTGTTCATGGGCAGTAATGGAAAATGCAACACTGCCCACGCCCCCTAGCACCGGCCTAAGCAGTATTCAATCTTCGAATCTAAATGAGTTGAAATCAATGATCCCGATGGACCAGAAAATATAACAACACTGAGTTTATAAGTCTATTTAAACCATGTGACCCCCAGGGCGAAGCCATATTTGACCCTAGGGGAATAATTTGAACAATCTTAGTAGAGGACCACTAGACGATTTCATATACAAAATATCAAAGCCCTATAGGACCTTAGGTTTTGGACAGGAGGTTTTTCAAAGTTTTTTCCTATATAAGTCTATATAAACCATTTGACCCCCAGGGTGGGGCCATATTTGACCCCAGGGAAATAATCTGAACAATCTTGCTAGAGGACCACTAGATTGTGCTTCATACCAAATATCAAAGCCCTAGGCCCTATGGTTTTGGACAAGAAGATCAGAAACCGTTCAACTGTTCCTGGCCAATGTGACCTTGACCTTTGACCTAATGACCTCAAAATCAATAGGGGTCATCTGCTGGTCATGGCCAACCTAATATCAATTTTCCTGATACTATAGGCCCAAGCAGTCTTGAGTTAATGCCTGAAAACCATTTTACTCTTCCTGGTCACTGTGACCTTGACCTTTGACATACTGACCTTAAAATCAATAGGGGTCATCTGCTGGTCATGACCAATCTCCCTATCAACTTCTGTGACCTTAGGCCTAAGCGTTCTTGAGTTATCATCTGGAAACCGTTTAACTGTTCAGGGTCACTGTGACCTTGATCTTTAACATACTGACCTCAAAATCAATAGGGATCATCTGCTGGTGATGACCAACCTCCCTATCAGCTTTCATGATCCTAGGCCCAAGGGTTCTTGAGTTATCATCAGGAAACGGTTTTACTATTCAGGGTCACTGTGACCTTGACCTTTGACATACAGACCTCAAAATCAATAGGGGTCATCTGCTGGTGATGGATGACCAACCTACCTATCAACTTTCATGATCCTAGGCCAAAGGGTTCTTGAGTTATCAGGAAACGGTTTTACTATTCAGGGTCACTGTGACCTTGACCTTTGACATACAGACCTCAAAATCAATAGGGGTCATCTGCTGGTGATGACCAACCTCCCTATCAACTTTCATGATCCTAGGCCCAAGAGTTCTTGAGTTATCATCTGGAAACGGATTGGTCAACATTCCGACCGACCTACCGACCGACATCTGCAAAACAATATACCCCTCCTTCTTCGAAGGGGGGCATAATAACTGAGACAGAGTGAAAGCACACCAAAACTTTAACCTGAAATTTTAAGTAAAAAAGGAGATAATTCATCAAATAACAACTTGTCCATGTGGTGAAGAAGACAGACTGCGGAGCATATACTTCAGAGATGTAAAAGGTATGACAAGGAGCGAGCTGAGACTTGGCCGATAGATACCTCAATCCACCAGAAACTGTATGGAGTCATTGAGGATTTTTCGTAAAGGCTACTGGTCTGACAGTGTAGTCAAGAATGACAAGAAGAAGAAGAAGAAGAATCAAATATTGATGCAAGAGTTATGGCTCTTGTGTCATATGATGATGATGAACAACTATTTTAAGTTTGAATCAAATCCATTTTTAATAACTGAGATAGAGTGAAAGTGCATCAAAACTTTAACCTGAAATTCTAAGTGGGGGATAATTCATTAAATATTGGTACCAGAGTTATGGACCTTGTGTCATATGTGGGGGATTTATAGGTTATTAGCTTTGTATCGGGAAATATGCACGAGTTCTTCAGCGGAAATATTGCGCGACTTCAGGAGCACAATATTCTTCCGCTGAAGAACGAGTGCATATTTCCCTATGCAAAGATAATAACCTTTTTATTACATACGCATCTACACGTATATATATTATGTAAATATCATAAATATGTTCAATAGCCTGAATAGGATTGACAATACTGAACTAAATAGAAAAAAATACACTGAATTACGTCACGCACCCGATATGAAATTCAGGCGTCAGTGTATGGAAAAATATTGACGTTTCCCGTACCAGTGTAACTTAACGGGGAATAGAAACGAGTATGTAATAAGATGTGGAACAACTACTTTCTGTCTGAATCAAATCCATTTAGTAATAATTAAGGTAGAGTGAAAGTGCATCAAAACTTTATCCTGAAATTCTAAGTAAAAAGGGGGGATAATTCATGAAATATTGGTGTGAGAGTTATGGCCCTTGTGCCATATGATGTGGCTGATGATGAGGAAAAACAATTTTAAGTTTGAAACAAATCCATCAAGTAATTACAGAGATAAGGAGAAAAAAGAGAAAGTGTAAAAAAAACTTTTAACCAAGGTGGGGATGCTGAAGGACGCCGACGCTGAAGCTGGGTTGAGTAGGATAGCTCTCCATATACTTCGTATAGTCGAGCTAAAAATAGATATGTTGTACAAAATATTGTACAAAACAGCTGATGCATAAGAGGGGTGAATATGGTGGCATCCATTTATGTTTAATACTGAAATAACAAATCTTCATAACTTTCTTATTTCACACTTTTTTCACCTTAATGTATGGTTCAATAAGCTTGTTCTAAACAAGAGGGCCATGATGGCCTTATATTGCTCACCTGTTATCATTGCACTTGAGGACAAGAAGGTACTCAGAAAAAATATCTAAGTCCAAAGGACAGGAACAACAAAGGGAAGAAATTTAACCAAAAAGAATTTTTTTTTAAAAAGTACAGATATGTCAAAATACACCTAAAAATTGGAGGTACCATCCATGTTGTACCACAGAAAAGTGGTCTCGGTTTTCCCTACGGCCAATAATAAAAAAGTTACTAAAAATATGCTATTTATAGTAACGTAAAAGGGAAGTAATTAACAAGAAAATTATTGAAAGTGAACAAAAGAAGGATCTGCCAAATAAATCTGTTGACATAAATGAAATTTCAGATCAGTATCTTCATTAGTTACGGAGATATACCAATTTTAATTTGAAATAAAGGGAGGTAATTTGACATAAAATCAGTCCATAGTTATCTACCCTGATTGGCTCAGTCCAACTAATGACAATAATAAAATTTCAAAAAGTCTAAGTACTTACTGATATAAATCCATTTTGATTACAATCAGGGGAGGTAATCAGATATAAAATGACTCTGGAACCTACGATTGGATCTGATTTGTCATGGAATCCAAGATTTATTGTTGTTGAAGATATTTTGGAAGTTTGTATCAAATAAAACCATAAATGAAGTCTCTATATGGCTGCAAAAGCCAAAATAACCAATTTTGGACCTTTAGGGGGGCCATAACTCTGGAACCCATGATGGAATCTGGCCAGTTCAAGAAAGGAACCAAGATCTTGTGGTGATACAAGTTGTGTGAAGTTTGGTTAAAATCAAATCATAAATGAAGCTGCTATTGTGCAGACAAGGTCAAAATAGCTAATTTTGGCCCTTTCAGGGGCCATAACTCTGAAACCCATTATAGGATCTGACCGGTTCAACAAAAGAATTGAGACCTTATGGCGACACAAGTTTTGTGCAAGTTTGATTAAATTCAAATCATAAAAGAAGCTGCTATTGTGCAGACAAGGTCAAAATAGCTAATTCTGGCCCTTTCAGGGGCCATAACTCTGGAACCCATAATGGGATCTCAACAGTTCATGAAAGGAACCAAGATCTTATAGTGATACAAGTTGTGTGCAAGTTTGGTTAAAATAAAATCATAAATGAAGCTGCTATTGTGCACACAAGGTCAAAATAGCTAATTCTGGCACTTTCAGGGGCCATAACTCTGGAACCCATAATGGAATCTGGCCAGTTCAAGAAATGAAACAAGATCTTATGGTGATACAAGTTGTGTGCCAGTTTGGTAAAAATCAAATCATAAATAAAGCTGCTATTGTGCAGACAAGGTCAAAATAGCTAATTTTGGCCCTTTCTGGGGCCATAACTCTGGAACCCATATTGGGATCTGGCCAGTTCAACAAAGGAACCGAGATCTTATGGTGATACAAGTTGTGTGCAAGTTTGGTTAAAATAAAATCATAAATGAAACCACTATCGTGCAGACAAGATATTGTTGATGGATGCACGCAAGGACTGACGACAGACGACGGGTGATCACAAAAGCTCACCTTGTCACTATGTTACAGGTGAGCTAAAAATGGCACGTAGGATGATCAGCAATCCCAGCAAGTCCAAGGCCCGGGCAATAACTCTGAGCTGCACCAAAAGTCTCATGTACATTTGCACATTGTGTTGATCATGAATAACAAGTTTCAAGTTTGCAACTTGATAAGTCTATTTATGTTAACACTTTTATTTTTAAGTTTTAAAAATGCTTTTATCTAATCCTTTTTTAACCTTCATTTCTTTTCAACGGTAATCAATGATAAAACAAAAACGATACTACAAATGATTTTTATTTTGAGATCAATAAATCAATGAATCACAGACTGTAAACATAAAACATATGTAACTATACTAAATGCCAAATTAAGTCTAAGATAGTGTATCATTTTTGTTCCATACATCACACTATTTCTATTATCTGAAAACAAACAGGGACTAGTAAACAACATAATCTCATAAAATGTCTCAATCTAGACAACTGTCAGCTATATGAAAACAATAACTACTTAAGGAGGTAGGTTACCTTCATATTTGTATGTGCGCATGTCCAACCGGAAGCTAACGTGACGATTTACGACGACGTTTACGACAAACCAAATGTGTTTGTAAATTCATTCTTCTGAAAACAAATCATGAACCTGTCTTTGATCTGATGCTTTATGGTTTAATAATGCAGAAATAATGAATAAATTGCCGCAGAAACGCTTCAAAACAATGTTGCCTTAAAATGACGTCATTGACGTCATGTGTCAGTTACCGCGCAAAATTAATAGCTTTTGTCTTGAAAGTACGTTATTCTGTGCATTTTCTTTATTTTAACTAATTTCAAATAACCATTATTTGCTGAAATATTTTTTATGAATCTTTTGCTCTGAATAATAATCAATATTTTGCTTCTTTTATGTAGTTATATTGAAATGTTATGCGGAATGTAAGAAAATGGATGATGATAAGCAATGTTATTTGGAATATAGCTGGATGAAAGGTTACTTGTTACGGCCATTTTCAAATAAAAAATCTAGCAGTGTGATTTGTAATACCTATTTTTCAGGTTCCGTTGATAATCTGTTACTTATGTACTAAAACTAAGATCTAAAATTGTTCAAATTTCAGTAGAAAATTGTGGTTTCTTGAATTGAATTGATGTTACCATGGAAACGAAGCCCGTGACCTATGTTTCTAAATGTAAAATTTAAAAGCGTTGACACTGGTCTATTTAAGAAACACAGCTTCGGCTTTTTATTTTCATTTCAACAATATCCATGAGAATAAGTGTGAAATTTGTTTAAATAAATGCAAATAACACGAAAATATAACTTACGTTAGAAATAATATGTTTTAAAGCTACATCAACTAGAAAGATAATCTTATTCAATACTTTTTATAAGAAATTACGACAAAAAGCAAGATATAACCTATTTTAAACATCTCTGTTGCCATGGTTACTTTAAACTTTAAGAAAAATAGGGTACCATGTAACGTGCTTGGTATTTTGCTAATAATATTACCCAAATATTCCATACTGGTCATTAACAGAATGGCGCTGAAGCCGTCGAAAACACCTATTTTTATACATAGTTGTTTAAAAATGAGAGAAAATGCGTTACCATGGAAACACGAGCCCCGCGACATATACATTTTAAGCTTATATTAGAAAGCTTACGCGCATATTAGTAAAATTATCAATTATGCAGACTTCTACGGATATCAATGAAACTAAAATACACTGAAAAGTGTTAAATATCCGTATTTTCCTTCTTCTTTCAATATGAAATACCTTTGGAGGGTCATGTTCTTCAAACCTGGATAAAAATTGAACTTGAAGGGACAGAGACAAACGAAATTGAGATTGTAGTAGTTAAAACTTCATATTACACGAAATACAAAAAAATGCTGCGGTTCAACTAATTTGAATTTACCCTTGTAACAAGGTAACCTACCTCCTTAACTGATATTCAAACAACTGGAAGTATTACTATAAAAAATAAACAATTTTTTTTTAACAACATTCAGTTGCAACTAACAAATAGGGCCATAATATTTCACGACTAGTAGATTGTTCTACTGTTAGCTCTGGTGCTCTATCGCTGTAACAAATAGAAACGACATACATGCTACAGCTCTTCCACAGATCACTGCTGCAAACTTTCATGTAGACCAACTCAGTTAACTTAGTAAACACCAAACATGTGCAGGAACATATACACTTGATGGTGATCAAATATACAGAGTTTAAAGTCAAAATGTCAAACTGATGATTTTTAGAAATTTTTTGGAAAATTTTCTGATGTATAACCAAGTAATGATTTGAACAAATTTTGTAGAACTCTACTAGGCAATGCTACATGTCAAATATCTAAGACCTAGGTCTTCTGGTTTATTTTTAGAAATTTTTTGAAGATTTTCCTATGTAAAATCAAGTGACACCTGGGGTGCAGTCAATTTTGACCCCGGGGATCATGACTGAACAAATTTTGTAGAGGTCTATTAGGCAATGCTACATGTCAAATATCTAAGCTCTAGGCCTTCTGGTTTATTTTTAGAAATTTTTTGAAGATTTTCCTATGTAAAATCAAGTGACCCCTCGGGTGGGGTCAATTTTGACCCCGGGGGTCATGATTTGAACAAATTTTGTAGAGGTTCACTAGGCAATGCTACATGTCAAATATCTAAGCTCTAGGCCTTCTGGTTTATTTTTAGAAAATTTTGAAGATTTTTCTATGTACAATCAAGTAACCCCATGGGGCGGAATCAATTTGACCTCAGGGGTCATGATTTGAACAAATTTTGTAGAAGTCTACTAGGCAATGCTACATGTCAAATATCTAAGATCTAGGCCTTCTGGTTTTTTTTTAGAAAATTTTTGAAGATTTTCCTATATAAAATCAAGTGACCCCTGGGGCGGGGTCAATTTTGACCCTGGGGGTCATGATTTGTACAAATTTGTAGAGGTCCACTAGGTAATGCTATATGTGAAATATCTAAGCCCTAGGCCTTCTGATTTATTTTTAGAAAATATTTGAAGATTTTCCCATGTAAAATCAAGTGACCCCTGGGGCGGTGTCAATTTTGACCTCTGGGTTATGATTTGAACAATTTTAGTAGAGGTCCACTAGTTTTTGAGAAGAAGATTATTGAAGATTTTCCTATGTAAAATCAAGTGACCCCTGGGGCGGGGTCAATTTTGACCCCGGGGTCATGATTTGAACAAACTTGCTAGAGGTCCACTAGGCAATGCTTCATACCAAATATCAAAGCTCTAGGCTTCTGGTTTTTGAGAAGAAGATTTTTAAAGTTTTCCCTTTCGGTTGCCATGGTAACCAGAGTTCTGCATGGAATTCAATTCTTTGAACAATTTTGAAAGGAGGCCACCCAAGGATCATTCCTGTGTAGTTTGGTGTTATAGAAAATGTTGACGGACACATGACGGACGACGGACATTGAGCAGTCACAATAGCTCACCATGAGCCTTTGGCTCAGGTGAGCTAAAAAGTAAAAGTGGTTTGTACCACAATATGGCTTATGCTAATACGAGGGCTGTTAAAAAATAACGTAGACCTTTGCTGTCAAACATTGCATATTGTGTAATGATAATGTGAAATATATCACTGTAATTCGGAATCTTTCTGTGATTTGGTCATATATGTTTTGTAACATTTTTGCTGATAGGCGAAGCACGTCGAACGTTTTTATTACCATAGCTATATACGCATAACCGGTGCAGTTGCTTTTTGATCTGTTGTGATTTGAATTAGATTGCTAATGCCCGCACTAATAGTATACTGTGGACCATATTGAAAATTGGTTAAACTTCAAATATGTTATCCACGTAAAATAAAGTCGTTATTATTATTATTATTATTATACTCGTTTGTCCCAAAGAGCAACAACACATCATGGAGACATGTACCTAGAGTATGGCGTCATTCCGACCTGGGAGATGGAAGAAAACAACGTTTAAACTAAGTGAGTATTACTGTTTATAATGCATGTAATGTTGTCATTGACTCGCATACTTAAGAAGGCAGATGCCTAGTTATGGCAAACAGCAACTGAAAATCATAAGTTAATGAAGCAGACGCCACAACAATGTTCAGTCATCTGTGTTATTATTTTAAAGTGGTACTAACGATGCTCAAATTGACCAGAATTGCTTAACAAGAGGGCCATGATGGCCCTATATCGTTCACCTGAGTTAAGTTGCTTGAACAAATTTCTTTGCTTAAGCTTCAGAAACAAGAAAGTAGGTCAGTAGGTCACATTCATAGTCACTGAAAGTCAGTTTTCAGATCAGTGTGCAAAACTATACATGTCATCCAAATTTCAAGGCTGTATCTTAAAAACTAAGAAAGTAAGTTAGTAGGTCAAGGTCAAAGTCTGGTGACCCTTATCACTTGGGGTTATCAGGTAATTATAATTAAACAGTTAAACTGTTTAGGAAATATGATCTATAATTTTTTTAAGTATTTTTCCCTATATAACTCGTATATCAAGTGACCCCTGGGGCGGTTCCCCTTTTCACCCCAAAGGCATAATTTGAACAAATTTGTTAGAGATCAACTCTGCAATGATTCATATAAAATATCAAAGGCATAGGCCTTGAACTTTCAGACAAGAAGATTTTTTTAGAGTTTTTTCCTATACAAGTCTATGTAAAATTTAGGACCCCCAGGGCAGGGCCTCTTTCACCCTAGGGGCATAATTTGAACAATCTTGGTAGAGGACCACAAGGCAATGCTATATACCAAATATCAAAACCCTAGGTCTTGTGGTTTCAGACAAGAAGATATTTAAAGTTTCTTTCCTATACAAGACCATTTAAACCGTGTGACGCACGGGGCGGGGCCATATTTCATCCTAGGGGGATCATTTGAACAATCTTGGTACAGGCCCACTATATGACGCTACATAATAAATATCACAGCCCTGGGCCTTATGGTTTTGGAAAAGAAGATTTTCAAATTTTTTCCCTATACAAGTCTATATAAAACAAGTGACCCCTGGGGCGGCGTCATATTTGACCCTAGGGGGATAATTTGAACAATCTTTGTAGAGGCCCACTAGATGATGCTACATACGTAATATCAAAGCCCTAGACTTTATGGTTTTGTACAAGAAGATTTTCAAAGTTTTTACCTATGTAAGTCTATATAAACCATGTGACCCTGGGGGCTGGACCATATTTGACCCTAGGGGGATAATTTGAACAATCTTGGTAGAGACTCACTAGATGATGCTACAGAACAAATATCAAAGCCCTAGGCCTTGAGGTTTTGGACAAAAAGATTTTAAAAGTTTTTCCATTCAGTTGCCATGACAACAAGAGTTCTGCTTGGAATTCAATTCTTTAAACAATTTTCAAAAAAAGACCATCCATGGATCATTCATTTATGGCTACCCTAGGTAAAATGAGCCAAACAGCTCTGAAAAGTCCAATATGTGAGCTTATTAAAAAGCTTATGAGTCTTTCTGGAATTAATATTTCACTCAAATCGTACAGTTTATAGGCATTCAGTGCACTCTGTACATGAAACATACACACCATGACCATTTACACTACACAGAATCTTACATTGTGTATCACAGCTGAGCTTTCTGGCAAAAACAGCCCCTATCTCTATAAAGAATGATTTTAGTGTACATCACTGCCGTCTGAATGTTCCAAACTGGCTAAATTTCTGCAAAAACCTTAATAAATATCAACCTGAGAAACTACAACTGGTGCTCCTAATTTTTCCGGTGACTAATATCAATGGAAGTGACCCTTCGTGTGATCGAACCAGGATCTTCGGTGTGACTGGAAGGCCTGCGGCCGAACAACATCTGAAATATGATTCAAGCTAGTCATAATTTCTTAGATTGAATGTATGTATGTGCAAACTATAATTTCAAAACAATCTGACTGCAAAGTAAGTGAGAAATGCAAAAGAAGTGCCCATCAAAGCAACTTTTCTATGGATATTTATATCACAATCACCTTTCCCCATACTGAAACTGTCATAATCACATGATAATGTAATATAAAACCTCAAATTCAAGTCTTATACATGTAAAATGTGTCATAACAAACAATCTGAATAACAAAACTATCAATCACAAAGCAGTCTGTCCAGTTTCCTTGCTTTACTGACTGCTAGATCTAAAACAATGTTTACTGTTTTCAGGTAAAATTGGCTACAATCTGAACTGAGTATTCACACTGGGAATACAGCTTACTGCATCAACTATCATGTACAAATTCCTGTCCAATTTCATGGTAACTGATTATCAATGTGATCTCATTACCACACATGGTGTACAAAGTAGTCATTATGGCAAAACTGGCTGAGATAATGTTATTCCACTACATTTCTATTTTCTAGCTTTTTTTTCGCTTGCGGGTGCAATTAAACGAAGTCTATTAAATTTTACAAAATCTCAGAAAGTACCTGATCTAAATTAAAAACATCTAAAAAGGAATTATTTACCTATTCACAACACCGAACAATTGTCTTCGGTCAAATCTGAGAAGCTGTAGACATATATGTACAAAGGCGGTAAATCCCGTCTATGCGACAAACTTCACATTGCCCGAGCGCTCTCATTTCAGGGTTTTAGGTACTAAAAGTGTAAGAAATCCAACAAAATAAGTAAATATACAAACCAGGACCTCAGATATCATGATTTATGCTCAATTAAGCATTGAGAAAACCAATATGCAAGTCTAGTGTGTGAAAATATGTCTGTTTTCCTTCAAAATCAGTTAAAATATGGCAATTTCAGGCCTAATCTGCTCAATTTTCAAGTCCTTGAACTGATTTTTCTTGCACATATCATGATTACACATATTTCTCTATTCAGACTGTGTGTACTGTGTAAATTCAAGTGACAAAATGAGCAATCTAATGTAAACAAGAATAGAAAAAATACATATCTGACTTTAGGTCAGATTTCCTCGGCCGCAGCTCAAATTTCTAAAAAATCAAGAAAATATCACACCGCGGCATTTGTAATACCCCATTCTGTTTTACGCATACCGGTTTCAAACAAAGAACTTATAAAAATGCATTTCATGCACGAAAACCAGCAAAATTAGAAAATATCCAGAAATATGTAAACTGAAAGTAGGATTTTTCACATTTTTCAAGTGCATGTATTTTTTTTACCCAAACTGAAGCAATTTCAGCAAATGTAATGATTAATCTAAATATTTACCAGATTTCTATGCTTACCAGCCATTTACTGTCAAAATTTTAGCCATGTACAATGAAAAATGACAAAAATATTGACAATTTACTTTCTGACAGTTTCCATTATATCAGGCCCCAAAGTACAGTTAATTTCTCATAGGGTTACATACAAATATATCAATGCAAGGCTTTGACACAATGTTCTGAAGACAAATGCAAATACCTTCTCTTTAGAAATCTATCCAAGAGAAACACTAAAATCACTTTGAAGTGACCTGTTGACCTGCTACTTTTCTCCTCACATCTGTCAGAATGAATACTGTATTGCATTTTTACAAAGTGAAGCGGTCCAGCCTACTTTTTGTACAAATCCGCAGACAGTCATTTGCACAAGAAACCATGATTTTCCAGATTTTTTTTACCCCTTTCTCTTCATTTACATCAGATCTATAAAATTTGGCTACTTTCAGAAGCTCAGAATATCTATTTACAATCAAATCCATCATGAAATGAGGGACCTCTTTTCTCTCGGATACACTTCCTCTTGTTACCATTTGAATATGGCATAGGCATACGCATGGTTGAACATTATAATACTTTCACGTTGTAAGAATTACTCAAGCGTATACTTATGGCATAATCCTTCGCATGATTGAATATACACCTTTGGAAGTAGTATGGAATATAACGTTTATGGTATATTTTTGTCAGTAGTAAAGAATATTATGTTCTTGATACATTTTAACATTATTAAAATAATTTATAATTGTTTGTTCATTTACTTTTGATTGTTAACTTTTAGTATTTTATACAATAAATCATAAATGTTTATACCATCTTGTAACATTTTAATGAAAAATAAACAATAATAATCACAGAGTGTACTTGTTTTGTCTTGATATTGTATTTTGTTATACTTTACCCCAGGTATATATCTAAATACTTCTTTCGGCGGAGGAAGTCCAAATGGATCAAAGTACAAAGTATTCAAGTAACAAACCCAATGTGTTCCAGGTCCAACAGAGTCGTCCAAATTTATAATTCCGCACTCGTCCTTTGCTTTTGTTTTTTGGTAAATTATTTCTACTAAATACACCCCTAAAGCCCGCCCGCTTAGCTCAGTAGGTAGAGCGTTGGTCTACGGATCGCAGGGTCTTGAGTTCGATCCTCGGGCGGGGCGTATGTTCTCCGTGACTATTTGATAAACGACATTGTGTCTGAAATCATTAGTCCTCCACCTCTGATTCACGTGGGGAAGTTTGCAGTTACTTGCGGAGAACAGGTTTGTACTGGTACAGAATCCAGGAAAATTGGTTAGGTTAACTGCCCGCCGTTACATGACTGAAATACTGTTGAAAAACGGCGTTAAACCCAAAACAAACAAACAAACAAACAAATACACCCCTAAAGTTTGTTATACCGAGTTGTTTTACCCATTGTTCAATTTCAAAGTTAGATATTGGTTTGTTTATAAATTTATTTTATTTTTTACTATAGGAATTCGTCTGTAAGGTCTCCTCTGAGAATCAATCTGTAGTCCTTTTCCACTTAACAAAGATGTAATCAAAGGTATCCCTAGACTAGCGGCCAGCATGCCTAAAAACCCACCGTCTTGTTTTTGTTTTTGTGTTAATTTAATCACTCCAGATCCCACTAGTTGCTTTCTTTGATTAGGTGTAAGATATGGCGAT
Source organism: Mercenaria mercenaria (assembly GCF_021730395.1). Taxonomy (NCBI): domain Eukaryota; kingdom Metazoa; phylum Mollusca; class Bivalvia; order Venerida; family Veneridae; genus Mercenaria; species Mercenaria mercenaria. The sequence continues at coordinate 79,460,725 of NC_069367.1, read as the reverse complement.
ATAATTTTTTTCTTATCATTAGCTACCGAAATCATACCATTTCCAAGTATTTTACTAACACCAGTACTGGCAAGCCCAGATAAAGCGCCGATGCCTAGAGGAGCTATTATTTTTGGAACTATTTTTGCTGCCATTGGAAGAATTGTTTTTCCTAAAATACCAGCTAAAGCTCCTAAAAATCCACCATTTTGACCTTGACTGGACATTTGTTTTTTTGAAATTGTAATTTCTAATCCCTTATTATTTCTAATAGACTTTTCAATTTGATTAATTTGTGTTTTTGTTAAAAGTAAAGGGAAGTTTCCACGTGATTGTTCATGTTTTAATCTAAAAGTATGTGGAATTTTATTATTATAAGCTTGTGCTAAATTTTTTTCTGTCCATCTGTAAGATTAACTTTATATTCAATATAATTTGATGCCATTATATACTTTATATTTATTTTAATTTTTACTTTATATTAATTTAATTTTAATTAAACAATAACAAGTTCATTTCCAATAGTATTTATTTCAACTGTTTCTTCATACAATACAATTGCATAAACACGGACATGTTCTGTCGGTCGAACATTTAATTTAGCTGTTAATGTAATGTGTTTAGGATCTTCTGTAATTACTTCCTTTTTATATTCCAAGTTAAATTGAACAAATCCAAACAAATTTTGAAAATTAAATCTATTTAAGAGGCTCCCAGTAGTCTTACTGTTTTGTTTATAATAATAATTAATTACATCACCATATATTCTTGATATACTTGTGTATTCTGTTTCTGGATAAAAAAACACCATTACCAACTTCAAGACGACAGAAGCTCAAAGTGCAATCATTATCTGCTGAATTAGCTTTAAATGTATGTAATAAATGCGGATTCTGTCTTTGAGAATTACTTTTAGCAGGTCGTTGTAAATAAACAAATACATGTTGTGGTTTTGTTATACCAGCTGTTATTCTACAAGTTATGTCCGTCTGTCGTGTATCTGTTGATTGTGTTATCATTTCCCGAAGGTATGACAATCTTGCTTTTGTAAATCTTTCAGAAATTAAATTAAATCCATAATCATTGAAAATTAAACGTGGAACCCATATAATTAATTTTGTTACAATTACTCTACCAGCATCAGCAGCACTAGCTCTAAAAATTAATTCATCATCATCTGTCAGCTGCAGTGTTTTATTTTCTAATTTATGACATACATCATACAAACACATTACACTTGTTTTGTACAATTCTGCAGACCTATTAAATAATAATAAAACAAAAATAATATCTTTGAGATACATAAAACAATTGCAATTATTTCCTCTTCAGCTTTGTTTACAAAATCGTTTTGTATGTCAAAAAAGATAAATAAATGTATCCACTTTGCATGATAAGACGCTTAAATTGAGAAGAAAAGTAACACTGTATAAGATAAAAGTAGAGGAAAAAACATAGAGTATACCCATGTGCGCTCTTGATTACCTTTAAAATAGACTATTTCAAATTTATTTTTTTTTCATGTGTTTCAGTGATGTACGTGGTAAGGATGCATATCAAAGATTTAAGAAAGACCATTTCTTTAAATGATAATCAATTTTGTTTTGCATGATTGCTATTTCTTTTTCTAGACAAATTCTGATATTTAAATAGGATAAAAACTGGTTGAATACGGGAAACTTTTGTCTATTTTTCATTTGAAAAATAAAATATTTCATCAAAAAAATCATGAAATTTATGGTATTGCTTTTTAACCCCGTTTGCACAGTGCCAAAACTTACACATTCTAGATTGAACAGGCACGATATTCCCTTTTCTGCAAGAAAGTTACTTAGTCTATTCCACAAAATTTGAACATGATTACATTCCCAAAATAGATGTTCTATACTTTCCACTTGCATGTTACAAAAATCACATAAGTTTGTTCTAGACAGTTTCATTTTGTACAAGTATTTATTTGTTGGAACTATTCGCATTAAAAAGGGGGTGGGGGGGGGGGTGGGGTCCCAGTTAGGTGTCTGCGCAAAATGTTTTTTGATTTTATTTATACTTGTGGTAATATACCTACATGTATTAAGTTTCATTAACAAGTGTTACTGTTACCAGTTTTGACTTACTTTTATAGATATTCACATTTAAAGTGGGTGGGGTAATCTGACATGTGACCAGCCAGGAACACAATTTCTGTTATTTTTTTAAAAACGGTTCTAACTTTTTACCTGAAACTTTCATGATAAAATAACTAAGCAATGGACATTCACACAACATGTTGCATTTTAAATTTTACTGAATACTTTTTTAATCACAGAGCCACAAAGTGGTCTAATCAAATTTACTGATTTTCAATGGACGAACTTTACCAAAAAGCTAAAACATTTTTCTTTAGTTGAGATATTAAGGTGTTATTTTCAGAAGATATTGTAAACTAAATAAACATTAAAATGACAGTATATCAGTACACTCTGATTAATACTGGAAGAATGGCACACTCTCAAACTGGGTAAAAGTGGGTGGGGTAAATAAATATTCAAAGCAACACTACAAAAATTGTGCAGTTGTTAAACAGTGGCCTCAGATTGTCTATTACTATCTTAATTTTATTGAATACAGCATTGATTGATAAATTTTAACAAAAAAAATTCCCACTTCATACATGTGTGTCATGGAAAAAGCATGGACCTTGAACATGACATGTAGACAAACTAAATTAACCCTGAAAGCTCAAAGTATTTTACAAAAGATTTTACCTGAGGCAGTATATTTTGAGGAAAGCTATTGCTCAAATTAACATTAAATTTTCTGCATTGATTTTTCCATGGCACACATGTATAAAGTCTCATTAAAGAGAAAATGTTTTGTTAAAATTTATCAACCAAGTCTGTATTTAATAAAACTAGAATGTGTCTGGAGGACACAGGGTGTGCCCCGCCCCCCCCCCCCCCCCCGCGCATGGTACATTTGTCACAAATAAGGGGAAATACTTCAAATGTTTGCAGTCTTAATGGGGTATAGCCTCAAAAAAAATATGAAAAGGATTCATTTTTTCTATGCCATATACTTTTTGAGCTATGACCATCACAAACAAAAGATCCACTATTTTGGCTATTTCAAGGACCATAACTCTAATATATATGCTAAAATTCTCAAGAAGAATGCCATGTTTGCAAAGATCACATTATGATAAAGACTCAAGCAAGGTTTAATGAATTTACATTTAAATACTTCTGAGTAAGGCACCGAGAATACTTCTGAGTAAGGCACATAATTAGGTAAAATGTGCATTTTGTTACTATTTCGAGGCCATAACTCTGGAAATAGGGGGCAAACCCAGATAAAAAATATTAGGTGCGCAAGTTCATATCATGATAAACATTCATCAATTTATATCAAATACTTCTTGAGCTAGGCGTGTCACAAGGTGAAAATGTGCATTTTTGACTATTTCAGGGGCTATAGCTCTAGAAATAGGGCGCGGACCCAGATAAAAAATAGGAGATGCGCAAGTTCATATCATGATTAAGACTAATGCAAGGTTTTATGAATCTATATCAAATACCTTTTGAGCTAGGCGTGTCACACGGTAAAAATGTGCAGTTTTTACTATTTCAGGGGTCATAACTCTAGAAATAGGGGGCGGAGCCAGACGAAAAATAGGAGGTGTGCAAGTTCATATCATTATAAAGACTCATGCAAGACTTCATCAATTTATATCAAATACTTTTTGAGCTAGGCGTGTCACAAGGTGAAAATGTGCATTTTTTACTATTTCAGGGGCAGTAACTCTAAAATTAGGGAACGGAGCCAGACGAAAAATAGAAGATGCGCAAGGTCATATCATGATAAAGACTCTTGCAAGGTTTCATCAATTTATATCAAATACTTTTTGATCTAGGCGCGTCACGAACTTCGGACGGACGCACGGACGGATTGACGGACGGACGCACGAACAAGAGCAAATCTATATGCCCCCACCACTCATGGGGGGCACAATTAAGATAGTAATAGACAATCTGAGGCCATTTCGTAACAACTGCACAATTTTTGTAGTGTTGCTTCGGATATTTATTTACCCCACCCACTTTTACCCAGTTTAAGAGTGTACCACTCTTCCAATATTAATCAGAGTATACTGATATACTGTCATTTTTATGTTTATTTAGTTTACAATAGTTTATTTAGTTTACAATATCTGCTGAAAATAACACCTTAATATCTCAACTAATAAAAAATGTTTTAGCTTCTGGGTGAAGTTCGTCCATTGAAAATCAGTAAATTTGATTAGACCACTTTGTGGCTCTGTGCTGAAAAAAGTATTCAGTACAATTTAAAATGCAACATGTTGTGTGAATGTCCATTGCATAATTATTTTATCATGAAAGTTTCAAGTAAAAAGTTAGAACCGTTTTTAAAAAAATAACAGAAATTGTGTTCCTGGCTGGTCACATGTCAGATTACCCCACCCACTTTAAGTGTGAATATCTATAAAAGTAAGTCAAAACTGGTAACAGTAACACTTGTTAATAAAACTTAATGCATGTAGGTATATTACCACAAAGTATAAATAAAATCAAAAAACATTTTGCGCAGACACCTAACTGGGACCCCCCCCCCCCTTTATACTGGAAGTTTCTAATTTTTGTGTCTATCGTTGCTTTAAAAATTTGTCGATAAATTTTGTTCCATTTTATGTTATTGTTTTCAACAGTAGATCCCATTTCTTTTCTGATTTTATTTCTGGTTTAAGTTTTACATTTAATTGTTTGGTGTATAGTAATTTGTTTGGTGCTTTTGCTGCCTGAATTTTATTAAGCAGGTTGTCTGTAGTAGTGTATATAATGTTTTCGTTTTTAAGTGGTTCTTTCAGGTCCGGCTTAATGCTGGTGATAATTTGATAATATTTTAGGAATTCATTATCTTCTAGACTGTATAAATACTTGAATTGTTCAAAAGAATAAAAATCTTTTTTCCTGTAATCAAATAAGTGTTCTAAATATTTTATTCCTTTTTCATACCATTCTTTGTAATACAACGTTTTATTCCCATTCCTTATGTCAGAGTTGTTCCAGATTATTTGTTTTCCACTTATGTCATTTAATTCAACCTTCTTAATAGTATGCCATGCAATAAGAACATCTTTAAGAAATGTGTTGTTTTTACATATGTTTTCAATGTCTTTATCATTTACATTACATTCAAATACTAACTTTCCCCCTGCTGTTTTGAGAATTGTATTATAGAAAGTACCCCAAATTACACTTTCACTGTTACACATAAATCGTTTTATCCAACAGGCTTTTATCGAGTTCAAAAAACACTTGATATTTATCATTTTTAATCCTCCTTTCTCGTAATCAAGTTGTAGTACATCTCTTTTGATTTTTTCTGGTTTTATGTTCCATATAAAATTATACATTATCTTTATTATTTCTTTTAATTTTTCTTCAGACTTGGTAAAACTGTAAAGGGATATATAAGCTTCGGTAACGCAAAGGTTTTTATCACTGTATTTTTTCCTAGTAATGTTAGTTTTCTGTGTTCCCATTGTTTCAAACAGTTTTTAAAGCTATTTAATTTTGGGTCTAGATTAAGGTCTACATTTTTATTAATATTGTTCGAGAATGTCATACCTAGTGTTTTTGCCGATTCAGATGTCCAATTATTTTTTTTATCATTACACAGTTTCATATTTGTATTTACTAAAGATCCCGCTCTTAAAATTGTTGATTTGTTGAAGTTAAGTTTTAGTCCTGATATGTATCCGAAATTAGTGATGACATCAATAAGTTTTTCGAATGAGTGTCTTTGTCCGTTGTTTAAGAAGGTTGCATCATCTGCAAAAAGTGTTTGTTTAATTTCTTTACCATTGATCGTCACTCCTTTAATAGAATTATCAGTGTTGATATAATTTGCTAAAAATTCAATGCATATTATGAAAAACAGAGATGACAGTGGACATCCTTGTCTTACACCCCTCTTTATTGGAAAGGATTCGGACAAGTTTCCGTTATTTATAACTACGCTACTTATATCGTTGTAAAATAATTTTATCCAATCAATAAAAGAGACACCAAAATTTAAGTGGTGTAAGCACTGAAACATGAAAGTATGATCGATGCTGTCAAAAGCTTTTTCAAAATCTGCAAACAGTAGTAGGCCGGGTTCATTTTTAGTTTGTAAATTTTCCATAGTTTCAAATAGTAACCTAATATTTTCACGGATGTATCTGGTTTTCAAAAATCCTGTTTGTGCTTTATCTATTATGGAATTTATAACTTTTTAAGACGATTCGCTATTGATTTAGTTGCAATTTTATAATCAATTTTTAAGAGACTTATAGGGCGCCAATTTGATAAAGATAATGTATCTTTTCCCTCTTTTGGTAGTAATGTAATAATTCCTTGCTTTTGTAGGTCTGTTAGTTGTTTTGTTCTATAGGAATAGTTAATTGCTTTAACGTAGTGTGTTTTAATTGTTTCCCAAAAAACTTTATAAAATTCACTAGTAATCCCGTCTGAACCAGGACTCTTTTGGTTTTTCATTTCTTTTAAAGCTTTTAAATACTCATATTCAGTTAAATACCCTTCACATGTTTCCTTTTCATTTTCATTTAGATTTTTTATATGCTGATTGAAGAAGTCATAATCTATTTTTATTTTTGATCGTTTTGAATACAAATTTTCATAAAATGATTTTTCTGCTTTAAGAATTTCGACTTGATCATTTATTTCAGCATCTCCAATTTTTATTTTGAATATGTTTTTCCTCTCTGCATTTTTCTTTTCTAAACTTGTGAAATATCTAGAATTTTTTCATTCCCTTCAATGCTTATTGCTTTGCTTCTAACTAGAAGTCCATTTATTCTTGAATCGTTCAGTTTTTCAAGTTCTTGTTTTTTTATTTCTAAACTAATTTTATTGTTTTCTGTGTCATCAGTCACATTAACTACTTTATCTTCTAGGTCTTCTATTTCTTTTGTGAGTTTTCTTTCTTTTTCCACGTCTATTTTTTTCTTATATGTGGCATATTTTATTGTTTGGTTTCTAATTGTACCTTTTATGATTTCCCACAATGTATTTGGATTACATTCTTTATTTATTTCTACAACTTCATTAATACTACTTCTTATAATTGCTTGATATTCATCTTCATTTAACAGACTGTTATTCATTTTAAATAACCAGGGCCTCTTTTAATGTCTGTTGAGTCAATTTTAATCTCTACAACTGAATGATCCGATTAATATCCTGGTTTTATTTTGCAACTATGAGTAATATTTACTAGGGTATCAGAAATTAAAAAAAAGTCTAGTCTACTAAAAATCATTGGTTTATATTAGAGTGCCATGTGTATTTTAACTGCGTTGGATTATTTGAATTTGACTTGGAGGTATAATATTAGTTTCTAAACCCTGAAAAAATGAATAATTATTTAATGGAATTTTAGCATTTACCTCATTACCACACTGGATTGATAACTTTCTAGAAGCAAAACCTTTATTATATGTAGCTTGGTCTTTTCTGCTTTCAGCACTAGCGTTAGCGTCTAAATAGATAAATTCATTTGTTCCAGTTGATTCTGCATAATCTTTAGACAATTCAACCAAATTCTTTACATTTACTACCTTATATAAATTGTTACAATCATATACAATTTTTCCATTTTGTTTAACCACTAACTGATCAATTAATGAAGCTGATTATTAATTAAAGCAATTTGATCTCCGTCAGCATAATTAGTACCATCAGCAAGCTTATTAACTTTAAAACTTACTTCAAAATAACCATTAAACCAATCAAAATATGAGCTTCTATCATTAATTGTAAAGTGATATCCGTTTTTTTTGTTGCTTAACATTATTTCCCAAGTCAGATATTAAGGCTGTATCTAATTGAATAGGAGTTAGTTCGTATCTTTCACAATATTGTTTTGTTCTAAACATGTATATATTATATATTATTTTAATTTTTATAAATTAATCTGTTAATACGTTTACGCCGAGCTGAAGTTCCAGATCCTGACAATATTTTATTTATTCTTATATTAATATCCTCCTCCTCATTATTTGAATTTGTTTTTTGTAATTCCTTAGCAATTAAATTACCAACTGCCGGAGCAGGTTTCTTTTTAAATTTTTCAACAATTTTATTAGCATCTAAATTTCCAACTTCCGTTCCAACCTTTTTTGTTCCATTTTCTAGCGCGGCTTTTCCTGCTGTTTCCAGAGCCTTTTTTCCAGCTGTGCTAATTGAAGATGAACTCCACTTGAAAACAATTTTGTTAAAGTGTCAAAGATACCTGAGCCATGTATATTTTCTTCTCCTTTGTGAGCATCAACATAAATAAATATTCCTTTATTTTTATCATAAACTTTCTTGTACATTATATAAAACTAAAGTTTATAATTTCATATTTCTTTTAAAATTAGTGTAAAACTTGTTTCAACCCCATTAAAATTAATTACTCTACCAAATATGTCTGTAATATATATACTTATTGAATTTATAATATTTTTTATTAATTTCAGAATATCCAACTCTTTGTGGTTCTTTTGTAAATGGATAAGCTCTTGTTAAATCTGCAGTACTTAAAGCATGGATAATATCACTAAAATTACCATCAACAAGTGAATTATCAATAAGATCACAATGGATGTAAATTGTATCCACAGAGTTAGTTATATTTGGTGTTGTAGTTCCCCATCCAGTATTTCGCAATGCTTTTTTTCTCAAATCCAAGCAATGTATGAAAATTTGACATTCTTAAATCCAACAAAAATTTATCTTTAATTGAAATTAATATTTTAAAACTACTTAAATCAAATTCCAAACTTATTGGTGCAATGCCTGATTTATCAAATTCATAATCATCATTACTTTTTAATGTTTCCCTAATATAATTATTAATGTCTGTGTAATTGTAAGAACCATTTTGAAATATAATATCTTTCCAATCCTTACCATTATTATAACGAATTCTTTTATTATCATATTCATCACTAATATTATGCCAAGAGTAAGTCATAGTGTTAATACTATCCAAACCAACAACATAAGTTTTATTTTTATCTAAAACTAAAGAACGACTAAATCTAATTGTAAAATCACTTGGAGTATTTTTATTATCTTTAACTTTTTCAGAACTTAATACTATTTTTTGTTCCATTTATATTCAAGAAAAATATTTTTCATAAAAAAAGTTTGTGTTCTTTTGGTAACAATTCATTCATTTTTAATAATTCATCAATTATACTAATACCTTCATTTTTTAGTTCTTCATTATTATTTCAAGCCTCAATTGAACCACATATTACCTCCAAGTCATTAATCAGTTCTTCTGGATTACATGGACAAACGTCATAACCCTGTCCCCTAATTACTTTTTTAAATTTCATAGATCTTTTATTGATAGGTAATCCTGATTTTTCTGTTAATTCTTTAAATATTTTTCTAGAATGATTTGAATGCTTTTTATTATTGTTATATCTTTTATTAATCAAATCAATCAAATCATTATCTACTTTAGTGTTAATTACTTCTTTTCCAGTTCTTTGATCCTTAGCAGTCAATTTGTTTTGACTATAAAGTTTATTAAGATCAATAATCAAATTTCCATAATGTCTATTTGGTGAAACTTTATACGGATTCAGAACCTTTGGTTCTTTAAGAAAACTTTGTTTTTGATTATGATATCTTATTCCTTATCCCATATATTTTCCTTGTTTTAGAATATCTCTAACAGTTTCTCTATATTTTTTTTAATTATTTGACTTAGCCACAATTGCTTCCTGTTGCTTTAAATCGAGATTTGTGCGGTTTTTCGTTTTAGTTATTGCACCCGAGTCATAACCCAATTTTTTTATATCCTTTGATACCTTTTTTATGATATTTTCTACTTCTTCCCTAGTCATTATTTCATCAGGATTTTCAGATTCGGTGTGAAAAAATTCAAACACTTCTTGTGGCGTATAATATTGTTTTTTAACTAAAAGATCTAAATCAATTTCTTTATTTAATAATTCCGGATCAAATTCTTTTGGTCTTGCTCCCAATTCTTCTTCTTTTGATTCTTCAGTTGTATCATACTCATCTTCTTTTAGATATTGTGGTAACGGTTGTAATAATGGTTGTTGTAGTTCCGGCGGGGGGGGGGGGGGGGGGGGGTAGTTCTTCCAATAACTCTGCCAATGTTTGTTCTTGTATTTTATCAACAAACCTTTTTGGAAGTAATGCTAATTGCTCCTTAATTCCAGGTAATGCTTTTAACTGACTTGATAATTTTTCTTTTTGACTTTCTATTCCTTCAGTAATTGGTTTATAAATTTCATTATACATATCCCGATTTGTAGCTTTTTTAATTTTTTCTCTCATTATTTCTTCTCTAAGAGCTCTCCTGTTTTGCCCGACTAAGTTTTTTCTTATTCTTATTTCATTAAGCTTTGATTGCATTTATATAATAATGTAAGATTATGTAAATTTATTATATAATGGAAATTCCAAATTATGATACAAAAAGTGATAAATCTAATAACTTTAAACAACATTATCCTTTTATGCCAGATTCATGTTTTAGAATGTTAATATGTGGATCTTCTGGATCTGGAAAACAAATACATTAATGCATATGATACGAAAACCTCTTATATATTATGATAAATTATACCTATATGCTAAAAACCTAGAACAATCTAAATATCAGGATTTAATAAATCACTTAAATGAAATTGCAAAAAGAAAAATTTAAATAGATCCAAATGAAATACTTGAATATTCGGCTGATCCCAACCAAATTGAACCCTGTGAGAATCTTGAATCAGAAAAACAAAAAGTAGTAATATTTTATGATTTTGTGTGTGAAGATAAAAAGGTTCAGAATGAAATAACAAAATACTTTATTCAAGGACGTCACAAAAACGGTTGTGTTATTCATTTAAGTCCGTCTTACTATAAAGCACCAAAAAATATCCGTATAAACTGTTCACATTATATTTTTTTGAAAGTCCAAGTAAACGGGAAAATGATATGATTTGTAATGAACAAAATATTAACCCTAACTCTTTTGCTAATGCAACAAAACAAAAATATGATTTCTTATATATTGACAAACCATGGAAGTTTTTAAGAAAAAACTTTACAGGAATTATATAGATGGGAGTTTTTAATGATGTAAAACAAATAAGTGAACCTGGCAGTATAAGTAAAGTTAAATTTGATATTGATTTAAGTGATTATGCTACTAAAACACAATTCAAAAAACTTAAAAAAGAATCGGAATCATATCTTCACAGAAATAAGGAACTTGATAACACAATGAACAGAGCATTAGATATGGGAGGTAATAACCTTATAAACCTAGGAGATCCAGATAAACCCAACGATGCAGTTTCAAGACGGTTTGTGTTTAAAAAAGTTCAAAGTGTAATAGATGACTATAATCTTGAAGACATCAAATCTATAAAACAGACATTAGAAGAAGAAGTAAAGAATACTGAAGATTTAAAGACTTAAAAAACAATTCATTATTAATAGTTCAATTACAAGGTAAACTCGAAGAAGAAATGAAAGCTATGGTTGATTCTATTAAAGAACTTGAAGAGAAATCTGATTTGACAGATGACAACATAAAAGAAGTATTCAGAACCAGTGTTGAAAAGTTATACAATCAAGTTCAGGAAATAAATGATTAAACATGGAGAACTAAAAGACAAGATTATTGAAGCCGAGAAAAAGTTACAAAATATGTATAAGTTAGAAATCAGAACAGAAATAAATAAACTAGATACTGACTTTACAAAAAAACACCAAGATTTACTCGATACATTTTCAAATAAATTTGCAGAATGTAAATCTGAACTGGAAAAGGCAGCTTCACAAAGAGGTGATGACCATGACAAAGCATTAGATAACCTTAAAAAAGAGCTTAATTCTAAAATAGAAGATTTTAAGATACAACTTCGAATTTGGATTAGTACTGTTGACACACGTCACAATTCAAAGTATGCAGACTTAAATACACTTACAGGTTTATTACAAAAAGATATGACGCAGCTTAATGCTGAAGTTGAAGAACATAAAAATGAACTGGACTTTGTAGTTGAAAAATCAGTTAAACAAGGAGAATCAATTACTGCTAATGCTAAAGCAATTAACATAATTAATGATCAGCTAGAAAATTTTAAGAAACAACTTCGGATCTTGATTAGTACTGTTGACACACGTCATAATTTAAAGTACGTGGAATTAAGTACACTTACAGGTTTATTACAAAATGATATTAATGAATTTAATGATAAAATTAAAAAAAATAATAAATGATCTTGACTCTGTAGTTGAAATATCAGCTAAACAAGGAGAATCAATTACTACTAATACTCAATCAATTTCTACCAATACTGAAGCAATTAATATAATTAATGATCAGCTGGATGCATATGATAAACAAGGCGTTGTTTTTGAAAGAAGAATAGACAATATATATCATGAAATTAAAAGTTTTGGTGAAGTTACAACAAAACGAGTTGATGATTTAGCTGAAGTAATTCTCCAACATGAAAATAAATTTTCAGAATATAAATCTGAACTAGAAAAAGTAAGGCGCGAAGTGTTTCTTTTTGAATACAAAAGTAAAGATGATTATAAAATATCACGCGACGGCCTTAAAAGATATTCTCACATATCAATATTAATGAGAAAGTATTATGATAGCCATGGTGTCTGGATATTATCGTTATATACTTTGTTGGATTTGGATTATATTAAAGGGAAAGGCCTGGTTAATGTGGGCTACTTAGATTTATTTAATTTGGAATCTGGAAATATCGTAGATTATAAAGATTTTATAAACATAAACCAAGAATATAAACAAGCTGTACCGGATGTACCTTTAAAAGGTGTGCTTTCAGTCAAAAAAGCCGGAATTTAAATAATAGATACTAGGTTTTATTTAAAGTCAACTCAAAGGGGGAAGCATGCCCAATATCACGTTTAGTTTTTAGGTGGTGGCGAGAGGGTTTTTTTGGTGAATTTCCCTCCGGGAGTGCAAATATAACACCCGTGGTTAGTGACATCAGTAACATTAGTAACGATTATGAGTTAGATATGTTCAATGACAATCCGTCAGTATCTGTGTATGAGAAAAAAAATCAAAATTTATTTAACAGAAAAGACAATGTTTGACATTAATCCTTATAACGGCGATCCAACATCCTTCGATACAGGATTTTATCTTTTGCCGGGTAGTTATGTCAAATTCTACATATTGGAGGAATATATAAATTATAAAGAAAGTAAACTTTTGAATTAAAACATTATTTAAAGTTTTAATTAATTACTGTGTTTTTTTTTAATTGGAATAATTAATATAATGGGAATATTCAATAATATAAATGAAAAAGTAAGTGAAATAGAAAAACAAATAATAAGAAAACCTCCATTGATTTTAACATCTGCAACAGAAGACGTTGCTGGATTATTTCAATGGAAAGTTGATAATACTAGTCCTGGTTTAGTTCAAAATGGTCATAATGTAACAATTAATTTTAATTGCATTTTGATTTTTCTTGTTGATGCAATTAAATTAGATAAAGGAGAAGCTAAATTACAACTAAAAAACAAAGAAAATATAATTCTTCAAAGTTACGATGTAAAAAATAACAGAAAAAATGAATCTATTTCTATTAATTATGCAAATGAATTTAAAATGAATGATGTTATTTATATTAATTCTTTAAACGTTATGAATATTCAGTTAACAATTTATAGTTCTATAATTTAAGAATAAGCTAATGTATCAATACCATTATCAAGAATATATCTTTTATCGTCATAACATGATAAAGATGTTTTATTTATAACATAACTGGAAAGATTATGCTTATCAGAACGAATAACTTTAAAGGTGTGATTACTTAGGGTTGAATTAAACAAAGTATCTTTGTAATTTTTATGAACTATTGTTTTCTTAACAACATGCTTTTTAATTCCTTTATATTTTTTAATGTTAACTTCATTTTGTAATAAATATGAATACATTTTACTTCTTAATCCAACAAATTCAACAATGGGAATGCCAGCAGCTTCATCTTTGAATTTTCCAATTATTTTTTTATTATTGTCGAAATAAAATTTTGAATTACTATCGTAATCATTATTATCAAATAAATCTTTGTCCTTATAAAAATCCTCATATGCATCTTTGGTTTTTATTTCATAACATAATGAATCAGTATTAGTGAATAAAAGCTTTGCTGAGCTTCCATACTTTTCCTTAATGTAATTATAATGAAAATCATACATTAAATATTTTTATAAATCTAGAATGCACATTCCAACATAACAAGGTCTGTTTAATAACAAACTTTCTTTTATTCTATGAATACCAAATAAATTCTTGTTCAACATCGTTGAACTAACAAATGAAGGTTTGGCAATATATTTTAATAAAAGGTTTTCATCATGAGTTAATTTAATATAAACCCTCTTGCGTAAATTCTCCATCGTCTTACCGAATACAAAGTTGTTCATTAACTTAAAAAAGTCCTTTTCAAATGAATTTTTTTGCTTTAGATCTTTTTTGATTATTAAAATTAATATATTTTTTCAACCAAGGACTTTCATCAAAAGTTAATATTTTGTGTATTTTTGTTACTTTTAACCCTAATTGTGTATATAGCTCAAGATTTTTATAATGAACTACATAATTTTGTTTTTTCATAAAAGTTGGAACTAATTTTTTTACATTACTTTTTCCTATTTCAAATTCTTTTTCAATATTTTTACTATAATTTGAAAGCCATTCGTCTGGTATTTTGATTTTTTTCAGGAGCTAAAGGATAATCATTATGTACAGTATGTAATTCTTTTGGATATTCAAGATCACATTCAACTATAAAGTTAGTTTTACCTTTTGCAATTAATTTCTTGAATTGTTTTTCGGATATAAATTTAAAGTTTCCAGAGGGCAAAGGTCGGCACATGGCCCAACCGTAAAGATTATTGGCGTCGAGGTACATAATGTATTTAGATTCTAATTCAGGATCATAATCTCTCATATATTTATTGTTTGCTTTACTGTATCTGTTTGAAATATAACTTATTCCTCCTCTCAGTCCCTTTTCAATAAAAAGATACATATCAATATCAGTTATTAAATCCAAATTTATTCCAGTCATTTTTAACATTGCATCCCAAGCCAAACCAGGACTACTAAAATAATGGCAAGGATCTAATTTGTAGTACTCTAAACATAGTTTTCTAAAATTTTCGAATATATCAGCTAAAAGTAATACGTCAGTTTTTAAATATAGATCATGATATTCTCCCATTGTTTTAATTTTAAATTTATTCCAAACATTTTTAGCATGTTCATATTCTTCATTAGATATGTGTGGTTCATTTAAAATTGAATAAAATCTTCTTTAGGAGGTAATTTTGTTTCTTTGAATTATTTAAATGAATCCGTGTAATCATATGAATAAACACCTTTTGTTTTTAATAATTCTAGTGTAACCGAAGGTTCCAGCTTCGCTATATTTTTATCAAATTCTTGAGATAAATATTTAAATTCTGGAATATTTTTTACTAAGTTATCCAATGATTGAGACATAAATTGGAATGAATCAATAAAGACCAAGTCGGAAATCATAAATGCCATATATCTTTCCATATTGTTAGGAATAACATTAATTTCTTTTTTGAATTTCCCTATTTGTTGCATAATACAATGACCGTCATAACCTCTTAAATTATGAAAAATAACAGGAATTTTGTGTGTTAGTCTAAAATTAATGTTACATTCTGAGTGAGCACTTCCTCTGAATTTTCCTGTTATATGACAGTGATCACGTACTTTGATTGAATCTTCTATATATTCTTTTTCACAAATGTGACAAGATTTCTGCTTTTTAAATTCAATTTCGTCTTTTTTAGACATTCTTAATTCTTTGTTTAAGTGCTCTTTAAATATTTCTTTACAATATTCCTCTTCCTCAAGCATTTTTTCAATAAACTTATCAACTGCATTAGGTCCTCTATAAATCTGGGTTGGTTTAGTTTATTTATCGTCATAACAACAAACAACTTTATAGCCGTAACCACAATCTATATGATTTTGATATGGTTCAGTAAATGAAGATTCAGGTGATGGTAAAGCAGTTAAAACTTTCTTAGTTATTGATTCAAAATCAGCATAAATTACAAAAGGTACTGCTAAACCTTTATGATAATTTTTAAATTGTACTTTACTTCCCTCTTTTGGCATTTTTACGGCTTGGGTACCATTAATAGCTAAACAATGTGGTATGTGTTCATTTAATATTCTTTCTTGAGTAAAATGCTGCAGGCAGCTTTTACAAAAATGTTTTTTATTTGCATGTTTTGTTTTGTTAAACATTAATCTATTAAAGTCTTTTATCCAAACATAATGGTTTATCTTATCTTTATTAATTAATAACATATCACAGTGTTCTTCTTATTGATATTTTGATATGTACAATGGATAAATTCCCGTAGGTTCTTCATAACCAAATATATTAAATGATTTTCATTTAAAACTTCTATTTTAGGTATTTGATTTAATGTAACAGGAAATCTTATTCCTTTATAATTCAGTTTTTCTATATGTTTTTTATATTTTGAAATTTTTTGAGGATTTTTTCAACAGGAAATTTGTAAGCTAAATGACACCATCTAAAACATTCGTTATCATCATTCTTTATATTTATTAATCCTTTCATTGAATTTTGTAATGGTTTTGGTAATTCTAAATAACTTGAAGCAGCCAATGGACTATACTTATATCTATTTATATAATGAGCATCAACTGATTCTATTCTCCAGCCACTTCCTTCTGCAATCCAGTTGCCAATTATATTTATTATTTCATCAAAAGCTTGACGTAAAGTGTTTTTTTTATTTCATTTGTGTTAATAATTTCTAAAGCCTTTGATTGAAAATAAGCTGATTTATATATTGTATCAGTTTTATCCATTTTTACAAAAGTTATTTTTAAAACACCGTTTATTTTTATACCTTTTAAAGCTTTAAGTTCAGATTTAAGTATATCAAATGAGTCGTTTATAGTTAAATATAATTGATTTTTTGGATCTTGTCTATATGTAATTTTAATTTCAAATTTCTTATAATATTGATTTTTTGATCTCTCAATTTCCATCTATATATTATATTTAGAAAAAAAATTCGTTAAGCAAAAAAGGGTTAAAGAAATAATAAAATAAATAAAGTTTAAGAAGAAATAAAATATTTAAATTTATATCTTTTTCCGTTAGTTTTTGATATTCCACTTTTTACTCTGTTTTTCCCTTCGCAGCAAATTTTTATTAATCCAGAATTAATATCAAGGTCTTTAAATGCTGCGTAAGTGCTTCTATTTATTTTTTCTTCATTAGTGTCACAGTCGGTTGCAATAACTCTTTTAGGCAAGTTTCGATGATTATTTGGTCTGGGACAATCACATAACCTTTCGACATTTTCTTCTTCTAACATTAAACAACCACAGTCCCATTCAAATAAATTCCATTCTAATAGATAAGGATCTATAACATCTTGTAATTTATCAATGACATGATTTTTATATTCATCGCTAACTATTTGATTAAGTTTTGATTTAATAACATTTCTTCTTTTAAGAACTTTTTTATATGAATTATTGTCTGGATTCATTATTTCTCCTAAAATACTAGATAATTTTGGCATAATCATTCTATCTACTTTTCTATTAACCATCTATATATGATATACTTATAGAAAAAAATCTCTAAAAAACGCACGTAAAATTTAATACAGCTCTTCGTCATTTTTACTTTTATATCCGTTAAGTTTAAATTCCTTCATATGCATTTCAAGAGGCATTGAATAGCTTTTTTCTTTCTGCATTTCTTACAGTATTGTAAAAATATCTTGAATAACTTTATTTGGATCTTCTTTGCTTATTTTTCCGATCGGTGCTTTTGTTATTAGTTGTTTTATTTTGAGGTGGTGTAATTTTAAAATAGCTTTTTTGTTTTCAACTTTTAGTCTATTAATAAATATAGTAATTATTGATGGAACAGCGCCAGCAACTGCTACAAATATAGGAATAACTGGAACAAGTGCTAATGCAGCCGAGCAACCAAAAATACCTGCTGTAATCTGTAATCCTGTATTTACTCTTCCACAAAATTTATAACTTTTTCTGTAAGCAGCAGCTAGTTTAGTTAA
The DNA here is from genome assembly GCF_021730395.1 of Mercenaria mercenaria. NCBI lineage: Eukaryota > Metazoa > Mollusca > Bivalvia > Venerida > Veneridae > Mercenaria > Mercenaria mercenaria. The sequence continues at coordinate 79,442,534 of NC_069367.1, read as the reverse complement.
GTGGATAATTAATTGATCTATTGTTTCTATTCCATTATTAGAGATTAGATTTTTATCACTCATTTATATTATATATTTTCAATTTAAATTTCTTCCAATTCACTAAATGGTAGCCAGCTATTAAATTTTTCATTGTAACCTTTCCATTTTACTAAAGCTTGTTTTTTCTTATAGTCTCGTCTAATAACTTTTTCTATTCTAAAAACCTCTTGTTTAGTAGGTAAAAGTTCTTGCTCATACAATGAACTTTGAATTATTTCATCATTTAAATCTTTAATAGTGTATGTTCTGGGATTTGTATTATTAATTTTATAAATTATAAATATTTCCTCTGTCCAGTTTGGTGTATATCCTTTTTCAAAATGTCTTTTCAGTTTGCTTAAGCGAACTCGATCACCAGTTTTAAATTTTGGTTTACTCTTTGGTATCTTTAAATTACCGTATAAATTAAAGTAAACAGTACCTTTATTTAAGTTTTTGCTGGCTTCGGTTGGTGTCATTTTTATACTAGAATGTTTTGTTTTGTTATATTTACTAACCATTTCCTGCAAATTATCTAAATAAGTATAAGTATTATTTGCTGTAAAATATTTCCACTATATTCTTTTTAAACTTCTATTAAATCTTTCGATTACGACAGCTTTTCCTTCATTAAATGTATGATACATATTAATCTTATTTTTATTCAAAAATGATTCAAACTTTTTATTATAAATTTCTTTTCCTTCATCTACCCATAAATTTGTCGGTGTTCTGTCTTCAGAAATTATTTTTTCAAATGCTTCAGTAACAGATTCTCCAGTTTTATTCTTTAATGGAATAACCCAAGCATATTTACTGAATATATCAATAACGGTTAACAAGTACTTTACTCCTTTATTATATTTTGAAAAAGCTTGCATATCAACTAAATCAGCAGACCAAGTATCATCAGTGCCGTGGACAATTACTCTTCGTTTCCTAAATTTTCTTTTAATTGGTTTGTGTAATTCTTCTGCTAATTCATCGCTCCATGTGATTTCGGGGGTATACTCTACCCCCTTTTCCCGTTTTTTGACTTTCGTCCCAACCCAAGTTTATATTTCGTTTTAATTGCTGGTTTTAGAACTAAATGTTTTGCAATCTTTTCTCCAAATGTTTTTGATTTAGTGTTATTTAAGTTGGAAAGCATTTGTTTGTCACATGTACATTTTTTTACACCATTGCCGTAGCAAAAGTCATGTTCCATACATACTGCGTCTAGTTCGTTAACAGGGGGTCCGTTATCTAAAGGATTTCCTGGTCCACAATAATTATATCCTGGGAGTGTTAAACCTTTCTTAGGTAAAAAAGGTAACATTGCTTTATGAATATCTAAATTACCTGCTGTGATAGTACTTTTAACAAACTTTGATTTCATTTTTCCACAAGATGAACAGGTAGCCATTATCATTTTTCTCCCGTTTTTTGCTGTAGCATGAGGGTTTATATTATCAGTAAATCTTCTTTCTTTCAAACAATATATTTTATTCTGTAAACTCATTATATTATATGCGTTTAAAACTTTTTACTGAGTTTAAAACCTGTGGGTTTTAAATTGTCCGTCATTGACCAGTCCTGACCAAGGGTCATAGGTTAAATAAGGTCAAACAATGCCCGCACCATCATGTCTCTAACTACTTCTCTGAATTAAATGCTTGTACTTATTACATGTCTAAAGGTTGAGTTTTGCTCCAAACGACGCAAGAAGGTGGGCGTTAAAGGTAACTTGCATCCCCACTACCGTCAATGACCAGTCTCAGTCAAACCGAGCCTGCAACATTTTCGTTCATGTCGTGTTGGTTTTCAACTTTTATATTGTATATCCTGAAGTGAAACCTGATTCAAGTCACAGTTGTACTGAATTTCTGAAATTAATATTGTAGACATATTTTACAGAATAAATTTGAATTAAAATGTGATTTTTTGACACACTTAAGAGTAAAAAAATAATGACTGTTTTTCACAAATAGAATATTACTCTGCAGTATTTTCACAGTATATTTCAAATTGTTTTACAATCCATATAAACAAAAATGATCTACAGTTGAAAAGATATAATTTGATTTGTATATTTTTGGAGAAAAACTATGCTAACCGTCATCTTGTAACAATAACTAACGAGAATTTCTAAGGCTATAAAACTATGCTATCTTACAAAAAAAATCAAAGACTGACCAGGAACAACGCCAAGTAAATAAGTCAAATAGCATCGGCTTCAAAATATTGTTATCAAATTTTAATTAATCACAGAGCACAGAGTATCATTTTAAAGCCAGAAGTGAATATTATTTTCAATTAAACAGCCGTTAGCAAAACAACTGTCATATGACATTTTAAGTGACGACATTCTAAGAATATTTCATAATTCTGAAAAGAAACGATTATGCAAACAACATAATTCCATTTTTCAGGGGTCCAATTCACTCTGTAATATTTCCGTGTAGTAAATGCATCATATGATAATACATTGTGTAATATTATTTGAAGCTTTGTCTACAGGAGTTAAAATAAAATCATGTGTAACTTAGATATAGCTTCCTTTAAATTTCGAAGGAAAACCTTGGGTTTCAGAGATGAAAAGGAAAATCAAGGAAGTAAACTTACTTAAGCCCTTTGAGCTTTCCTTAGTGAAAAACAACAAGGGTAGATAATAAAGACGGAAAAAATATACTAAAACCTGAAATGAGGCCCAGCTCTACAATTTTTTTAATATGATTAATGTTTCTACTCAGAATATCATCTTCCCTTTATACAAACATGGTAAGAAATTAAAAACATGATTTTCTTAATTTTGCATGCTCTTCGAGAAAAATCATTTAAAGGGAAATCTGTAACTTTTCTGGACTTCATAGAGAATTGGTCTTAACTGTTTGTATATATTCATCGTCTTATTTTATCGTTTCATATGCAGGAGGTATTTACAGATGCATCAAAATTGCTGTTTGCTGCTACACGAAACATGATTTACTTCAGAAAAATCAGAATAGTCGTTCCAAAGTCCTGGTCTGTTAAACCTGAATACAAGCGAATCCCTGTACCGTCGATTACTAAACAATATATTATAGTTGACAAGGAAGTTACAATAAAAACACCTCACGTAAGGGGATTAAAGAGGTGTGGAGGCGAGGGCATCTACATGTACTTGAATTCACAGGACTTCATTCTGAAAAAAGGGTTTACAAAATGGGGAATGCATGGTAAGTTTGTTTCTTTCTTCTAAAGAATTATTCTACAAAACGATTTTCACTTGCCATTTAGATCTAAAATAATGAGCCATAGGACGTAATATGCAGTATCAAAGGTTGTTATATGATAATTAGAAATCTTTCAGCAATTAAGTTTCATATCTATGTTGCTTTAATATTCATTCATATAGAAACGCAAATGTTCTTCCATAATAACATATTTCCCGTTACAGATCATGTTATTGTTCATGAATGGGGCCATCTTCGTTGGGGCCTTTTTGATGAGTATCCAAAGTCTTCAAAGTTTACCTTCTACCAAGAAAAAGACAAATGGAATCCTGTGAAGTAATGTATCAGTAATTATAGTAAATGCAGTATACTGTTTATACATGTATGCTTGCGATGTTTTTTATTCTTTCCAAATTTAAATAATCAAAACAGTCTTCTTTGGATCTATTGTTCAAGTTTCTCGTGTTCTTCAACCTGTACTGGTTTGAATTATTTCTACATTCGTCTTTACCTATTTGATAACCAACTGTTTAATTTTTTTTCATTGTATTTTACTTTAATATCAATGATATTTACAACTTGTTGTGAATGTTACATTCAGCGGAAATGACTTTTTATTTATCTATTTTTTTTGTTTACCTATGTAATTTCACACAATGCAGGGGATATTCCTAATTTATTTTTTCGAAACGGATACATAAACTAACATTATATACAACTATCATATATCTTAAACCTGAGACAAATATGACTTACAATATTTTATATATCTAAATCTTAATTTAAATTAAAAAGATACCTGCTGACAGAGACAAGATCAAAATTAATAAACAAAACTAGATATTTGAGAAGCACCGGTACTATAAAGTTTTTAATTTTGACAATAATGTGGACAGTTTAGTTTTCTCTTAAATTTCTCTTCCTCTTATAGGTCGGTGATATCAAATGACAGAACCTAATGTTTGTTTCAGTGTAAGACTGATTTTTCTTTACCAGCTGGACAGCCAAAGACTTGCAACATGTGGCAAGTCAAAATGAAGCATAGAAAATAAAGCCAACGTAAAATAACGCGTCACGTTTGAGTCACTTTTCAATGGATCAAGATGCAATTCTTTGGCAACAACATTTTATATTTTCTATGTCAAGCCTGTAATCGTTTTAACAACATCTTTGAAAAATATTTAGCTTATGAAAAAACATGAAATGACAATGCTCGCTTCCACATTAATAAAGAGACATGGGATAATTTTATGTTTTCTAGTCCAATAGAATAAGATTATTATTTTTGTTTGTAATTTATTTATTATATATATTCATCACACGATACATATAATTACACAACTAGCTTAATGCTACAGGAGCAATACCAATTACTTTTATTATGTTCTCAAAAATATCATTTGCTGTATGTGATGAAAGTTTATAGTTTGCAACAACAACAACAACAACAACAACAAAATAAAAATAAATAAAAAGAAAAAAAAAAGAAGAAAATTTTCCATCATAAAAAGCTGGAAAAAGAAGTCTTTTTTTTGTTTTCTATCCGCTTACACTGTTTTGATTATATCTTTTTTAACTTTAGAATAAGATTATTTTATAGATATTTATGTAAGGGGACGCATCTATCGTGTGTAATAAATGCAGAACCATGAGGGATTTATTGGCTTTCGAGTCTGTTAGGATGAGATCACTGACATGTACCGAAGGATTCTGTCGATGTTAAAACAGGAAACAAAAATTTTTTAATGTTGTTTTAGTATAAAACGTAAACAAGCTTAATTAATGAAATATATATTTATGTAGGTTAGAACCCATTTGTTTTGTTATACGTATGTGTAATATGGTGTAAATTGTACGTTTTGCTGTGTTAAAAGCAATAACAGCAGTTTATACTTTTATAAGCCATTTCGCAGATTATTTTTCACAAGTTATCAGTACTTTTTGTTTGGAGTTTCCTTTTATTCACTTCAAAGTATATACGCTATAAGCAGTTCCTACTGGTTTGTTTTGAAGAAACTCTGATTATAAATATATTTCAGTTTCAGTTTATTTAATAATCTATTCATGGAAATATTAAGTTATAAAGAGTAAAACTGTGTTCAAAAACAAATGAAAAGACAACACACATTCAGCCATAAGTTATCATTTGTTATATTATAGCATTGACAAGCACAACGAAGTTTGATTTCGATACTCCTTATGACAACATGATACGGGATTTTACAAAATCTAATTTAAAGTTGTTTACCAAATTACTGATATGAAAGCAATTTAATTGTGATATCATATACATATTTCAATAGTCTAACATGCGTACATATTCCTGTATAGTGTTATCATTTATTATATTGTAATCAATGTACAGTATAATAAAATAAAACATATTTAAAACAGTTAGACATGTTATACTTAAGATATACATATAACCAGTCTGATTTAACTCATCTCCTATTGTTCTGACTATCGTTCCGCAAGTCAGTATGAGCTTTGCTTTCAATATTTTGAAACTGAAAATAGAAGTTTAAAATCTGTATTTAACTTGGATTTCCAGTTTTCGATATGCGATTATCACGGTTTTATGATCCTTATGGCTGCGCCCTAGTGTTTTTTATTCTTTGCAAAGAAATAAAATAATAAAGCATATGGAACAACATGAGAATAAGTTGTTTTTCCTATTTTCTCCACTTGAAATTGAAAAGCGTTTGTAACGGAGTACCGGAAGCAAACGTACGTGTTCCTTTGTGGTGTATTGGTCAAGAACGCGTTAAAGTTTTCATTGCCACGACGGCCCGGGTTAGAATCCCGAGTTGGGCATGAATTGTTCTTGATTTTGCATTTTTAAGATAGTTTAGAAACGGAAGCTTGGGTTCTTATGTTCATAATATGACGGAACTTCAATTCTAAAGACGATTTTAGCCAAATTTGGAGTCCAGTCCCTTTAAGCCAAACAAGGCGTCTGACTGGTTCAAATAAAAATAGATTGGCAGAAAAAAGCAATATTGGAAATCCGATTATATAGAATGATGACTTTGAATATGTCGCTATAAGATCTAACATTTAGGAAGATCGTGTACTTTAGTCAGATTAATATATAACCAAATTACATTGTTATTAATACATGGATTTGAAGAGAGAACCATCTTAGAGACATTTAAATTACTGTGTTTATGAACAGTCACTTTTTACGTCAACAAATTGACCTGATACATAACCTAAAAACTGAAATGCTATTGCTAATTTAATGTTTAAATACTGCATTATAATTCTTCGAATATGACACGGAGAATAGAAAACGGGTGCAAACGCGCTCTTTCGTAAAAAAATGGTGTACCGAGGTGATAAGGAAATACTTTAGTCTGCTATAGAAGTAATTACACGTTACCTCTATCATTAAAATCACGTCTTTGATGTAAAGTAGAATAGCATCAAACATCTTTCCCTTATATTGAACTACTACATACGTCTGTAAAACTGAAGTTTTATATGGTACTACTATATAAAACGGTGATTATTCTTTAGGTGCACCAAGCAAATAACCGGTGTAATAGGGAAAGGACCTGGCTGCAAACTACCTAGTCAAGACTGTAACACGTACGATACGGGAAAGAAGATGAACAAGAACTGTAAATTTTGCCCTAATCTATTACAGTCTGTCAGCGCAAGTTTGATGGGCTTTTCATACTTGAATGCTGTAAGTATTGTTGTTATCTCTCCATACGTATTTCTGTATTGTCCAGAGCACATTCAAAAATCTTTTACGTAGGTGTTTGTAGTTTCAGTCTGTCGAATGAAGTCATTTGAAAACATTCTCTTCAATTATATTGTTGGAATTTGTTGACTTTACAACCGTGGATAATTACGTATACTTGTATCAGTTTTGTTTGAATTCATGCATAAATAAAACGACTTTTCAAAACACTCAAATAGAATACGTTTGGACATATAAGTAAAACTAGCAAAGAACGAAAATATGGACAAATATAAAGTCACGACTCTCCTTTGAAAACACCTATAGCCTAATTAAGAAATACCATTGTGAAATCATGAAACTACATATTACTTTACACATTAATCTCAGCAGAGTTAAACTTTTCTATTTGATATGCTACTCTTTTTCTCTACTATGTTTGGAATGTTATATACGAGACTGTTGATGTCTACCTAACTTATTCATGTAAACTTAAATGATTGAAATAAAATGAGTCTGATTCTGATTTTAATGAATGGCAAATGTTTTGAAAGGCTTAATAAAAACACAATTTAGTTTGACCATATTCTATTGCTTATTATCAATTACATATACAATAACATATATCAGTAAGTGTACATGTACAGGCAGAAAAATAAGCACAAGTTCTTGCAACATCAGAACTCCAAAAAACTAAAAAACACAAACAAACAAACAAAATATAGATGGGACTTCTTAATAACATGACCAGGAAATATTTACCTTTGTGATTCGATTTCTTAATAGTTATCATTCGGAATTAGATGATATATAAAACTATCTAAATTGTGAAGAAATGTATTTATTTTACACACGTTTAAAATTCGCACACTTTCCAAATAGATCACAATGTTTTGTGACAAGGATGAGGTATCTGTTGATGAGGCACAAAGACATAACCGACACGCTCCTAATTTGCAAAATCTCCACTGCGGACACAAAAGTGCATGGGAAGTAATGAGGCGACATAAAGATTTTAAAGGTATACTTACTATGTATGGTAAAATACTGTTAATCAAAGTGCTGTATGTATATATTTTACGAAAAAGTATATTACATTCAATATCATAATATAACAAACATGAAATTAAATACTATTAAATACATAGTTATTTGTTTGCATTAACGGCAAAAGACTCCGATCGTTGCTTTAATCTTCCATTTAAAGTCTCCATTTAATTTACTCGCCGTTGGTTTTCAAGATGCTGCAGCTTTATTACCATCAACAAGTACTACACCTTTCTTTGAGATTATCCAAAGTTCAGATGTGTATCGAGTATTTGTCCTTGACGTTTCAGGAAGTATGAAACAGGTATAAATAAATGATGTTATGTTATTTAATCTATAATATGATTATGAGAATACTGAAAAAAATAACTTCTGAATTATGCAGATGTAAATATGAATGTTTTAATGGTGAAATATAAATATTCCTACTTGTAAATTCATTATTCCGAACGGATGTCATTCATGTAAAAGACGTGTACGCCCATATGCCATTGAACCAGTTGAGCATGTGAAATAAAATCATTTTAATTTTAAATAGCAGGAGAAGCTGAAAATTTTGCGGCAGACCGGAGAATATGTTATACACGAAGTCATCCGGCAAGGGAGTTGGCTTGGCATTGTGACCTTCAATTCGTTGGCATCAACGGTTAAACAAATTACACAAATCAATTCAAAATCTGATCGTGATGAACTTATTGCAGCTCTTCCATCGTCGGCAGATGACGCCACTTGCATTGGATGTGGTATGGAAGAAGCAATACGCGTATGTGTATTATCATTTCATACTGTTAACAAATACATATTGTTAAATATCAGTTTTTGTACAGTACGGTGCTATTTGTGAATGTGTATTTTTTAACATTGTGGATTTTTAAAATCATTCTCGCAGTTGTTTTATTTTATAGATCTTGACGTTACAGCTAGGGAATGCAGAAAATACAGAGCTTGTGGTAATTTCTGATGGTTTAAACAACAGGGGTAACATTCAAGCATCAACCCAAAAAGCAATTCGTGAGAAAGTGATCGTGCACACTATTGCGGTAACTCAAGAAGCTGATACAGTTCTCGCCGATATTGCGAAAGATACCGGAGGCAAACACTACACATACTTGGATACTGGCACTATAAGTTTTGCTGCCACGTTCAGTGAAACTATACAGGGTGACTTAACTTCGACATTAAGTCAACACGCAATGGTTAGTACTTGATCAGACTTGCATTGCTTTATCGCTAGAATTATCAAATATAAGCGCTTTATATTTTAATAAACCATTAAAAGAGTTGTATATATTTTTTGTATAGCATGAACGGTCGGAATCCGATGGACGGATAATGGATAATGAATTCATGAGACATTTCAACAAGGCAAATTTACTAGTATTTTCAATTAAATTTAACTCTGAAAAACTGATGACTGACACAAATTACCAGGAACTTATGATCTCATTTTTATTGTGAAAATATATGCACATACTAAATAATAATATTCTTAAGTGGACAGTTATAGCCATGAATCTGCATGGAAAAGCTATATAGAGAAACCAAAAGTATATTTATGTACTGGCTATATTATAAGGAAAATGAAAATTGAAAATAAATTGTTTTGTCAATCTCAATAAAATAAACAGCCCCTGACTGGAGTCGAACTAACAATCTTTTATTACAGAGTGAACTCCTAGCCGACTACTTCATAACATATCCGTAACTGGCGGGTAATTTCATCGATTAGACTCATGTGTAACTTTAAAAACCTGAAATCTATTTGCTCGATATTGATGAACATTTGAAATAATATATATATATATATATATATATATATATATATATATTTGAAAAGTTAAATTATTATACATATTGACATCACAATTAAGAGATCTGCATGTTGCTTAATAATTTATCAAGTTTATCAGTCCATTCAGAAGTAGATGGATATACACATTATGTATAATAAACAGCAACAATTTTCAGTATAAAATAGAAACCTTTCTAATCCGAAAATCTTTCTCATCTGTTCTTCTTTTCTGCTTCGAACATGGTAGGTTCAGATAGACAGTATTTATGGATATTTCCGTCTCCAACATACCTCACAGGTTCGGACTGAGCGTTTATTTTTAACCTATCTTTTCCAGTTGGTGTCGGAAAAGATTGATTCAACCCCATCATACACACTGAAATTTGACTTTACGATAGAAGAGGGATTAGGAGCAAATACTTCAGTTACTGTAATAAGCAGAAGCATTCATGTTATGACCCTTGAACTTACCGGGCCAAAAAATTATACCCAAACATTAAACACGAGTGGAACATATGCAACACTACTTATACCAGATGTTGCACAGGTAAGTTACCTACAAACGTCCGGTTGCTTAGACTTGAAACATACAAAAAGCTATTAAAAAGTATTGTTAAACAAATGAATCTAAATACTATAATATACATTATATCGTTTTAACTTAATTTCACAGTATATATATATATAGTCAATGCCTTTAAAAATTACCACCTATCAAAATTTCCTGCTTAAGGAATGTATGTTAAAGATAAATGTTTAAAGGACCTAGCAAAATTTTCATATACTGAATCATTATCCAGCAAGACAACAGAAGTGTTTAGCAAATATTTCAACTACTTTATTACTTTAGTTTATATCTGCATGTAGATGAAACAATTGATATAAATTGCGGAATAATTGTATGTTTTCAATACACTCCTTTGCCTGATTATAATTCACAATTTTTAGAGTCAGTATAGTTCCTCTAACTTCAAGTATTTTATGATTAGGGAAACAGGGATTAGTGGTCATGGTATTTTCTTTTTTTACAACAGGCTGGAAAGTACGAAATGAAGATACTAATGCAAGAACGTCAACAAACCATTGAATATTACGTAAAGTCATCACCGACAAATGATGACATAGTTGAGATTTCTTCATGGCTCTCTTCATCAAAGATCAATATATCGTCTGGGGAACTTCCTGTCGCGTTTGTCGATGTTAGGAAAGGATATGCTTCATTAGTTGAGGCAATAGTAGAAATACAAGTAGAATCTGATAACAGAACATGTAAACTTAACCTTAAAGACAACGGAAATGGTAAGTTAGTGTTTGGTATCATGGTTTTAAATTTTGAAATGCGTGTTTACTAAGCACCTGTTATTTTAAGGTGGTCACGTTTTGAATTTCTGGTGAATAACAAAAAACCAAAGAATATTCAGTTCTTTCCAAAAACCCTTATGTTATTGTTTAACCAAATGGTTTCCTTTGTCTGCCAGAAAGGAACACTTCTTACATCTTAATATTGAGGTTTGGTACCTTAATAACAGACAATAAACTAAAACAATAGAAATTCGTACGTGACTTTGGTGAGCTCAACAAAGCAATTTCAAGCACAAATATTAATGTGGCATGCAAAGTAAGTTACACACTACAATATCCGACCAAGATACTTACAAAAACAATGCATTTGCAGGATAGAGAGATAAAAATAATTTTGACAGCTCGTGAAAACTAATGACAAATTTTGACAGGTATAAGATGACTCATGACCTAATTATTTTTTTTCTGTTATTTCTAACTTCCAGTTTGATTTTCTTAAAAATGAGTATTCTATATTGTAGCTTATAACTCATGAATAGAAACAATATAAGAATATATTGTTACCTCACTGTCGTTTTGTCTATCCAAGTCTCGTACGAATTCCTATTGTTTCAGTCATTTGTCACTAATTAGAGCAACTCACAGTGATGCAATCATACAAAACATATCCCTTATTTTCACATAGATATTGAGGATTTATCTAATGAGCACATGTATAAGAAACAACATATCCTTTATTTTCACATAGATATTGAGGATTTATCTAATGAACACATGTATTAGAAACACAATTTCAATACCGATTGTGTATTGCACCAATACTAAACTATCTCAGCCGTGACGTGTCCTTAAAGCCGTAAATTTGATGTGTTTTTGAAATTTGATATTGTTTCTTGCAGACTGACATTTAAAATGATTAACAGAAATACCTGTTTTTTTCGTATAAAGGCGCAAAAAACAGACACTTGTATGAGCCTGACCTTACACTTGATTTGTCGCTTTTATCTCTTCATTATGTATTGCAAGAACATACACCTCCACTGAATGCAGTATCTATGTTTAAATGCAGCAAGGACTTTTTTCCAACACGAACGAGTAATTTCTTCACGCCCTTCATCATCAAATATATACTTATATGCCGTTGCAAAAGATATGTGTTTCGTGGTCGTATGCAAGCAGATTTAAATTGCCATTGATGATTTCTGCATTATGACTGCATGCAATACATTTCTAATTGAGCTAGAAGCATAAAGGCGTTTAAAAAACTCCTTTTGGCAAAATATTGTGTAATTTAAAGTACCAGTATCTAAATTGTCTAACCGGTTGACTAATTGTATAATGCATAAACAGGTGTACACACCAGCGTCTACCCACTGAAAACCGTATGTGGTCATATCCTCAAAATTAAATGATCAAACATACTCTTCATTTTTTCAGACCCAGATATTATTTCGAATGACGGTGTTTATTCCGGATATATATTTCCTGAATGCTTAAGCTCCGGACGTGTGAGTATCAAAGTATACGCGTCTGGACAGGAGGGCAAAACTAAACGGCTGAAACAAGTGTTTGGAGCTCCAGTCCTGGCTGAAGGTTGTATTGTTATGTAGTGCGCTAAACTTAATTCAGCAAGTGCCTCACATTGCACCGAGCTCTGCATTCACTTATTAAAATCCCAAGCAATAAATGTCATACTGAACGTTCTGAAAATTTCGGACTGAATGAAGGAAATTCAAGCAACTAATTAATAAGCAAAAGAATGCTAAATTACATGTAAAAAAATAAAATAAATTGGCAAACTAAAAAGAACAGCTTATCTATTAATCAGGAAAACTGAACTGAAACGAGGTCTGCAAATTGCATCATCACCTAATCATAGAAAAAAAGTGTTGTTATATAAGAAATTGAATATATAAAACATACATTATATTAGTCTATAAACCGATTGCCAATTTCATAATTTATATTGAATTTCGGTTAAACGACTGCATGAAGTGGCCACACTTCTTGACATTTCAGAGCATTTAAAACACACCATTTTCAAAGAAATTTTACATATCTTCGTTTTGATGCATTAGAAACAAAGTTCCAATGCTGAAATTTCAGTTTCTAGTAACTAGGTTAAACGTTGTTTAAATCGATGTAAAACTTATTTTTTCGGACATTATTGCAAATGCACAAAGATATATTCGTTGTGTCATTCTAAGACTATAGTATCGTATTCAAAACTGTCTAAGCATATTTAAAAATGGCAATTCTTTAATTTCATTTTCGTTATGTTTAGCGGACACAACTATAGGTCTTATGACGACTTTGCAGCTTTAAGGATGAAGTGCCTCTTTGTGCATTATTTTATTACGGGCGTGCAACAGGGTATAACCTCCGACCTTCCGTAAGCCAGCAAGAAGCCTTCCTTTCATGAACACTACGAGGGAGGCTCGAACCCAAATCAGTGAGGGGAAGGTTATTTGGAGTGAGCGATATTAACCAATCGGCGACGCAGTCCAATAAACATGATTCATTGGCTATTCATATGAATATTTGATATTTTCATATAAAACGCCTGTTCATTTTGTGGTTTTATGATATACTTTTGCGTTTTATATGAAAGTTTTATAATAAAATGTTATGTTTCTTACGCTACTTAAGAAATATTTTATTTATTAAAGTATGCTTTTAAACCACGAAAAAGACTCAAGAAAAGATTGATTTGGGTCCAATCAGATATTCTGATATCATAGTCTTGCGAAACGATATACAATGTCAATATTTCTGAAAACGATGTATAATCCAGATATGTAAAGTTTCAGCGTTAGGACATTGTTCAAATGCATCATAAATGAATATATGTAAATATTTGTTAAAAATCGTGTGTTTGTATAATAAAGGACATGACAATTTATATCCTGGGGTTTATCTTAGCTGTATCATTAACTTATGATATGACAATAACAAATTGATACGTACATTGTAACATTCACCCCTGCTTTACAAAGAAATGTCTCCTGACATGAAAAGCATGGTTTTAACAATAGAATTTTCACGATTTTCACAAAAAAAAGCACAGAAGAGGCAGTCGTACAATATATCTATCATCGTCCAGCTATTCATTTTCTGCCAACTGTTTTCGTTTCTAATGCCATTTCTCAAATAAAGCTAAAAATCGATGTGCGCCATTTTAAAACTGTCTTATATGCAAGTGCCTTTATCCCGATACATAACCTGAAAATAGATTATATTCCCTCCTTCGCTTGTTAAATGAATAAACTATAATTGACCAAGCATATCGTTCTAGTTGAGATGTCAAACAATATCAACATAATATCTTTACATTAATGCGGTAAATTCTCTTATGTTTGAGGCGTTCTAATAGAACGAATTATGCACAGAGAATTATGCCGTAGCAAGAATTCGGCAATACTTTTTCAGAGCTAGCCGGCTAAGCAATGCTTGCATGCATTTAAAGCACAAAAATATGTAGGAATATCTTTTTGAAACATAGACTGCAACCACAAAAACGAACAGACACGGCTTGGTTGAGTCTGTTCATAAGTCATTACTGTTGTTTCTCAAATTTGGTTGACTGATTCAAAATTTCCGTCATTTAACTGTTTAGAATGTTTTATCTTCTCGTGGTGTACAACTTACAAACGAAATAGTTTAATTTACTGATCATTCAAGGACTTACATTTTAAGGAATGTCGATGAATTGTACGAATGTTTTCAAACTGTTTTTAACACATGACAGATGCCGTGTTGAGCGACCTGTGAAGTTTCCACTTTTTCTATTTTAACATACACGTACAAACTTTAGTTATTCATAGCGAGGATGTAAATGTTTTAAATTTAACGTAATAGTAACATTTAATCATACTAGCATAAATAGCATATGGATCGCTGACCTCAAATCACCTGCCCCTCAACGTAGTGGGTTCGAGCCTGTCTTGGGGCGTTGAAGTTTTCATGTGATAAAGCCACCCAGCTGCCTTACACAAAGTCGGTGGTTGTACGCAGGTACCCGTTCGTGATGAAATAATGCATGGAGGGGCACCTGAGGTCTTCATGTACCATCAAAGCTGGAAACTCGCTATATGACCTATACTTTTGTCGGTGCAACGTTAAACACAACGACACCAAAACAAATATTTTCATCAAAATGCTTTTTCATTGCATCACTTTTTGTCAGATAATTCTTTTCAAAAATTACGATGTATCTGTTATCGCAATTATGTGCTGTAACGTCAGTTTGAACAATTTTTTAAAACATATAAAACTGGGGGGGGAGGGGTTGTTAAAATATTCGATGAATTTTACAAATGAATATTTCCAGTTGAAGATGATCCCGAAACACTGAACAGCTCTTTTCAGCGCGTGCAAATCATGGAAGAACTATTCGTAACAGAATATAAAGACACTGACACTGCTGATGTTATTACGCCTGGCAGAATCACTGATGTTGATATATATAACATTGTAAAGAAAACAAATCAGTACGGAGAAAGCCGAAATTTTACATTAAGTTGGACTGCAACCGGAGATGACAAAAACATTGGTCAAGGTAGGTAAAATATGTATTTCAAACTATCAAACTATGAAGAAACAACGTATACCATAAACTTAAAAAGACTTCCGTGTCTGCAAAATAAGTATTCCCCTCTGGACTTTGATACAGTGTTGTTATATGCTCTGATCCTTTTAGATCATGGAGAGAATCCATTGTCACTATAATACAATTGCACTTAAGGCGGTGCTAAAGTATATGAGGGTTTTCATAACCTCTCTTCTATTAACTGTTTGCTTGATGGCATTCCATGCTTCAAGGCCAAATCGGCTATTATTTACTTTGCTTGATTGCGTTTTATGTTTTCAAAGGATCTTCCAACACACGAATGCTTAAATACTTTATAACATGTTATAGTTGTACAAATAGACTTCTATTATTAAATTAACTACTATTAATTGATAAGGGTTCAAAAAGTCCAACATTACAACATGCCAAGTATCAACTCCTAGTCTTGATTATTGGTCACTTTGTAATAAAAAGTATTATGATTATCTTGCATTTAAATTTGACAATTTGTATTTTTAAAATAAAATATTGTTTTGCTTACAATTGTTTCAGCTTCATCTTATATAATGCGGATTTCTGATGACTTTGATATTCTGCTCAACAGCTTTGATACCGCAGAATTGTTGGATATGAAAAATTACAGTTTCATTCCTAAAGAGGCTGGGTTAACGGAAGCATTAACATTTGTTGTAAATGCTGAACAAATGTACACAGAAACAACCTTCTTTGCAATACAGGCCGTAGATGAAGCTGGAAACAAAGGGGCAGTGTCGAACATTGTATCAATAGTAGTAGCGAAAGGATATCGTGCTGTCGGCGAACCAGGATCTCTCGACATCGATACGGAAGAAGCCAACTCTGTGATGGCAGTTGTAGAAGATGCTAAGGTTGCCGCCATAGCTGGTGGATCAGTCGGTGGAGTAATTCTCCTTTTGATCAGTTTCGTTGTTGTTTACATCTGTAGAAAACGACAACTGAAGGTAATCCAAAATGCAAAACCGTATCCGTAATTTTTTAAACCTTTTAATAATCAGTATAAAACTAAATACTATAGATATCTTCTAATGGATATAAACTCTTACAAAAAGCATCCTCGTACTTCTGTTCGAATTATAATGTATATACATCAAATGAACTACTTATCACTCATTTTAGATGTAAAACATTATCTATTAATTAAGGTATTGAATTGTAATATGTCGTTTGGAGCGCTGTTTGCACTAGAAATTGAATACTTTTCTGAACTAAGCATACAGAAATTATTTAATATAGATATTCAGTATATATTTTGTAATTTTTCGAAGATTAATATGAGACTAGAAGAGTATTCATTAGAGTAAAATGCTGAATGATAATAAATGCAGACAAAATATGTTTCACGTACAAAGAAACACGATTTATAATAAATAGTGAGTGAATCAGATGTAAAAAGCGAAAGTATTGTATACTTCCTACAAATGTTATTGTTTTCTATTACAGAATCTATTGACCAATATTAAGATGGGAAGTGTATAAGAATGGAAAAATAAACTAGTGAGAGAAATATAAAACTTATCAAAGTCACATACCCATTGGAAAGATGCAGTACATGTTGTAGTACTTAAAACAGTTTAAAACACACGTTTTTATCAACATGCTCTACACTACTTGGACGTGTTACCATTTTACTGCTAAAATTCATTCCAAATTGTATATGAAGGGTTTGTGAAAGCAAATTAATTTAACCTAATTATTTCATTTTCATTTCCCCATACGCATCCTTTCGATAATAATAAATCAGTAGTGATGTCAAAATAAGTTTTCTCAAATAGTAAAACTAACTTTTGAATGTCTAATGATTTGAAGGGAAGTGAATGCTACACAATAATCGACACATTTAAGACCTCATAGTACGGATTTATTAGTATATGAACATCATGAACTTTGACGACGCCTCGGGCGCATATTCAAATATAGTATTAGATCCTATATTGTACCCATACAAATGTGCAATTGCATGTATCTAATGATAAAAAGTATCTGCGATCTATGTTTTTAGGTGTATATATAACAGGTTGACTGATCATACACATCTGTCCGCTTTTAATAGAATTAATTCTTTGTTGTATAGTTTTTTTCGCAGTCTATTCATTAATTATTCGGAAATTGATTTACATGTATCTAAACTTATATACCGTTTTATGTATTTTGTAAGAACTATGCAAAGATAACAGATATTGTCCCATCTCTTCTGTTTGTCGTGTATCGACGTTAATTATTTTGTATAGTTGAAATAATGCAAATTTGTACAATATCATGTATATCGCATTCGCAGAATACTTTATACACATGCTCTATAAGTGAAAAAAGGAGAAATCTCTAAAATATCTTAAATCTATATGCGTATCTAAATTGATTCTATAATCAGTTCCTGGTCAGATATTTTCTTGTTGAACAAGTATTCAGACATATTATATAACTCGTTAATATATTCAGCGAATTTACAATTCAGTACGGACACAAAAACGAGACAAATATTGTAAAATATGTGTTACACTGTTCATAATACATGTACTAAAACATTTTGAAAGCTGTTCCAAGATAACAAGAGCAATAACATTGTTTTATGAAAAGCCTACAATTGTAGGTTACTTTTCACGTTGCTAAGCAAACTGGTAGTAGCTTAACGCGAAAACAACATAAAATATAGAATAACGTTATTCATTTTGCAGTGTCAGCAATTCTTATTCTAACCTAAAAACAAAGAGAAATATCAAACAGGGAATGCCACGCACCAAAAGCGCAGCCTCCTCAAAACGAACCCCCCAGCACACAAACGCGTGCACCACACACACACACACACACACACACACTCAAAGCTTACACATCAGGACAAAACGAACAACACACACACACACACTCAAAGCCAACACATAAGGACAAGACGAACAATAAGCATACACACACGCGCGCACACAAAGTCAACACACAAGGACAAAACGAACAAACAAAGGAACACAGTGGGGCACCGCCTTGGAACGGTCAGTGGCAAAAACACCACTGGGGAGCTTAAACCGGTTTATGGTGCGCACCCAACCTCACTCTTACCCCCACCATGTTCCAAAGACATGGGACAGTGTAAATAAAAGTAACCCCCCCCCAGGTGAATCTCTAACACACGTAATGGAAACAAAAAGGCATGGCATGTAAAACACAAAAATGCTCGTGTATAAATATATAAAAAGCAAACCTTAAGAACCAAAAACGTATGTACTCAATGCCTTTTCAGAAGACAGAGCAACAAGAGAAACACCCTTAAGGGCCCGACGAAACAGGTCAGAAGACAAATATCAAAACAGTTCAGTCCTGGTAGGATTTAACACTGCTCATCATAGAGTCCTCCCCCTCTTCCGTCAGACGCAATTAAAGAGGGAAGCGTAGTGTCCAACTGTAAACGGGTTGAACACTAAACATGCGGTATGTCTCAAAACAGTTGGGTCGTAACCTCTTTTAATGAAACGTTTGATAATCTTTCCAAATACATTTGGAAAAGTTTAAACTTTGACGTTTTGATCTTGACTATATCAGTCTCATCCATCAGAGGTTAGTAACCACATTTGGTTAATTTCTTTCGATTATTTAATTATACGGACTTGTATTTTCCACCGGATGTAGTTTCAGCCAATCAATGTTTTGCTATATTCGAAACTCAAACATCTAAGAACAATACTTCCACATAGGGAAGAAACATCTTACAGAAACTGCGATCAATGAGTACTCAATACTTTCATTATATACTTCGAAATGTACCTCGAGAAATAAAATGTGTCTCATAATTCAAACAGATGAGACTACGCTTAAAGCAGAAATTGTGATTGGTTCGGCAAGATCTGTGGTGAAATGCTGTTTACTCGTGGACACCTTTAGACTGTAGTGTAAACAAACTGAACATGTAAGAGAAATTTTCCAGAGGTTCAACCAGTGAACCATACAAAAGTGATTATATTCTTTATGAATACAAGAAGATGTAAGCCAATAAATCTTATATTATATGACACTTATCGGTCAGCGTTTGGACAAAGCTTACAAGTAGGGGTGACTCCCTTGACCTAATATATTTCCTATATTTTATACATTTATTCCTTGCTTTAGGGAACCTTATTTCAAATGTATTTCATACATAGATTCAAACTTGAATGTTTACTGATAATATTAGTGACAATTTCACACTTTTGTAATCTTACAGGTAATTGTCATATCATTGGCTAAAAAATCTTTGTGACACGGTTTCCTCAAAAAGAACTCGATACACAAATATTTCTAGCAATTACATTCATGGCAATCACATTTTATGTGATCTTCATGAACATTTCAGTAATAAATACCTATGTTCTTTTTCATGTATGTAATGTAGAATTTTGTATCCGTGGCTGCATCAGCATATAGAAACGTTTGTTACGATTATATAGACACTATTGTTAGATAACATGGATTGAAATTGTCATTAGTATTTGCGAAACGTAACTTGCTTATGTTAAAAATGCTGTTTTCTTTTATTTCAGCTCTTTATTATAATTTCACTTTGTGTAAGCTTGTATTATGATAAATTATAGGAGTAATAAACAGTAAAAATATGTAACATTATATAGTATTTTCTGCTTTTGAAATTGAGAGGAAACTGTCTTTCTTTATCAAGTTATCAACGTTTGATTGGTTGTGAAGATTATTTTTTGACACGACCGTGACGCTCTGTGTTTGTGATAGAACACATACATTGTATTGGAAAAAAGAAAATGTAACCAATTAGCAAAATACATTTTTTTTTGAAAGTTTAGTTGTCGCATGGATTGATATTGTATGCAAGTTACATATACTTTATGTTGTGTACGATACAGGAAAGTATACAAGAGGTGATGCATCGTACAACAACTGCAGCAGGTGTTCTGTTTGACACCAAAGGAGGTAATCAAGATGTCTTTTCTCTTGGGTCTTTCTTAACGGCAGACTGTTTAAGTTTTCACCAGTCCTCCTGCATCACTCGGTTAAAGCCGGCATATTCTTTTTCTTTTTAAATTGGTCTTTTTACAAGCAAATTCGAATTCCCTTTGCTATAAAAATACGGTATCGAAGATAGTGCTGCTCGAAAACAGTTTTTCCACAAGCACACATATAGAAAACGAACATTTTGGTTATAAAATATGTAAAACCTGCCGCAAATGAAAAATTGTAGGCAGATATATAAGGAAGCATGGAGGTTTTTTTCTTAGTTATAACTCTTGGCCACGAGAAAAATCAAAGTAAAAAATCCGATGTTACCTCTATGCTTCAGTAGATATGGCTATAATGTGAAAAAAAAGTTGTTTGTTTTTTTTTCAATAAATTCCTGCATTTTCAGTACCTTCGTGTAATTCACGACTTTCTTATATTTCATTGATAATTAATGAACTGAGATATAAATTTACATCATTATCAATATCAAAAATTGTTTAAAATAATAATTGGAGTAGGACTTTCCTTACAACAACTAAAAAATATAACTTCAGTAGACAACTGAAATCAATTTCAAACTTAGATAATTAAACTATTGTTAAAGTTTACATTTTAACAGTTTAAATTTGTATCTAAATGCATCGCACTACACGTGTATTTTTCGTATTACGCGTATTTTAACCGGCCAAGTTTATATAATATCCACATGGCAACCAGAATCTATCCCTTAAATCTGCAAATTTTACACTTTATCTTTCATACTGATTTATATTAATCAGTACTGCATATTTTTAAAACAACAGGAGCCCATTTCACGAAGCCCACTTAGGACAAAGTTAGAACTTCTGAGTAAGTTATTTCACAAACATTACTTAAAGCAGATTCATGCTTACTATTTGGTTTATCTTAGATTCAGAGGGGAAATGATTAATACAGATCGGTCCTAAAATGAATTTAATTTAAAGACATTATCTCTTTCAAAGGACACAAGTTATATCCTATGAAATAGATGTGTTTTAAAGGTTTATAAGAACTTATGATAAAACCTACCGATCTTTGATTAATGGCATAAAAAAGCCTATAAAAGTTGCTTTCCACGTACAGAAATAGTTCATTGTATATAAATAAACCATAAACCAATTTTGTTTTCAAACTGCTGAAAGAATGAAATGTTGGCATTTTCATTCATATTTAATTTAAACAACTTTTGTCTTCCTTTCGGGACTTTGATAAAAACATTCAGCCTTTTCACCTTTCTATTGTACATAAAGTATAAGTTAACACAATGTTTGATCCATTAATAAATAGTTATATTTAATGATTTAAAACAATACAGGCTGTCATTTTTGATACGTGAGAACTTCCTCCTTTCGCTGTAATCAAGATTTAGATATTCGCGCACAATATGGTGTTTCTTTCATAGATACCGTGTTATACAAGGTGCAAAACATATATATTTTAAGTGCAAATATTTTTCGGGGGATTTTACCTAAAAAGGAAGACCTATGAACACCAGGAGTTTTACTTTCTTTAACATAAAAAGGACATTGCACAAATGTCTTGATCAAATTCGATCTATTACATACGCGTTTGTCTATGGCAATGCCAAGTTCGTAAGAATTATTTGTAACACGATCGTAAATATTGACTGTGAACCGCTATATAGGGTTCTTCACAGTCACATTGCAGTCAAAAACTAATCTACTTTTTGTCTGAAGTAAGCCGAAACTATGTTAGGATTAAAAGGTTTTGTTGTTTCTTGTTTGCTGTTATGCGGTGCCTTGGCGATTACTCTGAGAGATGGTCGATATGAAGATGTGTATATTGTTATACAAGACAGCATTCAGGATGATTTAAAGATACTGTACAGAATTCAGGTAGTTCTGATTATGATTAAATTTTAACTAGTTTTTCATCTACTATTCTTAGCAGACACTGTAAAAAAATTATACACCACATAGACTTGAAGATTTTTCCAACTAGAAACCTGACATTATTATAAATCAAGTAAACTCTTTGACATACTGATGCTTGAAACAAAAAGAACATGGTGTTACACCGTTCTTTTTCAACATTATTTCAGGCATGTAACGGGTAACAGTGGGCAATTAGCCTAACCAGTTTCTGGATTCTGTACCACTACAAATCTATTTTCCGAAAGTAACTTCCAACTTTCCCACATGAATTATCAAAGGTGGAGGACGAATGATTTCAGACACAATGTCTTCTATCAAATTGCCACGGAAAACATACGTCCCGCCAAAGGATCGATTTCGCGACTACGCGATCCGTAGACCAACGCTTTTTCTAATGAGCTAAAAGTGCGGACTTCATGATTTTAATGGTTGTTTGTGCAAAAATAGTCGCTTCAGGAACATGTACACAAGGACTTTTTTCTTAACATGACTGCTTTTCAATATTTTAGAATTTTTGTAAATTTCCTGTACGAAAATAAATGTTCGAGATAAAGTGGTTATACAAAATGCATTGATAGAAACTGTATATCCTTTCCGCAAGTCACGTTATCTAACATATAAGCGTCTGATGGCCTGTTCGCGCTTCACTAGTGTCAACAATTATTAAAGTCATTTTGAAAATATTTCGACAATTTTCATGACAGTACCTCTTCAGCACAGAATTATTAGACACATTAAATTCATACTGACACTTTTAGACACTATCAAATTATTTATTTATTTGGGTTTCGCATCGACACAATTTTGGGTCTTATGGCGACCTTCTAGCTGTGACGATGGAAGAAGACCCAAGGAAGAACCCAAGTACCCCTACGTGCATTATTTCATCAAAAGCGGCCACCTTGGTAAAACCACTGACCTGTAAGCCAACTGGATTACGTTCTCACATGAACAATTCAACGCCAAAAGTAAGGCAGTGATTTGAACTCAGTGACATTAACCACTCAGCAACGAAGGGCCCCGCATTTTAGTTCAGAATATGGAGCAAGCCGTTTAAATCGATTTGGAGTGTTATTATCATATTATTTTTACATTCCGTTGCCGGCCTCTGTATGATTTGTTTTCCTGCGAAAATATATTTTTCAAAGACAGAAAGAACAGAGAAGAAGACAAGAAGAATTACCGCACGACCACTACAAACGCGACTTTTGTTTTGTGTAGCGTATGTGAGAGTTCTTTTTGTTTTTTTTTCTTTCTTTTTTTGTGTTTTATTTTGTTTGACACTAACCATGTCTCATTCAATTTCGAACAAAAGATTTAGTATACTAGGAAATGGTGGTTGTTAAAAATATAGGATCAATAATGTATTAGATGTTTGAAATATAAATGTTGGAAAAGTCTAGATGTATTTTTGATTTTCTGTCACAATTAACAGGCTGATTTATATATAGGTACCTTGGCAGTATCGCGGATGTATGTAAAGCATGATAAAATGTTATGAAAAATTCTTCCATCAACATTTTGTTCCAGGATATTTTTACGAATGCGTCACAACTGTTGTTTAACGCAACTAAATACCAAGCCTACTTCGGAAAGATAAAAGTTGTTATACCGAGGTCCTGGTCTTCACAATCACAATATAAACTTCTTCCTG
This sequence comes from Mercenaria mercenaria, assembly GCF_021730395.1. Lineage (NCBI taxonomy): Eukaryota > Metazoa > Mollusca > Bivalvia > Venerida > Veneridae > Mercenaria > Mercenaria mercenaria. The sequence goes on along the minus strand of NC_069367.1, from coordinate 79,418,382 downwards.
CTTTGTCCACTTTAAAAACATATATCAACATAGACGAGGGCCGAATAAAGATACCGCATGTGCGGTCACGGACTAACACCTGTGGCGAGGAGGGCTGGTATATGTACATGTATTTAACACCCTCCTTTCTCCTGGAAACCGATATCACTGAATGGGGAAAACATGGTAAAATCTTTGTTTTCAAACATTATACTTTATTGTCTTAAAATGTTACACGGTGTAAAACAGCATATAAGTAGGTACTTTCATATAGGCATAATTTGATATTAAGTACATGAACTTCAGCCATTTCAGTAGAATACAGTGTCTCAAATGCATAATAATAGAATTTGTAAAAATATCATTCGGCAGTATATAGAGCGATCAAGCAAATAAATTCGAAGTATTCTAAAACAAAAACAAGCTTGATTGTTTTTGTTTGTTTAAAGGCCTAGCTTCACTACTATATAAGTGTCCCCCCCCCCCCCCCACAAATCCAATATACAACTCCCATCTTATCTGCTGCTTATCAGCGATTATGTAACCGTAACTGATTAGAGGGCAATTAGCACAGCAGGGACCCCAACTAGACCATGAAGATGTGTGCAGTGGAGTTGAAAGAAATTATTTTTTCTTCAGTGAATGTGGAATGATAATAATATTTATTATTATTTTGATATTATATAGATAATAATAAATAACTATTACTTTAATTTTATAATAATGATAATAACAATAAATAATCATAATAATAATAATTATTAACAAAACACAAGTATAGTGAAAACTTCAGGAGTTCTTTGTGCTGACAAACAATATTTTCTCTAATTGGAATCTGGGTTTCTTGTATTTATGTAATCAACATTATTTGAACTTAAAATTATTGTGTTCCATCTATACTGAATTTTCATTTTCAGCATATTGCCAAAAGTGACTTTTTTCATGCTTTGCTTTGTAACTTTGAAATGCACATACTGTTTTCAATTTTTAGACAAATGTTATTTACAGTATTCTGCAAGCTTTAGATGAGTGAAATTCACATTTTTCTGAAATATCACAATTCTCCAGACAGACTTTGAAAAAATAAATGGAAAATAAAATCTTGCAAATTTCTTTAAGTAAGTTTATCATTTTTTCATTATTGTGAAAATAAGTTTCTGATTATCTTATTATTGTGTTTGATCAACAAATATTTTTCTTTACATAGAAATGCCCAAAAATGAAACTAGTATAACTTTAAAAGTTATCAATTAAATATTAACTTAAAGTAAATTACATTGTTTCCCCTTCTCACTAACTGATACACTTGTAAGGTAGACTGACTCTCCAATAAACATTGACCCTTGTTTATTGGAACCATACTGTGATGGTCATTAGCCCCCAACTGTGCTGGTGAAGACAGAAATCCCTTGGCCCACTGCCAAAATCTAGGCCTATAATGTTTAATACCGTTTTTCAGTAGCATTTCAGTTATGTAACTGCGGGAAGTTTTCCTAAAAAAGTTTTCATGGATTCTATACTGGTACAAACCTGTTCCCTGCAAGCAATTGCCAACTTCCCCACATAAATCAGAATTGGAGGACAAATGATTTAAGACACATTCTTTATCAATCATCCCTTGGCCCACTGCCAAAATCTAGGCCTATAATGTTTAATACCGTTTTTCAGTAGCATTTCAGTTATGTAACTGCGGGAAGTTTTCCTAAAAAAGTTTTCATGGATTCTATACTGGTACAAACCTGTTCCCTGCAAGCAATTGCCAACTTCCCCACATAAATCAGAATTGGAGGACAAATGATTTAAGACACATTCTTTATCAATCATCACGGAAAACATACGCCTCGCCCAGGGTTCGAACTCATGGCCCTGAGATATGTGCTCTCCCTATTGAGCTAAGCGGGCGTGCTAAAAGAAGCTTGACAGCTCATAACTGTAAAGCGATGAAGCTTTTCTTTTCATAGCATCGTTTTTTTGTATTATATACATAGAATATGAGATTTTAACTTATTGGTTGAGAACCAGGAGCCGGACAAATTTCATATTTTGGCTCATTTACTTCCTGAGATAAAACATAACATAAATGAAACCCACACCGCACAAACAGTTCCTTCCGCCAGGTGTCGAAAAAATGGGTTTCATGGGCCCTCAAATGTGTTCACAAAAAGCAGTAAACTACTGCATTTGCGCAATAAAATCATACCCCGTAAAGACCGAAAGTTGTCTTGTAAACAGTTGAGCTATCATCATACAACATAACGTTATACAGCCTTATATAGAAGTGTTTTGTTGTAGACATGAAGAAAAAACATCCATATTATTCCGATGAATCAACTGCATTACGTCGAAATAAACCGGTTATTACATGTGTCCGGAAACTGGTCCTGTCCGGTAACTGGTTCCTAACCAGTAAAAATTGAGTCACGAATTAATGAATACAAGTATGCATTTCAGAAAATGTAATTGTTCACGAATGGGGGCATCTACGATGGGGACTGTTTGATGAATACCCTGACAGCATCGTCAGACAACCCGCTTTCTATCAACATGCCGGAGAATGGAAACCCGTTAAGTAAACATTAATAAACATAAATGAAGTAGATAATAGAGATGGGCAAATCCGTTAGATTTGCCAATTGATTAATCGGACAAGCCAACCGATTCGGTTGATTGGATATAATCGGATAATCGGTTACTCTAGTTGCTTGTTTTGTTCGTTACACGCGTTTTGTCAACAGTATTTAAAGTCATGTAACGGCAGCAGTAACCTAACAGTGTTCATGGGTTCTGTACCAGTACAAACCTGTTTCGAAGTTAACGCATATCCCACAGAATTTAGAGTGAAGACTAATATTTCAGACACAATGTCGTTTATCAAATAGTCACGGAGAACATACGCCCCGCCCGAGGATCGAACTCGCGACCCCGCGATCCGTAGACCAACGCTCTTACCTACTGAGCTAAGCGGGCGGGCTTACTCTAGTTGCATATCTATAAGTTCACCTTACAGTGTATGTTGTATGTCATTACTTAAGAAATGAACCACACAGACATCAAATATTCTATTTCTTTTGTATCCCTTCATAAACACGAGTAAGTTAACAGCATAAAAGTAAAATATTTGTGAAGATTGTAAACTTCAAATCAGGTACTCGTCTTAATTTCACCAGGGACTTATAGAGTGATATTGTGTTATAAAATCAAAATTATTTGGAGCAAAAGAGTATTAACGATTTATTAATTCTTAGTTAACAACTAGAATGATTTCAATCCCACAAAATAAAAAAATAGAAATAACTTTGCTAATATGCTTGCCTAAGTCTTTCGGCATGCTATGCATACTGTCATACTAATGTCAAGAAGTTAGGTTGATGGTTTTCCCGGCTTGATTTTGTAAACGCCATATATCTTCCAAAATCTTGGTGATCACAGATGACCTCAACTTTCGAGACTTGGAGAAGCCATTTTCACGTTGAGTAGTTTCCCTTGCCATGATTGCCCCAAAGAGCCGTATATACCAGAAAGACAAAGGTCAGAAAGAACTAGATTATCCGTTTAGGGTGCCAAGTAATTAATCGGTCAGGGAAGTGAAGTCGGCGATCGCGCTCATGAATGCAACGTAATTACCACTTTAAATTTCATTTCACGAATACTGATATTTGCGTTCGACGTGAAGTCGTCCGAAAACAAAAGGTAACTTATTGGTCTTACGAATAAATATTTGTTAATGCTTTTCTGTATAAAAGCTGTAGAGAAAATAGCTCTTCAATATGTGCATGAACATGTGACATTTAGCACAGATGGTGCTCATTGCGTACACCAATGTTTATCTTGGGCGTTCTTAAAAGTACGGGCAAGTGAAATCAATACGATTCAGAGCTAGATCTACCTGCAAGAAACGTTTTCGTGTATTCAAACGTTGATCCTGAATAATAGTTTCATTTAAAAATGCACGAAGTGCTCTTACCAAGTGGGTTTTGTGTGTGTGTGTGTGTGTTTTTTTTTTTCTTTCAAATAATGCTATTCGGCACAGGTACGCGGTCAAATGCATCTAAAGTGACGCAATAAGGCTATGATGTCACTTGTGGCGAAAAACAAATGGATGATATAGATCAGCTATCCAGTAATATTTTCCATTCTTCCTATAGATGATCAAAAACACATAAGTAATGTAGACATTTTAAGTCGTTTCTTGTGATTCTGTGGATGGATCGTCAGTTAATGTGAGAGTCACGGATTGGTACGATCATATACGGATTACCCCTTAATTTTTTCTTAGCTTTTGGTGACAGTATCAATTTCATCTACCTTATTACCGGAATACATATTTGACGTTTTATCTTGTAACTGTCTAGTTGATTCTGTTTAGGAATAAACACCCTGAAAACGGTAGACCGTTTTAGCAATGCTGACTGTCTTCAGACATTTAAATCTGTTCTTTTTTTTTCGACGTACGGTGACACAGTCCTTGAGTATATTTGTATTGATTTGTGTTGTACGCTTAACAAGAGCGTGTCCAATCATCGCTTGGTACTATCTGAAACAGTATATATATAAAGGCAAGTTAAGTTAAAGCCTTACGTTTTGAGAAAAAGAAAATCAAACAACACTAATTATAAACATGAAAAAAAGACAGAGTTGTTTCAATTGAAAATTGAACAGCATATAATACATGTATATTACTCTACTAAACAAGTGTTAATATACCATTATCAACATTGAATTCCGAAAAGGGCTGCCTAAAAGGGGTACCAGTTCCGGACATTTTAAGGTCTTTAAATCCTAGCAATTTTCAAAGAACTGTAAGATATGTTCGTTTTGATGCATTTGCAATCGCGTTCGTGGTTGAAATTTCAAATATCAAGGTGGAACACAGTGTTTAGCAATTATTTACTATAATTTCTCTGCAAATGGAAAATGACATTCATTTTCAAAAGGGAACAACTTTTTCAGAATATTTTAAGTATCCGTCGTACGGGACAGTACGGCAGAACATGTCGTGATCAGGTATATAATTGGTAAAAACGTTGTTCGTTTATCAAATATGTCTTTATGATATACTCCTAAACCTTAATATAGTATTCATTCTTTCCTTCTTCCTGTTATCTTTTGTAATTTTGTTTAGATGTCTATAATGAATTATAATTAATCAAATTATTTGGCTAGTTGATTAGCCTGTTTTTGTTTGTATTCGGTATATTTCTTAGCCTTTGAGATAAATTTGATGATGTTGACTGTTATAGTTGTACCTTGAATGCTCTACAATATATATTGTAAATGAAGATTATGATAGTGAATGGCGATTTAAGATGCCACTTAAAGCATTATTTAGGCACAATTTTGCACCTGAAGAAACCATCAACCTTTCGTTACGTAAGCCCCACGGAAAGCCTAATCAAATGAAAAATTCAATTTGCCAATTTCATTTCACTCTACAAATAATGTATTTTATATGGATAAAGTTATATTTTACTTCTTGAGATAATCAATGTTTTTTCTTTACACAAATCCTATATTTGTGCGTTGTATTGAAAAAAATCCATATTTACTATAATGAAACGAATATTTTTAGAACAATACACACTAGTATTTTCATTAGAATCATAATTGCTTCTACCAGTATCAGCAAGTCTCACTGTCACAATGAAAACAAGAAATGTCTTTAAAAAAGTTACAATGTCGCATAAGTCAATGCACTTTTTAAGCTGCTACGACACGTGCATGCACCCTGCACTTTTGCATACGGTTGGGTATTTATATATCAAGACAAACTGAAGCTTTTATTTTGACTTTCTTAATAAGAATTAGTACTATTGCACTCGCCCGGCGTCGGCGTTGCCATTGTTTTTACTAAAGTTTAATATCACTGTTACTATCAAAGAGAACGACTTAGAATAGTTACTTATTGTCGAGGACTACACCATGAAAAACAGAACCAATAATTCTGTTTTGAATTTTGACAGCTCTATTTTTAACTTAGAAAATTTTAAAGGTTTTATAAAGTCAAATGCGTCTGGGTCTGTTAGTGGTCTTTCAGGTGTCACTAGAGAGAGTGACGGTAAACCTGACTGGACTTCTGCAACTCCGCCAGATAAATTTCTCACATGATAATACGGGCAGTACTCGAAGCCACAGTGGTAAGGGGGGAATGGTGAGTGACATTCCCCCTCCCCCGCCATACACACACACTACCACCTACCCCGCGCAAATTTAAAGTTCTGTGTTATTAGTTTTGTTGTTTTTATTATTATCAATTTATTTGTTTATTCATGTTATAAGCCTTTGCATTTTTCTGTTATTTTCAAAGTAGTTGCACTAGTGTTAATATTAACAGGTTTTACAGTACAAGGCAATAAATCACAAAATTCTGACAGTTTAAAATAAAATGATATTTTGCTTTTAAAGGCTCATATAATATCTTTTTAAAACAATTAAACGTACCCCCACAAGAAAAACAATACTTAACTTTATAACCTTTGCTTTTGTTCACATTGTTTTCGATTATTGACACAATAGTCAAATATGCGTAACTTAATGATACGTGCCAAATTTAAGTTCACAAATAAACTTCTTTTTTGAACACTTATATATCAGGGTATAGTTTAATGAAAAAATGCAGAGATAAAAGAACAACCCATATTTTTGAAAATTAATCCCTTTTGAGATGATGTACGTATACAACCTTAAGTTAATCAATGACCCCAATGGAACATCAGCAATGTCTACAGGCTTACATGTAGGTACATTTATGTAATGACATTAAAAGCTGTGTTATATAAGCTAAATAGATAGGAAACTTTCTCAATATGGGCTTTTTATTGATCACAGTGAAATACCTAAAATACAGTAGTCTTTACAGGTATATGAGAAATATATGTGTGATAAAACGTATCAAAACATATTATTATTATTATACCAGATTTGTTGAGCGCCCTTTTCATATGGAATATACGTTCAAAGGCGCTTTACAATTAAACATGTGACACATCGCAGATATGTAGGAAAATAACAAAACATGACATATGCAATCACAAAACTGAAACTGAACAATTTGATTAAACGCCTTTTTTATAAATGATATATTCAATGGCGTTGTACATAATAATAAAAAATAATAGTTATTACAACAATATTATAAATGAACAATGATAGTATTTACAGCCTTATTGTAACAAATAGCCATGACCGCACCCCCACCCTTGCGGTCGTTTTACCCCTATTGCCAATACCAGTGCTTTAAACATCTGGTACGCCCAGACGGGCTGCATATAGTGGTTCAACCTCCCGGTAAATGGTGCCATCATGTACTGTATTAGATAGAAATACCACACACTTCAAGTGAATCCAAAGTCTTGCGAAAAACACACACATAGAACGTCATAACCCTTAAAATGTGACATGATGAAATAAAAGCTGGATTGTCAATTTAGTTAATTACATGATGAATTTTACAGTTAAGAGATCTTCGTCAGCGACGAATGACTTGCCGTAGTTCTGTATTACAAAAATAACAATGGCATATTTATTACGGGTGGAAACAGTCACAGTTGGTATCTATGTGTTGTAGAAATTTTTGAAAAGGTGTGTTTTGAGAGCTCTTTTGAATGAATTAAGTGATGAATCTTTTCTGAGATTGTCAGGGAGAGAGTTCCATAGTTTTGCGGCGGCAACCCTGAAACTTCTATCCCCGTAGGTAACCAGTCGACTTTTTTTGTGGCACAAGGGTTGTTGCTGCACTTGCTGACCTCAGATTTCTAGTTGGCACGTACACCTGCAGTAAGTCTCTCATATACACCGGCGACTGTCCATGAAAGGCCTTGAATGTTTGAATGAGAATTTTGTATTTGATTCTATCTTGTATTTGAAGCCAATGAAGATCTTTAAGTAGAGACCGTACCATAGCTCTTCGCATACTTTGATTTTTCAAACTAAAATGATTTTTACAAGTGCACCGGTTACGATAAAAATGTAAACAACGGACTCTGTCTATGAAACTTTGAAATGAATGGATGACAGTCGATCTTAGTCATAATACTGATTGACAGTGAATGCTAATGACTCCATGTGTTGCAGAAAGGTATTTAGTTTGTAACTGTAATTTCCCATTAATTGAAATTCTCTCAAAACTGGTAAAATAATTACTTATATTTGGACAAATCTTATCGTCTTTGCCGTTCGGCAGCTGCAAAAAGGGCAAATATAAAATATTCAGTGTAAGTAATATTTCACTGGTACTGCCAGTTAGTAAGTTCATACTCTGAACAACACGTCAGAGAAATTTGGGCAGATTTGACCAATTATGACGTTGGCAGCATTAGATTATATTTTTCCTTTACACAAAAAATGCCGTTAGGAAACAAAGCGAATACGCCGATAATCCGGAGTTAACCGATTATTGTTCCAGTTCACGCAATGTAATCCAGCAATTAAACTGCATAGCTATTAGCTACAGCTGTTATAGGGAAGTGGTAGAGTGTCTGTCTTAGGTGTGAGAGGTCCTGGGTTCGAGTCCCAGTTAGAGCTGAACTATTTAGATTCTGCTAAAGCATAGTTTTTCTGTTAATAGACGGTTCCAGATGTTCTAAATTTTTAGCACACACACAGATTAAAAGACTTTTAATCAGCCAGTTAGCTGACGATACAACATTATTTTTACACAATACAGATGAAATACCAATTGCACTGAAAATTCTGGATACCTTTGGAAAACATTCTGGCCTTAAGCTAAATCGGTTAAAAACAGAATTAATTCTTATCGGAAAATGCAAAAATGATAACAAAACTGAAATCTATGGAATAACAATTAAGAAATATGTAAAAGCACTGGGTGTCTATTTTAGTACAAATAAGACTGAATGTGAAAAACTTAATTGGGATAATAAATTAGAAGACTGTCAGCTTATGATAAACAAATGGAATAGTAGAAACTTAACATTTTATGGAAAGACAACTGTAATAAAATCGTTGTTTTTGCCAAAACTAACATATCTAATTCAATCGTTACCGACACCAAAATACGTCATTTCAAAAATTAACACAATGATATTTCAGTTCATTTGGTCAAATAAAAAAGAAAAAAATCAGAAGATCTGTCTTAATTGGGCCTAAAGTTAATGGGGGTTTAGATATACCTGATATTGCATCCTATAACAAATCTCTGAAAATGAAATGGATCCAAGCATTGAAACAAAACAACAACGCTAACTGGAAAGTTATCCCTAATGTAATTCTTAACCAATTTGGTAAAAATTTACTGATTTTATATATGAATATTGACTCTATAAAATCCCTTCCAAAAACTAGATTACCATTGTTTCCATTTTATTACGAACTGTTAGAGAATTACATAGAATTTAATAATACTCTCAATTCTCAAAAGCCAAAGACATATTATGATATTAGAAAAGAAATCATATGGGGAAATAAATACATCAAATATGCAGGAAAACCACTATATTTTGAAAGCTGGATTAATTCCAATATTGTATTTATTAATGATATTGTAAAAGATGGGAAAATTGACGAAAATGTTATTTTAAATAAATTGCAAAATAAAGTGAACTGGGCAGCTGAAACTTTCAAAATAAAGAAAGCAATACCTAGAACATGGAAAACAATTATAAATACTAATGAATCAATAAAGACAAAGATCAGAACAAATTTATCGTGCATAAACTCTAAAATAGATACAATGACTAATAAAACTATACGTGCAATTTTCCTGGAGAATAAAATAGAGAAACCCTACCAACATAATTACTGGGAGCAGTATTTTAAAACAAAAATATACTGGCAAAGTGTTTACTATATAATAAACAATGTAATCGCCGATAATAGGGTCAAACAATTACGAATGAAAATAATTCATAGAATAGTACCAACAAATGAAAATCTTTATATCTGGAAAATTCTCGACAATCCTTACTGTAACTGTTGTAACAACATAGAAACTGCAGAGCATTTTTTTCTTGACTGCCAGTATGTAAAACCTCTATGGGAAAATATTCAAAACACTTTCCAAAGGCTACACATCAATCACTCATTTAAATGTATGAAATATCTTGTTATTGGTTATAAACCGACATATCATAAATACGCAGCTATTAATATCATACTCAGTCAGTTAACCTATAGTATCTACAAGTCGTACTTTTTAAGTAACAGGCGTTCAAATTTATTAATGTGACTAAAATATTTTATGATGACCTCCTTGTATTAGAACAATATTACAAAAACAAAATGTCACGTAATTATCTGTTGTCCAAATATTTGCATCTTTTTAAATATTGTTTGAGTATCCACAAAATATAAATACATCAAACAGACCTATTTTTTTCGCTTTCAACAATAGGTATGTTATATGATGTCTTTTATTAAAGTTATTTTTAATTTTATGAATAATCGTCGCATAAAGACAACTTCAAAATTATTTTGAGGCTGTCCAGATATTGTGCGCAATTTAAAGATACAAACTACATACCGGTTTTGATAATGTTATGTTTATTTTTTTTTCTTTAAATAGTTTGACAAGTATGAGAATATCTTAGAAATTCAAATGTATTATGAAACAATAACGATTGTTAATGATATATATTAGCATACTTTTTTATTTGTAACTATTATTATTGTACATTATGATGTTTTTAAAGAAAATAAACGGACTGCTTCAGTAGTTCCAAAAAGAAAAAAAAAAAAAAAAAAAAAATTTTTAGCACACAGTATCATGGATCAGTATTTAGCAATCCAGATCAAAATTGAATGTTAAATCAAATGCACCCAACTAGAAAATATTGACTATATTATGTCCCCTTGATGTTTATGCTCTCCATGTTCAAGAAGAGTTACATGTCCTTGATCACAAAATTTTCGTTATCATGAAAATATTAAATGCTCATAACTCCGCACTTCTAGTTAAAATATTGTCTATATTTCTGTTTTTGAGAAATATATGGACATTTGTCTTCATTTCAAAGCTTTTTAACTTCAAACCTATGATTTGAAAAACTTAGGTACTATCTCTACTTTAAGGATTGATGTTATATGTTCAAAACGGGTTGTTTTCGTAATAAGACGTGCAGCTGTGTTTTGGACATTTTGCAGTTTGCTCGTTGTTGATTTTGGCACGCCGTATAAAAGAGCATTACAGTAATCTAATCGTGAGGTCACAAGCGAGTTTATCAGGGTTTTTGTGGCTTCAGTTGTCAAATATGGTCGAATATGACCAACGTGTCGTATTTGGCCGAAGCATGTTCGAGTCACAAGCTTTTTTGGTCTCGTTCACTTGATTCTATTTTCTCTGAGTAATAATCAGTTCTTGCCTTTTTTAACATTTTGTTAACGATTGCGCATTGGTTCCTATACATAAAGTGGTAAACGGCGAGTCCTGAAATCTGCCATTTACGTTCTAGTTTACGTTTCAAATGTTTGGCGTCGTGGAGCTCCTCCGAGAACCAGGGACAAGATGGTCTTAATGTGATTGTTTTTGAACACAAAGGCGCATGATTGTCAATTAAAGCTGAAAGTTCACTGTTGTATAATGAGACGACAGTTTCTGCATCTGATGTACTTTGTGACAAATTCAAAAGATCGGATGATAGAATATCAGCTTTGAAAGTATCAACGTCAATCGAACGGAGTTTCCTGTATGTCACAGTTCTCTTTACCGGAGGGGGTTTCGCGGCAAGTGCATTAAACATTACCGCGAAATGGTCCTTGGCTATTTTTCCAGAGCTGTCTGATAACCCAGGATCAGTCACTACTACTGCCGATACTGTTTTATCTATGTCTCTGGTGATGACCACGTCTAGGGTATGACCGTGGACGTGGGTGGGCCCTTTCACATGTTGATACATGCCACAAGATTGTAATACACTGTTAAATCTGATGGTGTCACGATCAGAAAGAATGTCTAAATGAAAATTCAGATCGCCAGTTATGATGATATTCTTGTCAACTGCGGCGTATTTTGATAAGAAATCTGGCCACTCGGTATCCAGAAAATCATTTGTATTCAGACCACTTTTCTTTGATGGAGGAAGTCTGTAAATAACGGCCATGAGGAATGTGTAGTTGTTGATACTAACATTACACTCAATATGTTCAAATGTTTGGAAGGAAGGAACCCGACCAAGCAAGCCTCTGAAAAAACAGATTCTGTTTCATACTAAGTCGTTTCATGCGATATACATTGTGTCACACTCCATAGTACCAGCTAAGTATTGGGAAAAATATTAATTCTTTATTATCCCCTATCTGTGTGTAAGTTCATCTTTCAAAAGCCACGCTTATAACCATTAATGTATCATGGAAAGAAAAATAAAATTGAGCGTTTCCAAATTTACTTAAAATATTTGTTTTCGAAACGGATGATCTTTGAATCGAAAACGTAAGATTACTACTAAACTATTATTAACTATTTTATTTTTTATTTTGTTGGATTTAACGTCGCACCGACACATGATAGGTCATATGGCGACTTTCCAGCTTTAATGGTGGAGGAAGACCCCAGGTGCCCCTCCGTGCATTATTTCATCACGAGCGGGCACCTAGGCAGAACCATCGACCTTCCGTAAGCCAGCTGAATGGCTTCCTCACATGAAGAACTATACTTTCATATTGCCTCTTGTGACAAATACTAGTTATGCAATCGGATATCTTTAAAGAATTCATTTTCTAAAGATTAGCATGCACTAGGATTATTTCAAATTAGCTGAATATAATTAACTAATTTAAAATCTTAATTAGTTATCCATGATTAAATGTGAAATGTATTTGGTTAACTAAAACGATAGTGAAGTCTTAAACGTTTTTTCATGGATGTCGTATCCTAAATCGACGGCAATACTCCACTTATTCTGTAGTTTTTTTTATCGTTGCACTTGCTTATCCGCACTTTGATAATTTGTTCTAACATTAGTGTTTTTAAAAAATAAGATAAAAAGATCAGATCATATACTTCAATAATACCTATCCCTATCTTGACAATTAACGGTAATCGTAACATACAAACAAAATTATATACACTTAATCCTTAAACTTTTTTTGACGAAACGAAGCCAATGAATTCAACACAGCCACATGTTTATCATGAAACATTTATGTGAGTTATAGCATACGTTGTTGTCTATAACAATATCTAGAAGGATATGTATTGTCCTCTTCATGAAGCATAAATTGGATATATAAACATAAAAGCGCCGTTTCTATTGTTTTTGCTTATAGATCTATGTCTATCAGTTTCAGTAGAAAGCTATTGCGGAGATAAATGAAATCTAAGTAGACTTTTTCTTAAACTACAGCATTTTATTTTACTAACATAGTCTGATATTTCAAAATCTGCTTTTATTTATATGGGTAAAAGATAAGATAATTTTAAACAAATATCATCTCTCCAGTAATTTATATGCATTTCTATATAGAAATGTGTTATGGCTGTATCCATACGCTGTAAAAACGTTTTAAATATATCCCTTACTTCCGAAACCCAATTAATAGCGCTCTTTACTTTTTACAGCATCATGTATTGTTCAATCAATTTTTGGAATACCCTAAACAATCCACTGAATTTATTAATTTATATCTACTCTTCTTTTTAAGTTTCAGCATAAGTTCATATTTTTTGTGTGAAGTATTCAGTTTATATATTTATAAGAGAAAACAATATTAAGGGGGAATAGCACTTCGTGATTATTTTATAACCAGCATATTATTTTGATATCATATTAAAATAGTCATTCTCGACATGAATGTGTAACTGTTTTCTTTGTGTATAAATTAAACCTTTTAGCTGTGACGTCGCAAGCATTACCATGCACGTCTGATTTGGCGCCATTTTAAAACGCAATCAAAATTGGTTTAGGCTGAACACCAATAAATCCAGCTGTTCTTTATTTCATATAAAATCCACTTACTTCATAACGGTTTTTCGACATTTTTCAGCTTATCAGATTTTCAGAGACTTATATTTCCTTGAAGAACTAGCTCGCTACTTTAGAAAAACAAAAAGGAAAGGGGTGTTGACTTTTATATAAGAGAACTACAGTTTGTTAAATACAATCCGCTGAATTTACTACTTTTCGCTTCTTTCTATTTCTCTGTTTGAGACATTAAATTCTTACGCCGCCTTATTTACCTAGCATGCGATAGGAACATGCCGATTTCAATAGAATGCAAAGTGATACATACTGAAAGGCAGTAGGTTAAAAGTAAGTACGTTGCTGTCGAGAAAATGCACTAGGAAATATTTGCTACTATTATTCTCAAAATAATGGAAACTATTTTGCCAAGTTTTATATTTTCAAGATAAAATTATGTTTGGTAGAATATTAGAAAAATAAGTACTTTTGCCATCCTGTTGTTTTTTAATAAATGGTTTATTAAATATATTCGTCAGTAAAATCTGACGTCAAAATACAGCGCATAAAACTCTGCCTAATAAACGTTGCGTCAATAGAATAATATGGATGAACAGACACAATACTCCCGGTTTCTTTGTATGCGCATATGACAGAAATACCAAAGTATCATGCTTTAAGAATTGTTGTATTATGCATTGTTCTTTAAATAATTACTTTATGTTTAATTATATATGCATGTATAATAATACATAATGTATTCTTCCTGTGTGGAGGTTTAAATGATGACATTCTATTTTCTATTCTATTTTCTTTAAATAATTACTTTATGTTTAATTATATATGCATGTATAATAATACATAATGTATTCTTCCTGTGTGGAGGTTTAAATGATGACATTCTATTTTCTATGTAGAACATTTTTTACTGAAACAAAATCATAATATAAGTGGAATAACCTGCTGAACAAAAGTGAAAAATGTCTTACATATCGCAATTTTGCTTTTAGAATAAATCAGAAATGGCTATTAAATGAGAAGAACACACGCCGTATCTGCATTAACTCAATAAAAGCATTTGGGAAAAGTGTATTATTGCATTTGATTAAACATTCGATATAGGTTGTTCCACGCAATATCGATGCGATCCCATATTTTACATGTACGTGCAGTGAACTTCTATACATGTTAAAAAAAACAACTTGCTTAATTTTAACAAATAACTTTCTTCCTTTTCCTGCTACATACAGATACAAGTATAACTTATCACATTTATGTTTTACAAGGACATATATATGTTAAGCATGTACTATGAAATTGCACAAGCTGTCGTATTCTGATTTTCGACAACTCGGGATTTTAAAAAAATTATAAAAATAAGAAATGAAATGCTGCTCGTATATGCGCACTTACAACAGCACTGAAACGTATTCTAGAACTGAATTTGCTAAAGTACATTTTCATTTTTTATCAAAATATGATGACTATAAGTTTATCATTTTTTGACAATTAGTTACACTACCGCATTTTGTCCGACCTTCTCAGTTAATATTGCGCATATGCCCTGCTCACAGTCACGACAATGTGCCAGTTTAAGCATTTCATCCTTTTGGGAAAATGTTGCAAATAATTTGAATGTTGACATACTTTAAATGTCTTTATTCTTAATAGAAAAATCACTCCAAACAAGATAGGACTTTACAGCGGTAATATTTTTAGGATACCTGCGCTGTATTAGGCGATGTTATGATTAGAAAAAAGACATTTCTTTTAGATTAAATCATCTTATCTCGAGCGTATGAGATGTTATCTTGTCTGTTCGACATTTAATCTCGTCCGCGAATCTCCTGCGCGTGACATCTTATCTCTTCCCTTAAATAACGCACAAACAGGAACATGGGGTCTCTTCCATCATCAAAAGCTCGAAAGTAGCTATATGACTAAAATCGTGTCGGTGTGACGTCATTTCCAACATGCGTGCCTCTATGTGATGGTTTTTGTGAGCACAATCTTTGTTTAACCCCCTCAGTCAAGTGTGACAACTTAAAGATAGAGGATCTATGTTTGCTCTCGAGAATCGATCTCACTGAGTTAAGCATAAAGTATTTTCAAAATATAAAACGAAATTATGATCTGGACAAAAATTAGCCTCAAAGATGGACGGACGGACTTTCCTACGGACGGACCTTTATTTGGATATTTCTTTTGTTAAAAGTACCCAAAAAGCGACATAAAGTACCCAATAAACACTATTAATAAAATTTACCGAAATGCATCTTACATTCAAACTTGACCTAGACTTGATCAAGGCAATCAATCTGACCAAATTTCATGAACCTCAATCGAAAAATACACCCTCTATCGCATACAAAACGTTTCTTAATATGACCTAGTGACCTAGTTTTTGACCCCAGATGACCCATTTTGAATGGGTAGATTTCATCAAGGTAATCATTCTGACAAAAATTCATGAAGATCAATTTTAAAAAAAATACAGCCTCTATCACATACTCAAGGCTTTTCCTGGATTTGACCTAGTGACCTAGTTTTTTACCCCAGATGACCCATTTTCGAACTTTGTCTAGATTTCTTCAAGATAATCATTGATACCAAATTTCATGAAGATCAGCTGAAAAATACAGCCTCTATTGCATACACAAGCTAAATGTTGACTGACGACAGACAGAACCCGGACATCGAGCGATCAGAAAAACTCATCTGTGCATTAGGTTGCATAAAAACTTAACCCTTAAAGGTAACCAGAGTAAACACCTTGGTGACCTTGACATTATGTATAATGGTCCCAGCCCCTGTACATACTTGTTTGTATGCTGGACAATGTTAATGTGAACTTACAGCAAGATAAAAGCTATAGTAACAAAGATATGACAGAAAAACATAAGTTGCCGACAAACTGTAACCTTAAAAGTAACCGAAGTATAACATCTTAATGACCTTGACCTTAAGTATAATGGGCCTGCCACTGCACATACTTTGTTTACTGGACAAGGTTTATTTGAACTTACAGTAAGATTTAAGCAATAGTAACAAAGATATGACAGAAAAACAAAGGTTACTGGAAAACTTTAACCAAGAAAGCCCACACTGACGCCAGGGCAAGTAGAACAGCCTCCCTTTTCTTTGAATAGTAGAGCTAAAAATGAGTGCATTGACCTGTGCTTTTTTTGTCATATAAATATATGTTCTTCAAGCTCACAAGACACTAGGAAAAAAAAAAGAAAATAAGAGGGTCATGATGACCCTGGATCTCTCACCTGAGTAATATGAGCTACATCTTTCAAATGTTAAACGGATGTTAAAATATTAAGAAAGTCAGTAGGTCACATTCATGGTCAATGAAATTCAGTTTTACGATCGGTGTGCAAAACTGTACATGTCATCCAATTTCAAGGTTGTATCTTAAAAACAACAAGAGTGTGGTCGTTTAGTAATCATTGTAAGTCTTTTGTTTTTCTAAGTCCACAAAAAAACTCATTACCAGGAAGAGATACCTTAGAATACACCTAAAATTGGAAAGTAACATCTATGTTGTACCACAGAAAAGTGGTCTTGTTTTTTCCCTATGGTCAATTATAAAAAAGTTACAATATAAGTTATTTGTAGTAACAACTGAGGGAAGTCAACCTTAAAAAAAAAAAAAATAAAAGCCCACACAAAAATCTTTACCAGGTAGAGACTGGTCAAAATACACCTCAAAATTGGATGTAGCATGCATGTTGTACTACAGGAAAGTGGTCTCGATTTTTCCATACGACTAGTAATGAAAAAGTTACAATATAAGCTATTTATAGTAACAACAAAGGGAAGTTATTCTAAAGAAGGGAACTGCGCATGACTCTCCGTCTCATGATGGTGTATAATTGTGCCAAGGTACATCAAAATCCCTCCATGCATGAAGAAGAAATGCTTTTGACAGTCATTCTTGTATCTGACCTTTGGCCTCTAAGTTTGACCTTGACCTTAGACCTAGGGACCTGGTTCTTGCACATGACACACGGTCTCATGGTGGTGAACATTTATGCCAAGTTATATCAAAATCCCTTTATGAATGAAGAAGAAATGCTCCGGACAAGGTTTTCATTCTTATATCCTTAAGACCTCAAAGTGTGACCTTGACCTTAGACCTAGGGACCTGGTTCTTGTGCATGACACTCCACCTTGTGTTGGTGAACATTTGTGCTAAATTTATATCAATATCCCTCCATGCATGAAGAAGATATGCTCCAGACAAAGTTTTCTTTCTTGTATCCTTTGACCTCTAAGTGTGACCTTAGACCTTAGACCTAGGGACCTGGTTCTTGCACATGACACTCTGTCTCATGATGATGAACAATTGTTTCAAACGGGCGTATAAAAAGTAGGTCAGCAGGTCAAGGTCACAGTGACCCCAAGGGCAGGGCCATATTTGACCTTTGGGGGATAATTTGAACAATCCTGGTAGAGGACCACCAGATGATGCTACACACCATAATTATATGAAAGTCCTTGGTCCTGTGGTTTTGGACAAGAAGAGTTTTTCCTTCTGGTTGCCATGACAACCAGAATTCTGCATGGAATGCAATTCTTTGAACAATTTTGAATGGGGACCACCCAAGGATCGTTCCTGTGAAGTTTGGTGTAATTCTGCCCAGTAGTTTTCAAGATTTTTTCTAGAAATTGTTGACGGACACACAACACATGACGCACTACGGACATTGACCGGTCACAAAAGCTCACCAAGAGCCTTTGGCTCAGGTGAGCTAAAAAACCCAGACTAAACAATTCTAGTATAAGGGAAATATATGTGAAATTACTTGTAAATTAGGGCTAGTGTTTTCTGAAAGGATCTTCATTTTCAGTTTTCATTATATCGATAAAGTAAATACTGTTAGTACAGGTGTTGAGCCGTTAAATTGTAGATATATTGCACATACCATTTATTTTGTCCATTTCAAAGACACTACAAGTAAGTTTTATCCATGGGACATGTGCCCAACACATAGTCTAATAATGGAGAACAACTCTTGATAGTTATAAACATGGCAGTCTTTAAGACAGCTAAATCCCCCGCCACTGTAATGGATAGTGAAAGGGTAAACCTTTCACCTTGAGCTGTGACCTTGAACAGACATGACTGACTTATGAATTCTGCACATCATCTTTAAGTGGTGATTATTTGACATAAGTTTCATGAAAATACTTCAAGGAGATACAGAGCTCAAACCTCTGACCTTGAGTTATGACCTTGACTTTGAGTTGACATAGTTGAATGAGTTCTTGGAAGTGGTAATCATTTGGCCCAAGTTTAATGAAAATCCTTCAAGAGGTTTAGGAGATACAGAGTGGACACAAAATGGAAGGCTAAAACCTTTGTGACCTTGACCCAGCATGGCTAATTCATGGGTTCTGCACATCGTCTTGATGAGGTTATCATTTGACCAAAGTTTCATGAAAATCTTTCACAGGTTTTTCGGAGATACGGAGTAGACATGAAATGACAAGGACCATTTCTATACCCCTCCTCCCACCCACCACCACTAGTTGCGTGTAATTAAAAAGGGGACTTCATTCATTGAGGATTGGTGTCAGCGTTATGTTGTTAGTATCATATGATACAAGTATTAATGTGGAACAAGTAAATCATGTTTGAATCTAAAATGTTTTTAGCACAAATTCTAAGTAAACACTGAATATAATTCAATAAATATTGGTGTGAGAATAATCATAGTCCTTGTGTATTATACATTTCAAGACAATGAAAAATAACTTTTTTAAGTTGGAAATAAGTTTGAAATATATCTATCAATTTAAAACAGAGATTACGTGTAAGTACAACAAAACTTTAACAAATGCCTGGACACTGACATCAGTGCAGGTTGAATAGCTCTCCATATACTTTGTACAGTTGAGCAAATTCAGTTAGAAAACTGAAAAGAAAATGTGCTGATGATAATATTTAATGACAGTATAAATGCCTTAGAACTACTCAAGGTGTCAACAAATATCAAGCGAATAATGGACAAATTATATGAACCGTATGTTTTTGATATCACAAGACTTAAAATTTTAATGATTTAAAAAAGTCTTTTTTTGCTGTCTCCTGATCCTACTTGGGTAGGTAGGTGGGTGGGTAATTCTTTTTTCATCAGGATATTTCTTCTGAAAAAGTTAGACAAATTGTATAAAGGCTGAAAAATATGCCTCACTTGCTATTTCACAACTTAAAGAAAACTTGACCAGCATTGTCTTATAAAAGCTTTTGGGATGCAGCTTTTTTAAGCAGGTATGTGAGTAGACAGCAAACAAACATATTTTAATTTTGGCCTTAGCTATTGTTTTGAGTAGAAAATGCATGAATCATCTCAAAGCAACAGTTATATTTATTATACAGAGCTACATCAGTACATGGCAATCATGCACGGTTAGCAACACAAAATTCTAATGCCTGGCTATACAATTCTACACCTAATCCATTTCCATCTAACGGGTCAATGGTCTGACAAAGAACTTAATATGAATCACTGTTTATGGGTCGATCAACAACGGGTGGTTCTATGGCAACAGTGTCATCAACAATACGTCCCTCTTCAGCTCCAACAACACTTCCCTCTTCAACTCCATATTCATTTTCAGGTTGGTCAAGGGTCTCATTTAGCGGTTCATACAGCAGATCATTCACACCTCGTTGCCCATTCCCAGAATTTCGAAAGATTCCTTCAATGAAAAGTTGATGTGGACTTCTTCCTTTCTCGGAAGTCATCTTGTGGTGGTTCCAGGCTTCCCTAAACCTATCTAGGGCTCTTTGGATTCTAGGCAGATAAACATACTGTAGACACCAGAGCTGAACATTATCAGACATATCCAGCTGTTGAGTGCTTTCTAAGTGATGAAACAAACGATGGAACACAGTTGTACATGACTGAAACAAGTCTCTCCATAACCTTTCAATACGCTAATTGTGAACGCTTCGTCCTGAGATAAATGAACCTCTATTAGCTCCTCTATGCGCAATCATGAAGGCACCGACACCCACATTCTCCAAACCATGATCGGATCGCAATCGAGATGGCACACCATATGCATCTGTACCACTAAAGAAGGCTTGTTGCATTGTTTCTGATCTGTTGTTCAAGGCAACTTTAAGGAATGTGACGACTCTTGAATAACCATCTATACCTCCGTGAATCACAAAACCCCACCTGAAAGAACAGATCTTAGGATTATTTTTACATATTTATTAAAGGCATTTTTTCAAGAAAACAAGCAAGTTCAGTAATTACAGGGTTTTTTTCTAGCTAATTTGGGAACATAGCCTATACCCCCAAAATTGGGAATTTTGACGAGTACATGTTCCAAACTGGGAACTATTTAGTCCCATAGGATATATTAAGGATGTGTTTATGCCCTTTCTCATACACTTGTTTCACATTGTACAACCTCTTTAACATACTTCCATTACAAAATTGTCCATGATTTGGTCAATGTTTGTGCAATTTTGATGAAATTTTTTTCAGGATGTAGATTGGGAATTTTTGCACACATTTTGGGAAAAAAACATACTTTTTGGCATTGGGAATACAGCCGAATAACGGCTATAAAAACGGCCGAAAAAAAAACCCTGAATTAGGTTGAGCTATGTCCTCTAAATGGGATAAACTTTTGATCCTTGAAAGCATTCTCTGCCTATGAAAAACACTTACATTTTCATTATAGATGATTAGATGTGTGTTTAGTCAAAAGAATTTCATACCTTACTGAAGTTATTAAGCTGAAACAGCTTACGTATTTTCAATGAAACATCTCTTTTCTAACAGAAGATATAACTTTAAATCACAAACAATAGGTGACTCTTTCCAACGCACTGTTGTAACAGAGGAATTATATATTTCGAATTATGACTATGATACTTCCGGCACATCAGACGTAATTGCACCTGGTAGAATTACTGACCTCGAAATAAATAACATTGAAACTGCCACAACACAGTATGGAGAAAATCGAAATTTCACAATTACGTGGACGGCAACTGAGGATGACAAGAATAGTGGAAAAGGTAGTGTATTTTATGCTCTTAAGGTAGTTCTACACATCTGATAAACCGGAAATGATGGCGTAACGTCATTTATCCGGAAAACGTAAAATAAAGCCTGGATTCGGCGTACGGAAATGAAAACCATTTATGATTTAATGGCAACCCCGAGTAAAATGGCACTGTTACTATCTTTCTAAAGTTAAAGTATGATATTAAAACATCTCACACGTTGAATAATTCAAAATCATGTCTTAACATTAGCTTGAAATGTGCGGTTCACTTTAATCATGGTCAAATATCTCAAAATAAGCATACTCACCTATACATTTTATTTACCAAATAGAAGACTATATGTTTATTTACAACTGTGAGAAAATTCGTTAAAATATACAATGTAGGAAAATTTCTATTTGCGAAAATGTTATGAAAATTGTGATTTTCCTACAAACTCCCATTATGAAAAATTGCGTGAGGTCTATTTTTTTTTTAATTCAGTCTAGTAAAAATCAAGCATACGACCCTGTTTTTTATTTGCTGATTTTTCAAAGTACATGTTGAAGTTTTGAAAAATCAGTGTTTGATAAATTTCTACATTGTAGAAAAAATTATTATCCAAACGTGCAGAACTACCTTAATATTGTACATGAATGGTATTCTTTCAACTTTAAGCCTGTAGTGTTTTTGCTACATTTTGTTGTTAATCTGTTTACCAAAGAATGAAAAGTTGATGCAAAATGTTGGAAACAAACCTCACCCTGAATTTAGTCATGTCGTGAGTATAGAGTATTTTCAGCATAAATGTCTATGTTTGATTTACATGATATTTATTTACTTGCACAAACTTCGCTCGTTCATCTTTAAACTAAATGTTTGGGTTGAACCAGTTTATAATATCCAAACATATTAACAGTTCTCTTTGATTTTTTTTTGTAGCGACATCCTATGAAATGAAGATTTCAAATAACTCTTTCTATCTGCGTGACAGTTTCGAGTCGGCCGAGGCTTTAAATATGACAAATGTGACGTTGAGTCCACAAGCAGTTGGTTCGACAGAAGCATTGAAAATAGTAGTAGATGCAGAAGAATCATTCACTGAAACAATGTATTTTGCTGTTAGAGCCGTCGACGAAGCTGGCAATGTTGGGCCTGTCTCAAATATAGTTCCTATCGTGATAGCAAGAGGTTTTCGTGCATCAGGAGAACAAGGATACGCAGTAACTGATACAGATGACGACATCGTTATAGAAGATATCTCTCCGTCTAAAACAAGTGATGAATATGATGTTAAGTCTATTATCGTCGGCGTATCAGTTGCTGGTGCAGTCCTTCTACTTGCAGCAGGCGCGTTCCTTTATGTTAAAAAGTCTGTGACAACAAAGGCGGCGGTGACAGGTAAAATACACATTTTAATATTAATGTATAATTTAAACTTATATACTCAACAGCTTTTCTAACTCCACTCTTTTCTTTTTGTAATAACATTTTCATTGACAGAAAATAAATTTACAAGTCTGCATTCATTGCTCTACATTGTCAATATCTTTAACTGATTAAGTCCGTCACTTACTACGGTGGCTATCTCATTCTTTCATATTCGTCAACATATATTCATACAGTTCATGCAGGGCGGTGCTTTCCTGCTTTTGTTTAAATGAAATAATATGACCATTAAACATTATGTCTGTCTTTTTATGTTTCAAAATTTGACAGCGGTTCAAATAAAATACAAAGTGCGGCATTCGAAAAGTTATTTTGTATTTTTATTTAATTCATCTGTATTATGTGTATTTTTAACTCTTTATTTTAAGTTCTAGTTAAACATTTATTCTCACACCGTAATATCAATATAAAAGAACCGTGTATCTTACAGTTAATAATGCAAACAACAGGTTTTTGTAAATGTTTATCAGACCATAGTTCTTTTAAGCAAAGTATAACAACATCTTAACAATAATTCTATTTTGTTACAGATAGCCAATTATCTATTTGCACAAATAACCATTCGATGACAGATGTAGAACCTTTCAATCCTAACCAGAATGAGAAGACCTCAACTAATTCGAGCCCTGTTTTGCAGACCATTGAATTCCCTTCCCCTTTTACTCCCTCACAAATCAAAGAACTAAATACACAGGACTTTACAAGACCCCAAACCCCTGATTCAGACCACAGGTATATCGATACTAAGCTTGAAACGAAAGGAACTGACGAAACAGTAGTTGATATAGAAGACGAAACAAGCGAATTTGGGGATCCGGATGATTACATCACAGAAACAACAACATTTACATTTCCAGTGTGTAAGGTTCCATTTCATATGACAAACAAAGCATTTCCATTGAAAACCTCAACGGAACAAGAAGGTGTGAAAAAATATCACACCGTCGATGATATGTCAGATCAGAATGTATCGGAAAGAAACCATTCAACTTTACCAGCGCTTCCATTTGCAACACATGAAAACATGGATCGCAGTCATCCTCCACCAAACATGGCTTTACATATCTTTAAGCCTGATGCTTATGGACCAGGTAAGAAACCATACTCTTTCCCTGCTCCGTTTAGTGGTGTTTCCAGTACTTTAGATATGTCAGCTACAATGATTGCTGATTTAGAAACAACAGACGACATACTGGATAATAAAGATATACAGACAGCTGATAATGAAATCGTTAGCGGCACAACTGATCGCGAAATGCATAAATACCGGATAGACATTAACGAAAGCAAAAATGAATATTTATCCTGTTATAATGATAACGGAATGCCAGATTCTGTTGAAACAGGAAGCTCTGTTACCGAACATTCTGCATGTAACGATGTACACACAGACGTCTGTAGCAGAGACGATGAAGTCAATTGTGAAAGCAAGAAGTCTTCAGAGTCAGAGATAGACGAGACCAGCTTTTACAACAAGGAATATACAAAGAAAATCGAAGGGAGTTTATATGCAGGTAATTTCGAAGTTGGCTCCAACAACGCATCTTATACAGAAGAAAACGAAGTAATATTTAGAAACGAAGCCTATTCAGTTGAAGACGTCATCAGTTCGCGAAATGCCAATACAGAGAACATGGAAGTGAAGGCTGAAATCGAATGCAATGGAAGGAAAGTCGGAATCGATTCCGACAATGAGTCATAAACTGGTAAAGTGAAGTCAGGTCTAACAACCAATCATATGCAGTTCTAACAACGGATAATAAACAAAGAAGATCCCATTTAATTCTGATCCACGTAATTATCATTGAGTCAAATGGACAATGGGTTAGAAAGCTGATCCTTTAGATAATCAAAGAAGCAGAGAATGTAGAGAAATTAATGCCAGTTTTTAGTATTATAAAAACACTATTAAAAGTACTTAGTACAAAATACAGTGGTTACGACCTTATTTTCCTTCTTTTTATTTATGTGTAACAAAAAGGATAACAAATTGACAGAAGAATAGAACTTTGTCTTGTATTAAAAGTGTAAACGTGTTAACAGATATCAATTGAGACCTTGTTTGTAAAATCTATATATTCTCTAACATTTGTTTAAGCATGTGCAAAAGAAACATATTTAGGTATTTTGGAATCAATAAAACATAATACAAAGAGAATGAATCGTTTTCAGAACTTTCCGTCATACCTCATCATACAACAATTGTTTGTGCTCAAAAGAGTGTCACAGTGTTGTTTTTACGTTTTTGATCGTTGATCATATTTAATGTTTTATTATGATAGGTTCAGCATTCATTACATTTCATTAACATACTCAGATGTTTAATATGCGATAAATGAAAGCAACAACAGTCCTTAAGTGCAGTGAGGCGGCTATAAAGTGTCTCCCCATACTTATACTCAGTGTTGTTATATTTTCTGGTCCTTTTGGATCATGAAGTACATTCATTTTATGATAACAGAATTCCACATAAGCCGGTGCCAGAGGCGTGATTGGTTGATGCACATTTCATTACCTCTAATGATCAGAGCTAGACAAACTGAGTCTGTGCATTCTATGCTTCTAAAGGATCTTCTCACATATTTCAAAATCTATCTGAACAGCAGTCATTAAGTGCCGTATGGCGGCTTTAAGTTTCTTCGTACTTGTGCTAAATTTTGTTATGTTTTCAGGTCCTTTGGTATTATGAAATACATTAATATTAAGTAAAACAGACCACCGCTTAAACGGATGCTAACGGGTGTGATGGGGTGTTGCACATTTCATTACTTCCCACGTACAGTCTCTGGCAGAGTATGCTATTGTATAACTTGGTTGCGGTCTGTGCTTCCAAAGGAAATTTTCACAGTTTGTTTTTATCTTATATGATTCCAAGGAAATTTTGCTATGTCAGAAACATTCTAGGAAAAGCTTAGGGTCACGATGCCTTTAACCGTTTCGAGTTTTTAAAATCTGTGACAAGATCTTTGTAAAACTATTTTCCGTAACCAAAATTGAACTTGAATGCAGCACAGGGTGTGTATATTTTTCGAACGGTAGCATATCAATATCATCGGCATTAAATGAATAATTTATCCCTGACGGCGGAATTTAAAAAGCAGAACCTAGTGGAACGTCCTGTTCCAGCTCAAAAGAGTCATAAAAGGCAGAACCAACCATATTAATAAAAAAAGTAAAATGTATTTCACAGTACCGGTTTGTAAACATATGTTAAGTATGTAATTTATTAAAAGACATGTCATACGACTTCAGTAAATTCTTCATTGTAACAGGAATATCTCATATAAATATATTAAAAAGAAACTCAATCTAAAAGTGTATAAATGGAAATAACATGTAAAAAATACGGATCTGGTAACGTCCTCAACAAAAAAATTAAAGATCATTATACCCTTTCAACAGTTTATTATATTTTTGTTAAACATGCATAACTGTTATCACTTATAAACGTTCTGTAGCATGCCTGTTGCCAAAATTAAAATGAAAAAGAAACAGTTATAAATTGAGTTATTTATGTTATATGTCTTGATACAACCAAGTTTTCAAATGACAGCTTAAAGGATATGACGCATACTTACAGGAATATTACAAAATCTGACAAAACTTACACAGTTTTATTATAATATATTCTATTGAAATGAAATTCAAACTTCAAGAGGATTGTACTCGTAACATATTTTCAAGGTTGTCACGTAAATGGAACATAACACAAAACAAAACAAAAAACACACAAAAAACAACATTAATGTAGCTTGATCGGATTATGAGTGAAACATTCTATCTCCAGTAGAAAATAATTAAAGTAGTACAATGAAAATAATTATCTTGAAGCTTCCCTGATCGTTATATTACAGATACGTTATTATTAAGGCCATTTGCCATTAAGAACGAATAGCACCGTTATATTGGGTTGAACATTTATTTGTTCATTTTCCCAAATGACGACATCATCTGTTGCTCTTAGTTGAGAAAAGGGCGATTGAGACGTGCTGGTATATTTTCCCGTTCACGGCCACGGTCATCATAGGATACCTGGACATAGGGATATTACATGTATCATGGCATTTATTTCTGGTCTGGTCCAGTATGTTTCATACGTTGAAAGTCGACTAACCTTACCTGATCTCTAGAATTATTCGAGGTACCCGATAGTGGTTTCAGACTGCAGCAAAGACCTAAACTTTCTAATTTATATATAGTATTGATATGTGTTTCAGTCACAGGTGCTCGATTCAAGTCGAACAAAATCCAGATATGGTAAAAATAATGGTTAATCTTAGTTCAAACACTAGTGGTCACTTTTATCTGCCCAACCCTTTAGAGATATCACAGGTAAAAAATCGTCATCATAACCTGCAGTAAGAAGGCATGCAGTACGAGTGTATATGTCTTAGTCATCGGAGCTAAATCTAAGTCATTAACCTGCCAGGCATGGTTAACATAGTGATGCCTTTACTCTGCTGCATAAACGTACACATTTCTTAACCTCTAAGGGTACCTCATTTACATGTCAGTAAATATTCCGGTAAAATGAGCTCGAACAAGGTCAGAAACATATAAGTTCATACACCATCTGCACCATAATTCATATAAACGAACGGGTCTTTGGAAAAGAAAGGTTTTTATTTCCATTTTAGCTTTCACAGTTGGTTACAATTAAAAACACATCTTAAAACCTTACTATTATTATTAATTTTTCTATGATCAACGTGAGTAAATGAAAAGTTTGAGAAAAAAAGTTGTCTGAAATCATTATAATAAGTCTCTTTTTACAATACACTTGTGACAGAGCGTTATTCTCAAGTCTTTATTTCAAATTTCTTGGTGCTTACTTGTTGGTGCTAATTTGAAAGTTTAGAATTGAAACTGAAGTAAATATCCTTCTGCAGTTAAGAATACCGATGATATATGAATGCGAAAGAATTTAGTGATAAAAGTACTCCAAGCTATTCAGTATAGA
Organism: Mercenaria mercenaria; assembly: GCF_021730395.1. Classification (NCBI taxonomy): domain Eukaryota; kingdom Metazoa; phylum Mollusca; class Bivalvia; order Venerida; family Veneridae; genus Mercenaria; species Mercenaria mercenaria. Next base: position 79,390,121 of record NC_069367.1, on the reverse strand, counting down.
ATTAAACACTATGCAGAAATGACATTTAATAAGTAAATATGCAGATGCCGTTAAGAATCAGACATATACTAACCTTACAAGCATACATCAAAAGTCACATAAATTCATGTGAAAGTGTACATCGTGTCCTACAAATATGAGTTGTCATAAACCAGTACGCATGTACTGGCGAATATCCACTAACATGATATATATAATTTCAAATGTTTATGCCTTCCGCAGTTTCTTCCCTTATATTGCTCTATAATCGTCTGTTAAGTTTATGTATTGAAAATAAATTTAAAATGCTGTTTTACATATTTGTTTGCCGTATATATTTACAATATTCATTAAGCTCTGTTTGATTTTTGAAAGGGTATGAGGCATGTTTTTTTTTTTTAAACTGGAAACGTAGAAAAGTAGGAAAAATATCTGGGAGATATGTTTGACGATGAACTTAAATTCAATGAACATTAGCTATGAAAGTCAAAGAAACTAATAAAGCCGTTGGTATGATTTGTAACACATTTACCAGCATGGTTATAAACATTTTTCTTCCCTTTTACAAAAGCTTTGTAAAACCACACTTGGAATATGCCAGTGTGATCTGGTCTCGGACTTACTGAGAGGATATTACCTCTGTAGAAAACGTACAGCATAGGGCTACCAAGATGGTTACAGGACTGAAATAAATAACTTACGAACAAAAACCTAAACTTCTAGGCCTACCAACACTTAAACACAGAAGGGATCACGCTGATATGTTACATATATAAATATTATATGGCAGCATGTGTGACATTGATATTGTCAACCCAAGGGCAGAATGTCACCCGAGGCGAAAGCCGAGTGGTGACATTCTGTTTCGAGGGTTGACAATATCAATGTCACACACGCTGCCATATGATATTTATTTTATTATACCTAACAAAATTTAGTACATACAAATGATTAAAAATGTTTTTAATTCATTTAATTTAACAGTTTCATCTTTAGCGCGGTAATCGTCTGTGTACACATTGATTAATGACGTCACTACTATATGTGTACAAGGGAGGCAATCATTGGCTAAAAGTTTAAGCAGTTAATTGCCCTTATATGACATTCAAAATATCAGCGCGGTCACGTGACCTGACAGTCACTTTCGCTTGGTCACGTGTCAGAAAGGTTGAGAATGTTTTTGATAGTCAAAATATCTCGTTCTCGGGTAATAGGATTTTTATCATTATTACAGACAAAAGAGAGGTATAATAATAAAAATTATGAGAGGCTAAGAGAATGTTACAATTGAAAATATCTACAATGCTTTAATTTCAAATCATGGTCGTTTGTACAAATTTCAGAAAAGTCATACCAGTTCTCGATTGGGACAAAACAGATTTTCAAAAGAATAGTTATCAACTGGAACTCGTTGTCAACGGAACGATGAAAGCTAAGGACGTCAACTCACTCAAGGGCTCTCTAGATTCGTTTTGGAAGCATAATAAGCTTAAAGACACTGATTCTGGTATGCCAGGTATGTGGCCTATGGGAATGATAAGGTCTGCGTATTGGTGGTACGGGCCAATACACAAGACTGGACCATTGATAGACTTGCTTCTGTTTATCATAATAAGCTACTGTATAGCTACTGTGCAGTACATAAAGTACAGGTGATATTTCTCACCTTCATAGCAAATCAGTTCTCACCTTTATAACAAGTTTAGAAAGCTTGATTGAATTAGGGCTAAATAAACAAAGTGATAAGATACAATGCATTCAGGCACATAGCTTTTAGAAATTATACATTATGTGTATTTTGAACAATGATATCTCTTTATTGCTGGATTTTATTATACATAAAAGAATCGTTATTTAGACAACACAAGGGGAATTATGCATTTTTAATATATAAAATCCTTCTGTCCATATTCCATTTTATCTATTAAAAATGCAACTGAACGCTTCTTTAATTTCTAATAAAATCCAGTAATTATCATTTCTTTTCCTGGTTTTATTTTGTTACTTTGATAAAAAGATCATAATCATTGAATAAACAAACTTTTAATATCTTTTATTAAATTTTAAGTAATTATTTAATTGTTAAGGAGTGAGAAGAATTGCTTCGCTATAAGAGTTATTATTTAATTTGTCGGGAAATTACTCAACATCAATTAAAATAATTTTGTGTACATTCTAAAAAAAAAAAAAAAAAAAAAAAAAAAAAAAACAAACAAACAGCCTTTTAATCAATAAAATGCAAAACACAGGAAATAACCATCTTATCTGTAGGCAATAAAATTTATGATTCTCTGTCAATAATTCGGCTACATGTCAAGTCTACAGGGGTTTCATGGACCCTTATCAGACTGGACCAGACAGGATCTTGTATATTTGGTATTAAAAAGTCTGGTATTTGGGGGGGGGGGGGGGGGGTTCACTTATATAGGAGATTTTCTTTGCCTTTAATACCTGTCAGTAGCTTGATACATCAGTCATGTCTATGGCACATTTTAAATTACTTTATAACAAGCAACAGATTTCAATTTGGCCACCATGAGCTACGCTACGCTCACTGAACGCCCAGCATGATCAAAGTGAATCATAATGATCTATGTCAATCAAATAGGAAGCCCTTGTTTTATTAATCAGTTACTTTCTATTTAAATGATCATTTCCGTACCCGGAAGTTTGTTCATACTTACTGAGGTTTCGCAACCACTAAGTTGCTTCTATCCGTCAAAATTAAGTTAGAGCAAAATCAAAGAATGGGAGTATGTTCGTTTTATATCTGAAGCTTCACATTATCAACGTTCTCTTTATTCAATATTTTCTGTGTTTCAAAAACTGTTTGGCGTGATTTACGGTATAGTACCATTAACTATTGTAAAACTAGGAGGTAATATTATATGCAATGACAATACTCAATTTTATTTGATCTACGCGTTAGCATTAACCTATTTACTGACACATTAAATATCTGATATCTGAATGTTGAAAGGTACCAAATAATATATTAATATTTTAACCTTACGCTATTTCTCAAATTTCACATTGTTATAAAGCTGGTAAGGGTCGATGTTAAACGAAGCAAAACTTGGCTAAATATATTGCCAACAAATATCATTTTTATATGTCGATCTTTGCAAACTACCAACTGTTTTGTTAGACAGTCATCTAGATAGTGCACAAAACAGTTTTTTGGTTATTTATAATTAGCTGTAATTTGATTACTTAAGCCAAATGACCAGCAAAAACCACTAATAAATGTGTTTCAGCCAGTGTCACTTCTTACTTCTTGTACTTTTTACAGTTGTTAGCAGTAACGGAAACAACGGAAACAATAGAGTAGTCTTGTTATACGTACAACAATATCAAATTTCGTCGTAAACCTATAAACTGATAAAACACTTCAGATATTGTCTGACCTATTTTGTGTTTTGTCATTCACATATCACAGAACATGCGGGTTTTCGTTTTTCCTATATCAGGTGTTCAGTTGAAAGACAGCCAGAAATTACTCATAGGTTTTTGATTGGAAGGTTTTGGTGCAAATTATATCATATGCCGAAAAGTTATTTAATGTTGAAGTAGAGACCCCTCTTACTGCATATGAAATCGTCATTTGCGTTTAATTTGCTCTTTCATACGTATTTTGTAATGATTATTACTTTGTATGGATTACTGATTTTTTATTAAAGTAGATATTTTTGCAATATAAGGATATTAATACGCATGTTACAGTTGTAAGTGCTAAACATGTTTTAGTTGTAAAGTACTAGTATATACATTAAACTGGCTATCCATATCCCCCGAAATATTATTATAATATCATTGTGCATTATGGCGCTATTACTTTACTATGAGCGTACATAAAAAATTTAATAACTGGCTTGACAAATAACATTACATGGCAACAGAACTGTAAGAATAAATATCAAGTGCATAATTATAGTCTGTCTTTCGATTATCACTTTATCAAAATTATAGCCTATTTTTATTATAACCAAAACTAATGATCGTTGTGCAACATTGGCAATGGGTTAATGTATAACTCATATATAACATTATAACATGAAACAAAATATCTTATTTTCTCTTCCTTTATTAGTATTGTGCATTTTTTGGACGACGAGATAACCGAATTATTACCATATTATGTAGAGAACCTATATGAAATATAATATATATAGTAATCTGAAAATAAATTTATTACGGTACCTTTCATTTCCATTTTAGGAATAAAGAAACATTCAAGGCATCTATAAGTGTAACAAATCTGGTAAGTATTTCTTACTTTCTTTTATCATATCGTGTTTACATTGTGCGATAGAACATTGCCTTATCTAAGTAAGTGTTGTAAATTTTGAAAAACTGGAAACCCTACCTTTTAAAGAAACATTTTCCATTCAGTTTATACACCATACAGAAATTCCCGTACCCTTCCACTAGTTTATAAACTGTATCATGTACTGCTTTGTCGATGCCAGTTTCATTTTATAGATTAAGACAGAAAATTTGTTTGCTAAACAAACAGGTTAACCTTTTTCGTTACCAGTACAACTCAATGAAAAAAAGTAACATCCATACTGCATATACTAATGGGAAATAAATAAAGCAATGCCAAAATATCAACGTCGTACTAGTGAGAGTTCAAGTCGAACTGCTTCGTCAGGAGATAACACCATTACTACTTTGTCAACCGATCAACAGGACCTGTATGCTACAAACTCACGGACATATCTGGATTCTAGCAATATGAGCAATTCAAGATGGGATTCTGATGAATTGCATACCTTGTCAATATTTGACAGATTAAAGAAAATATTTGAAATGCCAAAACGTCATGCCGATAGTCGCAAAAGGCGATTCGAAAGGGATGAGGTGCAGAAGACGGAATGTTTGCCGTTATTTAACGGTCAATGGACGACATTTAATGAAACAATACCAATAATACAAAGGCAAATGACTTTGCGACATGACGATGAATGTGTTGATATAAAACCAGCTAGAGAACAAACCTGCAAACTAGACAATGGCCAATTAGTACTTCATGGGAACTGTGCGCACAATTACAGTGAAAAATATTCCAATTCTATGGCACATCGAGAGATGACAAAAGTGTACAAATATTGTTGTTCAAAACACTGTGATACTCTGTTAAAAGATAAACACGTTAAACAATGTAAGCAAGACATTGCTGACACATGTCAATATGCATCGAGTTATGAAGGTGAAGATGAAGCAGACCAAGCAATGTATCAAAGACAAAATCACACAGACTCAGAGGAATGTGTGGCCATTGCACAGTGTGCCAACACTAAAGCTTCACAGGTTGCAGACAACATTTACGGTAAACAAAGAAACGTTAGTGATGAAAGTACAAAAGCAATAACAGAACAGGAAACAACTATTCAAAACCTCCAGACGAAACATTCTCAACAATTGTTTGGTCTCGAATGTGGCAATTTTCTAAGACTAAGCAAAAAATACATTAATTTGAAAAAACTGTTTGTCGCTTTAGCAGTTGTCAATATCATTCTTATCATATGTGTTGTGTTAGTTTTGCCAATTATTCTTGTGACATTTAGAATGTCATATGATCGAGAAGGCAAATCAGATAGAGACATCAAACACCTCGTGTCGGAACAATTATCATCGTCAGAGGGGAAACGGATGGTGAGTTCGTTCATTTATTGTGTATCATGCAGCAGTTTGGATCGAAGGCTGACCAAATTGTTCAAGGAATCCACAGACCACAGATGTTGCATAGAAAACATTGCTAAAGCAATCACATTCTTCACTAATCTTACTGATCAGGTAATGTTAATATTTTATAAACAAACACCCTTCTCATCTGATTCTTGTTGATAAATCATTCCCTGATTTCATTAAAAAGTTTTAGGGTTCTGTTTTAAATTTAACACAGAGACAACAAATCGCCTTCATATAAGGACAGATGATAATGCGAAAATATAGAACAGAAATTACAAAATATACAAATGAGAAACTTACCGTCACATTTTAAAACTTTTTTCACAATTTTTTATAAAAGAATCGGCTTTTAAAATGGTAAATGACTGATGAATTATTGTGCGATATAATTGTAAAGAACAAAACCTACAAAGAGAAAATCATCCAAAGAATCTGTATAAGAAAATCCACTGGAAGCATATAACGCAACCACGCAAACACTAATGGCAGACTCAGTTTGATCGAGTCTGTCCATGAGAAATATTGATTGGACTCCTTGATCTAAAAGACCATTAAAATATCAACGTTGTCTCCAAGTACAGGAGAACTTTTAACAAACGCCACATGAACTTGAAGACAGATGATATCACAGTTTATAAAATATGTAAGAAGATCCTTTCGAAGCATAGAACACAACAAAGTAAAATAAAACCAGACTTTTTGATTGAATATGTTCAGAAAAGGTAATGAAATATGCAACACCCTTCAAGCCCGACAGCACCTGCCCTTGCAATAATTTCACTACGTATGCTTATACAACACTGGTTATATTACCATTACAACAACTTGTTCTGTCATTCAGTCTTGTATGCTATTAAGATTATCATTATGTTTTCTGTTCGTAATCCATTTATTTCGTATTCAGAGAACTGAAGAATGCAATTCAAGACTAAATGATTTGGAAGGCGGTAAGTGTCATATGTGACAAAATTTTAGAATTTTCTTCGAATTAAGCATTGACGTGAACGGTGGCCATATATTAATGTTAACTGAGAACACAAAGTGCCTGAATCAACTCTTATTAATGCGCTTTAGTTGTATATCTGAAAGAAAGTACGTAAAAAACATATAATTGCAAGTCCTTTTGTGACCCTATTACACTTATATCTGGCTGAAACCCTTAATTCACAAGATTCTTTTATCTTTACCGTTTGTAGTGTATGTAGTATATTTGTACGACGTCAGGGTGCTATCAAGTTCGACCCACCACACCTTTGCCAAAACTAATATCCGGTTTTCTAATTCTAAGTTTTGTTTCTTTGTGAATTGAAGCCTAAAAACAATTGCACACATCGTATGATTTACATTTAGTATGTTGATATAGGTAAAGGTTGCAATAAGCCAGACCCTTTAGTTCAATAGGGAGAGCGCAGGCCTATGGATCATGGGTCCTTGAGTCCGATTCCTGGACGATGCGTACGTTCCTCATGACAATTTGATGCAATGTATTGTGTCTGAAGTCATGCCGTCCTCCACCAAGGATTTATGTGGAGAGGTTGGCACTTACGAAAAAAAACCACTATATAGTACATGCAGAGAATAGTTCAGTACTAGCACAAAATCAAGGAGCACTGTTAGGTTAGGCTGCCTACCGCTACATAAGTGGTACATTGTTGAATAAATGGCCATAAACTCAGTATAACCCAGTACAAATAAAAATGCATTCATGAAATGTATCTTCATATTTTCTTTATCACGAAAGTAGTTCTTTTTTCATTTGTGTTATGATAAAATTAACATTATATTTTTCGGATATTTAGAACAAGGCGAATTACAATCTCAGATCGTTCGCTTGAAGATGTTGTTACTCAATAACTCTGACGTGGACATAAACGTAGACTGGCCAAAACACCCTGGAATACAGAAAAACAACAAACTTGTAAATATTCTCCTGACACGTCGACGCTCGGCAATACATTTAAAAGGAGTTGGTAGGTTCTTTCTACTAAAACAGTAGTCGTGCATTTTGCTCTAACATGAAAACATTATTTGCATACAATACAGAAACATTCTAATCAAAGGAATGCAGTTAACTTTCACGAGCTTTTTTAATGGCGTCTTTTCATAGAAAAGTTTTCTCTTCAAAATGATGTATAGTAACGTTAGAGACTATTGTTTCTTGATTAAACAGGTAAGGAAAGTGGTATTGACTGGACAGCTGCTATAACAGAAGGTAAACTGTCGTATGATGGTAATGGAATATATGTAGAAAATGGAGGAATGTATTACATGTACTGCAATATTCGATTCAAGAAAACTGCATGTGGATCAAATAGGTATGTGTATGGGCAACCGATATAGATGCTTACAATACACCATGTAATAAATGGATTAATACACATAAGAAATTACAATTACTTTAAACTGTCATATATTGTACAATAATGTTCTCCAATAAATAACCAAAGCATCGAAAATATATGCTAGTTCTAGTTTAAAGATGAGGGCACTTTTGTGTCATAGTGTTTTGATATATTTCAGAAATATATTGATGAGCACTATAGTGTAAAATAATCTAATTAATGAATATATCCTTTCGGATATTAATTTATTCTTTTGTCTATTTTTACTTTACTTTTCACTAAAACCAGAGCAAAACATGCTTTTATTTCACATATATTTGTTAGCACACTCGCTGAATCTAATCATTGCATTGGTCGTTGTTTACTTACACCGAATGTTAACGACTATCATATAGACGTATGCTCACAAAAACTTTTTTATTTTCATGTGTAGATTATATTCTGATAAACAAGTCTTTATGTAAAGATCTTAACTTAACTATCTCTTTTGTCATCAGGAAAATAGGGTATGACGTTAAACGCAAGAGCGGTACTGGCCCTGCAGTGGTTATTGCTTCGGTTTACAACCATTGTTCAAATGTAACAAACTACGATCAGGATCTCATAATACAGAGGGTTTTTAAACTGTCTGTTGGATACAAAAGTAAAGTACTTATTGATATTGGTGAGCATGGTCATAGACTCGTTGCTGAAGATTACCTGCATGCATTTGGTGTACTTGAACTCTGAGTAAAACAACAACAGGGAAAGCCACGTTCCAAAAACGCAGCCTCCCCAAAGACATACACGAACAACACTCGCACACTACACACACAAAATAAACACACAAGGACAAAACAAACAAATAAAGAAACACAGTGGGGCACCGCCATGGAACGATCAGTGGCAATAATCTGAGTCAAGACAAATATTCATTTGGATCAACATAAGAGCCCGCGCACATGTCACTATGGACAATGATTCATAGTGTGTTGACTTGCACCTTTTTATGTACGTTCAACCTTTTTCGTTAATCGTATGTTATATTCCTCCAATATGGCAAAGAGCTTTATTGCATCTCCATTGTTGTTATCATTGTATTACGTTAATCTCATTATATTCCGAACTAAACTTTCATTTATAAATGGCGTTTACAAAGAAACAAAGAAAAATTACTGATTTGGTAAGGTTTAGGAAGTGCTGTGTTTTTTTTAGTGTCTTTCCCAATTGAATATGTATCCCTGATTTTTTCCTCTTTCCCCAACTTTCTATACCAGATTCAAAATTTTATGATTTTCATATATTAAATTATATTTGTTAACTGATACCTGAATGTACCCGTCTACTCTATATTTCAACTAAAGTTTCTATTTATGGCGGTTCTGTTTTGCGATTTGTGACTTTTGATGTATTTATTGTGCTCTATGGTTCAAGCAATTTAAATTTTGTATAAATGTTGATTACCTTATATATTAATTACTCTCGTTGCTTTTCGCTAAACTTGAAGATTTTGTATTGTACAAGATGAGATGATTATTCTATACAGCCCTGGATTTAGTAAACACCCTTCGGAAGCTAAAACCGGTTTATGTTGCGTTCACAACCTCAGTCTTAAGCATTACTAAATATAACATACCCATTAATCAGCAAATAAGCTAACAGGAGGTATATTACATATCAATCGGTTTAAAACCAATGAATTAGTACTAGCTGCCTGGTTTCTCCGCTCACGTGGACACAGTGGCAAGTAAATGTTCTTTATTTGCTAAACCAATTGCAATAGCATACTGTACTAGCTAATAGACAATATCTGATTTCATTCCTTAAAGAAAAGTGCTGTTTTCAAAACTACTGACCCGACTGACAAAAGTTTAACCCTAATACATTATGTTCAAATCAGTCACAAGGAAGTTTATTTTGCTAAGGACTGTGTACTTATTAAACTGTTTTCAGTGCAGAATACAGTGAATGTATTATACTGAACTGACAGTGTATTTAGTGTAAACTATTATCTCCTTATAATTCTGACTTCAATTCATTCAAGTGTTGTTGAAAGAGATGTCTGAATATGCATTTGCAGTTGTGTCTACTAGTGCATAGTGTGTAAAAGGTTTTCCATTGGGATGACTTACCGTACACTGCCCGTAAGTCCGATAAACATGTCCTGCCAACGATGTCCCCTTTTGAAGAAATTATTTGGCGGACGTTAACGACAATAGTCCAGGATGTTCTTTAGATAGTCAAAATCGGAGGTATAGTAATGGCATGATAAAACTAAGACATCACCTCATAAATTGCCCGTCAGATTTTAAAAATATTTTACAGATATGTACCTTGGTTGACTCCTTATTAAGGATATTCAGTTTGTTTGATTTGTCGATATATATGGTTTCTAGATGCAGCTTTTGCTTATATGTATCCTATGTTCCGTCTTGCTCCCCCCCCACCCGCCACCCCACCCTTTCCAAAGTTATGGCCCCTGAAATAGACAAAATGCACAGTTTCACCTTGTGACGCGCCTAGCACAAAAAGTATTTGACATAAATTGATGAAACCTTGCACGAGTCTTTATTGTGGTATAAACTTTCGCACCTCTAATTTGTGTCTAGCTGCACCCCTATTTCTAGGTATGGCCCCTGAAATAGTCAAAAATGCACATTTTCACCCAATGACGTGCCTAGCTGAAAAAGTACTTGATGTAAATTCAGGAAACCTGGCGTGAGTCTTTATTATGAAGTGAGCTTGCACACTTGGCATTCCATCTGAGATTTTAGTGGTAATTACAGAGTCACGGCCCTTGAAATAGTCATAATAGTGGAATTTTTGTTTGTGATGCTCATGCTCAAAAAGTATACGGCCTAGAATAAGGAAACCTTTATGCAAAATGTTTGTTGAGGCTATACCCGCTTAAGACTTAACATTTGAATTATTGTCCCTTATTTATGACAAATGTACCAGTGGGGGCATCCCCTGTGTCCTACAGACATATTCTAGTCTCATCCATTTTCAAATAGTGACCTATTTTCATATTTTGAATATTATTCACATTGTTATAACAGCTGTAGTATTTAACAGGAAACGTACACATCTATGGGATAGCAATAACTGTATCTGATTGTAATTGATGAAAGCAAGTTTCAGTGAGCATTAAGAAATACTCTGAAGACTTGCACTCCGGTTAATGGACTTGAGGTCTGAACTCTATGACATCTACTTATTTCAACCCAGGTTGATTATAAGTTTATAACCCTTAAACGAAAGTTGAAATTTGATACTTTATGTATTGTGAATAGATCAAACATAACAGCTGTACAAAATAAACATTATCTCATTATTTTCTAAATCTGGATTCGACATATATTAACTTATATTTATTTGTCCTAGATGTATGACCAGGAATATACAAATGATATATATGTGTGTCACTAGCGTGCGTTCCTGTGTGCGTTCGTGCGCGCGCGCGCACGCGCGCGCGTGTGTGTGTGAATGTGTGTGTATTACATATGTATTATTAGTTTATGTTGGATGTCCGGTGCAATAAAAGCATAATACCAGTCTGCGAGTAGATTTCCGAAGTAATTGCCTATTGGTCTACCAGATACTTGTGGGTATTGCATTCTTTAACTTAAGGGGTACTGTGAACAAGATCCTACACCATCAGAAAAGTTAGTCCCTGGATAGAGGCAAACTACTGAAAGCTTTTAAACGAAAATACAAAAAAAAAAAAATGCGTCAAAAAAAGGTTAATGTGGTCTCCGGCGGTTCCATGAAAACTCTACGGCTCACAAATCTGCCTTCGTTCAAAACTTTCTGAATAGTAGTACAAATCATCCCGCTTATTCAACAGATCTAATTCCTCTGACCTTTTCCTCTTTCGGCTTGGCTCAAATATTTTCCGAATAAAGCACTTGGGAGTGGTACTTTTCTGTTACTTAAGACAATATCTAGTGGACGGCATTCGCCTCCTGGATTTCGTGACCGTAGAAATATGTCGATACTTTGCAATGATTAACTAAATTCGAACTTTGTACACAGATTGTTTACCATATTCCAGCATAATTGTTATTATTTTCGGAATGGCCATCGTATTCGAAATTGTTTTCCTTAGTTACACTGAAACCTGCGTTTACAAACAACGCGAGCAAGCAAATGGCCATGATTAATTAAAACAAATGTTAAAAGGATTGCTATTGCAAGAGATTAAAGGTCAAATAATTATAAACTTTGGTATTTAAAATGCCTCATGTAAATGGTAATTGGTTTGACTTTAAATTAATAATTCATCATATCCGTTAGTAATTTTATATCTCATGGACAGAAGAGCTATTGGTTTTTTGCACATGTGATAATATTTTTCATACTTCCAGCTACGTTCTCTGCAACGATAAAACTTGACATTCACAGTGCTTATTGAGATTCGCTTGAAAATCTTTCGTCTAATGACACTAGGTCAAAACAAGTTCGCCACAATTACGGATCGAGGATGATTTCTCTCCAGTCTTCCCAGAAGATATTTTTCTATGTCTTACTTGTATTAAAATTCTACATTTTATTGATTACTTTATTATTATTATTATTATCATTTTACTGTTATCATCTCCAAATTTTCTTTTGCAGCTGTTAAGTACTAAAGATGAATAATGATCAAATGTTAGAATGCCTTATAATAACAGGTATAGCTAGACTGTATGCCTTTTTGAAACAAGACATATTAGTTTATACATGATTTATTTCTGGTTGATTGTGAAGGAAATTCTACAACTTATATTAATTACTCTCGACACCTGATGAAATGGCCAGTTTCCCTTTTAATGCTGAGCGCCAAGCAAGGGAGGTACTGGTACTATTTTTCACGTCTTTGGTATGACGCGGCCGGGGATAGAACCCATGACCTCCCGCACTCGAAGCGGACGCTCTACCACTAGACTATCGAGGCGGTAAACGAGTCATATTGCATAATCTAACAATATCTGTATATCGCTTTACGGAAAAGGGTATGCAAATTATAATATTGTTTTAAACTAGTAGTCAAACGAACCTACATATTTACACAAAATACTACAAATGGTACATGTTTACATTTCACTATAATCTTGCAGTGACAACCAGTCAATATAGTCGCATAAGGTTTCAATATATGTTACATTGTATGTGCTGCGGTGTGACTCTGTGCCAACGGTACAAGAGTATCGCATTTATTTTAGTTCTTTTGACAGTGGCCTTGATTTATATCCCCAGCGTAAAAGTAATGTAATACATTACCGCGAAAACATGATACGATCTCTTTTGTGGAGGTCTAATGGAACGTGAAATAGATTAAATAAGCATACCTCCAAGTTTACCGGTGAAAAGGAAAGTTATATCCACACCAGGCAGCAAAGATATCTTACTGAGGTCGACGCAAGCGACCTTTTCAGTTTAACGTATCTCAAATGAAGTCATCTGAATATTTATTTTTGCACGAAAATGATTGATTGGAATATAGATTAGACATTTTATACTTTAGTCTCTGAAACCAATGAAGACTTACTATCGTGGCCCGTCTTTTCGAAAACAAGAGTCGACCCTCTACAAAGACTTTTCAAATCATGCAAAAAACAATACTGAGCATTTTCACGGGAAGGACAATAATGACCCCTGCACCTCAATTATATTATTCATTCCCCATGAATGGAACTAGGAATAATTTTTACTGTTGAAATGGAACAACTCCAGGATTGTTAAAACGTGACACAAAGAAACACTTCGACCAGTGACACTTGTTTTCATAGTTTAAAGTTTAAAACTTTCTACAGATCGTTGGTACTTCAAATAACGATTTGAAATATACATGTAAATGACATTTAGGTTCAAGCTCAGTTTTCAGAACAGTAAAACAAGAGAAAGCAGCTAATTTTCTAAAAAAAGAGTAATTTGCTGAGGTATTGCGTATTCTGGAAATAAAATGTATATGCAAATAGCTATTATGATATTATTAACTGATTTTTTTTTAAACCATTGTATATCATTGGTTGTAAAGTCACAACTTCGCAATTTAGGTATATATCGCAGCTTTGCAGTTTTTCTTATGTCAGATAATCAGGTGCACATCGTATTAAACTCTTAGTGTGATACGATTTTGTTTTCGTGAAAAATTAATTTTATCATATGATTTAAACTTAAGCATTTTGTAATATTTTATATTTTCTTTGTATTGACGTCATTATATGAAATAGGGTTGAATATGAAGAAGAGACTTTTCTTGTTTAAATATAGTGTTAATTGCTCACATTAAATAGTCTACTCTTTCTTGACAAATAAACCAATCACTACAAATACTTTGATCTCTAACTATATTGACTCATTTCAATCTTCTCCACCCAACACTAGCTCCATCTGAACTAGCACTGTCTATACGTCTTTCAAATAGTCACGCACAATGACACTAGTCTTACAGTAAAATATTATACTTCTAAATACCCACGATCATTTACGCATGTGTACCGCTGAAATATACTGCTTCTGACGAGTTTCAAACTAGTGTAACACTGAAAGAATTTCCTTCTAAGTAGCCGCGGCCATTGACGTTTAGCACATTTTGCCTCTAAAATTGCCACAGCTATTTACGATTTGTTAACACTGAAATATCCTGCTTCTAAATTGCCACAGTCATTGACGCTAGTATGACACTGAAATATTCTGCTACGAAATAGAAACGGCCATCGGCGCTGCTTTGACACTAAATGTTTTTTTGCTGTTTTTTTTTTTTTAACAGCTGCGGCAATCGATGGTAGTATTACAGTGAACAAGTTTGCTTCAAAGTAGCCACGGCCATTGACGCTTGCGTAACAAAAACATTATGTTTCTTACGAGCCATGACCATCGAAGCCAGTGTAACACTAAAATATTCTGCTTCTAAATACCCTCGGTCATTGACGCTAGTCTAACACTGAAATATTTTGCTTTAAAATAGCTGCGGCCATTCATGCTAGTGTAACACTGAAATACTCTGGTTTGAAATTGACCCTGCCATTGAAATTTACGCTAGTGTAACGCTGAAATGAGTGTGTATATGTGTTTGTCTTTTGTATGTGACTGTTTTCGCTGCTGTGGTTTACGTTGAGGGTAACTGTGAAGTAGGAACGTAGCATTCCCTTCTGAAATTCATCCTTGGTCCACTTTCCCTTCCACACCCACTACCCTCCCCCCCCCCCACCCCCGCCATCCCCGTTCTACCCACTACCCCTTCCTCCCCCTTTTCTATATTTTGCATAAGATTAGAATGTACTTGTTGGATTTTGTAAGCTACCCGCCTAAAATATTTTTCCTTTACAGCTACTTTTTATTCTGGGTCTACTTTGCAAATGCTTGGCTCTGTGGCTGTGTTTGTGGTGCTCTGTGCTCCATTACCTTTTATATATTTATTTATTTATCACGGCCATTGACGTTAGTGAAACAATAAAGAATTATTTTCTTATAAATAACCATAGAAGCTAGAACACTAAAATATACAGCTTAGTAACTGAAATAGTCTTAGACACTGGTACCAGAATCAAATATACTACATCTCTATCGTTACACTGTTAGCTGATTTTACTTATCGGACAGAAATACATCACAAGAAGACAAAATGAAAGTAATATCAGAATTAATAGTTCTTTGCTTTTGTAATTTATTTCTACTCTACTTAAAAAGCAGAGACGATATAATATTAAATAAGGATATACGTCATTGCAGTGATAAAGTTAACTAAAAAAGTGCCGTACCTGGGCATACGCTTGTACGCCTGTGCGTACAAATCACATTCGGCAGGTAGGGAGGCTATTTAAAGTTCTTAATTTGAACAATATCATCTTAATTACTTAATGAGACTATCAATTTTTTTTTAAATATTAGACAGATTAGTGTCGTTTTATTAATCGTGAATACAGAAAAAAAGAGAAGTGTAAATTTCATGAAATCATATATAGCAAACACAGCAAGAGACACACACCGTCAAATAGGCCTGCCACAAATAGAAACACTCGCGCATATATGCACGCACGGATACACAAACTGACAGCGAGGAAAAAATCGAACGGATATGTGTATATTGGGTAACCCTTGGTTAAAGTTTTCTAAATAGAAATGTCTCACAAGAAACAAAATACCCAGGTGGCAAATTTGAACAGTGCAAGTGAAGCAAGTGTATTAATGCCATGGAAAATATGTAGGTTAACCCTGAAATGTTTAGAAAGTTTAATGTAAGATGCTCAATTAAGTCGAACTTGCAATATTTTACAAGTTCGTGTTTGTCTCAAAACAACTATCCAGCTTTTAACAGTGTTGTTGGGAGGAAGACCCCGGGTGCCTATTTTGGACATAACTTTAGCCATGAACTGTTACTTGGATAAAGCCATGAATTGTTCACATAGCCAGCTTGGCGTCATGGCTTACTCGTATTAAAAGATAGACACCTCGTGCCGGGTTTCGAACATACAAAGATACTAGCAGATACAAACTACAGACCATATTTCAAAGGTGCACTATAGATCCGAATTTTTCAGTTGAAAATATGAACAATTACTACGTTTACGTGAACCTGCAATTGACAGTACTATGCACAGGTTTAAACTAAGACAAATGCATGCTTAGCTAAACAAAGTATAAATACTTCTAACTAGTAAAAAAAAGTCTAGCCAATGATTAATATTTAATATACATGTATACTAATTGGATGTTTTAGATTTAGAGCATCACTTCAGGGGAATCATTTTGCGATACCCTGTCAAAAAAAGAGATTCTATTGCGCATATCATGTGAGGAAGCCATCCAGCTGGCTTACGGAAGGTCGGTGGTTTTACCTAGGTGGCCGCCCGTTTCCCCACCATCAAAGCATGGCCTATATTTGTATCGTTGCGTCGTTATACCCAACAAATCTATTGTGCATGCAAGTTTTTACGGCAACGACCGAGCGCTCGTTTCTACAAACATACCAACATACTACTATGTATGTCCATTAAACCTCGATGTGCTCAATTTGGGCATATCGGAAAATTTGTTAGCACAAAAACAGGACACCCGTCAAATTTCAAATGACAAGTATTTTATTGGTAAACCACGGGAGCAGCAGCAGAACAAAAATCATCAGCCGATGTTGAGATAGAAAAAGGTTACGCTAAATATAACACTCTTGGCGTGATATTGCAGATTGTTTTCATGGTTGCAATTAAATCTATCAATCTATATCCAAATCTAGATACCGCAATACCATTTAACAATTAACGCTATTTGCGTTTCGCGTGAGAAAACTTAAAATGTTTGCAATGTGCGGGTAGATACATTTATTCAAAAACTTGTTAAAATTCGGATGCAGAAGTCATGCATTAAAGATTTTAAAAAACGATAACAACAAAAAACTTAGTACATCTTAATGTGTGCGGTAACGTTCCATTCATTGCCTAATAAGTATGCAATCTTTACGGTGTAGAGGATATTAAATAATAAACAATGATGATAACAGCTTTGCGCACGGTTCGAATATGCGATTTGTTCACATGTGTAGCAGTTGGGATTTATGTAAGAGTTAGGTGCAGTTACCCTAACGGACACATTGTTAGGTCCATTTGGCGATACACAATGATATGTCTGCGCAGGTCTTGGCAGTTGCACAATAAGATATATCATAGAATAGACACAGTGTTTCAGTGACGCAAATATTTTGCAACATAACTACATTATCTACTTTTACTGTTGATTTAAAGTTTTGTCCTGCAGTGTATTTTATAGAGCAATTCACAGAACTCTGAGTTTTCAACATATTAAGTCTGGCATAATTTATTTTGTTATTATCTTTGTATCGAAGTAATTCAAGGAAACATCTGCGAAATAGATATTAAACATTTTACAATGTTAGATAAAATTATTAATGAATACCAGCAGGGTCCAAGTATCGTGCCAGAGCGAGCGAGCTATTGAAGCACACCATGGTAAAGTTACATAGGACTCTTTATGAAAAATGGTTATATTCTTCAAAGTATCCGGGGCTGCTCCAGTTGCAATTTAAGACACTGTCACGATCCCTGCCGGTAACCATGCGCGGTGTGACAAACTATGAATTTGAATGATTATCTTTGTAATATGAAGTACAAATGTGACAAACAAAATATATTAACGCTAGACTATAGCAAGAGAACGCATCTCTTGCCGAACATGTTTCCACATTTTCAAGGGGAGGCCCTAAAAACCCAGTCCGCCGAGAGATTGAGACCCCTTCCCTCACCTACCCCACATTCGCAGCATTTCTGCTTGGTTCGTTACTATGCTGCTCATATCTGGCGTACATTTCAAAAGCATCCAGGTACGCCCCTGTAAAAATTGTTTAATTTGTTGACAATACTATTTATACATACTACATGGGTATCTGGTTATAGTTAGAGAAGTACAGATTGACTCCTGACCCATTGACAATTTGTTTGTTTCAGTGAAATATCAATTTTATTTTACAAGTGAGCATCAAAAACTGATATTTTCACGAGTGGCGTAGCCACGAGTGAAAATGACTTTTTTTGGTGATCAAGAGTGAAATAAAATTGATATTTCACTGACACAAACAAATTTTCTTTTTAATTCATGTGTAAAACTCTACTGTTGTTGCGTAATTTATAAAATGTCGAAATCGCGGGAAAGGTCAGCAGAAAACATAACACAAATAAAATTATGTCATCGTCATTATGGTCCCCGGTATTCATAACGCTCGGTATACAATTTGACTTCAATCGCGACGGAGGACCGGAACTAGTTCGGCAAAAACAGTGAAAAATAAAAAGGATAATCCACTGTTTTAAAACTGTGGATTATCACTTAAAATTATTTCACTGAGAAAACTCTATAATTCACTCGAAAACATAAAATAAAAGCTTATTCTACTAACTGTTTTAAAATTAATTCCGTTTTTGATTTTGCTCATTTTAAACTGTTTTGTATAATAATAATGAATTGAATTAATGATAGCATAAACTAAAATTGCAAACAACGTCCTCACTACTCACCTATTACTCTACTACATGTGATTAACTGTCTCCTTGATTTTTATTTTACTTCTTTCAAACTCTATCAATATCACAATGATGGAAATTATACACACTTGTTTGTTTATGAAGTTAGGTGTGCCGAGAGTATTGACACTATTATGTGTACGAATTACAGATATGATTACGGCCGGCTGATGATACTGATACTAAGAAGTGGCAAGTACTGGGCCAATCTTATTGTTGTATGCACATGTTCTGCTACGACCTTACTATGACCTGTAGAAATCAATAGCTCCCAACTTGTGAATTTTTCCCAACTTTCATGAAGTTTGCATTGAACATTCTGCCGACCATTAACAAAATCAAGTCAGTTCTAGGCCTCTTTATCAAAAATATAGGAAAACTAAATTATGCAATAGATGCAAAAGATTCTAACACAGTGGTCTTAAAAAGAACTTGACTACAATACTGTACATATAATTAATCAACAGTTTCTCTTCAACGGTCGAATGTTACAAAAAAGCACGGCTTGCATGTTATGAAATATTAAGATTTTACCCAATTATTTTATACTCTTCATTAAACAGTTTGTTAACAAAGCGATGATGCGTCCATACAGCTTATGAGCTATCCATAAATTGATTGTGTTCAAATTGCAATGTTTCATACCTTGCTTAGCTCATATACCGGTAGGTAAAGTCTCCTAATTTTGAACGCAAGTTTTGAATGCATTACCACTAACAACAGTGTCCCGTAAGTTGTATACATCAGCGCATCTGCAATTTGATTATTTATTCAGAAAATAAGCCAATACGATAACGACAGCACATACTATCCCCGCGACTAGTCCAAGTATTAAGCTTGACTTCTGTTTACGATTTGATTGTTGTCTACCAACATCTATAATCGTTAGGTCATCAAACACACCAGTGGGAATAAACCCTACTTTTCTCACTCTAATCATGTTTAACATTTCAAGCCTTTGCAACTGTCGGCAAATCCAGAGACGTCTGTTATTTGGGGTAACCCAGTAGTGGTTATGTTGTGCGATCGGAAGTGGTGGAATTGCCCCTATATTTTTCCTACAAGAAAAAGAAAAAAGATTTTGTTTGCATTGCAAATTACATAGCACTTATTTTGCCAAAATATGTATTTTAACGTATCCCGTGATCAGTAGGTTTTTATAATCTGTTAAGAAAAATATATGAATGTGAGAAATATCTCTATGATATCTTATGACGTAAGCCTTTCAATTTAACATCAGTCTCAGCGTATTTTAACTTTATTAACCTATACCGTAGTTTGGAGTTTAGATATACTAACACTTCCTCAATATATTTGGCAAAGATAGTTTATAATAGTTTTTAACGCCAGGGACTTAGCGTGATCAATTTAGATGTTACCCAATGTAAAAAGAGTGTGGGAGGAGGAATCAACTCCTCCGGAGGGGTAAAGAGAGGCTCCCCCGTGGAAACTTCAGAGAAAACGTAAAGAAAAGGAGGCTTCTGCTGACTTTTCTAACCAAAACTATGCTTCTTCAGTATGAAGAAAATATTGACAAATGGCTCGGAATGTAAAGAAAGGACTATATAAATTGATGAACGTTACAAATCTAGGTCGGGGAGAGGGATAGGGGCTGGCATTTTGGGAGGACTTGGTTTAGGCTGTCTATTTATGCAGGTCAAAATTTGTTGCAACGCGAGTTCCTTTTCCAACCTTATTTGATGTATACAAAATTTGCATTCACTATACATTTTATATGGAAAGACAATTGCGTTAATATTCGTACAAACAACATTGGAGTAAGTAATAATATCAATGATGGCCCTTTCCGCGAGATGGACTCGTTTCGAAAATTCTTTCAAAACTGGACGCCAAAACTTTTTCAATAAATGACGAAAAGATCGATATCTTGAAATTTTGGGAAATTGGTATCCGGGCATAAGAAGAAGGTGGCTTGTGTTGAAACTTTGTTTCTTTATACCACCCACTTAAGTCGGAGCTTGAGAGGGAATTAGAGTTGAGTAGGCGCCTCGCAGCATAATGACCCGGAAAGTATATTCATGACCGTATGTTTTCAATATATACATTAATCAACTGGTAGATTATATGGCTGAAGTTGAGTGTTATACTATAGCAATGCGGATAACAAAGCCTAAATGTTAAATTATTAATCTGTTTTGCTCCTGTTGATCCTCTGATTATGGGAAAGATAATTTATTTTTGTTTGAGCTCAGCGAATTAGGAAATGATGCTTGGGAATTCATAGTTGTTACAGACACAGTTGTTTATCCTTCCCAATTTTACTAGTGATGGACAATTGCCATTAAGAAGATTATTCTTATGGTCAATAGCAGCTATAGTATATAAGCATCTGAATCATATATGTATTTAGAATTTTAGACTTATTTCGTATATATTAAACTTTAGGATACTTCAGCTACTGTCCATCAACTTATTAGTCGGAGCCTTGCTTTTTACGTCACTTAGGTAGCAATTCAACTGATTTGCGGAAGATCGATGATAAGTACACATTAGTACCTAAAATACTGGCCCGAAACACACCTGTGTCGTTATTATTATGTTGTTATATGTGTTAATGTGAACTTAAAACCAACAAAATAATTACCTATCCTTACTTCTTTTATATGTAATGCAACCTTTGTTTCGTTTTAAAAGTTGTATTGTATTACAATTTTAAGACAATATTTTTGGAAAATTATATTACAACAATTGTTATTTAAACGTTTGATCCGTTTTGTTAATAGACGTAATGCAGTTACGTGTAATTAATGTGCTCATTTATGTTTCGAGTATGTAATTATACTGATAATCATGACATATCAGACAAAAATAAAAAGGTAACATGAAAATCACCTGTTTTTTATAAGGTCATCAAGCTCTTGTCCAATCAATATTCCATTATCATCCATATCTTTTTCAGAAACTGCAGAGTATCGAATTTGAGACGGCTTCATAGTTGGACAGTGACCATCCATGATTTATAAATGAATATGCTTTTTAACACAACATAAGACACACAATTGATAATATACGCATTTCATTTTTTCCGTTTTACGCAGGCGCAGTTGAAAGCAACCGGATAAAATCGTTTACACTGGCAAAAACTAGCAAGCAACAACCGTATATGGCAAACACTTCCTTGTTGCATATTTTATGCAAAATTTGCATATTTATTCATTATGATGTTTATTTGAGCTAATTATATACTTGAATAGTTTTAAAGGCTACCGGACACTAAGCATTTAACAAACTATGTGTTGTTTTAGTTAGTAAAAAGCGAATAGTTTGGTTTCATATAAATGCAATGAAAAAAGTAGACTGGTCCCCTGCGAACTTCAAAAAAGTACGACAGGTAACCACCAGCGACAAAATCTGTAACCTGATTGACTGAGGGGATCTTGGTAAACAAACGTGGCGGCGGCTGTGCGATAGACAATCGAAAGCACTTTCTCCGGAAAAGGTTTGTTTCAAATCAAAACAGGCAGTTGTATATATATCGTTTCATTTAAATGGTACAGTTTTACTCTTCTTCATTGTTTTTTATTGTGAAGTGGTCGAAAGTCCTTAAAAAGCTCATAAATGATGTCTTACAGTTAATTCCTCGCCAGTAAACTCGGTCCCATTTTGACAAATTGTCTCCGAGGAAAAATTTACTCATGTTATTCATGATTAAAGATCAAGCTTAACGCCTAATAGACCATTGTTTTGATACAAAGTGTACAAATTAGTTAAAAACAAATACATAGGCAAATTTAAGTGAAACTTAATCAGTAGCTTTTCCATGGCAATTAAGTATATACTTACTTATTTTTATAAAATGTAAAATCAAATTCACTAGTACATGTAGTCTTAAATACTGACAGCTTCAATTTTCTTTTATTTTGATTTCTAATCATGTCTGTTTTGGCTGAAAAGGAAATAAGTAGAAAAAACACTCATCTATATCAAAGCAATGCAAACAAATATTTTTTTTTAACTTTTTAAATTTAAATTTTCCCCTTTTAAGTGAATTGAGTTTTAGTTTTTGTCTAAAATGCAAGAAAAATGGCATTCAAAGATTCAATGATATCCTTTGATAGAAGCCGCATCATAATGATATTTCCTTTCAAACTGATGATTGCTTAGGAGTCTGTAGTATATGGAAAATAGTGGAACAGTTTTTTTTGCGGTTGAGTCATAAAAACATTTTAGAGGTTCTATTATGTCCTTGGAATTGATGCCAGATTTATTAGTACCAGATCTACTTTTCATTTTGAATGCCATAAAATTTGCTTGGATGAGATTGACCACCTTTAAGTTTTTCATGGGAGAATCTCAGAACAGCAGAATGTGTTGACTTGTATGGTAACTATGTAAACAGTTGCTATATACTCTGAATAAAAATTAAAGGTTATTGTGACAAAATGTTTTCAAAAATGACATATATTTTTCAGTTTTACAAAATTCGCCTGCTGTTCTCTCCAAAAGCCATAATTGTAAGAATGTATGAAGAGGTCTGGCTTCACAGAAGAACAGTTTTCCTGTCGGTGTAATTGAATAGGTAACGTCACTGTTTATAATTATTCAGAAGATCATGCAACATTTGTTTGGCTTTTTAGTACTTTCCTTGACACATGATTTTTCTGATATATAATGTTTTAGCACAGCAACATAAACATAAATTTTACCAAAAGGTGCTATCCATTTATACAAGATAATGTCAATCAAACAGCCATATGTAGATACAGTTCAAACTCGATATCTCGAACTCGCTTAAGATTTTATTAAATTTTATCGAAAACATTTTTCAAGATTAAATAGCATTATAAAATGCCTCTCTTGAAAAACTCTAACATTTACAAAAAGGGAAGAACATACATATAAAGTGTTAAGCTTTGTGCATGAGAAATATTTATTTGAAATTCCGTTTGACAAAATCTTGTGAATTTTTTTGTCATAAATTGTATATTATTGTACACTTTTGAATACACTTCGAGAAATAACTGTTGAGTTTCTCTATCATTTACAGCAAACATTGACACGTACAAAATAGATAACACCATGAGTTATTGCAAGCCATAATGTTGCTTCGCAAATAAGCAAGAACTTTTTGTTGAAATATATGATATAGAAGCTACTTAGTGCAATTATGAGTAATTAATCGAAAGAGTCTCAGAAAAAGCATGGATGCCAATTATTTAACGGAGTTTGTTCTGTAAATGATATATTGTTTTTATAGAGTACACAAAAGTTGTCCATTGAAAAAAATATGATTAAAGTGCAATTTTTGTTATACATTTATCTAGAATAATCTTCATTGTGGTGCCACACCTAATGCCATCTCTCAAAAAGCCGACACACCAATCGTCGTTATGACACCCCACATCGAATACATCGTTCCTTTGCCTTTTGGGATGGCATGCGTTTATAAGTAATGTGTTTGTACATGTCTGTTAACGGATGGGATAAGTGGTCCTCCCAAATTCATAAATTAGTCAGTCAGTCCGCCTCACACAAAATAGGCAACTTTAAAAGTGCTAGACAGTTTTTATTAATACATTGTACACAGACAGAGAACAATTATGGAGAATAATTTCTTTTTGTCGAACTTGGTTGTGGTTAGCTCGGCATAGGCGTCCAAATGGCTGTTCATTGTATGTGTAGGAGTGCGTGCATGCATGTGTCGACATGCATTGAATACCATCGTGTATCTAGTTTTGTTAATTTCAGTTTTTCGGCTAGCGATCATGACACGAATTTTAATTTGTGTCAGTGTAATATTACAAAACAGGGCTAATTGCGTGCGTTTTATGAAATTGTTGTTGTTGATGCTATTTTCTAACATGTTCAGGACATATCATATATACAAATGTAAGTAAAATCTTTTTGAAATTATTTCGATCTCGTCAAGTAAGTATGACAGTTTTGAAAAAATTACAGTAACATAGGTTTGTTGGTTACTTTCTAAATAACAGACGAAGTCATTTTATAAGTATCAAGAACTTAAACGCTGATAAAAGAACCTCATGACTATGTATAATATTTACCTTGGGAACTAGCCCTTTATTGAGTTCGAACATTTTTTGTTGTATATTTTTCATTACTGTTCATATCTACTTAAAGATGGTGGCGTACTATTTACACCTAAATCGTACATTCAAACTTGATGTATGTATTTATTTGTACATGTATTACTTGGAATAAAATATGTTTAAACTAATCGTACATTCTCATTCATAAACAAATTTAAATTTGCCCCACTTTGTCAGCAAGCCTTATCACATAGACAGAGATATATTATGATAAACAAAACATCAACAGTAATTAAATATTCATACCCTGCCCAAGAACCGTTTAAAACCAAACGATCGGTCTTAAAACTCAGAACATTCTAAACATTTTGCAACCAAATAAAAAAAAAATTGGAAATATATACACTAAACAAAACTCGTCAACACAAAAAATAAAATAATCAGTCTAATCGGTCTAATCATAAACATGAACAATAACTGCAACTATCAACAGCTGAAAACAAAAGCTAAACCAAACATCCAAAATTTTAGCTGAACAAACAAACAATATACGCCAACAATTTCGAAGATTTCTCTTCAATAATCGAGCTACAAATTGCCTCAAATAATTTTAAGACTGCATCTATAAATGTGTCTATCTCGTGAGTTTCCGCACGTTAATTTTATCTCTGTTGTTAACGAGGTTCGCCACTGATGCACTTTAAAAGATAGTATATTTCTGTTTATGGAGAGGTTTTGGTTATATGATCAGCCAACTCATTTATGTGCGAGTATAATGGTGATTAAAATAAACTAGTGGATTGAGACTGGCTTAGTTGGGCCTATTATCGAAACACTGAAGTACGTGTCGATAAACTCCTCATAAAATAACGTGTTCGAAAAGAGAAAAGAATGCTAATCCAATTAACATTGTTAAAAAGATGTTGAATGACAAATTTCAGCACGGGATTTGAACCTACCTTGTATCGATCACAATCTTGACTGTTCTACCTACTGAGCTAGTCAGTCATTTTTCAAAAGCATTCTGCTAACGTAATAAACATAAAAAATGGTAACTCCACTGGTCGCCTAGCACGACAAATATCAAAGTATTGCAGGCTCGGTTCGATTGAGCCTGTTCTTATATGATAGTGAAAATGCATGCTACCGTCCGAGCCCTCAAACCCCGGAATGAGTAGAACTCAACATTTGCACATGTTACAAGTACCAAAAAGAATTTAGAGACATCCGCAGATATGTTCATATGGTGATATACATGAAACCTTCAATGATACATAGAATAACGGCATATGGCCCCCAGTAAAAGTCATGGGCTTGTCCTTTGCGAGAAATTATACTCAACAAACTGGAATTTATAGAGGGGATCTGAGGTTTTTATATCAGGTTATGAAAAACAGATATTTTTCATACAGCTGTATGATAAAGTCAGTCCTAAAATCTGGTAACCCGATTAACATAAACTCGTCTAAAGGTTAGGGTTAGAGGTCAGTGACATATAAAAGTTAAAGCTACTGTACAGTATATTATGTACAACATAATTTTAACGGCGTAATGGACGACAGAAACCACTAATATGCATTTTCGTGAAACGTGCCTTTGAAAATTAGATTGAATTTTAAGGAGCAAATATATTAACTTACGGTATGCTATATTATTTTCATATTTTATCATTTCTTTTGTTTTATCTAACGTTAAATGACAAGTTTATAAATATTATCAATACAATATTGTATCATCAACAAAATATTGAAACGAATAACACAAAACCCGAAAAAATGGATCCAAGAAGTTTTTCCTATAAAAGAAATATATAATAAACTATATTATATTTTTCACATGTTCTGACGTAAGTTAATGTGAAAGAAATTTCAGAAAAATATGAAATATATGATACGAATACAGTAAAAGACTGCACATAGAACACTGTATATGAAACTGATTTTTTTTCTGCAATATAATCCTGTTTACATAACAAGAAATTGTTGTTTTCTTAAATGTACGTACATTTTTATTGCTTACATTTTAGCCGGTGTGCGTCATAACACCAGAGAAAGAAGTAAATTTAGTATTTCTGTATTATTCTTTTATATTTCGCAGGGTTTTTAGTGTTGTACTAAGTCCGTTGTCTATGATTTTATCACTATTAAAGTACAACAGACCTTATACAATGTATCAAGAAATTAATAATATGGTTCTTTACTTTCCATATAATGTACAATAGCTTCGTATGTGCACTGTCACCTTTTCAGTCGGTCAGATTATAAATATTGCGAAGATATTTCTCGTAGGTGTTGATTATATATATTTTGCGGAAGTTTTTGTTTTGTCGCGTCAGTTTTAGACATCAGTCACCTTTCACACTACAATTTAACTGATATCGATTGTGCTAGTAGTATTTTAATATAGTTAGCACTGCAGACACATAAACATTCTTCAAGACACTGTAAAATGCTGAGCATTGCATCAAAATGCTGTGAACATGACTGCTGGCTAAAGAATTATGTTTGACTGCTTCTTGACTGCTTCAATATCACTGCTTTATGAATTACATAAGCAAAACTTAATATTTTAATGAAACAACTTTTTTTCTAGTTGTTTGAATACTGTTGACAGACTTATCCGGCTTATTATGTTCGGCATGGCATAAGATTGATGTGAACATGGCTGTGGACTGAGGGATTATTATTGACTGATGAAGCTGCATTTCAGAAACACTGTTTTATGAATCCATGAGGAAAGCTATGCAGTTTAGCGAAACAATATCATTTAACAAATAACAAACAAATTACCACAACGGTATCATTATGCAAATGGTTAACATGCCTTGCATCAAAGCTTTTCCTGTTTTCTTACTTGAATTCTTTTTGTACATTGCAAGTCTTAGTAGACATAATTGTTAAATGTATACAAATATTGTAAAACGATTCTCATTTCTTTTCTTTTTATACTACACAAGAACCTATATTGCAATACTTTACGATACACTCTATTTGCTTATTCTTCAGGGTACAGGTCAAATTACAAGCTGAAAGAATAATATCAAATCAAGAGAGCGATTTTCTCCATCTATATTTGTTAGTTGTATACCTGTTCTTCATGGCGTCTTCGTTACACTTTGTTGACAGAGGGGTCCCAGGCAGTAATCAACAATCACTTAAATACTACACTGATACTGCTGGAACTTACAATCAGGTAAATCAGTCGAAAGTACAGTAAATATGTACTCAAATGAATTAAATAAAAGGTTGACCATACTTAGTAAGGAGTAATGACAAACCCTCTAATATTGCTCTAAAGGCTTTGGAGAAGAGTATTTGGGTATTTTTGTATTCTGGTAAAAAGATGTTGCTAGTCATAAATTTATTCATGACCATTAAATGTCAATCTGATTTAGGCAATATTTTTGACGTATTTTATGACGTTGTTCGCTTTCCGCGTATTTTATTAGATAGTCATTTACAATTGGGGGTTAAAGCCGTGGATGAATCATGTGAATCTAACTATCACTACGTAGATACACTAACAGATATGTGTCAGATTTCTAGCGTCTCCTCGGGTAATTCTTTTAACATTGTTCCTTCTTCTTTCTTTATTTTCGCAGTATTAGTGATGATTAGTATTTACATGATATTACAAACCTAGATTTCAAACAAAGGTTAATGAATATATAACTTGATTCCTGTATCTTATGCAGGCTGTTCACTTTCCGTATGTGATTCACTTCTACCGAGATTTGTATTGGTGGAAATAAAATGTCGTGATTCTTATTTTTACGCACTTGATCTGTTGTAAAGAATCTAGAAATGAAGTTTTCAAATGCTGCTACAAAATAGATCATTTTTTCGATGCGTTCAGCTTAATGTTCATTTAAATAAAACAGTCTAAATTAAGTTCAATGACTATTATGTTTCTGACCACTTTTAGCTTCGTGTTGAGAGATTGTCGTAATTATTTACGGGCAGTATGAGACACTATAATTTGCAGATTATTAATTTAATGTTCTGTAAGGCTCCATGAAACTTTACAGTTGATATGATACGACAAAATTAAACCTCTGTTGATATTGAAATTCGAACAATTTGAAAGAACTTGACTGAAACCATGTCTTTAAACAGCTGACAGTAGATCTTTACTTTACTTTAACAGCATAGGCGTCAACAACTCAACGAGCAGCATTTAATAATGGTTGCATAGATAGGCGACTCACGACTATATCTGCTTTGTCGGTGCTCATGTCAGTCAAACTGTGTATAATGGTCAATAGTGTCAAAACCGAAGATGATTCTCGCAACAAACATGCAGTGTTGGTCAACAGACTGATATTATTCTGTTATTTTGTTATGTCAATCTGTATTTTCATAAGAGCCGTCTCAGTTGGGTAAAACGTCTTATATGCAGACTGCAGCCCATCATAAGTGATTTTTTATCTGGATACTGATCTTACGGGTCAACTGATCAACTACCATTTCCAAAACCTTTGAAATGAGTGGGAGGCAGGGCATGTGCATGGTTTTTGTGTATCGGGCTCTAACCGTTTGTGGAACATACCCTTAATCCATAGAACGTATTTGTAAATTTTGTAATAAATGTTTATATTTTATATAGACACTTTTTTAAAAGTCCCATCTGTATCTCATTTATTCTATGTTGAAGTACGAATTGATACGATCTAGTCATTTTCTAAATGAATATAAATATAAAGAAAAAGATCTACTTACTTAAAAGGTGTTATTTCGTTAAGATTTTTTACAAAAATTCGCTGTTTTTAACAACATCATATAACACCATCAACTTCAATACCATTCTTCACCACCACCACTGTCACCACCATGACCACTTGCAAAACACACTAACATCATCATAACTATCACCATCACCACGAATTCCACCACCACTACCACCGCGTTGTGCTGGATATGTGTCGATAATTGTTACAATGATGGGTGGTGGTGATTGTGGTAAGTGTTTGAAGTGATTGTGGTAATGATAGTGGTGGAGGGTGATGGTTGTTTTCAGTGTTAGAAGTGGTGATGATGGTTGTGATATTGGTGGCGGGTGGTCGTGGTGATTGATGGGTGTTTCAAGTTGTTGAGGTGGTGGTTGCAGTTTTGGTGTTGGCTTTAGTGGTGAACGGTGGTGGCAGCAGCGATGATGGATAATTGCAGTTGTGAAAATATTGACGAAATAACAACTTTTAAATTAAATAAATTATTCTTCTCTATTATAAAATGGCTTGATCATAAAATGACTGCGGTTCTTACGTAAGAATAGAACCAAAGTTCAATGAAAGTATAATAATTTATGTATAAACTTGCTTAAAATAAATGTTTTCTAACGCGACCTTATTGAGAACAATATCATGTCATAAATGATTTAAAAAATTACAGGTCATTGTCACACTTATTTTGTTTATTTACACCAACTTAAATCGCCCGAGTCATTCTTAAAGGTCAAATAAGGATAGATAGTATTGTTGATCACGATTTAACGATAGTGTGTACATATTGATAAATCAGATAAAAAGAAATGATAGCCACTGACCAAAACTGCATCGTTTAATTTTAAATGTCCACTCGACCCCAGTTCATCATTTATTAGATCTACATTTTCATATAACTTTTATTTTATGTCGGCGTTATAATCTAGTTTTTTTTCTAATATAAATTAAGAGAAATGAATTACTTGTGTCTGTCTTACTTCGTAAGGATTTCTGTTACAATTTTCAGTTTTTCTCTACGACATACAACAACACCATCACCAACACCATCTTTCACCATCACTATCACCAAATGACCACTTACAACACTCCTCACCATCATTACTACTACCACCATCACCGCCACAATTTTCACCACCATGGTAGTGGATGATGTTTGAAGTGGTGGAGCAATAGTGGTCTTGATGCTGGTTGCTGTTTAAGTTGGATATGGTGGCAGTGGTGGTTGTTGGTAGTAGTGGTGATGACAGTGGTGGTGCTGGTAGTGTGGTATATGGTAGTTGTCGTTTGGTTGGGCTGATGGGTGTTTGAAGTGTTGCTGGTAATGAGTGTTTGAAGTGGTGGCGGTAGTTGCATTAGTTGTTGGTGGTAATAGATGGGATTATCGTTGCCGTTGAAATTTGTGGTTTTGGTTGTGGATGATAATGGCTTTCCCGGTCGAACATTCATCCTTTCTTTTTCAACTTTCCCTCAACTTCCGACCTTTTTATCTATCCCGTACCCCAAACCGCTTACGCCTCTTTATTCTGTATTTTGCAGGTAACCAAAATGTACTTTTGAAGCAACCAGTCTACAATATTCTTTCGTTACAGCTTTTTGATAAGGGCCTACTTCGCGATGCATTGCTTTATGGCTGTGTTTGGGGTGCTCTGTGCTTCCGGAAAATCTACCCTTACCCTTTATCTTTAATGGTGGTATTGACATTAGTTGTGGATAATTGATAATGATGGTTGTAGTTATCAGTAGTGGGGATTGTAGTGGGTGTTTGAAATGATGTTTGCCGTGGCATTGGTGGAGGGTGGTGGTTGTTTAGAGTGTTTGAAGTGTTAGTGGTGGTTGCAGTAGTAGTTGCTGGTGATGGATGGTTGTGTTGGCAGTATATATGGATGATGGCAGTGGTGCTTGGGATGGATGGGTGTCGGACGTTGTGGTGTTGGTTGCAGTTGTGGTGTTGGCTGATGGCGGTGGTCTTGGGGATAACAACTTCACTTGGTTATTGTAGCTGCAACTAACAGTTAATATATTTTAAAGTATTATCTTGTATAAATGAGTATATGTAATATTATTTTATAAATCATCTTTAATGATATTTTACCAGGTTAGATGATATATTAATCCAAACATTTTAAGGTTTAGGAGTATACCAGTAACACAGACATTTTTGATAAACGAACAACATGGCATTCATTTTCAAAGGGGGACAACTTTTTCAGAATATTTTAAGTACGGGACAGTATGGCAGAACATGTAATGGTCAGTTATAAGATTGGTAACGATGTTGTTCGTTTATAGAATATTTCTGTGTTTTGGTTATATACTCCTAAACCTTAAAATACAGGAAATAATATATGACATCAAAAGTATTATCATCGGATTTTATGGGGTTGCGTTGTAGTTTGGGTCAGTCTGTTATTTTATTTTGTTTCATCCACTTTATCATTATGTGCACAATATCGTACTGACGTAATCAACAATAATATTTATCACAATAAGAATAACTCGGATGATTTCAGTGAATATAAGTACAACGAAGCAGGTGTGGCAAAGGTAAACTGTTTAAGAGCTTGGTTATGTGATGTATAATTCATCTGAAATTCGATGTAATACAGTGACGCGTCATTTTGGTGCCATTGGGGCAATATGATACAAAAAGTAAGGAGTGTCATTGCTCATTGAAAAATTACATTATACATTATGCCATAGGGACAATACGACTTTAGTTTGATATTAGAGAGCGTAGACGATAGCTTGTATTTCCGCTACGGTCCATGAACAGGCTCAACCAAACCGAGCCTGCAACATTTTCGTTTATGTCGTGTTGAGCGATCTGTGGTTTTCCACTTTTGTATTTTAGTTTCGTGACTCATTATTAAATGATTATCTGATGCAGAAATGGCCTGTTTGAAAGAATTTACGTCAATAGAGGGTGGTTTTCTAAATTGTTATGTGCCATGTTGACAGTATGCTAGCAGGGATCAAAGTGACTAACTGGCCGAACGCTGGGAAACTCCAGTAATTATAATAGCATGGAATCAGCCATGTATGCGCTTGCTCATTGAATACAATGGTTTGCTGACTGAAGATCAAACAGACGGAGAGCTCCTGATTATTAAGCCCAGACTAGCAAAATTAAATTTCAAAAATACCTGAAACGAAAATCGAATGTGTCAAGCGACATTTGAATCACGGTCCAGGCACTGGAAATTTCTGAGATGCTCTTCAGTGTCTCCCACCTAACTCAGAGGCCTGTACTGGTTCTTTCCAGGATAGACGGCTTCGCGTGTATCGATGCTATACACCGGGCGCGTTAAAGAACCAGACTGACTATTAGCAAAAAGCTAGGTTAAGTTGGCCGGACAAGCCCGTATTTAAAAAGGATTTCTCTCTATCTGTTCTTGGGGCTTTATCTCACTCTGTCCCTCTGGCCAGATCGCTCTGTGTCTGTACTAGTGTCTGTACTAGTGTCTGTACTAGTAGAGGATGAATTTCGCGTCCTGTGTGGCTGCGTTTGCTAAATGTACGAGGGATGATCAATAATTACGTAGAATGCCTCTATATATTTAATAGATTAAGACATGCATTAATAAAAAATATATCAATAGAAACGTCCTTCTATCTTCTACTACGTCTGCAAATATCAAAAATGCCTGTCTCTCCTACATCAAATGACGGCGACTTGAAAACGCACACTATCGCGCTGCCAGCCCGCGTCGTGATCACTTCGACGACGTCAACTATCCTGAATATGCTCGAGATACATCTTGTGTGATCAAACTAGGAACCGGAACATTGTAAACAGCGTTCGTGTCTCTTTGGCCATTAGTTGAAGATGGAATCCGGACAGTACTCTGCCGTGTACTGGCGTATCAATGCGTTTGCAGCCGTCTGTAGCTTCTGTAAATTTTTTAATCGGCGACCCTTGAGGTGGGACTTCAACTCCGGGAAAATAGCAAAGTCGAACAGGCCCAGGTCAGTGAGTACGGCGGATAATACATCGGCAATCAGAATAATAAAATATAATTTTGTCATTTTTAAAATGATAAAAATAACTGCTTCTGTTTCCTAACTTGGGACAATTTATAACATTTTAGTGTCCATCATAAAAATTTGCAGCAATTTGAATATTCCCCCATCCAATATTAAAGTACTATTATACTACTGTATATAAAATATCATTGTACAAGAGAAGTGAACACTGTTAAATACCTTCCACATGTTTAATTTGGTGGTCAGAATGCTGTGTGCGGTCCCAAAGCTGACATTGGCAGCCTCTGACAGCTTCCGTACGGTCATTCTGCAGTCCGCTTTCAGTTTGTCTTCTATTGACGGCATGGCTGATGGTCCGATTGTCGACTTCCGTCCACGGCCTGCATCGTTTTCAAGGGACTGTCGGCCATCAGAAAAGCGTCGAAACCACATGAATACCAGAGCACGGAAAATGCAGTTGTCTACCCGTGTCCGCTTCAGTAGCTTATACGTTTCCGATGGTTTTTTGCCTACTTCTTTGCAAAATTTAATGTTTGCGACAATTTCCAAACGTTTTTGTGACGACATACTTAAATTCATAGCATGCATGACTGTCATTTGTCACGTCGTCAAACAGAATCGCGAGTTTTTTTAGAAATTCTGCTGCTGATATTTATTTTATCAATCTTTTACCTCAGCATACGTATGACAAAACTCCACCTGGGCCGGTAGCGCGTTACTATGGTTGCATTATATCCTGTTGTTTCGTACTGTGCCATGTCATGCTAATCAAGTCAGTCAATAGAAACAGGTTTACTCTTTCAAATGATACCATTTGCAATATGTTGCAAGTACTATGTAACTATGAATAATACTTCTGAAAAGCTACGGGCAAATGTTTGAATTCTGGATGTAGGGGCGGGTACAGGACTCGTCGCTGTTGAGGTAAACTTTAATCTTTCGACTTAGATTCAAATGAAATTCGCAGCATTAGTACTTTCATAATATAAAAAATATGTTAGTATTTTTGTGATATAATACCCTGATATGCTAAATATTTCTAAATGCGTATTTCGTTTTATGTCGTTTATGTAAGGTAAGACAAATGAACAAGTCAATGGCATGTGAAATATGTACACAGCCATCCTAAGAATAAGAACTGTAAGAGACAAATAAAAGATCGCACTATATGTAAGTAACTACAAAAGATTCACCGCCTATCTATGAAGAAAACCGAGAAAGGAGCTTTTAGTCTTAGAAAACATTAAGTAAAATATTGTTCTTAAACAGTTTTCCCTTTGGTCAGATCAGTACAGTATTGATTAACGACACTTTTATTATAGATTTAGCTTAAATACGTGAGGTTGACAAATAACTTGATAATGAAACGTCTAAGTTGTTTTAAAACATTTAAGTTTACATACTTACAATGTTTGATACGGATATGTGCTCCGCCACATCAAAACATAAAACATGCAGACCTATGTTTAAGAGATGGAAGGTAACAAAATATGTTTAAAGGTACATTTTGTCCAATCTATTGCAACCACGACCCGATATACCCGACGCTCTATTCAGCTTTGCTAACTACGAAGTCCTTGGCTTCGTTAGAAAATAACTAAGATTTAGTTCAAACATCTTTAACTTTATAGTATAATAGCAATGTTTACAATTTACCAAGCCCGTCATCATTTATACTGTATATTTCGATAATGGTCGCGTGACAAATAGGCATATTTGCACAGTTCAAGCTTTGTCATTGTTTACGTGTTTTGATTATAAAGCATCTCAGTATTTACCTATGAGCGTTTCAAATGAGCATGTCATTCAATCTGCTGTCAGATATCATACAACATTTGCAAAAATAACCCAATTAACAAAACCTACTGGGGCCTTGAATTTGACTTTTTTAGCTACCTCAATGAAACCTGCATTATATGCATATGTATGTGAGGTGTTATTTGGTAAAACTGTAATTATTTTATTTTTAATTGAGGAATCGTGGATTCAAAGATATCGATGCTTTAGACCTTAGTGAAGCTATGTTGAGTATAGCAAATGTGTCAAGTCTGTATGAAAACTACATTGTTGACTGTATAACGGAATCACCGTCTACAATTCCCGCTGGTAACTTTAGACAAAATTGAGGTAGCATTTCCTTTGTATAAAGTAACAAACTGGCTATGCTGAACATTTGTCTGCCATCATTTATCCACATACCTTGTCTTGTCTGTTTATGTAAGAAGATAAAGCATCGGTTTTCAGATAAGAAAAATATCTAAACACGATGTCTGTCAGTTCCCACTTACCTTTATAACAAACACGTGATCACTAAGTTTTTGTGATGCTTATCTACTAACCTTGTAAATTGATGGAAATTTATTGTTTCTGCAGTTAAAGGTGTTGAAAACACCATGCGGTAAAACAGGTATTTAACGCGTTAGGTATTTGGAAAGTATTCTAAGTTTACGAATGTGCACAAATGTAGGTAACATTTGCTATTGGTTTCTTGAATACTCGACTACAACTTGAAATATATTGTTCTATCACTTTGTCTTGTAGATTCCTATGATGTCATAACCGGATGTTTACGCTGGCGAAGACCATGTGCCTCGTAACGCTTTGGTGGAAATGATCAGACTAGTAAAACCCGGTAAATTTAGTGGTTTGCAGTACATTTACTTTAAAAAAAGAAATATAACAGTGTTAGGAAATGAAATCAAAGCAAAGCATGCAAATAAACGTATAACCATCAGACGTCAATAACAATTCATTTGCAAAAAAGGAATCGACTATCTGTTGACCATAATCAGCCTTTCGAAAGTTTCTGGCATCATAAAAACGATACATATCGCACAGATTTTAAAGAAACAAGGATGGTGATATTACACTAATTGGCATATTTGTTTACATAATGACCCTATGTCGTGTTTTTCGACCGATCGCGGATGATGTATCACTTTAAAATGTATCAAAATCAAATACATGTCATCTTTTAAGTACATGGTCACATCCGAACCGAACTGATACCTCTGTAGCGATGTAGAAATCACACAAAGTTAGAAACAAACTGCAAAGAACGTTGTACGGTGCCCGTAAAATGACATGTTGAACTTCCTTTTATTTCGTATTTACGAAATAAGATTTTATAAAAATGAAACGTTATTTCGTAAAAACGTTTTTTACCATATACATTTCATTTTGTTTTCACGAAATAAGATTTCGTTTTTATGAAATACATTTCGTTTTTACGGAATAAGATTTCGTTTTTACGAAATAAGATTTCGTTTTTACGAAATACATTTTGTTTTTAAGAAATAAAATTTCGTTTCTACGAACGAATTAACATTTCATTACGAAATAAGATTTCATTTTTACGAAAAACATTTCGTTTTTACCAAATATATTTCGTTTTCACGAAATAACATTTCTTTTTAACGAAATAAGATTTCGTTTTTACGAAATAAAATAACGAAATTATTATTTCGTGAAAACTAATTATTATTTCGTACAGACGAAATGTTATTTCGTAAAAATGAAATAAAAAAGTTTCACACGTCACTTTACGGGCATAAGTGCATAAATGTACATTGACTTCCGTACTTTTTCATATTCATTTTCATATAACAAGATTTGTATGTTATGTTGTTATGTTAACACTTGTAGAGTTTGTCCTCAGTCAATTTACAGAAATGCATGTCAAAACAACTTATATTGACATCAACAATAATCTAAAATTTCATATGGCATTTGAAGCAAAACTTTCTCTATCAAGTTGTTTTAAACAAAATCATTCGAACATGCAATTATATGTTTTTATAGAGTTGACATTGAAATTGTTAAAACTATGATACTTTAGATTCATGTTAATTATACTTAACAAAATTTTGTTTCCATTTTAGGAGGGTTTGTTGTCCTTTCATCACAATATCATACGCTACAGGAAATTGAGGAGTACAAGAGTCTAGAGCTATTGATGGACAGATTGGAAGCCGACGATAAATGGAAGAAAATTTCACGTGAAGTAGTGCCTAATTATTACGCAGGAAAATGTGGTGTTGCTTGGTGTTACCAAGTTCTTTGAATAGAAGCATTGAGGAACCTACAATTTGAAGCATCTGTAAAGAATACACTTTCATTTTAACGTCTGTAAAACAACGAACGCTTTGTTAAAATGTACACCATTTGAAATATTCAAAAAATAAGAACGAATATGTTTACACATGTGTAAAGAGGTTGGCCTTATTTGTGCTTGTGTTGAGACACGAACAGATTTTAACGTGAAATAAATATAAGCACTTCATTTACTTGTGTCAGCAACCTGACAGTACTTTTTTCACGCAAACTTGAAGATTTCAAGAGAATATAAGTAAATAATTCTAGTAGCTCCTTCGGTTGCCCTTGACGGTACGGTAAACAATTTTGACCAACACTTACAATACTACATAGTTATTCCCATATATGGAGACATACATATTAACCGATTAGAAACATATGATTTCAAGACAATGAAAGAATTTTCGTGTTCAAGACGCAAGGGGAGATCAGCGTAAACTGTTACCATCAAGGTTCGTTCGAGATATCAATACAGTTATTTCATTCAACATTCTGTTTTCTTTCTAACTACAAAGCTTTGCAAAATGATCTAGATATCATGAATTTTAATGTCTTATATCTCATCTCATTGAATACCATAATATTTCATCTTTATTTGGTTTTGTGTCTATATTTTGCATTCATGTTCATTGAATTTAATCTTTTGTCTTCTGCAAAGCTATTTTGAAGTTTCTGATACACTTAAAAGAATGTTATACATGTGTGTCGTATAACAGAGAAACTAGGTTTGTGGCGATTTTAGTTTGGCGTTTAGGGAAACATTTGACAAATCTAAAAATCGTATAGGCCTTTAGTTCGTCTGAGAATTTAATGACATGACGTTTCATTCTTGTTTCTTGTTAGATGTGCTGATTTGCAGAATATATTAAAGAAAAAATATATAAATATGAAGGAAAAACCATATTTTAAAAATACAAATATGTCCTAACTGTAGAAAAGGACATACTCAAAACGGAACTATATTGAATATAAAACATCATTATTCTTATCCTCTTTTTAGCAGCTCTTTTTCACATGAGCCAATTTGAAAGAAATATTGCTTTGTTCTTTTTATTTAATGAATTTGTATTGTAGGTGCTAGATGTTTGAGGGATGTTGTACAATAAATTGTCTTCTACAAACAGATTCAATCAGCTTTGCTGTGTTATATTCTTCCTAAGGATTTTCGTATACAATTTACAATTATGTATAACAAATGTTAACACGTCTTTGTGTTCTGACCGAGAATCAGGTTTAAAACGGAGATATGTATTGAAAAGCATAGGTGTTTGATTTTGAATTATCTATCTGCCATCGAAAATAGATCTTTTCAGTATTTTCCAACTTTCAAGGGCAGACAATTCATGACCAAGGCTGGGTACCTATGATTTGCTTTATTTTAAATTTGATTCTCTGTCAGTAAATTCAGTCTTAAGAAAAAGTTCTGTCCGTAAACTAATTTTACCCCATGTCAATATAGACACTGTGGCAAATGTTCTTCACTATGAACATGACAAAATGACACCTCAAAGTCCTGATCTTTCCCTCGGATCCAATATCTTGAATGTTTGTATACTGACTGCAAACGATGACTAAAACAGAAATATAAATTAAAACGCACTGTTCTCTTGCCTTTATCTTGAATTATCTGCCCTTGAAAATTGGATTTTTCATTATTTCTGATTTTCATGGGCAGATAATTCAAGATCAAGCACTGGTACCTATAAATTTTTATCATATTTCCGTTTTAAACTTGATTCTCAGTCAGTACATAAAGTTTTTAAAAAATCTGTCTGTAGGAAAATGTTTTTCTATATACATATAGGAAACTGCCAGATATGTCTTAAACAGGGAATGGTTTAATAGAAGACAATCGAATTACAGTAAACATTTATACCGTTAAAATATTTTAAAAACTGACATTACATCATCTGTTTCTTCTGATTTCATACATGTGCACAATTTCACTAATTAGGATAGTGTAAATATGCAGCTTTGTTGTAAATGTAATGTAATCGCAAGATATAAACTATTTAGTAAAAAATATTTAATTTATATATTACCATATCATTAGGTACAGGAGTATATGAAAAATGTATTGTCGATATATTTTCATCGGTACTAGTCGCCCAACGGAAGGCAGTCCTTGCGTCTTATGGGTGTTTGAATTTACCATGCCATCAGACATATAAACAAAGTTTTCCGTCATGCAAGCGAAAGCAGAATAGAAAAAGTGGAGTGGAGTTTTGTTTATGAATAACTATTACACACTAAATTATGTGATTGATCTTTTTTACTTGCGAAAGCTAATGATATTATAGTAGTGTAGATTTCATTTATAAAATGTTTTGTTAAGAAATGGCATAATTGCCTAAATACTTGCATCATAGAATAAAGAATCTTTCTTAATTTTGAATAAATACTAATCCAATTAAAGTATAGTATACTTTTTATGTTTGTGAACGAGCTTCGCACTTCATCTGCAGCTAAATGAAAGTCTTATTGAATGGTAGAAGAGTTCTGTTATTACAATAAGATCAGACCTCACATGCAAAATATGATTTCGAATATAACTAAAATATATAGTAAGTATCATTGTTTTTGTGTGTAAATAGTACAAAGTGATTGTAGACAAAACGTGTAACATGAATGAATAAAACGTTACACCAGTAGCTTATAGCTGGGCAGATTAAGTCATTTATTCGGGAAAATACTGTATTTGGTGATGCAAGCATGAAATTTGGCAGGTGTACTCGTCTGACCCTACTGTTTTCAAAAAGCCCATTAGCCACTTGAAAATTAAAAATGGCGACCATACTCCTACTATCTCAGTAGATTACCAAACTCTGGGTCTCTGTCTCAGCTTTCCGATGCTCAGCCTATATTTGCTATCGTCTACAGCATTCAACTACCCTTAAGGTAAAACTCCTATGCGCTGGCCCTATAGCTCAAAGCTTTGTTGAAATTCTGCAACTCTTCTTTAGCTATGAACTTCAAACGATTTCTTTTTAATAATTTATCCGCCCTGACAGTGTAGTTGCAGTAACTTCCTTATCAAGATACTGGGATAAATTATTAGTTGAATCCTCGATGTGTCTTCTTCGATCGCGGGATACAGAATGCTTTCTCTGTCATCCATCTACCTATTTATACCTCAGCAGACGTGCTATTTGTAGAACTTGTTTCTGATCGGTCCAAATGTATACATAGCATTTTACAACGAGTAGGTCTACTTGCTATATCAAGTATCTGGTTCCCTCTAACTATTGTATATGACATAAAGTGTGATGCTGGGATCCAGCTATCAACATAATGAACCCAAATCAGCGATTCAACAATAATCATAGCAATGATAGCATGAACAGGGAGTCAAGCACTATCTGTGTTTAATGTGTTACGTTATCAATATACCAAACATACAAATTATTCTGACAATAGCCCCCTTCTCAAGAAAATACTTCCAGTTTTTCAAAAAACGTAATGAATATTTGTGTACAAAATCTCGTTTTCTTTTTACTATATCTCGATTTTTACAAATCATGATAGCAATGATAGCATGGAAAGGGAGTCAAGTACTATCTGTGCTTAATGTGTTACGTTATCAATATATTAAACATACCAATTATTCTGACAGTCTTGCATGCATGAACATCCGTGTATTGGCTTCCTCGTGATTGCACGGTGTCAGACCTCCAAGACGGATTTCCCCTCTGGTCACAATTATAATAGTTTGTGTGTGCCTTTCAAAATGTATTTCGGCCAAATAATTAAAATTATCAGTATTGTTATCATTTTCCCTCAAGGAACTGCACCATTTAGGTCGGATTTTTCCGTCTAGCGCCATGATCTCATTTCGTTCATACTTCAGACTACATTGGCGAACTACTATAAATGTGACCAGAGAGGAAATGCCTGTAAGATAACAGGAAATCAGTCTTGGAGGTCTGACACTATGCAGTAATAAAATACACGGATGTTCATGCATGCAAGACATGCTGTTGTGCAGGGTCATAAACAGCTTGTAATTAAAGATACAGGAACAGATTTTGTTGTCATCGCTATACATATATTTTCTGAGCTGAAAGATCAGATCATGGCCTTGAACAGCTTGGCCATGGAACAAATTTGAGATGGATTCCCATACATGATGTCATTCAATCAATCGGCCCTGAAAAACAAAAGATATTGTAATCTTCCAATCGTTTACAGGTTGTGATGTAGTGTCAGGGTTCTCGGGAAAGGGTAAAAAGGCTGTTTTGCAAACTTGGAATGTTTGTCCGGAATTTAAGAACCTAGGTGTATATCGGCCAGTGATATATAATGAGGACAAAGGGGTTCTTGAAAAGTTTGTCATCTTTATGTATGACAGGTCAAGCTCTATAGCAGATATTGATGGCATCAGATTGGACATGTTTGCCCGAAAACAGAGGTCATATGATGCTCCTCCCACAACTCAAGCAGCCCTTGCCGAACACACAAAGCGTGCTGCATACCTAGCTGGTTGCATAAGGGGTCAGGCTCAGTTTTGCCAGGTGGAAGTCGAGAATCCTGCTGAATGGGGATTGGAGAAACTAGGTGACCTTTGGCAGATACTCTGGACAACGATTCCACCAGTTGCAGATAGCTGTAATGAATTTGCCAAATGTGCATGTAAAACAGAATGTTATGGTAGGTGTATCGTTTTAGACTCCCGTGTACAGATATATGCAGCAGCAAAATGACTAATTGGCCAAAATATTAAGTCTTCAGAGGAAACAAGTACAAGATCTACATTGTTTTACCTATGACACAAAGCAGGTCTTTTGTTTATCAAAATTTATGTGTCTACGTTGTATTTCTACATACACTTTAATTTTAAAAATGTCCGCTTTTT
Source organism: Mercenaria mercenaria (assembly GCF_021730395.1). Classification (NCBI taxonomy): domain Eukaryota; kingdom Metazoa; phylum Mollusca; class Bivalvia; order Venerida; family Veneridae; genus Mercenaria; species Mercenaria mercenaria. Next base: position 79,347,450 of record NC_069367.1, on the reverse strand, counting down.
ATAAACTTTAACCACAAGTTCAAACAAGCAGTGACAGCCATAAAGGGACATGGTTAACAATATTCCATGTAGAGACAAGAAAACTTAACGTTGAAATTGCTTATACAAAAATGGGAATACTTTTGTTAAAATTCATGTCAGAGTTATGAAGCTTGGCTTAGTACAGTGCCTAATGACCATGAAGGCATGTGTGAAGTTTCAACCCAATCGACCTTGTAGTTTCTGAGATAAAAGACAATACGCAGACTTAACGTTGAAATTTCTATGTTTAAAAAGGGGATAATTTTGTTAAAATGTATGTCAGAGTTATGGAACTTAGCCTGGTACAGCGCCTAATGACCACAAAGGTATGTGTGAAGTTTCAACACAATACACATAATAGTTTCCGAGAAAAGACTTAACATATAAACTTAACATTGACGCCACCACCGCCATCGCCATCGCCGCCGGTAAAGCTACGCCTTAGCCCACCGTCAGTTCCTTAAGTCTCAAGCGAGACAAAACTGTCCATCTTGAAAAATGGCCGCTATTTTGAATTTTCAAGTGGCTATTTGAGCGTTTTAAAAAAGTAGGCTAAGACAAGTACCGTGCCAAATTTCATGCTTGCATCACCAAATGCAGTATTGTTTCAGTAATCTGCCCAGCTATTACACACACTTGTTTTGCCTTATCATTTGCCAGTTCAGTCATTTACAGCATGAGACGTTTGATACAATATCTATGAATCAGAATTTCCAAAAAGTACTATACATAAAGTGGAAATCCCACAGGTCGTTCACATTTGAGATAACTGAAATTCGACTTAAAAATGATATTTTGTGCATGTGTTATCAGTGCGGGACAAGAATATGTCCCCAAGATAACCGAGATAGCGAGGTTTCTCTGCCCTCGGGTAAAACATCGCATGCCCTTTTACTTGAATTTAGTGACTTTTTTTATTGAAAAAGTTGAAGGTATTCGGAACAAAATAACATTACAAATTCAATCAAATTGAAACACAGGCGATATAGAAACGGAATCACAATCAAACACTGATATTAGCCGCTTAACGAGTTTCAGTCAAGCATCAGAAGAAGAAGTCAAAAAGCTTATTAACAGCTCACCGGATATATCATGTGAGCTCGGCCCAACTCCTACTTGGCTTTTAAAATCTTGCACAGACGAACTTTCACCAATTGTAACAAAAATAGTCAACTTATTGGAAACTTCAACCGTACCAAATTTTTTGAAAAGCTCTCGTATACGATCTATCTTGAAGAAACAAAATGATGAAAATATCTTGAAGAACTACGGACCAATGTCAAATTTACCATATGTTTCCAAAATTGTAGAAAATGTCAACATACAGGAAATTCCATTCAACCGAGACGGCCTTAGTGAAAGTACAAAATGATATCCTCGAATCCCTGGACCAAGGCGACGTCTCAGTATTAGTGCTACTTGATTTGTCAGCAGCTTTTGATACAACAGACCACGTGTTCCCCAGGGTTCAGTACTAGGACCCAAATTTTACACTATGTACACGAAGCCTGTTGGTTCAATCTGCAAAAGACATGGACGTAAACACCATTTTTATGCTGACGATTCGCAATTATACATATCCTTCAAATCAACAAATAAGCAATCTCAAACAGACACAATATATCGTGTTGAAGCGTGTCTTCAGGAAATTGTGTCATGGATGCACATCAACATGCTCAAGCTAAATACAGACAAGACGGAAGTGATAGCTTTCGCATCAAACAAAATTGCTCATCTAGTTGGAAACGTCACAATTACTGTTGGCGAAATAAAACCATCGTCCTGTGTTAGGAACCTTGGGGCAATGCTTGACGCGAGATTAGACATGGAACTACACATAAACTCGGTATCCAGATCGTGTTATGGTCAGATCAGACAAATTGGTCACATAAGAAAATATCTAACAACTCACGCAACAAAATCTCTAGTAAACACCTGGTAACATCACAGACGGACTATTGTAACGTGCTGCTGCATGGAGTACCAAAAACAAGTCTTAAAAGACTGCAGTACGTTCAAAACACAGCAGCCCGCCTCATCACAAAATCGTCCCGCTATGACCATGTTACTCCTATCCTTAAAGATCTCCACTGGCTACATGTAGAGTAAAGAATCAAATTACAAAACCCTAACACTTACCTATAAAACACTATTGGAGTCTACATAACAAAGGTCCAGTATATATAAAGAAAATGCTGAATGTGTACCAACGAAAACGAGACTTACGATCCCAGAATGGTTCACTAAGACTGGAGTTACCAACGAACATTCGAACAGCAACTTATGGTTACAGACGTTTTGAAACAGCCGCTGCAAAGCTTTGGAACGCACTCCCTCCAGGAATAAGGGATTCAACATCATTGTGTTCATTTAAAACATTACTGAAAACACACTTTTTCATTCAAGAATATGGGAGATATTTTTTTTTCAGATGAATGGACAATGTCTCACACTTGTTAAATGGAACTGTGATATTGAAGTGTGTGGTATTTCTTTCTAATACAGTCTATGATGGCACCATGAACCGAGGGGTTTGAACATCTATATTCAGCCCGTCTGGGCGTACCAGATGCTTTAAGCACTGGTATTGGCAATAGGGGTAAAATGACCTCAAGGGGATGGGTGCAGTCATGACTGTAAGTTACAAAAGGGCTGTTAACATTGTCATTATTTATATTTTTATAATAACTATTTTTGTTATTATGTACAACGCCTTCGAATAAATCATTTATATAAATGGGTGTTTAATCAAGGTATTCAGTTTCAGTTTTAGTCTTAATATTGCGTATCTATATGTTTTTGTGATTTTCCTACATATCTGTGATACATGTATGTCACATGTTTAATTGTAAGGCGCTCTTGAACGTATATTTCATATGAAAAGGGCGCTCAACAAATCTGGTATAATAATAATAATTATAATAATTTTAAAATAAGCGAATTCGAGATATCGAGTTTCAACTGTAAAAACAAAGATAAAATGCATATTTATAATATATATGGTAACTCCAAAAACTCGTTATTTCAAGCAAAATCAAAGAAGTACTACATTGAATAACAACGATGTATTTCAACTTACTGGTATGATGACTGCGTGTTTAAAAGTAAATCTAGCAAATGAATAATTTCTTTGAAATATTTAATTTAAAAACATTACTAAGGATCACAGAAAAGCTGTTATGAGGCATGTAAAGCAGAACATTCAAAATGTTTATTATATGTCCAAGCCGATACCAACTTATTATTTATTACCTTTATTCAAAAGTATACTTAGCTTAGACAAAATCTATAGAAGCGCTATAATGCAGCAATGTCAAACATTATCCAGTTATTTAGGTATGTTCTAAAGAGTATAACACACAAGTCACTATCTAGGACGCAATGTATGATAACATCATTTTCTAAGAGGTTTGAACTGTATAATTAACTCGGCGTTATAGAATTAAACCAATACGAATATGAACGTTTTTGTTCGTATTAAGCAAAACATATTAAACCAGATTTATATATTCAATTTTTATTGTTCCTTCTCTTGAGAAGGAACATTATAGTTTGGTAAGTCAGACTTGACTGAGCTACTGATATCGAAAGCTGCTGTCATTACAAGCTGGCCAGTCAAACTCCGTGTCCTTAGAAATAACCTCTGACATTAAAACTAGTCTTTCCTAATTGAGGCGACTCTCGGACTGAACGCGTCCATTGATTTCTTATTACTAAACCCGAGGATGGTTGACTGATTCTTTTATTTCCTCCATTCTTGAAGAACATAACATATGTACAAACAGATAGACATATATCAGCAAATTTACATGTAAACAACTAAATATTATCGTTATCTTCAAATGCATGGTTAATATGTAAAAACAAACACCATTGCGGCCCTCTAATTATGTGCAACAAATTCACGCATCGAATCATAACGGTTTGACCGGGTCAATGTCTTATTGCCGTATTTACTCAACTGAACGTGGTAACAGATTTAATTTGTTGTTGGATTTAACAATTTATGTTAAATAAGAACTAGCGTAAAAACCTACTTGACATTTTTTGGCAGTATAAAACAGACATTGCAACCAAATTTTACAAGATGATCATTATATATTTATATAGATGTGCCCTAGAAGGAACTTATGCTATGCTTTAACTTGTAGCAAAGCAAATTGTATTTGGAGTGTAAAAATATGTTAACACTTGCAAAAGAGTAAAAAGACGAAAAGAATGACATTTTACAAAAACGTTTGATATGTAGTTTCAGATGGTAATTCTGTGTTTGCTTGCACAGTAAATATATTTTGATAGGTTAATGAAATGGTACACCTAACACTTTCAAGACGTATTCTAGGTATAAACAAATCAACCAATTCGTCAAAACTGTGTTAAAACTTCGGCCGGCTACCGCTGTACGTATTCCACAAAAACTTTTAAACTCTTATTGCATACTTTTGAAAATACTTTTCCAAAAATCAAAAATCCAAAACAAAACAAACTCAGGCGCATAAATGTACATGTTGAATAATGTACCTACGTGATTTCATAATTTTTCTTAAGATATATGCAACATAAACTTTTTAGCACTTTTTGTGTATTTTTCACCAAGTCAAGGACAGAAGCTCTTGTCTTGCTGACTGAAATCCCAACCAGAACATCAGGTGGACAACTTCGCATGTTATATAACAATCCCCTAATGTTTTATGACTCTTACTCAAAAACCATTTTGAGATACTTTATGTATATTTATTTTTACTTTTTTACCTCTTCTCTGACCGACGGAAATAAAAAATAAACAGGTGCACAACTTCACATACTGAGTAATATTCCTATTATGTTTCGTGGCCTTAGGTCAAATACTTTTTTAAGATACGCGTGATACAACCTTCTATGCCCTTTTATACATATTTTGGACTAAGCTGAGAACCATAACTCTGGCCTGGCTGAAAGAGATCTATAGCAAAAACCAAGGTACACACCTTCACATGCCAGACCATTTTCCTTTAATGTTTCATTATCCTATATCAAATACTTTTTGAGATACATGCGACACAAAAGTTTAGACACTTTAATGCATATTTTTGACAAAGGCTACTGTCATAACTCTGGTCTGAATGCGTGAGATCCAAAGTGAAACGCCAGCTGAATAACAACGCAGTGAGGTTTGATGACTCTGGGTCAAATAAATACCACTTTTGAGATATGCACGACCCGAATTCGGACGGACAGACGGACAGTTGGAACACTGACAACTGCCACCCTAGTCAGCTTCCCCACTCCCCCTAAAAATAAATGGGGGTGGGTGGGTAGGCATATAATTTGGGCCAGTTTTGTGAAAATGAAAAAGTGGAAAAACATAGGTCGCCAACATGACAAAATGAAAATGTAATTGGCTCGGTTTCGCTAAAACTGCTCATTGACGGTAGAGGAAGTTTAACTTACCGGGGGTCTTCCATCATACGGCGGTTTAAATGGAACCTTCAATGATATGTTGTGCAGTTCTATGAAAAGCGATTGAAATAAGGAGTTTTACCTAAACTAATCAACCTGGTCTTTAGAGAGGGGATGTAAAGTTATTGAGTTTGCAAATCACAGAAACTGACCAAAGACTACATTAAACAGCGCGCACTATATCCAAGGGTTAATTATACAATACCTAAAGCTATTAAAGCGGGAGTATTGGAACCCCCAAAGAGCGAATAAACTAATTAAACACTAACACAACATAAATGACATGCTGCACGATCTGAATAAATATAACAGTTGTTATAAGATATATATGACAGACGAAGGATATAGACACAACCACATTTTGTTCCATTTAACAACGAATTCTTGATGATTATTAGAAGTCATAGTAACTTGAAATAATAATTCACCGCGACTTCAAACATATTGCGGCTTTGAAGCGTAAGTTGTCTTGAGTGTATACAAAACAGAAATTATCTATTGTTACGTATCTGCACATAACATGTTCATTGTAACTGGGAGATATTACAACACGTCTTAGACACTGCCTCTTCACTAGAATATAATGGTGCATATAAGGTAAACCCAAACTCTTATCAGTTTGTGCTCAAAATGATATTATGAAATTTCATTGTAAATATACCAGACAACGTTTAGTTCACGTTTATATGATACTGTGTCTGTGAGTAACTGTGCTTGTTACCCTTTTTATACTAATAATTCTTATATTGAACTTTTTATCAACATTACTGAATTACTTTTTACTTGCTTATTATAGGCAATTTAGGTATACAACAACTTCTTCAATATTTAAGTATGTCAACGCAATACTTCAAAGTTCTGGTTAATATTGACAATGTTGGCATCAAGTTCGTTATCACATGACGGCGAAGCCCAGGTAAGCCGGAAATTTCAATTTTTATAAAGTGAAAACATCTACAATTACATTTGTAGATATAATTACATGTATGTTTTTTTTGAAAGTGAGAAACACGTATAAATCCTGGAAAAATAGTAATAAATAGTTTTCTCTATTGCTAAGAAAAATAATGATTTTCTTTGATGATAAATCAAATTATTGTTCTGTGACGTGTTTCTAAGCAAGTCATTAACTCCTATACTGCGATCGTTCAGTCGTAATTGAAACATATTTTACGCCTAATGATACGTGGATTGTCACGAAGGCCGTAATGTATGTCGGACATTTGTTGGACTAATGGTCATATCTTTAATCATTGATTTAATTTCATATCAATACGCAAATTGTACTTGTTCCATTTTTGATTTAAATGTTCCAAGTATGACTTTGTTGTTATGACCAAACATAATTTTCATTTAGAAATCGATATTTAGAAAACATATTGCTCTTGAGTTTTGAGGAAGACCTTATAACAAGTGATACGAGGGGTGTTCGGAAAGTTTCGGAATAAGTGCCGTAACATTCATGTTTTGTAATATTATACAAGACTATACTCGTATATTATATATTATACAAAAACTCGAGTTTGTTTTATATAAGTTGCGGTATCCAAATTTGAATGACTGAAATAAATAAGAAAAATCCATGCAAAAATTGCGTTCCATGATAACTTCAATACCAGACAGTATAATTTAAAACAAAAAAGTAAAATGTTACCTTTAACAACTTTTACGTTCTTTAGAATGATGTTTGGTATCAATATAATTATGTATAAAATATCTTTTTTAATGACACGAACTCGGTTTTGGAATATTTACATTAAACAGTGAAAGAATAGATAAGAGAAAAAATTAAACGTATTTTCAGTGTGTAAAACATTATTGGTTAATACAAGCTTTCAAATACCCATCGCAGTGAAGAAAATAAAAAATAATGTAAAATTATATAAAATTATGTAATTTATAACATGTAACTTCATATTTCGTTTCGTTGAAACTACTCATAACACACCACGATATACAGTAAATAAAGACAATCGGGACTGAGCAGTCCTCCCGCTTAATGGTGTTTTCTGTTTGAACGCTCTGTCCTCTACGATATCACACAGGAGAATCGTTGTGCTTTTACGGTTCTGATGCATAGTATTTAAGTTTAAAAGAGCACATTTTGTGTTTTAAATACCATGCCTGTTACCACTGCGTGTGTCAGTGATTGATCGTGCCGGAACATCTTTTATTGTAACTGTCCAGTGAGTTTGTAGCATGGTGGGGGTTAAGGGTAGAGTGTATATATGTTCAAGGAGGGAGGCGTGTGCAGCGGTTGAGGGATGAGGGATGTATATATGTTAAAGAAAGGAGGGGGCGTGTGCAGCGGTCGAAGGATGTATATATGTTAAAGGGTGTGTGGGGGGGGGAGCGTGTGCAGCGGTTGAGGGATGTATATATGTTAAAGGAGGGGGAGTGTGCAGCGGTAGAGGGATGTATATATATTAGTGGAAGGGGGACGGCGTGTGCAGCTGTCGAAGGATGTATATATGTTAAAGGAGGGGGAGTGTGCAGCGGTCGAGGGATGTATATATGTTAAAGGAGGGGGGCGTGTGCATCGGTCAAGGGATGTATATATGTTAAAGGGTGGGGGGCGTGTGCAGCGGTTGAGGGATGTATATATGTTAAAGGAGGGGGGCGTGTGCAGCGGTCGAGGGATGTATATATGTAAAAGGAGGGGGCGTGTGCAGCTGTCGAGGGATGTATATATGTTAAAGGAGGGGGCATGTGCAGCGGTCGAGGGATGTATATATGTTAAAGGAGGGGGCGTGTGCAGCGGTCGAGGGATGTATATATGTTAAAGGAGGGGGCGTGTGCAGCGGTCGAAGGATGTATATATGCTAAAGGAGGGTGGGGTGTGTGTGGGGGGGGGGGGGGGGTGGACGTGTGCAGAGGACTGCCAAGGCTTAGAAAACTTAAAGTGTTGTTTGTGTGCGTGCATGCGTGTGGGAGTTAAGTAATGTTAACTGCACCTATATTTCAAGTTTAAAGTCAATTGTTAAATATGTAAACCATTTAAAGTTAAATATTTCATCTTTTGTCCAAACGTTAAGATTCACACCAATTTGATAATGCAAATCTTCGTCTTTTTCAAAAGCTAAGCCACATATTCATTTGAGTATGTACCTCATGCTTAATTTCGGATATTTCACTCATTCACTTGATGCAAGATATTGAAAAGATATTGAGAATCTATGACAGGACGCTTATTTTTTTATAAACCAACATAATTTCAGTAAAGGCTTGCAAATAAAGTATGAAAGTCGTTTTGTATGCTTTTGATCATATCAAGTGAGTTTTAAAGCTTCATCGATTATTATTTTGCTATCAAGGTCAGCAGTGAAGCGTGCAGAGCGTAACTTTTACATCTTTATATTCAATGTGTTTCATGCTTTTTATCGTTTTTATTTATCTTATGCAATATGTGAAGCTCAGCATCCGTCCCACCTTCAGATATATATTTATATTTAACTTCGTTCTAAATCACATACATGTTGCGTACTAAGAAACAATTTTATAGACAAGACATACAACTCATTTCTGTGTACCATAATTATCTTCTGTGCATAATTATATTTCTTTTCCAAAGACATCAAATTGTGAACTGATGCCAATCTTTTTGTATGAATATTTTTTAGAAATCTAAAACTTTTAGTTTTGAACAGAGAAATTCATCCTGAAGGTTCGAAACTATGCCATATGAGTTTGTTTATATTTGTGCAGGACTTACGATTAATTGTCGTTTTCTTTATAAACATAATTTGCCTTACAAAAACCAAGCAAAACGTACTATAAGAAAACTGTTGTATGTTACTCGACATTGTTCTAGGGATTAGGGCAATATTGGTATGCAAATATGGAATATGGAATATTTTGTGCCTAATCGACTTCAGTGGATTTATTTCAAACAATACAGGTAACGCCAAAGTTTTAGTGACATGGAAAAATGCAGGTAAAATCTGAAACATGTAGAATGTTGATCAGATGATATGCAATATGTCTCTCAAAAGTATATTTCCAGCTTTTAATGGTGGAAAATGCTCCAGATGCTCCCCTACTCCTCACATCATTTAGCGTAGAAGTGAGTACCTGATTAAAACTACCTATTTTCAGCTAGCCAGCTTGACGTCTTCCTCAATTAAAACATTTTTCATCCCATGCGGTGCTTCGAGCGTACAGAGGAACGGAGCCAGTCATTTTATGCCAGTCACTTTATCTGGACATCCTTTAACACTATACTGAAAAAAGCGAAACTCCATGATTATGGTTTCTGCCAGATGAAATGTCGTTTTTTGTGTCTAAACTGAAAGACTTTTGTCCGTTTACGTACTTTAAAAATACTACATATGCATTTTGGACACACCTGAAAGAGTTCAATGTGCACGGACGCAAAATAAAAACGTACGTGTTGTATTGGAATAGTACAAAAATGCATTATCTCTTTTGGGTACATAACGTTTGTAACCAGGAATTTGTACTACCAAAAGCTCTGACAATCTTTTCACTTGCAAAATGGACAAACTTTTTAAGGTAGCTCCTAAAGGTAGTATGTAGCTGTTAAACCAGCTGACATGGAAAATATTTCAAGCTGAAAAATGTACTAAGTTTAAAAGGGCATAAGACTGCCAAAATTGTAAACCTGAGTTATGTAACATGCTCTACTGCAATGAATGCATTTAGAAGAAATGCTCCTCGGTCTTTAAAAAGCCCATCCGAAGAAATTAAAACATACTATTAGAGAAGGGGAGTCTACATTTCGGAGGCGGTTTAAAACCACTGGGCCATTTTGTCCGCTCGATACATAACCGATTTATGAAGCCACCTACCTACCGTGTATTTTGCGATATTATGCAATGCTTGAAGATAGTGTGTTAAACTGGTTATGAATAATACTGACAGTTATACATTTAACATAATTAAACGTAACTGAATTTTATCACACTGAAGACAAAACGGAATTTTAAGAAACAAATATACAAAGGTATGCAATATCATTTTCATATTTTATCGTTTTATTTCTATTACTTTAAACAATAAGATATTAGGATACGAGAATTAAATTTTCAAGGACACTGCTGCATAATGTATCATTCATAATGTAAACAAAACATTAAGTCTTTGATATTTGCACCACCTTATTCATTGTTTTGTTTTTATATTCGACCTTGAATTCAATTTACACATTAGAAGTCTTACTGATCATGACGGTTAGAGTGTTAAAATGATCATGCATAATGAATACAAACCTGAATATCTTTCCTATCTTATTAAGTAAATACTATAAAATGACCGATAGTGTTGAACTTTACGGCACTTTATAAATGTTTATACATCACAACACCGTTCGAACTACAAGCTGAACGAATGATATCGAATTCAAGACAGGCATTTATATTCCAGGTACATTTGTTAGCAGGCCAGCTATTGTCCATGGCAGATAACAAGTCATATTTGTTACACTTTGAAGACAGGGTCCCATGCAGCAGTCAACAGCCACTCAAATACTACACTGATTTTGCTGGAACTTACAATCAGGTGAAATGAGTGAAAGCATAACTGAAATAGAAACTAATGGAAAAACAAATGAAACATTGTCATATTTCGCTATTAAAATAAGGAATAAATAAATTATACAAGTGACAATCTCTCAAATGTTCCTTAAGGTGTAGCATTAGTAGAAGTATTAGGCTGATTATTCTATTGTGGTAGGATATGTTGCTAGCCAAAGAACGATAATAAACAATAAACTAATACATTTGTTATGACCGTTAAAGAAGACCAATCTCATTAAAAATAGTTTATGTCATTTTTCACATTCCGTATCAAATTGACAATATCAAAATTTACTGAATATCTTGTCATATTTTCATAAAAGTGCCAGTTCGTTATGGAGAGACGTAAATCAAACATTAGATGCAACTGTGTCGTTTTTATGGGATAAATACGGATTATCTATGTTTAATACATGATATCGTGAAGTGCCGTTAACGTCATTGATGGCATCGGTCTTCTTATCGGTCAATAACCTTAACATAAAATCTCTTTCCTAACAATATAAAAACAAACCTCTATTCCGGAAACCAAAATATTTTTCCGACCCAAACACTTTATTTATCAACATAAGATAACCATTGAAACTCGAATAATTTTAAAGGCAGATAAAAAAAACGCACTTTTATTTTATCATGACTACGAGAATATTTCATAGCATGTCAATATGACTTTGATTGTGTGGTTTCATATAGCAGTTGGACTAGATCAGGATTTAAGAAAGAATTAGATTGTTTGGTAATTGCATATTTATTATGTGTTATAGTTAACATTCCACCAACAAGCCAATCTAAACCGAAAACCCCTCCGAACCGAACCCTAGTCCGGAGGCCGTGCAGTTTAGAGAGGTTCCACTGTACCATATTTGGTTATTTATAACACAATATGTTTTACAAACGCGACGTATCGCAAGTATTATGATCTACATTGTTATTGTGCTTATGGCCTACTTATGGAGATACACACGTCTGACACATTGGCCAAGTAGCGGCTGTGTTAACACCCAGTGATTTAAGGAACAACATATATACAGTTAAATTCCTATTAGAAATTTATGATTTATTGTCTAATACACCCCCGCCCCCTTATGTTTTAATCGCTTAGTTATCATTTTTAGAATAATTTCCAGTTTTATCTACCCCTTGCCACCCCACCCCCATTTTTCTGTATTTTGCATATATTTATTATGTACTTGTTGTTGGATTTTTTTAAGCAATCCGTCTACTATATTTTTCCGTTAAAGCGTCTTTTTGTTGTGGGCCTACTTTGCGATGCATGGCTCTATGGCTGTGTATGGGGTGCTCTGTGCTTCCGGGAAATCTACCCTTACCTTTAATCTTTTATACCAAATAGTCCATTTGATAGATATCGGGATATTTCAACAATCTTAACCAAAAGACAAATGTTAAAACTGCGTATAGCTTAAATTGTTTTCAATTTATCTTTGTACAATTAGGACGATAATAATTTTACAAACTTGCATTTCTTCTGATATTCATATAATTTCTTACGCAAAGTAGGTTTATCAAATCTTTGCCGATGCTAAAAATACTCCCTGGAAAAACAGGCCTGCCAAAAGAATTTTTTTTAATACCAATAGTAAAAATGTAATACGCATAAAGTGCACAGGAATATACATTAATGTAAATGACCAGACTTAGATGTTTACTAAAATACATTTTACATGTATGATTGATCACCTGATTGTTATTTAAATAATCATATCCGCTGAAGAGAATAAAAGCTCCCCGGTTTTTCTTCTTTTCTCAGGACTGTGAAAAATTAGGTACCTCGGGCCCCGCAAAGACTGCAAGCATTGTGGCGGATAATATTTCTGAAAATCTACGTGCAAATGTTCGGGTTTTGGATGTTGGAGCGGGGACAGGACTCGTCGCTGTCGAGGTAAACCAGTTCCATTACCTAAAGTTGGTACTAAAATGGAAAAAGTTGAAACTCTACTCGGTCTAACGCGATAAAAAAGAAAATGATAGTCTCGGTTTGATTTAGCCTGTTCATGGATGGTAGTGAAAAGGCATGCTACCGCCCGCGCCCTCTAGTCCCGGGTTGAGCAGAAGTCAATATTTGCACATGTTACAAGTACCAAAAATCATACACAAAAATGAACTTGATTTTTTTTTGCTTCATAAGTTTCAAAAAATTACATGATTAGGTCATATGACATACTGATGGTCTAAAATATGCTTTTTGTGTGAGTTCTCAGAGACTAATAACTGTAAGAGACAAATAGAACACTGTACGAGTAATTGCAAATATAATTATAATCACCCACCAAAAAGGTGCTGGTAATCGTGAAAAACCTGTTGTGAAAATTACTGAAAAGCAATTCTACGCAAAATACAAATAAAAATTCTTTGAAGTTAAAATCCAAGTTTTATAACTTTCTGTTAAGCAAATTGTTGCTTTAAATTTAAACATATCTCACAAAGATCTTTTGACAGGAAATTGTTTAAAAGTTCAAAGTTGGAGGTAAAGTATGTCCTTAATCTACTGCAACCACGACCCGACGCTGTATTTTAGCGTTGTCAACTTCTTAGCGATATGTGCATTTCCTTGTCTTTAGTACATTAACAACACTAGAAATAACTACGATAAAGTTAAAGAATAGCTATATAGTATTATACCAATTATTACAAAAAAACATCTGAATTGTACAAAACCAATATGCATTTCATTATACATTTCGGTAATTTCAGCGTGACATTTGAAATTGGACATTGTATACAAAATAAGCATATTTGCATTGTTCAAAATTCAAGCTTAGTACTTGTTCGATGATAGTTATCTTAGTAACAATCACAAATTTACGTTAGCATTTTTTTCTGTCTTAGCTACCTGTTTGACTCTTGGACTATATGCATTGGTTTATGTTATTTTCTAAAATTGTAAATGTTTTGTTTTCAGTTGAGGAATCGGGGATTCAAACATATCGATGCTTTAGATCAGAGTGAAGCTATATTGAGTATAGCGAAAGCATCAGACTTGTATGAAAACTACATTGTTGACTATATAACGGAATCACCGTCTGCTACACCATCTGGTATAAATTTATTATTAAATATTCCTCTGAACATGAACAATTGAATTGAACGCAAATGGTAAAAGGAGGATAAAACTGGGTATACGTTTTCATTTACGGAAATGAAAATACAAGGCCTGATAATTAAACAGGATTGGTTCCTTACAAAATTCGACTTGATTGCTTCAATACACAACTATAATATATTAACTTTGTCTTGCAGATATTCCTATGACGTCATAACCGGATGTAAAATTTACGCTGATGAAGGCCACGTGCCATGTAACGCTTTGGTGGAAATGATCAGACTCGTAAAACCCGGTAGGTTTAGTTGTTTTATGTAACAGTTATTATGAAAATGTAGATAAGGAATTTTAAAATATGGAACTATGACAGGAAATGCAGATGTAAAGTGTAAACTTTAAATAAACTTTAAATAAAAAAAAACAGTTGCAAAAATGAACCTAGATCTATAACCTTTCGATCATTCAGCTTCCCATAATTTTCGTCCAAATGTACAGCATGCAATTTGTAAAGTGTCAAGGATGGTGATAATGCATGAATAAACACTATGTATTGTTAATACAATTAATCATTACCCTGTAATAATGTATGTCGTCTGATTCGACAGATGGTGCATATTTTAATTGACTTGTTTTATCGCACGATCACTTCGAAATGTATTAAAATAATAAACATGTCAATAACATATTTTAAATGTCCTGGAAACATGTGCATGTTTGCATTCAGCCTAACGCATGTGGTGGCGCGGTAAGAATTACATCTCGTTCTAAATATAAGACCGGACAATCCGTGTGAAATTCAGGTTAATACAAACCTGTCTAACAGTTTGCATTCTGGTGTTATCATGCATTGGTGAGGATTACTATGGTCATGCCTATATATTGTTATTATAATAAGCGTATATTTTATTGAAACACGCAAGTTTGACTGGCAGTCAATTTTAACAATATTTTTCTTTTAGGCGGGCTTGTGGTCCTTTCATCACAACAATATGCAATACAGGATATTGACGAGTACAAGGGTCTAGAGCCATCGATGAACAAATTGGAAGCCGAAAGGAAATGGAAGAAGCTTTCACGTGAAATAGTACCTAATTTTTACGCAGGGAAAGACGGTGTTGCGTGGTGTTATCAAGTGTTCTGAAAAGACGTGGGATATTTCTCTATATCACTCACAGTACCGAAAGAATTGTTGTTTCAGAAAAAATATCTCCCTTGAATCATATTCCTTTGTTGCCGGTGTAATGAAGTATTTCGACCCCCATAGAATAACGACCCCCGGTCATTATTCTATAGGAAATGTGACTCCTTTCCTGTAAAATATTGACTCCCCTTATAAACAAGAGCTGTCCATAAGACAGCCAAGCTCGACTATTCGAAATATTGTCCCAGAAGCAGGAAAATATTACCCAAAATGTTAAATATCAAAAGAGTTTTAAGTTCAAAAGGGGACATAATTTGACCAAAATGCAAATCAGAGTTATGGGACTTGCTGCTATCAACTAGTTTTATAACCCCGAAGACACATGTGAAGTTTCAATTCAATATCTGCATTAGTTTTGGAGATAGTAACTTGCATGTAAAACTTTAACCAGAATTTTTCTAAGTCCAAAAGGGGGCATAATTTGACCAAAATGAAGGTCAGAGTTATGTTGCTTGCTGCTATCAACTAGTTTTATAACCCCGAAGACACATGTGAAGTTTCAATTCAATATCTGCATTAGTTTTGGAGATAGTAACTTACATGTTAAACTTTAACCAGAATTTTTCTAAGTCCAAAAGGGGGCATAATTTGACCAAAATGAAGGTCAGAGTTTATGTTGCTTGCTGCTATCAACTAGTTTTATAACCCTGAAGACACATGTGAAGTTTCAATTCAATATCTGCATTAGTTTTGGAGATAGTAACTTGCATGTAAAACCTTAACCAGAATTTTCTAAGTCCAAAAGGGGGCATAATTTACCCAAAATACATGTCAGAGTTATGGGACTTGACCCAGTGAGGTTGGTTATTGACCTAGAAAAAGAAAAAATAAGTTACAAATCTATATGCCTTTTAGTAATAGCTGTATGTACTTGCACGCAAAACTTTAACCAGAATTTTCTAAGTCCAAAAGGGGGCATAATTTGGCCAAAATGAAGGTCAGAGTTATGGTACTTGCTGCTATCAACTAGTTTTATAACCCGGAAGACACATGTGAAGTTTCAATTCAATATCTGCATTAGTTTTGGAGATAGTAACTTGCATGTAAAACTTTAACCAGAATTTTCTAAGTGCAAAAGGGGGCATAATTTGCTCAAAATACATGTCAGAGTTATGGAACTTGACCCAGTGAGGTTGGTAATTGACCTAGAAAAAGAATAAATAAGTTTCAAAGCTATATGCCTTTAAATGATAGCTGTATGTACTTGCATGCAAAAACTTAACCAAGGTGTGACGCCGACGCCGACGCCGACGCCGACGCCGACGCCGACGCCAGGGTGAGTAGAATAGCTAGACTATTCTTCGAATAGTCGAGCTAAAAACTGACTCCCTTTGAAAACTCTATAGAATAACGACCCCCGGTCATTATTCTATAGAAAAACTGACCCCTCCAAGTAAAATACTGACTCCCTAAAGATGACCCCCTTCGAATCTCATAGAATAACGACCCCGGTTATTATTCTATAGAAAAAGTGACTCCTTCCATGTAAAATACTCACTGCCGAAATTACTACATTCGAACTCTCATACAATATCGATTCCCGGACATTATTCTATTTAAAAAAGTTACTCTTTCCGTGTAAAACACCGGTTCCTAAAAAGACTTTCGACGGTAATATCTATCAAAAAGTGATCCCCACCAAACCTAACGGACAATTTTACTAGATCTACAACTCTAATACCCTCCATTGCCAATAGTTAACATTTTGATTGTACTACTACTACTGGTGCCGCTACTTCTATTGCTATTACTACATGTACTTCTTCTTCTTCTTCTACTACTACTACTACTTCTACTACTACTACTACAACTGCTACTAATGATACTACTATACCTGCTTCCACTAATACGTCTTGTACATCTACCTCTTCTTCTCCTGCTGCTGTTGTTGCTGTCACATATTCCTCTGCTGCTGCTGCTGCTGCTGCTACTGCAACTGCCACTACCACTGCCACTACTACTACTACTACTACTACTTTCTATTGTTGCCGCTACCGTACTTTACTGCCACTGCTAAGTATTGCAACTTCTATTAATACTAAGTTCTATGCTAGCAGTTTCTTGTGCAGTTTTCTTCTGAAGAATTACTTCATACCGAAGTTTGCAGGGATTATTGACACTGGTGTGTTTTGTGAACGTATTGTGAATTGTTATTTTCCTGAAAAAATGTATACACCAAGATACAGCGTCTAGAAATAGAATCCCTTTTCCCGTTGCGGAATGCTCTGATTTCTGTGTCAAGTGATGGTATCCGGGGGCTAATGGTCAAACGGAAGGACGGACGGACGGACAAGGGCAAATCTATATGCCCCCCTCCCCCGAGTGGGGGCATAAAATGCAGCAATTAGGCCTTAGATACATGAGTTATCACTAAATTTGACCAAATGACCGGGGGTCGTTTTTTTATGGGAGTCAATATTCTTCGTGAGGTTCAGTTTACTTCACGTTGGGGAGTCATAGTACTATGCTCTGGAGGTCATAATACTATGACCGGGGGGTCACTTTTTCTATAGAATAATGACCGGGGGGTCATTATTCTATGGGGGTCAAAATACTTCATTACACCGGCACTAAGTCTTTATAGTTATCCTAATTTTCAAGCCATACGTGAAAATATTTAATTGTCTCCCTTATCGTTAAATCTATGTTAATGCGCTTTTTTTTCAAGGAACACATGTTTCCCTTTTGTGAAGAAATCAACGCCGTTGTTTACATATTTGAATTTTTTTACCATATACATCACAATAATGGACAGAAAATACGGATGGAATTATCTCTCGTGTAATTTTGTCTATAGTCAACAACCAAACTCAATTTTTAGCTATGCAATAAATGTCGGATTAAAAACTGCGAGAACCACATACGTACTTTACATAGAATGATGAGGTTAATAAGTATTTAAACTTAGTCATATTTGAATGAACTTTTTTTCTCGCATGAGACTCTAACAAATTCTATAAAAAAAACTTAATGAAATTGTCATAACATGCATTTTACATCTTTGTTTTCAAAACGTGTGAAAAGAGATGATATTAAAAGCGGTTCTGATACTGATTCAATGAAATACATAAAACAGTTTAACCAATATATTTCTAACAATTGACATATAAATCGTCGGGTATTTCGATATATGCACAAAAATTAACTGATAAAGATCACATATCAGCTATCTGCTGTGTGCTATATTAATGTTTTGTATTGGTCGAGAGGGCTCCAACGCTTTCCTACGAAAATGAAATAAAATCTGGAAAGTAGATACCTCGGAAGCACCGGGAACAAGGCAAATAGTGAAAATTGCAGACTCGGTTTGATTGAGTCTGTTCATGGGCAGTAATGGAAAAAGCAACACTGCCCACGCCCCCTAGCACCGGCTTAATCAGTATTCAATCTTCAAATCTAAATGAGTTGAAATCAATGATCCCGAAGGACCAGAAAATATAACAACACTGAACACAAAAGCCTCAGATTCGAATCCTGGCTACTCCCATTGCGGTGTGTCCTTGTGAAAAGCACTTTATCACGAATGCCTCAGTCTGCCTAGGTGTAAATGTGTGCCAGCATATTGCTGTCGGGAATTAACTGTTCTTGAAATAGGGCCACTTAAACGCTCTACAGACCTTACGTTAAATGTTTCAAATAAAATTTACCTTTAGAAATATACAGTTTTGTGTTTGAACTTCTTTTATTACAACAACATACATTGCTTAGTTAGTCTATTTTGTTAGTCCATATACACCGAAGGACTTTAGAAACGCCTCATCTATTCAATAGAAATTGTGATCCAATATGTTTGTAATGCATATCTCTATAAGATATGCACATATTGAAATAAATAAGGGCAGTACGGTGGTATTTTTCGGTACTAAACGAAACTTGACTATACACGCATGAAACTCATATTCAGATTAGCAAAAAACTAACTCGAAAGTACGAAAGTTATTTGAGATTTTTTGTGCCAACTACTCAAGTACGGAAAAGCATTAGTGCCAGGTTGATGTTATCTATTTTTGAAGAACTATCATATACTTTCTTGCAATTTCTACTCTTGTTACTAGAAATTTCTGTTGTGGACGTAATTGTTATCGGTCCGTGTTTACATTTAAACAATTATTACTATTTCGACCATGATAAATCTGAAAGGTTTTTCAACTTGGACCAAACCCTGCAGGAACGTGTATCTAAAGGACTTTGCTACCGGTTGATACCGAAATCGAGTATCCAGGATATCTCAATGCATCTATGAATGTGTATGCAGATGTATCAACTTTATATGATTGCTATTTAAGTGTCAGTAAAATGTCTAACAATATTAGATGTTCTGATGAAGTAGCCATACAAACTTATTCATGACTTTTGGACATCTGATAGACGGTTGGATGCACTAATTATGAGGAAAAAGGGGCAAGGTACAATTCATAATTTTTGATTTAGTAGAAATGTCGAGAGAATAATTTCCTTTCTTAATTACTCTACAAAACACATTTTTTTTTCATTTTATGCCCTCCCACCACCACCCCCATCGACATTTCGGACTAATAGGTTTCGAGAATATAGTTTTTGTGTGTGCATATGAATAAAATTCACAAGCCACTTTTATGACACTATAACTATCTGTTATACAGCATGTAGATATATAAACGTTCTTAATACAGCTGGAGGATCCTTCTGTGTGTTTTGCGAGTACAAAGTTTCTGCTATAGACCAATATTGTAACGGAAGTCAGTGGGACAAAGCTACTTCACAGGCAAGACCATGGGACCATAAGACAATTTTTCATCGTTTACGAAAAGTCTTAAACCTGCGGTAAAGATTAACGTAGGTATGAATAAAAGAACACATTTCATTGATCCTCACTAAAAGGCCAGTGATATTGCATTTCAATATCTATGTTCATGAAGTGCTTTTTAATTATGATTGTTTAATACGTACAGAGTCATTTGAAACGAGACTCGTCTGCGTAATTACTACGTGTACTTAATCCATTGTCTGTTCAGTGGTATATGGAACTTTTTGGTAAAATTTCCATGACTCAGAAGTTCAAATAGTACTATACGTAGAAATATTTTGTACTTTAGCCAGACCAGTAACCACTTTATTCTGTTTCATTATGCTAATTACGACTGTTGCTATTTCGTGTTGAATGTCAGGTCTGTCAAAGCAGTCAGGTGATATGAGAGAGATCGGTAAATAGTGAGTCGCCATTTATCCTCCAGTAATTCCTAATGCGGTAAGCACTTGTACTACAATTTAGCTAAATATTGCTAAACTTCGATGGAATGCTTCATCTATTATACCAACTATTAAACTGTTTCAATAATTGTTAATCCTTCTAGAAGATAAATACGGATACTCCGCTCTCTAATTATATTGGCATAATGATTGACAAAGTCTTGAAAGCATAGTATATTTGAGATCGCTGACATACGTAATGTGATCATAAATAAGTTTAATTATTATGACAATGATAACAATAAAACAAGTAACAGACAAAATGATAACATATAGTAACATAAATATCATTTTCAATTTATTACATTGTTTTTATCATAGTGTTAGATTACTAAAACCAATTCTAAATATCCTTTTGCAGTAGAAACGCAACCAAGGTAAATAGTCGCTGGCCCGGTTTAATTGAGTCTGATAATGAGAGGCAATGAAATATGCAACAACTCTCACACACCCTAATTATACGAGACTCGTCGATATCCAGCAAACAAAAGCAGCTTCTACTTGTTGATACATATTACCTATTTCATTCAATAGCTCCAGTCTAAATGCCGATGATTTAATGTTATTAAGAAAATATAATAGTCATTAAAAGATCAGAATTATGTCGTGTTAGCCCGAGGACATAGGATCCTTTTCCTACCCATGTAAAATTCACATGCCTACATACTTTCTTTATCATGATCTCTTTTCAATGCCTTTAGTAAAATCGCGCTCCTTGCAAACTGACCCAGAATTAATATACTTAATATCATTTGAGCGACAAGAGAAAAAGATTGTATTGGACGGAACATTATTAGAAAAATGAGATCAGTATCGGCGGTTGTCGCAAAATGATAGAAGCGGTTGTCTCAAATAATGTGCGCGATGTTATAGAAATGCGACTTGGCTGGGACGGCATCTTGCATTTCTTTATGAATAATTGATACCTTAACTTAACTTTGTATCAGATAGTTTTCCAGATCCGTTTCGTTTCTTTTGCAACAGAAGATTTCGGTAAAATAACTACTCTAAGACAGAAAGTTCCTTCTTCTGGACTTACTGTTCACAGAACTACAGCGTTTTGATCTCGAATACTTGTTACTGGAAATCAGTTACAAAAATCTGCAATGACAATACCAATCCCATTAAATAACACGTTAAATACAACGGTGCTGATGAAATATTATGAGATCATATAAACATTTATGTTTAGTTAAGCAACAAATTAATATCAAACAAACAGATCAAATTATATTATCTACACGATAACCCTGCTTCAAAACATTTTTCTCTAACAATTATCACATAGATATAAAGTTTTTCATACATATGATTTTATTGTTCTGTAAATAAAATCTGGAAAGTAGATTAGCATACTGACATTTATACATGCATATGAAAAGTAATAAAACAGTAATGACATCTGTCTGTGGCGATAAACATTTATCGGTTTTACACACTTATTCACTATCACGAATCTTCTTCTTATGAACCCTTTTATATGACAATTGACGCGAAATTTATTCAGAGTTCAAATATACCAAATGAATGTATATCTTCTTCAACAACAAGACTGTGACAAAGTTCACCAATATCAATAAACACCTCACTGTTTTGTCCAACAGACAGTTGAAATACCCTCTGTATAACAAGATCCTGGTCGTAATGTGTTCCATTCGTACAGTCGTTGTACACAGAAGCAATTTGCACTGCTGACCCAATGCCGGTTCTAAGTTTCACTTCATATTCTAATTTCCTATTTTAATTTATTTTATTTTATTTTGTTGGGTTTATTGTCGCACCGACACAATTTTAGGTCATATGGCGTCTTTCCAGCTTTAATGGTGGAGGAAGACCCCAGGTGCCCCTCCGTGCACTATTTCATCACGAGCGGGCACCTGGGTAGAACCACCGACCTTCCGTAAGCCAGCTGGATGGCTTCCTCACGTGAAAACATTCTACACCCCAAATGAGGTTTCGAACCCACATCGATGAGAGGCAAATTTCCTATTTTAAAAGAGTCATCTTGTTAAATAACGTTACCTTCAGGGAATGTTATAATGTTCATTATTTTTTTATTTATATAAATACTTGATTTGATTTATAAAAATAAAACTTATGGTTGCTTATTTAGGCTCTGAACAATGCTTGGATACAGAAATTAAAAGGAAAGATGCATACGTATTTTCAAATCAACATGATAGCTGCACTTACCATTCAAACAAAATTTTAATTGTCTATTTTTACCTTACATGTATCATGTTTGAAAAAAAAAAGTTGCATTCTCTCAAGTTCACTGTTTTTCACTCTTTCATTTTTTCCCCAAGTATTGATTGGTTTGGAATAATAAGAACTTACCCATTTGTTCCACAGGTATTTTTCTTGTATCGAATAATACTGTACACGTAATACATTCACCATTTTCCACAGATATACCATTATCATTATGCGATAGTTTTCCTTCTGATATATCGGCAGTCCGTTTAATATCGCCTTTCTTCACTATTAAATGAATCAAAATGCGCATTTAACTTCCGGAATATCATTACTGACAATGGCGACGTTAATTCCGCAAAATCGTAATTGAAATCAAAAATAATATATGAAATAAAATGCTTCGTTACGGCGCTCTGTTGTAGCAAAAACATAATGCAATGTTAAGGCAGATCCTCCGGAAGCAGGAGACGTGACCAAGCAGAAGCAGCAGGCTCGGTTTTACTTCGTCTGTTTACGAGGGGTAATGAAATGTGCAACACCAATCACTCCCACTAACGCATGTAAAAGCAGGTAAGCCATGTAAAGTAATAAATGCTGATATTTATGGGTTAATTGTCAAGAGACTTACCAACTCCTTTTAGATGTATAGCTGACCGCTGACGTGTTAGAAGCATATTGATAAGTTTGTTATTTTACTGTATTCCCGGATGTTTAAGCCAGTCTTCATTAACGTCTATGTCAGATGTATTGACCAGCTTCATCTTTAAGCTCATTATGTCAGAAAGCATCTCTTCATTTTCTACGTATTCAAAATACAATTTTAATTTTATAAGTATATCATTTCGTCTACAGAAAACCTTAATACTTATGACATAGACAAGTATATTGTCTTATTTTCAAATTTCAATCACATCCAAATATATTTTCTTAAATGTAAACGTCATTATTACTCGTGCTGTGTCTAGCATACTTATATGCTTGTTTCTGTTTAAACACTCTTACACTTGAATGAGGTCACGTCAACGTGCGGTGACGTCAAAGTTTTTGTTGCGATCAAGAAAGAGCGCTTCTATATTTTTTCTGCTGTTCTATATTAAGGCATATTAAAATGTAAAAAATTTATAGCACAACCGTGTTTTAATACTATTTATACACTCGAGTGGTAATACGTCGTAAAAATAATTTCACACGGGCTAACCCACGTGAAATTATTAGGCCCGACGTATAACCGCCCATCGTGCATAAATAGTGTTAAAGCATTCTTTTGCTATAAATTATTTCTAAAATGTAACCAACAAAGTGTACTTTGAACCTATGTATATGAAATATATAAATGTGTATTTCTGTTACAAATGTACTTACCAAATTGTTCAGTCTTGAATGGCATTCGTCATTTTTCTGAATTAAAGATCATTAGAAGTGAATTCGAAACCAAAATATATACACTATTTAAAAAAAACGAAATCGATTAAGCCTTAGTATGTGTCTCATAAAAGCCAGATCAGTAACATAACAAATCAAGAAAGCCGTAGAACACAACTGATGAATAATTAACTGGTCAGTGAAATTTGTAAAAAATGTGAATACTTTTTAAATATCCTCTATGCAACATCTTTTGTCTTGGACTTCCGTGAACAAGTTACTCAAAGTTTGATCCAGGTTTATACACGACAAACAGTAAACGCTTGAACTTGCAATCCATTCGGTCGATGATAATTGCTTGGATACAATCTGTTTGATTTCGTCGTCTGAATTTACTTCGTGATAATATGACAATCTAAATGTTACTAGAATTACTGGCAAAACTGACACAAAACAGATAATAAGAATTATGTTCACAATTGCCAAAGCGACAAAGACTTTCTTCAAATTGTTGTAATTTTTGTGTAGTTTATTAAATCCGACAGCTTCAGTATGCACAAACGGCTGCATATTTCTTTCCTGAAACTGACGTTTTAGGGTATCTTGCTCTTTCATTGCTTTTCTATTTTCATTATGAATATTTGCAAGCTCACTTGCCATCTTTTCGTTGGGATGTGCAATTTTTTCTGTACCATTGTCAAATGACTTTGTGGTCTTTGTATTTTTCTCAGTCTCAATGCTTGATGTTTTTTCACGGATTCCTGAAATAGCTTTACCTTTATTTTGTGAATGACATTTTCAGATGATGTCTTACTCGCTATTTAGGCGGTTCAAACGTTTTACCTCTGAATCAAACGTTTTGAAACAAGCGGGGTGAGCTTTTATTCTGTCTTGTGGAACCTTTGATTTAGAATAATTTCCTTCAAACAGTTGTGAATATTGCCCACAACATACTGATTGACAATCCTCGAGATCGTTAGTTGCCTTATCTATGGATTCAATGTTTACGTAGTCTGTAGAATAACCGGGATCAATAAAAGTTCCTTAAGTTTGATTTGATAAGTGCTGTCTGGTAAACGTGAAATAGAGGCAGGCGTTCTTTTCTTTCCGTCTCTTCCCTTTCTAATCTCTTTTTACGATTTCCGACAAGACGTTTCGGCCTCTCAAATATTTTCCTTAATCTGTCAAGCATTGTATAGGAATGTAAGTGCTCTGTAGATCGTTTCGTGACACTATCATGGACAGGGTCTAAGGTGGAAAACATATTTGTAGAAGAAGACAACAATTCGCGACTAGAACTTCTGTTTGCGTCATGTTGACCCTAATGATCGATGTACACAGAAGATATGTCTGTGTTACTGCTTCCGTTTGAACTATCACTAGTTAGACGTTGATGCGCTGACATTACTTCTTGTATTTCCCTTAAAACCTAGTATGGATGTTACACTAATTATAATATCCGTCTACTTGCCTTTCCAACTTGCATTCGTTAGAAACCTTAATAGTGTGTAATAATTTAAGAAAAGCACACTCTATAATCTGATTTTATCTCATTTAAAACTAAACACAAACTGCATTTTATAATTTGTTTCATATATGATATTCTATTAATAAATCTAACTTGACATGTATTCCTTTACAGGAAATATAAGTGTTGAAACGGCGCATTTTGATATTACTTTTATACCCTTTCGTGCATTGATTCGCAGTTGTAATGTATTGTATGCTGTCATACGCTAGCTTTTTGTGTCAAAAGTTTTTTATCAAGACGGAAGATGAAATAAGAAATTTAGATAAATTCAAATCTGTCATCTATTACCTAACAAGGCTAACATAAAAATACATTTTATAGTGTTAGAGTTTGGAATGCAATGCAATCGTTCGCTCGAAAACGATGGGACCGGCAAAACATGTTCGAGTTATTGGTAGTTCGAGCCATCGAAAAAAATACAATATGACGATAAGGTCGAGCGGAGGGTGATGTTCGAATTATCCGAATTTGAGCGTACTGTATGATTTAAACTGTATTTTGATGTTGCAAGGTACTCTCTCTGTAATGTGTTATCTAAGGTGTAATGGCTCTTTTAATGCGAGCGCTGTACATAAAAACTAATTGCAATGTTTTATACAGACAGTTCAATGCATTTTGTAATGTAATAGTTCATAATGCTTGATTATTAAAACAGAGTTTTCAGTAAATTTGTTTGAACCAGCACGTTTTTATGAATTGGATATTTCTTAAATATTTTCTTTTATTAGGCCGATTACTTGTTGTTCTCATGACATATGCCTATGATAACACGCCAATATGTTTAGTGGAAAAAAGTTAAAACGGTGGAAACAAAATCAATAGATTATGTAGGATATATTTTCATAATAGTTTTCGTAAACAATACCTCTTACCTAGTAAATAATATTATTACAACAGTGACCAAAAGTGATCTAATTCAAAAATGCAAATGAATCATAAGAAGAAAATAAAGTGTATTTAATCTAACAATAACATTTAAGACATACACCTGTGTCATTTGCGTTACAATCCTTATGTCATAAGAAATTGACATGTATAAATACACATCTAGGCATACTGGTACTAAACCATATGTGCAAATTCATATGTAGTAGTGCACTTTTGCGTACAGAACCCTTATATTAATAACTTATCAACGGTCAAGATAAACAATGCTGTAATTAGAGAAGATTAAAGATATCTATTTTTACCTGCTGATTTGTTTTGGACTTATTCTTCCTATATCAAAATCCATTAAGAAAACTGGCTTTCCTTCAATTTGATTACCTGCTCCAGCAAGCAATAACACAGGAACTTACATTTGGTGAAGTGTGAATGACAAAAAGTACAAAACAGTTTGGACATTGTTCAAAGACTTGAAATTAATAATTTAAACACAATCTTAATTGTTAATTTGCTGATTTGCCAATAAGATTTAAACCTTTTTTGTTAATGTGCCACTGTGTTTCCGGACCATTTAACTTAATCAAACACTATATTCGTTAATGGAAACTTATAGTGAGTGTCATTTTGAAAATGTTTAGTCCAGTTTCATTTCATAACCTCTCATGAACAGACTCAATCAACCGACTCTGCTTTTATTCTCATTGGATGCATTCTTTGCTTCCAAAGGAACTTTTTACAGATTTTATTGTGAAATACTTAAAATGAAAACCAGACATACATCAAGAGTTTTCGCTTAACATCATGCCATGTATTGTCCTTGTACTATATGATTGTAAAACATAAAAAATAAACGCTGATGTTTATCAATTAATAATTTGCAATATGAAAAGTTTAACGTAGAATGTAGCCAGTCACAGCTTTAACATACTGAAGTTAATAACATCAAAATAAAAATGAAATGAACAATAGTGTACAGTTATATCTGCTGACTTAGTTGTTCCTCATTTGGCATCTCCTGTCTGAAAGGTTCGCACCTGAAACATCTTTTTGAGAATATCATTTTTTTTTTTAAATAGTACTCTTTCAGGCATGTCCGACTAACATATGTCCTTGTGCAGTTGCGACAATTTCTTTCTAATGTCGGTCGAAATTACAGTAGTAATTCTGACTACCTTAAATGGAATACAATATTGTTCGTAATAAAAATAACTATTGTAATCAAATACGTAACAAATGAATTACGCAGTTGCTTGGTTCAAGGCTAAACTACATTGGGACTTTGGATACTTTCCAGCATTATGATATACTAAACTCCTAAAAAGCTTTTGAGTATCGATCTCAATACAGGTAGTTAACTATATAAGTTTCATGATATACTATATTACCTCTCAGTGTTTAAATAAGTCGTTAGCGGTTTCTCAAAATGTATGTGTAAACCTCGACCTAGTTTTCTCTTACAGATATACACCGCATGCAATATGTTTTAACCTTGTGTCTCAGTTCTAAAATAGCAAAAGTAAAACTTCACAGGTCGCTCAACAAGTCCACTGATATTTTTTCTAGGTCTGTCGGATCGTGGAGTGTATTTGATTTTACTAAGATTTAAGGTATTAGGCCCATAATAGAGTACCTCCTTTTTGAAGAGTATTCAATTCCTACTTTAAACCTACTTTGACTGCAATTTTCAGGGGGGCATAGGTTCATGCCCCACTGGGACCAAAATATTTTTCCTTATTTTCCTTTTTTACTAGTAAGTTTATACTTCTTTCCAGATTTTTGATTTATTGTACAAAAGTGGAAAACAATTTATTTGATAAGCGATTTATTGCTGTTCAAAGTGAATTCACCTCTGAAACAGAAGGGGCAGAGTTCATCTTTAAAAATACTGAGTTACATGCGGTAAAAGTTCACTATTTTGCCTTCATTCTTTAGAATACATATTGTGGAAGAAATGTAGGTAGGTTTTACTTCTGCCCCAAGGTTATTTTTTAATGAAGTGAGCAAAATTTAAAACAGACTCGCAGGATTCGACCTTAATTTTTCAATGCTGGAGTTAGAATTCTATCTCATTCAATCCGTTTACTTGAGTCACCCTAGAAAAATGATATTGACAGTTTTATTTTAAGTTTTATAATTGTTAACCAATATTTTGATGTTTCTTTCATAAAAATAATGGTAAAATGAATTCTGGACGTTTTGGATAAAGGCCGCCACTTTGAAATTTGTCTCTATTTGAGCTTGAGGAAATACCATAAATTACATAAAATTTATAAAAAAACGGCATAGTAAAAGTTTTTAAAATTTTGCAACAAAGTGCGAAGCACGGTCAACTGTAAGAATATACCAAGCAAATGCCATTTTTTAAACATTACTATTAGGGGCCTAATACCTTAAGGAAGTCGACGAATATCGACTACGAAACACTTCCTGGTGTAATAATGAGATCATTTAATAGGTATATCATTGTGATGGACACAACTATTATATTTTTCGTGTCAAATTCGTACTGGACATGCACAACTGGCGTATTGCCATTATATCTGTATCATTAATTTGATTTTTAAAATGTTCAAGACATTACTCGAAAGTTCAATAAATAAGACATTAGTTTCAACGTTTTTATTTTGCACTGATTGTAGCCTCATGAAAATCAATAAGGATATGTTCTGGAAACATAAAACACAAGCAAGCAAACTGATAGGTTGATGTTAGTATCATATACAACACCTCGCACACCACTAGCACCAGCCTGGATGAAATTCTATCATTTAATTGAATTGAGTCTACGTTAATTACCCTAAATGACTGTGTCTTAGATGTCTACAAGTATTCGCACAATGGTATATGATTCGCCAACATGAAATCGCATCTTAAAGATGTACGCACGTATTTAGAGTATAACATACTGACTTAATGTTGGGGTTAGGTTTAACATAGGTTTAATAGTGTTTATTCAATGCGTGTGTGCATTCAGTGTGGAGGAACTAATGCCGTCCTATAGAATTACGGAAATCACGATCACTACTTAATGCTTCAATTACACTTTTATTATGACAAACATCAATGATTTTCATCAATAACAAACAAGAATATAAATCATCATTATTATCATATACATGCCATTCTTATTTCACTGATAACATCATCATGAAAACATTTTTCATCCCTATCAACATCATCATCAAGACCATCCTGTCATCAAAAACATCATCATCATCATAAGCATCATTATTACCATAATCACCCTCAGCAGCGGCAATAGAAAAATATGACAAAAAAAACCCGGAAAAACTACGTGTCATTTTCCTCCCCCTTACTCAATTAAACAAAATACGATTATCATCATCATCAGCAGCATCATTAGCGCTATTTACATCATCATCAGCATTAAACAAAACACTGACAAAGGGCATATCAGCATATTTGCATATACATCATCCTGAAATAACGCAGCAAAAACTATCATCATCATCAGTATCTGCACCATTTTCAGCTACGTTCCATCATCAAATAATCAATATATATGATATGAAAAAGACATGATTTTGACTCCAAAATCTCGTCCCAGACTCAACTCCATATTTTGTCGTATACCTCATCAAGTTACTGCAAAAGACCTCTACTACATTTTTATTACATGTATGATTTCTCCCATCTGACAGCAATAGTTAAAGAAGAATTCTGAAACGACAAAAAACAAATAACCAATATACACATAGGAGAAAATCAATCAACGGTTATTTTGCGGTAACCCATGCGCGGAGAAAGTAGTGACGTCAGCCTCTATGTATAAAATGATCCAGATGCGTAGCACGAAGTGTAGTTCATGTCAATAAAAGTAGTTACCACTTTTTTTAACACTGTTGATATTAGTATGTCGTGTTAGAATCGAAATAACAAAATTCCAAGTGTGATTTATCGTAGAATGACCAGAGTTTTTCGTTATCTTGCGAAACAATATATCAATCAGGCCTACGGCTATCGTGATATATTCTTACGCTTAAGAACTCAGAACATGAGTTATTTTACGATAAACCACACTTGGGAACTTATTATTTCTTAATTATACTGCAAACAATATCATCAAGCAACAGTTATTATTTGAAATAATGCCAAAATGCATTTATTTACATAAACCTTGTGATAAGTACATTTATGTTCTTCTAACAATCTCTAGAACAACTACAGTATAAAGCCGCTATTTAACGATGTCGGTTCCAATCAACTCTAGGTTGGGTTTCTCTTTCAAACAGGAGAACAATTCAGAAGTTGTTTATGGTCTACAAAGCAAAAAAATGGTCTTCTTCCCAATAAGTAGAAAACGTGTTCCCTTCATTTGTATCAGAAACGAGAAGTTATTCACTAAGAAATAGCAACAATCATACAACAGTAAACCGACGCACAGAGACATGCAATAAATCGTTTCTACCTTCTGCTACCGAAGTATGGAATACACTTGATATTACTGTTCTCGATTTAAATTCAGTAATATATTTAAATCAAATATGAAAGAGATAATTAAAGCGCCACAAGTACCTTAGCATTTTTTGTTCGGAAACAGGCTTTTTTGGTTCTACATGCGCGCAAGTAATTTGCATGGTGATCTGTTCAGGAACTATTTGAGGGAAACTTCGACATGTAATTGTGGATACCTATTTGAAGATGCTGATCGATATCGATTCCACTGTTTCTTAAAAATTCTTTAAACCTCAAAGAATTATACTCTTTGAACAAAATAGAATCTTTCATCCGCTAATTGTTAATCTATTATTTTTTGGTAGGGATTTGTTAAGCGTTGAAAATAATCAGAAAGTGTTTACAGCTGTTCAAAAAAATTATTAAAACTACCAAACGTTTTCAGAACACTTTACTTTATTTACTACTTGTATACGTTCTGCTGTCACTACTTCGCAAATATATATGTGGGTAAGGAACAATAAATGCTGTTTTAATGTTATGATCTTTATACTATTTTGTAGATGTGAATACGACATACAATACCAGTACCGTGAGTACGATCTAGCAATCTCCAAAGCATGACACCAGTTTGTATTGATAAAATCTATCAGATGATCCTTTGAAAGCATAGAACGCAACCAAGAAAAATGTTAGCAGACTCAATTTGATTGAGCCTGTTCATGAGAGGTAATGACAATAATGTTCAAGTTCAATAAAGTTCAAGTAGGCACTATTTATTTTAGTTATAGGTATAGCTAACTGCATCAAAGTACAGTCTTAAAACTATTTAAGATATCATTTTGTAAACAAAGAGTTATTTGACCTGAAAAATATTTGGACAACTCCGTTAAAACTTTATTGTAGGTGATTATGTACAAATTACCTCATGCACTTTTTACAACTAGTCACGAAACAATCGTGCATAATTAGTTTAAGGGTCAGTACTTTGAAAAGAAAAATATGTAAAGATTATATCTTTTAATGCCTTGGGGGAGAAGTGTAACATATTAGTGTTGAAATTTGTCACCAAACAGACGATTTCTTTTAAATGTTAAAACCCTCAGAATTTCACAAGGAAAAATATGTTGACAAAGCAATTGCTTGAAAGAGATCGATATACTACCCATATATATGCGTCAAAGTATATAAAAATACCTAGAAATATGAGAAAATCAAAGAAAATAGTTTCAGGAATGTTAGATGCATGACATCGTTATTCTGTAGAGCAGGTAAAATAGACAGCTTACTTTTCCATTGCCCTTACATAACATGGACAGGATTATGATTGACAAACGGTGTTAACTAAATAGTTTCACTCTATAAATAGATTGTTTCCGTTGCGTAAAGAGAGCCTAGGGTAAGTCTCGCAATTAAGCCATCTTCTAGATCAACGTCACTTGGATATTGTATACTCATCACCAACATTTTGTTGAGACTGCTCGCGGTGAGCTCCTGTCGTGGAAATTATGGTTGGTATATACGTGCTTTCGTACTTGCGTTACTGTGTACGTCCACCGGACATTTTGACCATCAATAAGCAATGTATCTTATATTCTCCAGTAATGTTGTCCTTTATGAGTGTCACATGCAGATCACGGTCACACTTGTGAGTCTAATGTTATGTCAATTTTTGTGCGCAACCTTAATTTAGGAGAAATAATTGTCTCAATAAGATTGACTGTCGGCACAAGCCCGATACTCCTCTGTGAAAGTTATTGGTCAAATGACATTCTAAAGCTTTTCTTGGCCGTAACTGTGATGTAAAGGGAGCATTTTTGGCAGAAAATGCCTCCATGAAGGATCTTTTGTCACACCTTTTATTTCTCCACAATAATAGGGAATGTCAAGAGCACACTTAAGCGGTCAAATATCATAACTGAAAGAAAAATAGAAACTGTAGTGGAAATATATAGCAGACGGGTTGCTTCAAAATCTATTAACAAGTACAGTTTAATTTTATGAATGATATACAATGTGGATGAGTAGAGAAAGAGGGGAAAATCTAGGATGAATGTTAATTAGGGGACGCCACGTTTCAAAAACGCAACCTCTCCGGACTAAAAAAACGTTCACAAGACCAACAAACACACAGGCACGCACGCATTCCCACACAGAGACGCAGCAAAACAACCAAACACTGAGTACAAAAGAACAAACAAAGAAAAACAGAAGGACACTGTCTGTATCTGGTGTGCACCTAACCTCATCCAAGGTAAAAAAAAGAGGAGGGTACGTAAAAGTGGGAACCTAGGGATTTACGGATAGTAATACAATCGTCGACATAACATGTATAAGCGAAACGGACAAAAAGCAAGCTGAAAATAGCGGTACCGCCATGAAACGGTCAGTAACATATAAAGGATATGAGTTTTAAAATCAAACCCGCACTACCATTTCTTAAGCAACTTATACAAGACAGTGTAAATAGAATATTTTGAACGTTACTTTCATCTGCAAAATAGTATGAGGATAAAAAAAACCACACAATTTACTGGTCATCATCATAAACAATTCTTTGAACAAAAATGAAGAATATGTTATTGCTTTTCTACATAGAACAGATAGATATGTGTGAACATGACTAACAACGGCAACATATGTTTTGCTACCTCCGGAGACAACACGTAAGTATCTTGATCTTTAATTACAGGAATTAAATTATACGATAAGTATTTAAAAAAGCATAATCGCTACATTCCAGACTTAATACTTTATATGCATTAATTTGAAAAGTTCTAACTCTAAGCTGTATTAGTTTGTAGACTCCATTACTTTATCTGGGGACCAAACGTCGCTTTTCATGGAATTACACGCCACAACCCGTGTATCATTGAATGTTCCATGTTCACCGCCGTTTGAATACATCTGCGGATGTCTCTAAATTGCTTTTTGTACTTTTAACATGTGTAAATGTTGAGTTCCGCTCAACCCGAGGCTAGAGGGCGTGGACGGTAGCATGCATTTCCACTACCGTCCATGAACAGGCTCAATCAAACCGAGCCTGCAACATTTTTGTTTTTGTCGTGTTGAGCGACCTGTGAAGTTTCTACTTTTTCTATTCTAAAAGGCATCTCGTTAGAACAACCAAACAACAAAAAATGTCGTGTATATAACATCAAACAACAAAATATTGCTTGTACCAGAATATTTTTGCAATTGGAGGTTTAAGAAGCAGCAAATATATATCTTCAACAACAATATATTGTTATGTACTCGTTTAAAACTATAAACATCCTGCAAAGAGTTCGTTTTGTGCAAACTTGCACATTCACAGTAACGATTTTTTCGTCGGTTTGAACTGACTGTACCTCCAATAACTTTTTTTTAAAAACAAAGATAAAGACATCAGACTAAAATCCGAGTAAAGATAATTAATATGGCCACCAACTAGAAGTTATCGTTTAAAAATTCGTAGATAATTAAGTAACTTACTACTGAAAATGTGTTCTCTGGTATGTCAAAATGTAAACAAATGTCGCCATTTTTAACTGCAACTCGCCTTAAACAGCGAATAACAAAAGACGTCAATCACTCTGAAAACGTTCGCGTCATAGAAATTGAACAAACTATTAAGTGGTTGTTACATTAAATAATGTGTTCATTCCTCTAATACTTTCCCCAGCTAATGATTTAGTTACATGACTTAACGAATCTCAACTTGAAAATACACCTAAAACTTAAATGTGTGTAAATTATTTCTATTTATTGTCCTTGTATGTACAATCAAGTCTCCCCCATTTCTATAAATAACATTGTTAGTAAAATTTTAGCTTTAATAAAATAATGCAGTGAATCTTATAAGCCTTCTTTTGAATTGGGAAACTATACAGCATCATCTGCATAATTGATAAAGTTTATTACAAGCATCTATGTTTTGTGGTATATGCAACTATATGTCATTAAAACAAGGAAACAATCCTAAATCACAATGGAAAGGTTGGAAAAAGTATTCATATGTCGTACACAAACTTTAACATTTTCATTCATCAACTGTGGAACAGTAAGCAGTTTTGCAAAGCAACTGATAAACTTAAGGTTATCCTTCTATAACTTTTTGGGTCATTCGAATAAACTTTTTTATATAACAAAAAATACACCTCTTGACCAGCTAGACGGCAACTTTCTCTGCTCTACAGCTGAATAGTAATTGACACACTGTAATATCAATACTGAACTTAAATGTTCACATAGAATATTATTTAAAGGGAATTCCTATAGTTTTTTATGCGCATCTTTCTGCGCAGCCGACACTTTCTATGGAAAACTGAATTGAAGTCAACATTTATTGAAACATGTTACAGACAATCTTAAATATGAGGAATTTTGAATGAAATAACATTTTTGATAAGTTATATCAGTAATCAAATGTTGATACTGGTTTATGTTGTATTGACAAGTATCATGCCTGACAGGTATCCTGCTATTTTTGTGGTTGTGTTTTCACATCGCATTTTAGTACAAAGACAGTGTTGTTCATATAATGTAAGATAATTGACTTAGTACTGATACGACAATATCACCTTACAGATTATTTAGAATTCAGTTATAGAAAGAATTAAGAATTTTTAAAACTTTTTTTTTAACTTTTAGCAGACATACATGTAATCAATTTGGCCAGGTTCGCGCCATTTCCGTCCGAACAGGTGTTGTATTCTAGCGGTCTTAACATAAAATTTAGCCTGGTGACCCATACATTTTTAGCCATTTTTATGCTTACAATACAATTATCTATACACAAGAAGAAAAAGAAAAAATTCTATGAAAGAGTTTTTTCAAAATTTAAAAAAAATATTCTTCACTATGGGTATTTTTCATTGAAAAAAGTTCACAAAAGTAAATATGAAACAACATTTTTTTCCATTCTTACCCATTATTGTAAGGATAGAGTATTACAAATATGACTATAATATCAAATAAGTATATAATAAAATCTGTAAAAAGAAAAATCCGTATTGTGCTGCCTGGATGTATATTTTGGTTGGTATTATAAAAAAGCAGAAAATTATGAAAATGTTGAAAAATCGCTGGCAGTTTCAGCAACAGTGGGTGTGTTCAAAACAATTTTTCACAAAAACAAGCCTGGTGACCTATTGTTTTTATTTGTTCATTGTTTTCAGCACAAATTTTCCTATCATATATGTGAATTTAAAAAAATTCTATGAAAGGAAAAAAAATATAGGAATTCTCTTTAATGAACATGCATTATTTGGAGCGATATTGCGTTTAGCTCTTCTATGATGAAATATTATTTATGGGTGTATAGGATTATTATATGCCTACAGTCAAATGTTATGCTTGTCCAAGATTCAGTGATACATGTTTAGTAATACTAACTTATAAGACTACGGAATCACCACACGGATAAACCTTCAATATTCCTGGGACAACTGTGTTGTTTCTTGTCCGAGTACCAAGTTTCAGTCAAAAGAGCGAAATCAATTATCTCATCGCTGAGGTATTGGCCCACAAAATCATCTTTGTTCACAACAGATCTACAGTTCAGAGTAATGCATTATACATGTTCGCGTATATTTTTGCTTGCATTTCTTAGGGTATATCAAATTTTTAAAGTTCATATCATTTTGTATAGGAATTACTTTACTTTTACCACCTCGTTTACTTCTGTGTGTATTCTTTTTACAGGCTATATTGTGTAGTTAATAATCCTATATGCCGCAGGGTCTAGTTTTCCTAATCCGCTATTGCAGCGCTGCTTCGGTTGGTTTATGATCTTCTAAGTGGTATGGAGAAAAAGGAAGTCACGGGCCTTATTGCAATTGACTTGAGTGCAGCATTTGACACTGTCGACCATGACATTCTTATAGATATCATAAAAACACAGTATGGTGTCGTGTCTGTGAAACAGCTATTAAATGGGTAGACTCCTACTTAAGGCCTCGTACTTGTAAAATTAATACCACAATGTATATTCATCAGACCTCCATCTTGAAAGCAGTGTGCCCAAAGGCAGTTGCCTTGATTCGTCATTGTATCTCACCTATGTTGGAACTCTTTTTGATGTCATTCCAAAATCTTTATCAGTCTACGGTTTTGCTGATGATCATATAGCAAATAAAAGTTTACGTGCAACACCTGTTTCCACAGAATCACAAGCGATCGGAGACCTTGAACGGTGCACATTTATAATCAATGACTGTATGAATAGAAACAAACTGAAAATGAACACTTCAAAAACTGAATTTATTATGTTTGGTAGCGGACCCCAGTTGAACAAATGTTTCACACATTCGAATAACATTGCTGGTGATGATATCAAACGTGAAAACACAACACAATTAGATATCTCGGTGCATTTCTTGACGAAACCTTGAACTTAAAGGAACATGTAAATCGCAAATGTCGTACAGCAATGGTTAATTACCTACGAAGTAAGAACATCCGAAAATATTTACCAAAAGCAGCCACTGAAATTTTAGCATTGTCTCTAGTTATTTCTCATCTGGATTATTGCAATGTCATACTGTATGGTGTAACTAACAGTGAGGTGCGTAAGATGCAACGTATTCAAAACATGTGCGCAAAACTTGTCCTTAACAGACGGAAATTTGACAGTTCTAAACAACCATTGTATGACCTAATTTGGTTGCCGGCGAAAGCAAGGATTGAGTTCAAGATACATATTTTTATGTATAGCTTTCACATTGGCAGAGCACCAATGTATTTAACAGAATTGCTTACACAGTATACTCCTAGTAGACAAGGTTTCAGATCAAAACATTCAATGAAAGCAGTTTCTGTACTTTCGGTCCAAAACTGTGGAATGAACTGCCGTTAGAACTACGCAAAAGTACTTCACTTGACACATTAAAAAATCTTAAGACACTGTATTTCAGAGACTTCGTGTCTTTAAACCTCTATGCAGACCGTCTGGGCGTACCACTCCCGCTTTCATAGCTTTGGGTATTGTTTAATCACCCCTTGGATATGGTGCCTGCTTTTTAATTTTGTCTTTTGGCAGTTCCTGTGATATGCAGGCTCCATAACCTCAGATCCCCTTTCTAAATTCCAGTTTGTTTAGTTCTGCTCATTGTTTTCTCGTTTAGGGCAAACCCATTATTTTAACTGGGGACCATACGCCGCTTTTCATGGAATTACACACTAGTGTAGCATTGAAGATTCCATGTGTCCCGCCGTATGAACACATCTGCGGATGTCTCTAAATTGTTTTATGTACTTTTAGCATGTGTAAATGTTGAGTTCTGCTCAACCCGGG
Source organism: Mercenaria mercenaria (assembly GCF_021730395.1). Classification (NCBI taxonomy): domain Eukaryota; kingdom Metazoa; phylum Mollusca; class Bivalvia; order Venerida; family Veneridae; genus Mercenaria; species Mercenaria mercenaria. Next base: position 79,309,299 of record NC_069367.1, on the reverse strand, counting down.
GTTAGAGGGCGTGGACGGTAGCATACATTTCCACTACCGTCCATGAACAGGCTCAATCAAACCGAGCCTGCAACATTTTCGTTTTTGTTGTGTTGAGCGACCTGTGGAGTTTCCACTTATTCTTTTTTATGCACTGGTATTCCCAGTGGGGGTAAAACAACCTCAGGGGGAAGTGTGTGGTCATGACTTTTGTTTTAATAAGGTTGTTATGATTGTTATTATAATCATTTTTTTCATACCACTTATGTCTGTATGTTCTTTTAAATGCAGACTTCAGATACCTGCGTTGTCTTTGCTGAAAAGGGTTGTCTGGTAATGCTCATACTAACATTCTTTTCACTATTTTATCTAACATATGTAGAAAATTATTCTGTTGCAGTGTTTTGATGCCAGACCTCCTATGAAGTTCCTGAACCATTTGACATCAGTATAATACTGATATGGTAGATAGCGCCAATCTGTGAATATGTCAAATTTCTTTCTAGAAGTGTTAACTACATACTCGCGCAGTTGTTTCTCAAGAAAGGCGGACATCGGTTCACATTCATTCTTTTATCATTTGCTGGCGATGAAATCCATACGTTAAGCAGTTTGCAGCTACCAATAATCCAGACCAAGCTATTAAGTCGTGTGGGCAGAAACTGCGATTCCCAGTGTAACACCGCAGAATGACGGCTAGGTTCCGGTAAGCGATTTACACAGTTTCCATAAGGGCACTTCCCTCGAATAGAAGTTTTTCTGAAAGCTTTATGTCTGGTCCTAATGTATTTAGCCAGGACTGTAGTGTTTTGTTGTCTGTAACTGCTTGACAGTTTCAAGTGTACCTTGAGTTGTGTCTTGAGTTGTGTCTGGCTCGTTAGAGTTTTTGGCCTTCCGTTCATGCCTACTTGCAAGATGACGCGGATCAGCTTGACGTTTGATGTTCCAGGCATTGCCTGGCTTTGTCGAAGAAATCATTCATTTTGAAATGGGCTGTGACGTATGGATCTGTTTTATTTACAGTAATTGTCTATGATAAAATAAAATATTTGTGTTTGCTTGAGGGTTCTGACCTCTATGTCATTAAAATGTCCATTTTTCTGTAATTGTAGCGGGCAAGTTATGCATTTTTCACTAAAGTTTGCCTATTTGTTTTAGTAAATACTTATTTAGATACATCATTTTACAAAATAAATAGGCTTAAAGTTACATAAACATGCTATAAGAACAATTGGTGACATCACAGTTGATTTCATGGAATTGAATTTTCAGAAGAAAGTCACATTTTGTTATGTGCCTTTTTCCTTAAAAATCCCAGTTTCCGAGCCAATTGATCCGCAAAGTAGGTCTAATGTTTGAAATGTTTCTGCGGTACAGAATTCTCTTTGCAATGAGAATGTCTTGTATAATTTTTCTCGCAAGACCCTAAGTTACAAGATTTTGAGGGACAAATTTAGCAAAAAGATTTATGTGTCACCCCGTTATTGAAGTACTTCCTGGTCGTTGTATCCTAGGAAGTAGTTCTTTTTTTTTTTTTATTAAATATTTTTATTTCTCTATGTTCACAAAGAAATATTTTCATTTTCCACACACACACACACACACACACACACACACACACACACACATGTATACCTGAACAAAAACAACAGCAATATAAAAAACTTACACACATCCATACATATATGCATATGCACACACCCACACACGACTGTATTCACAAAAAATATGCATATGCAGATATCAGCAGGTATAATGATAATGAAAAAAGAATTACAAAAAAAAAAAAAAAGAAGATACATCTACCGCAACTCTTGAAGTTTTCTTGTTGTTTTTTATAATATTTAATTTAAAAAGACTGCATAGGATAGGATATCTTTCCATTTCTGATAATGTTTTTCTATTTTGTCGTGCTGCAATGCTATACAGCTTTCGATTTCAAGTCTACTCCAAAGATATTTTAGAAATAAATTTAAATTTGGTGTACATTTTCTTACTTTACAATTATAAATATAATATTTTGCTACTAGAAGAATAAAATTTTTCGCGTCCTTTTGTTTGTCTTTTTCTGTGATTAAGAAAGAAATAGTAGAGCAGTTAAGATCTAAATGGAAGTTTCGTTCATGAAAGTAACTTTTAAGCTCCCCCCAAAATTTTTGTGCGCATGGTCATTCCCAAAATAAGTGTTCGATTGATTCAACATTCATTGAACAGAAGTCACATATATTCGATACGACCTTTTTTTGTTTTAGCATACTTTTATTTGTCGCGATTATTCTGTGCAGATATTTAAATTGAAAATTTCTATATTTACTATCTATACTTGATGTTAGTATATTTTTATATATTTGTTTCCATTTTAAATCTGCATTTGGTATGATGTTTTTCCATTTATTTTCTGCCGTGTTCGGAGACATTTTATCATTTTTCATTTGATGTTCATACAAGTATTTATTTGTTTTCTCTACATTCAAAATTTTTTTTAAAATGTCTTTGTTTGGTGTATCATTTCTAATATTGTCTGTTTTAATTTTACTTTTTATTTCCTTTGGTATGCATCTAACTAAAGTCATATACTTAAGATAATCTCCACTTGGAATATTATATATCTCTTTGATATTGTCAAATGAATACATCTGATTAATTCTAAAATCATATAAATGTTCTAGGTATATAATTCCCCTTTCAAACCAAGATTTATAAAAAAGGGTTTTGTTGTTCGTTTTTACTTTGCAGTTATTCCATATTATTTCCTTGTTTGGGTTTATGCATTCGGGAATTAGTTTGACTTTATTCCATGATAAAATGATATCTCTTAGAAACGGACAGTGTTTAAAATTTTCTTGTATATCCTTTTCATTTATTTGACACTCAAATATTAAGTTTCCACCAAGTTTTTCCAACTTAGATTGATATATAGATTTTATAAAAGAGTCATGTTCATTATTTATAAATTTCTTTACCCAACTAGCTTTTGTAGAGTATATAAATTTATGAAGGTCAATCATTTTTATACCACCATTTAAGTAGTCTTTCTTCAATGTATCTCTTTTTATTTTGTCCGGCTTTCCATCCCATATAAAGTCAAACATACATTTTTCTAAAGATGTTATTGTCTTTATATTTGGGGATGGTAAAACAGAAATATAGTATATCAATTTTTAGAGAGCAAAAGATTTAATAACTGTAACTTTACCAAGCAGGGTTAATTTTCTGTTTTGCCATTGCTTAAGACAATTTTTAAATGATTCAATTTGTGGTTCAAGATTTTTTTGATATGATAGGTTAGTGTTTGTGTAGAAAGTTATTCCTAATGATTTTGCGCTATCTGAGGTCCAGTGAAAATTTCGATTTTGACAGTATTAAACATCAGAGTTGCATAAAGAGCCTGCTTTTAGCACATGGCATTTGCTTTCGTTCTTCGAAATTTGAAATTTAGAAGTTCCCAATTTGAAGCCATCCCTACTTGACTTGTAAAATTCCAAATGTATTTATTGACACTGTACATTTTTGTGTCATTTCTGATGTCTTTTACAGTTGTTTTGTCTTCGTTTTTTTAGGACTACATTTCTGTGCGGAAGGATTAAAAAATCTAATCCAGACTGGCGGCCATGACGGATGTTTGTGGGAAATTTGAACATTGTCTGAATACTTCGATGTGTAGCAAATAAATCATTGTTGATAGTGTGTGTGTGTGGCGTGTGCGAGTGTTGTTCGTGTGTGCCTTCGGGGAGGCAGCGTTTTTGGAACGTGGCTTTCCCTGTTGGATATTCTTCCTTGTTTTTTTCTATGCTATATTCACAAGGATAGTGTTACTCTTCAGAAATACAGAGCTGTCAAATTGAATACTGTAAATTTGTTGTGAAATTCACAATCCACGTCCAAAAGTGCTTGTTTTACTATACAGCAAAGAAGGAGAAATTGTACCGGGCCGACGTCAGAATATCCGATATTAATAATTTTTATGGAAACGGGTGCAGAAAACCAAAATAGCGCTTTAGCTCATGAGATGAATATGTTAACGGGTAATACGAAACAAAAAAAAAGCACTTGCGAAGAAAACCGAAATATGCATTTGCACGTGAGATAATAAGAGAATATTGCGAATATGATATAATATTTGATTTAAACCAATGGGAATTTGCATTGAGCATTTAGCATTTACGCGATGTATAACTGATAATAAAATTAGGTCTTTTTCGCCACTGCGCCTTAGTCAATACTTAGTCTAGCAAAATATCATTTAAAAACAATATAAAAATGAGACAAAATAATGATTCTCAATACTTTAAACACAATATGACATAAAACGACATGCTATTAGTTACACAGCGTGTTGGTGACAGGATACGGGATATACGCTGTCAAGGAAATCCATATCTATGGATTTTCGAGACAGTGAATATCCCATATTCTGTCACCAACAAGCTGTGTAACGATTTTATCTTGCCAACTACCCTTTACTTCCGTGCTATAATCAACACATTTTGCAAATTTTACAAATATACTTACAGTACAGACTGGAATCCTGCGATCATTTGTTTGGTCATCATGTTTTGTTTATAGTTGATTAACACCATGCACAATGAACTGTATTTTGACTGAATCACAAAACACAAAAGCTCATTCATACAGATTATGAACTGGTTTTGATCAGAAACACAAACAACTTTTTATTCAATCGGATCATCCTTCCGAAAATCATCAGATTTCACGATGTCAGAATATCTTGAAATTTCGGCTTTCATCCTGTTTCTTGTTAAGTCCTTTATCTTGCACGTAGACGTTACTTGTGCGGGAAAAGCTGTGTAATGTCAGAAAAACTTTTTTTTTTCTAAATCATGAAATAAATCATGAAATAAACGATATCCACAAAAGACAAACTTTTCCTTTTTTACATAGTCGTGTAGTAGAATGAATACCCTCTAATATATCATAAATTTTCGATGGTCGGGTTGAAGATCGGCGTGTTCAATGAACAATTTTACAGATTTCATAATATTTGTTTAAGTTATAACATTTAAAAGGATTAAACTTTTTGCCATGTTATTTTAGTAATTCGTATGAAAGGCCATTTTTCAATGTTATCCGTACCAAGCCCTTTATTCTTAAGTCAGAGCCGATTCATTTACGCCAGCTATGCGGCATCCATTTTGATTTAATAAAAATTCATATCGGAAAATCATTAGCAGGATATGGAATGTATTCTGTCTCCATGCGACGTCTCTTGCATCTTATTGCAAAAGGTCAAGGTCAACCCTGGTAACTGAAGATCAAATTACATTTTCATGCAAAAATGTGAAAAATGTCACCTTTACAGTTTTAATCTATTTGATATGTCTTCATATTATTAGTCGTTGTAGTTAATTCGTTTTAATGTTTGTATGTTAGGCAAAGTGCAGATGTAACCCCAAAACTACCACGGGTAAAGCTAATATCAAAGGTCAAAGGTCAAATTTGTGTGAAAGAAATCGCATGAATAGCTTCCTGTTTGAAAAATAACAGATATTTTTTAACATTATTAGTAATTGCTCGTGATTTATTTTAAGGTATATACATGTATGTCCCACAATGTCAGTAATAAAGTATAGTCTGAAATGAGTCAAGATCAAATGTGATATTAAGGGTCAAATGTCATTTTTAAATAAAAGAATGAAAAGTAGCTCTTTAACTTTTCTCTTTGTAAATAATATCTTGTCGATATTAATCAATGATATCAGTTCATTGTAATGTACAAATGTTAGGCGATGTTTGGTATGCACATATAATTTCAAAACATTGAAGGTCAACCATAATATCAAAGGTCGGAGGTTAAAAAATGAGTAAAATTTTTCAATAATATCACCTATCTGTAATATTTTTTATTGTTAATAAGTATTTGTTTTGCCATTTTAGTAACTGATCGTTGTTTATTTTACTGTATATATGTCAGAGATGATACCCCCTAATATTTTACAAGTGAGTTTTACCTCCACTATCACAAACATAGGTGAACAAAATATAGATAGGCACGGCTTTGACACTTAAGGTTTTCATGGATGATATGAAATATTGTTTCCAAAACAGTATAAACTTCTCTTGGCCTCAATCGTTGCAATAAACGTTCGTGAGCTCACAGACCATCCGCCTAGTTACCGATTTGTTTTCTTCACAAATACATCGCTTTTAATTACTTTCGAAACAATTCCCATTCAAATAAAGAAAACAAATTTAATAAATAGTTCCTCGCTATCAACTTTTCACAAATCACAATCATCAATTTACCTAATTCATCTATTAGAGAGTATAAAACAGATACTCATTAATTTGCAAATTATGTTTTATTTTATGTATTTCAGTCTCTTCTATTTACAAAATATATACAAATTGAATTATACATCAAAGCATTAAAAACATGTGTAAATGACCATTCAATTTTAGAATTTTAAGACACATATAAAACGGTAAAAATAACAATACATACAACAAAAAGCAACCAGATTACTTATAAAAGTACAGATGCATGTGTGTGTACATATGTGTTATGCGTGTCTGTGTGCAGGTGTCTGTGTGTATGTTAAACCAGATGACTTTAAAAAAAAGTACTGACAAGTGTGTGTGTGCATGCGTGTTTGCGTGTGTGAGTGTTTGTGTTGGTGTGGGTGTGTGTATATGTGTGTAACCACATCAATTAAAAAAGTATAGGCATCTGTACATGTGTTAGTGCGTGTGTGTTGTCTGTGTCTCTGTGTGTGTCTGCATTTGTCTGTGTGTGCGCGCGTGTGTGTATGTGTGTGAATCTGGTGAGGGAAAGTTGCCTCAGAGTATGCTGATATGTTAAATGTAGAAGTCAAATTCATAATTCAACGAACAAGTGACTAAGGTATTTAGTTCAGTCAGTCACATCCCATTAACAATAATTAAGCATACGAAGTACAATGAAGAATATGTATGCACTTGTATGAAGAATTAATAGACTTATAACTTAAATTTACAATGACTACAAAATCTACTACCATAATGGTAAATTTGATAAGATATACCAACTATTGTTAATCACAGACAACCCAGTGTTGTCTATATTAAAGAAATTGTTTTGTCATGTCCAGTAATAAATCCCCTTGTCATCTATTCATATTCAAATAAGGCAAACATTGCAAACATTCTTATTCTCCCTACATTAAGTCTGTGATCTAACAATATCACATCATCAAAACACTTTATGTTGAAAATAATAATAATAACAATAATTGACAAATGGATTACTTTCACAGTAATAAACTTTGCATATATCACACTACTATGTGGATAAAATTGAGCAACAACTGCTAATCAGTCTAACCAGATACAACTTTAATTTTTAAAATGTAACTAGAATACTCAGCTTTAAAATGATGTTGAGGCTTATTCTATTAGCAATTGTTTCTCAGTAGTAGTAAAAGGAAATCACTTATAATAGATAGATATTATTTACACAGATAAAACTGTTTTCTTTGTAATATTAAAAAGCAGGTTTTGGCTAATACTCTAGTCAGAACATCGGAAGTAAAAAGAATTTTCATTTTATCAGCATTACTCTTGTCCATAAAATTTGGCGCAGAAACAATGGCCTTACTAAAAAGGATATCTCCGATATCATTGTACATAGTACAATCAAGCAAAACATGGCTGTCATTTTCAATTACATTAACGGTATTGACATTACAAAACGGACAGATCCTTCTTTCTATAGGTAAACCTTCATATCTTCCTGTCTCAGTTGGAGCAGAGCAACTCCACTTCCACATTTACACAGTATCATAGTGCAATACCTCTCAACACAAAACTCTTTTTCAAAGGTACAGTATGTTCGAAGTTTGTTACCACCTCTACCGGAGTTTCAATGGACAGCATTAATACTATTATTCCACTACTATTATGACCTTTAAACAGCTTCTCCAACATGCTTGGCAATATTATATTTAGATATTGTTATAGTAAAATCAGAGTACTGCACTAACCCGTAATGATTTAAATGTTTTCTAACAAAGCAGAACCAGTTCTTACAGTTCATTCTTTAGTATTAGTCCAGTGTTATACGCTTATTTAATCGTGAAGAGTTAGTAGTGGAAAAGCAGGTCCCAGTAGTTACTCACCGTCTTCCACTGGCGTATAGTTGACGGAACCCAACCCATATCCTCAGAGACTCCAAGATTATAAGATCAATAGTGAAAGAAAGTAAATACAACCAGGAAAATGGGTTTCATTTGTAATTGTTCACATAAGCCCAAGTATACACGTGGAAATGTATAAACAATGGCGATAACACCTTTTATTCAGTTATCTCAACAATGACCTCAGAAGTGCGAAGCCGAGAACACCTAATACGCCAACGCCAACGCCAGTAAGTACCTCGGAAAGATAGGAATCATTTGCTTTACGACTGGCCCATCGTCCACCGACGTTTCCGATTATAGTAATAGTATTTTGCATGTTGCTGGGTACGAAATTTTCTATTTTCACTCTGATCATGTTGAGCCTCCTAAGCCTTTGCAAGTGTTGACAGATCCAAAGGCGTCTGTTGTTTTTTGTAACCCAGTTGTTGTTGTGTCGTGTGACTGGAAGTGGTGGTATTGCACCTATATTTTGCCTAAAACAAATAAAATTTACTAATGTACCATGCATTATAAGATTTTGTGTCATTTTAACAAAAGTTCTTGCATAAAAAACTACTTTTTTACTAGATCCGCCCATGTATTAACGGGAGAAAATCGTGTGCAAACAAGACAATTCACGTGCTGTTAATACATGATTTTTATTTTTGAAATGCTTTCCCAGGGACGTATATGTATTTCTGCACAGATTGACATCTGATATCTGCGTCTTGTAGCATAAAAAAAGAAATCTAATCCATAGAATGTTTTGCTGTATCAGTTACCAACGCCAAATGCACTGCCCCCAAAAATGTACGTACTCACTTCTTCCCTTGTTTACTCCCCTTTTAAAAGTCAGCGTCGATTCAGTTTTTGTAGATAACCGTGAATGTTTAACTTGTGCGATTGTTTGTTTTTAAGAATCATATTAATGATTTTGGTAAGTATCAGTCGGTATGTTTTAATCTAATTTCTCGAAGAATTTATATAAAAAGTTGAACGCTTGTCACTACGTTCGTACTCATCCGTACTCGAAGTGTGTTCGTACTCAAAATAACTCGAATGTAAAGTTATTATTCTTGAAATTGTGCACCTGTTTACCTATTTTTTACGTAATATGCAAAATTGTTGATAATGAAATGTTTCTAATACGGAGAGATAAAAAAAAGATTTCTTGGCCTTGGCTATGGATATATAAAACATGTTACCGTTTCCAAGAACAACAGAATGGTAATTAAAAGATGTACCGGAATCGTAAAAGTCATCATATATGAAAACAATACAATTAGTCGTCGTGTTATGTTTTTATGCACGAATAGCGACAATACACGTTTGTTTTGTGTGTTAAGGTCTGCAGAAGCCCTTGGGATATGTTTGTGACCTCATACTTCTATCTCGGTCACAAGCATTCCCGCGGGCTTCTGCACACGTTAATAAACAAAACAAAACGTGTTTGTGTAGAAATACAGTTTTGATGTCTGTTTTTTGCTTATTGACAATCACTTCAATTTAGGGGTATAAAATGACATCGTTTTAATGTATCTTCACAATTTGTTTCGATGTTTCTAACAACATGAAAAATGTGATATATTTAAGAATCGTAAATAGATATGAAGTTATTTTCAAAACTCTAATTGTAAGAGTGTAAATGCTTATTTTGAGTAAGAACTTAAGGCAATAGTTCGACTTAAAATAGATTATCCCAAAGTCTAAAAATAAATTTGTGTGCATGTATAATGTAACAGTTTATATAAAAATGAATGAACAAGCAAAGAAACGTCACACCAGGCTAATTAAAAAACGTGTAGTAAGTTTGAATATGTATTTATCAACGCCTTTAAAACATCTGTTTTTAAATGTATTTCTTTTAAAAGAAAACATGATTATAAAATGGTTGAAAAGTAAAACTTTACTGAACAAGGTAAATGTGACAATTTTTAAAACTGATATACCATGACGGAACTATTTGAATTGCTCATGAAATAATTTTGTGTTGTCAGTCTCAGCACCTGACTGATCTTTGTGACTTTTAGTTTATGATAAAAATAGTCTAGCGAACAAGTTCGCCAGTATAAAAAATGATGTGATGTAAGTGCAGGTCAAAGCCAACTACAACACAACGTGCAAACAATTCACTTATTTCGGTGACATACCAGTAAGTTTGTACATCAAGTGATCGTATTCAAATGATACAAATGTAAATGAAGGAAACGTTGCTATTATTTCACTTGAAAAGCAACATCCCAAACGATGAATTTAAAAGAAAAGCGTAATATGTAACAAAAACATATTGTTCTAAATTAATGTAAATATCTAAATAAAAGTAGTCTATGAAGTTTGAAGACTCTTTTCCAAAATATCTAATGTTGCATAAGACGATTTGTTATGGGTATGTAAATGAAAGCAACTCTGTTACAACAACTTTCGAATTTTGATTAAGGTCACAAAATTATTTACTTCAGCGGTAAGTGCTTGAACATTTTAAGCCTTTCGAAGTGGCATGTGTCAAATGTAACGGTGTGTTAGGTCAGAAATGATGTGTGTAAAATTGAAAATAACATATTCATGCAATCTGCTTTTAGGTTTTTTTATAATTGCCAACACGTCACCGATAATACTATGAACATTTGTATATCGTATATATATAACAGCTTTCGTTACACAAAATGAATTTCGATAACAGGAGGTAACGTAATTGATAGTGCGGCCGGAATACTATTACAGAACCCATGACATGAACAAAACCTATTTGATAACAAAACATTGAAGTGAAGATAAGAAAATTCAAAATGCTATTCTTGTTTGGTTTCATAGAAATATTTGTTTAAGATGAACAACAAGATTAATTCTAACAGTGACAAAAATCTTTTAAGAATCAATCAAACATCTACATCTATGTGGTACTCGGAAACAATCATAACTGATAACACTGTGAAGGTACAAGTATGGTGACAGTTCTGAAACGGTGATAATTATCTCACTACGCAGTGTTATCGATATGAAATATCCAGTGCTATATATGCAAAATTTGTTTAGTAATGATTTCTGTATAAACAGAACATCATGCGATATACGCGTGAATACATTTGGTAAAGAACTAATTTCATTTTGGCAGACAAATTCTCTAACTATTGTTAACGGCAGGTATGGTGAAGACCATGATGTTGGTGAATTCACATATTGTGGTGTAAATGGTGCTATAGATTATTTTATATGTAGTAATAATTTATTCCGATAATGCGATATGCGATCACATGCCACTAAATTATTGAGTAAATCTGTTGAGAAACGAGATAAAACTGATGAAACATTCGATACAGATAAAATTGTAATCAATGCTGAACAGAGGTCACAGTACCAGGATATGCTTTGTAATGTTATTGTAAATGATGGGTTCATTGTCCTGGATGAAAAGCTTAATAGTCCTGATACGAATGTTGATGACGTTCTAGAAACCTTTACAAATTGTTTGCATAAGTTAAGTGATAGTTTTGTAATAAAATCTAAAAAGGGCCGTAAACAGTCTTTTCAAAAAATGTATGATGTGATGCAGAGTGCCGAAAATTGAAGCGTGATGCCAATAACGCTTTGCGTAAATACCGTAAAAGTAGCATATGAAAACATTGCCAAATCCCTTGAAAGTAAATTGTCGAATCCTCGGTTATTTTGGCAAAAGGTAAAAGAACTATCATGTACTACTAGTTCAATTAGGAATCCTGACATATCCGATGATGCTTGGCTGCTCCATTTTAAAAAATCTTTTCGGTGATAAAACATTTTTTTATTTTTTTTGCTATAAAAATAAGTCTTATTTTACTATATGGATGTGAATTAAGGGGTCTGGAAATAACAAATGTTGAGTCTGTCCAAATATATTCTTGTAAACGTTTTCTAAATGCATCTAATAACGCTTGCAATGAGGCAATTATGGGAGATTTTACCTTTTTCATTTAATAATTAAAATGTATGATGAACTTGGTTATGAAAATCTGGTAACAAAATAGTTCTTAAGCGGAAGTCGTAATGCTGGGTTTTTCCGATCAGCTGTCACGTGATGTAGGTACAAGCTATCGATCGATAACATGTCTGTTTTTGATACGTTTCAGTGACGCGCTGAAAATAATTCAGAAATGCTAACAAAAACATGCACATGGGGACAATGTAAAAGTGACAGCCGATACAAAGATGCACCTCACATGTCAGGAGTGACATTTTCGCCATTTCCAAAACCAAAAACTAACTTTGAGAGATGCAGACTCTGGGTCAAGTTATGTGGACGGCCATTCACTCAGCTGAATCCCAGAAAGATTAAACGTCATACGCATTATATTTGTTCAAAGGTGCAGTGACATGTAAATAGAAATACAAAATTATATATTTCTTATTTATTTGTTTCTGCCTTGGTAGATTTCTCATGCGCGGATCCAGCCAATGTTCTCAGAGGGTGGCGGGGGTCCGACCGAACCCTTAGTCGGCCTTAATATGAAAAATACATGTCTTTATACACTAAATAATTAAATAATTTGATGTGATTTTTGTGGATGTTAGCCGTTTGTGGATGTTAGCCGTTTATAAGTACAGAGTTGTTGCTGAACAGGCTGAAATAGAAAATTAGCGGACCAGGTAGGGTAGTCTGGGGCCATGCTCTCTCTCTCTCTCTCTCTCTCTCTCTCTCTCTCTCTCTCTCTCTCTCTTCCTCCCCCCTTTCCCCCTCCCCCATCCACCCCCGGAAAATTTTGAAATTCAGCGCTTCATTTCCTGCATTCTGTGGCATTTTAGGAGCATTTAAGAACACCTTTTCCATTGCAATTTTATATACAATATACCCCTTCTTTTCACATTTTATGAGTTCACCTGTTAAATTTGGGAAAAATAATAAAATTAAGTTTTCTTAAAGCTAAAATTCTTTGTTTCTTTGAAATAATTAACATAACTTGAATTACGTCGGGGTCGTATGTAGCAGCAGCCCTAATGTTGCCTTTTCGAAAACCATTATCTTTCCTTCTTCTCTTCTTTCCTTTTTTTTAGGATTTTCCGGGGGGACCCGGACCTCCCTCTGATTCCGCGCATGTTTCTCATCTATTTACCATAGGCGTGCAGTGCTGTCATATTAGATCAAGGGTGGGTGGGGTGCAACTTATTCCTGTCTTTTATATATATATATGTATTAACAGATTCCTGAATTTTCTGGATTAAAGGTATACTCTCAAGCTTAGAAATCATTTATATTGGTCTGTCTCCTACATTACTTGAATCTTCTTAGAATGCTTAAATTTTCAATATTAATATTTTGTCACAATGTACCCATTCCGGCATGTTTAAATCTATTGCTCATACACCGCTGTATGTAAAGATGAGTACTGTGAGTGTCTATATTATCTTGGTCTTCAAGACTTGCATACTGATTTTAATATTTATGCTCCTCGCCTTTTAAATTACCTATGCACCTCCTTGATATATTTTTACTTTATATCTTCAGCAATTTGTACCTGGTCTACTAGATCCTATTAAAGCCAGCCCTTTTAAAAAAAACCAGCACCAAGTAGAAAGCATCCAGCAGAGAGAATCAACTGTGAATCTAAACGTCGTTTACTGACTACTGACACTTCTGAAAATGTACAAAGCTCCATGGTCTTTTCAGATGTTAAAAGCAAAAGTCTACCAAATTTTGACAGTCTCTTTGATAATTGTGAAAACTGTAAGAAAGACAGCTTTGAAAAGTGTGAAAGTCACTTTAATGAACCTCAGGATTGTAATAATACTTCTCATAAGTCTGTGCAAACTGATGCTTACAATCCATTCATTGAAAATATTCTGAGTAGTGATAAACTGTGTTTTCATTACACTGGAGTGCCAACTGTTGAGCTTTTAAAATGGCTATTTGAATGGATTCAGCCCGCTGCTCAGAATACAAAATTGTGGGATGGTCACAGGCAACACATTCCTGGTAGGAAAGGAGGCAGAAAGAGGAAAAACATTTTGAGGAACTGATATTATGTCTTGTGAAAATTCGCGATGGATATGGCTCACAGTACTTGTCATACCTGTTTATTGTTTCTGCAAGCCATGTTTGTAGATTTTTTTCTACATGGGTAAATTTATTAGACAAGTGTTTAAAAAACTTGCTTATCTGGCCAACAAAAGGGTTAGTAAAGTCAAACTTGCCAAGTGACTTCTCTAAATATCCAAATATCAGAGCTGTCATTGATTGCACCGACTACTTTGTGCAGAAGTCTATTAGGCCTGAACCCGCCCGCTTAGCTCAATAGGGAGAGCGTCGTTTACGGATCGCGGGGTCGTGAGTTCGATCCTCGGGCGAAGCGTATGTTCTCCGTGACGATTTGATAAAAGACATTGTGTCTGAAATCATTCGTCCTCCACCTCTGATTCATGTGGGGAAGTTGGCAGTTACTTGCGGAGAACAGGTTTCTACTGGTACAGAATCCAGGAACACTAGTTAGGTTAACTGCCCGCCGTTACATGACTGAAATACTGTTGAAAAACGGCGCTAAACCCTAAACAAACAAACAAATATTAGGCCTGCGGCACAGAAGCTGACATGGTATAATTATAAACATGCAAACACATTCAAGCAGCTGATTGCAATTTCACAAACTGGAACTGTCACTTTTGTTTCAAATCTGTATATTGGATTTGTGTTAAGGCTTCTCAGTTCATTGACTTAGTAGAAACAGGAGACGACAATATGGCTGACAGAGGTTTTAACATCAGACACTTATTGTTCCCTAAAAGGGGCGTGGGCAGTGTTTCATTTTCCATTACTGCTCAGGAACAGATTCAATCAAACCGAGTCTGCAACTTTCACTGTTTGCCTTGTTCTCGGTGCTTCCGAGGGATCTACTTTTTAGATTTTATTTAACATTCCAGCATTTCCACATAGAAAAATCTATCTAAGAAAGCTGTAAGCAAGTCAAGAACAGTCGCAAGTGCCCATGTTGAGCGGGGAATTAGGCGAATGAAGACATTTAAAAATTTTGACTGGAATTATTCCAATTAAACTCAGATTTTTGCTGCCACAAATAACAAGAACTGTTCCTGTACTGTGTAATTTACAGCATTGGTTAGCTTAAGATGCATGCTAGCATAGAAAAGACCACTTATTGAAAGCAGCAAAAGACTTAAAAGTAGTATTTTTTTCATGTACATTGTATTCAAATTCACAAGTAATTTGCAGGTATTTCTACTATGGCTTGTCCCTCTTGACCATTATTTTCAGTGTGGTCTTTCTTCAGAGGTAGTCTTCAACACCAGCGTTATTAATTTCAAAACTACTGTGAAAATACTTTTCAACAAAAATTGACACAAAGTAACCTTGAGCTGACAATAACCCCCATCCCCCCCCCCCCACACACACACACCCCGCTCTAGGGATATTTCTACGCTATGATTTTCTTAAAGCATACAATATGAGCTGTCATTTCAGAAATTCTGCCACCTAGCAGTCGGGTCCTTTTTACGTTACAGCCTACTTTGTACGTTACCATTAATAATTTCTAGAAAATACTGACTCGCACTACATAAATATTTTACTAGCAACACAATATATCAATATATAAGGACAGAATATACAGATTTATATTTTGTAGGAAAAAATTGACACTTATAGGCATGTTATCAAATGTACGTTACCAAAAATTGTAATGAAAATAGAAAATATAACTAATATGTGGTTTTATATTTTATTTGAAGTGTCTATGTCAAAAGTGTTATAAAAGGAGGTTGTGGTTATAACAGATAAGAGCTTGATATAATTATACTGGTTGTAAAATATTTCTTATTATTAAGAAAAAATAAGCGGTAATGTATAGTAAAGAAGATAAAGTAATATGTGACCATGACTGAGAAAATGGGTCCAGATGAGGAAATTTGACAGTTTCAGGTTTTTGCATATTTAGAAAGTATACCCATTCAGAAATAAATCCTGAAAATTTCAGATGAAAATCTTCAAAATTGTCAGTTTTATGACAGATTTTGTAACATAGATATTAAAAATAAAAACAGAACATTTCAGTTATTCTTTCTTTCTAGTTTATTTCTCACCTACTGGTAATGGCTAACAATTCTGAAATAAATTTATCTTCTGTTACAATTGCATGATATATATATAAGATCCCTTCTTATTACACAAAATGATAATCAACTAAAATCTACAACAATTTCTATAAAAATATTTCTCAAATTGTGTTACCATGGCAACAAATATATTAAATTCCCTTTTCTATGATAAAACTTTAAAAAAACTTGTTCACTTAAAGTAAGGACTTTAAAAAGTAAAATATTAGAAGGCATAATGTATTTATAAAAATATTCTGAAAATTTCACATGAAAATATTAAGAATGTTTGGTTTTATGACAAGTTTTTGTAACATGGGTAATAACCATAAGAATAAGTTAGATTTGTCATTGTTTCTTCAGTACTTGTCTTTTAGATGCTGGTAATAAATGACTATTTTGGAAAAAAAGAACCTTTTATTATTATGAAATTTTATTCTTGTGATGCTTACTTAAAACAGAAAAATACAGCTAATTAAAATCTTTCATATTTTCTATGAAAACATTATTCAAATTGTGTTACCATGGCAACATATGCATTAAATTCCTTTTTCTACAATAGAACTTAAAAACAAAAGCTTCATTTGAAATAATGTTTCTTATAAGTTGAAATTTCGAAGTATATGTATTCGAAAGTAAAATTAGAAAATTTTATGTGAAAAGATATAAAATGTTTGGTTTTATGACAGATTTCGTAACACTGGTAATAACCACAAGAATAAACTATTTCAGTCGTTGTTTCTTCAGTTTGTGTTTTCACTTATTGGTAATCACTGGCTATTTTTAAATAAATGAATCTTCTTTTAGAAAGAATATTTAGATATTCGCTTAAAGTGCAAACATCTAGCTGGCTAAAGTCCTTCACATTTTCTATAAAAACATTATTAAATTATGTTACCATGGCAACATATGCATTCGATTCTATTTTCTATAATAATATTTTAAAAAAGAGCTAAATTTGGAAAAGTGTTTCAGATAACTTGAATATTATAAAGTGGTATGTATTCAAAAATATTATCTCAAAATTCCATGTTAAAAAAATTAAAATGTTTTGTTTTATGACAGCGTTTGTAACATGAGTAATAACTATAAGAATAAGACATTTCTGTCATTGTTTCTTCATAACTTGCCTTTTACCTGCCGGTAATAAATGACTATTTTGAAATAAATGAAACATATATTACTATTGATTTTTTTATTGTTTATGCTTATTTTAAAGTAGAATACTAGAAAGTATATCTAATTAAAAATTTTCCATATTTTCTAAGACAATTGTGTTACCATGACGACATATGTTTTAAATTCCCTTTTCCTACAATAATTCTTAAAAACAAGAGCTTATTCTAAAAAAGTATTTCTAATAAGTTGAATATTTGAAAGTATAAGTATTCAGGAAAGAAATCTGAAAATTTCACATAAAAACTTTAAAATAACAAAACAAAACAGTAACAAAAGTAGTTATCGTAAGAATAAACATTTCAGTCATCCCTTTCCTCATAATCTGTTTTTTTCTCTGGCTAGTTATAACTGACAATACTGAAGAAAGTGAACATTCTTTTACCATTACATTATATACTGTAGATCCCTTATTGAAATACAAATCCTTAATTTCAATGAAATATAATTTGAATTATGTTACCATGGCAACATACATACTAAATTCCTTTTTCTAAAAATACTTTAATAATTAACACAATAGCATAACTTTTGATGAAGGTAACACTGCAACAAGCTCTGGGGAAAAGTAAATATTTATTTCCAGCCAATACTTTAATGTAGGTAACTGAAACTACAACCTTTACTTGATGTTTAACCTTAACAGCTAAACACATCTATATGAACAGCAAAACAGGCTAAAGTGTTGTGTATTAAAACGTTTGAATTCAACAACAATTTCTATCTTTTACATTCTCTTCCTTTTTTCAGTTCTCAGAAAAATCCTTGTCAATCACAATTTCAGTTTTCAGTTCAAGTGGTCTGGGACAAACAGAATCATTTGACATTTAAGACAAATACTATTCTCTTATGAGTTCATACAGGTACCATTGTCAGGCTTGTGTCATTCCATGTCAATAATACTCGTTTGGCAAGAGGGAGTAGATTTTAGTAAGTTAACTGTCTCAACTTCGATTGTCACTTTTAACACTAACAATCCAGGTGTTTCTGCAGACATGATAAAGTGGTAATACTTGGTTATCTTCTTCAAAAGTTTAAAATATTGTGATAAGATATTATATTGTGATAAAATATTTCTCCACTGGTAGAATATGACAGGATTTAAATCATTGTTGACCAACTCTGCAATGTTATGACCTTTCTTTGATGACTGACACACTGTGTCAGCAATATCATGTATTATTAAAGGTCTCAGCATTCACCCTCCTCCACAGATTCTTCTAAATTCAAAAGTGCAAGTCAGATTCAAACTTTGCATGGTCTGTGATCATTGTTGAATATTCAATCGATCTGTGATTTCCTGTAACAAACAAGTAAAACATTTTATTTTAAATACTTTACCTGGGAGTCACTTTATTTAATAAAAGCAGAGTTATCACTATTTGATAATAGATGATTCTTACAACCAATGCTCTAAAATACTGACAGACTGACAACAGCGTGCTGTCAGTATATAAAATGTACTTTGTAGAGCTTGAATACTGCATATAGGATGTTCTAAAACACATTATTTGCATTTATTGTGTTAACCCTTAACCTGCTAAATTTGCAAAATGGACTACTCCATCTTAAATAGAGACAGTACCATTTATAGCTTATAGGGGGTTCTCATAGAAAATATACTGACTAAATATCAAACACTGCAGATCATGATCAGACTGCACAGATTAAAAGTATACACTGTTTTAACAGCTATCAAAAATGGTTGTTACCTAGTAAAGCTCTCCACAGACCATACCACAGCAAGATGTTATTTCTATTCTAGCTAGCAGCATTGTCAAAATGGAATACCAATACAGATAGTAATGTACCATGCTCACAAGTTGTCTGCCCCTTAACCAATTGAGTTGCTTTCATAAACAAGAAGAAACACTTGCCTTCCTGAAAAAAGATTTAAAAGTCTTTGGTAAAAATATCTGTTATCTTCATGTATCTCAGGAACCTTTATAGTCTTCATTCTAATCCATATTCTTGGTGCAATAAAACTGGTAAAAAAATTCAATCACATCACAATTTCTAAGTCAAGAATGGGTTAATTAAATTTGAAAATAATCACATTACAATTAAACTAAATTACAATTAATTGATTTACTTCAAATAATTAATTAAAATTCCTATTATTTAGAACTCTTCTACAACTTAATGAGATATCAACTTATACACATATACATGTAGTGTTAAGCATTCAAATTATCCATGTACTTATTGAGTGCCACAGACTTTTCTCAGGCTAATAGCCAATGTAATGAAGACTTTAAACAAACTGATCCTCCTCAAAACCGGATTGCTGAAATTAAATTTCAATAATGCCGGTTTTGTCAGTTTAAGCCATTCAATAGTCATAGTACATGTACATACATTGTACAATTCATTAGTGTAGAAGTAGACTTATTTTGTATAGGCTCCAACAAAACCTAGACAGAGGTATAATTAAATAATATATTGCATTAAAATTATAATAGGAGCCATTAGCTGCATGTTACTTACCTGATTCCTCAAAGCACATCCAAAATATATTACATTTTCTTCAGATCTTAAAGTAAACAGACCAATTTCCTGGCTGTTGTAGGGTATATGAACCAGCTGTAGTGGAATGAACCATCAAAGGAACAACGAATATTATCTGAAAGAAGATACATTACATGTACTGTAAACATCACTAAAAATCAAAAACTGAATACTTAATTTATAATGTGACTGTGAAAGATTTCGTTAACTTACCACAAAATACTTTAAAAGTTATTATACTATGAATCTATTTTTTAAAGGATCATAAATTGTTTTACACACAGCAAGGCTCGAAAATTTAAAAAGAAAATAAGATTTTCATTATATAGCATAAATTCCCACTATCCATATACAATCATCCTGTTACAAAACATTCTGAATCAACAATAATGGAAAGAGAGTAGTCAGCAGACAGAAATAACATGACTTATGAGACCCACAGCAAAGACAGTTACCATTTTATAAATGGAAGCGTCTAGACATCCGGTAACCAGAAACCTAGCCAGTGTTTTAGCCAACCGGTAACAGGACGCCTAGCCTACCCTATCCTAAAGGGGTTTTCTAGGCGTCCGGTAATCAATTTTAAAATATTGTCTGAATAAGCCTTACAGGTGAATATTCAAACCTTAGTATGCCAAAAAAATATGATACAATAAATTTATTTATTACAGTATTCAAATATAAAATGATCGCCGAACAGCTAGGAAAACATTCGCGGAGAGGCTAGTCGTCTTGCTGCCGGACAGCTAGAATGCAGGGTAGGCGTCCGGTTACCGGACATCTACATATTTCCTTTTAAAATACCTTGGCTACTACTGTGAGAGGGGACTTTTCGGGAAATGATGTGACACAGGCAGGCATCTATAAGTCTGCATCAAATTTATTAATTTTCATAGCTACAAGTATTTTGTATTTTTCCATACTAATGCTTACTATGGACAATGAAATAATTTGATGAATCCTGGTCACTTTGAGTAAGAAGCTGCCTGCCTTCAATAATCTTTGTAACCCAACTGGCCATTTTATATTAAATACACATGCATAATGAAATCATCTGTGTTTAGTGGCCACAAGATAAATTTCATTTTCCCTCGGTATGTTTTGGATTCACTTCCGGGTAAAAGTCAGACTTATTTCAGTGAAAGTTTCAAATATATTAGAGAATCTACATTAACAACTGATTATAAACGGTACTTACCAAATCAGTAAACAGTATTACAAGTCTCAGATCCCTTCATCGTTGAACAAAAGGTAGTTAAACAAAAGTAAATTTCACATGCTTCCCTGATAAAATCCGAAACCGGAAACATACAGTAGCGAAGGGGAAACAACTGATTTTGAATGAAATATTTTGTCTCAGGCGTAATACCACTATTTTTTTTTACAGGTCTGATGTCTAAATATTCTTTCTCTAGTAGGCTGTTATCAGTCATGTAACAAGCAGTCGTACTTTAACGGTCAAACTTTTGCTAATTAAAACATGTGTAAGAAAGCTGCGCGCGTAAACTTGGCGCAACTTTAGACGTCGTTTCTCGATATTACGTCATGCCGCATCTGGACCGGTTTTCAAAGACGACGTCACATATAATGTTGACAATATGAGTTTCAAATTTATAATAATAATTTTTTTTTAAAAAGTCGAAAACTATTTGGGATGTGGTAAAATATTTTGTTTAAACAGATATGTAACATGTACAAATTTCATAAATATTTATTATATATTTTAAAACATCAATATATCACAAATTATAAATCTAGGTAACGAAAATTACTAATTAGATAAATTATATATAATTTTCTTCAAACTGTATTTACCATCAAGATTGACAAAAAATCATTTTTCATGTGAAATGAAACTGATTTCATTGAGTTGAAAATGAAATAAAATGAAATGAAATAAAATGAAAAAAATAAATAGACAAATAAAAAAAATAAAAAAATTACATATTTGTGAGCTGATTTGCAGAGAGTGAGTGCTCAAACTTGCTTCATATATATGGCACCTTCGAATTATTCAATCAATGATAATGCTACAGTCCAGCATATGTTAAAAACGTCAGTAGATGCAAGTAATGAAGTTGGTCAGAAATATACTATAGTGGCATGTGACTCGGCTGTTGCTAAGAATGCATATTCTTTGGTTCTGCAGTGTAGAGATGGATTTGGATGGATTTCACACAATCTGCTTTATATTTGGGCCTGTAGGAAAATTATTGAAGGGCAATGGTCTTGCAGAACTTGTAATGTAGAATCAGGAATTTATTTTAGCGGTTCACTTGATAAAGTATTACCAGGTAAACGCTATAACCATACCCTAAATGAACACAGGACTTTAATGGAAGCTCTTGAGTGTTTGCTTCTATGCAAGTCGGAAAAGACAGAACCCCGTAAAGAAAGCATTTCAGAAGACACTAATATTACAGAAACGGACTGAAAGTCCATGCAAAGAAAAGGTGTTTGAAATAATAACTCTCCTGACTTTGAAGAGTATTTCAACAGACATGAGCAGTTCAAATCAGAAATCAGAAAGGGTGAAAGTGGCCAAACTGCTCAATTTTGGTCAATGCATATAGGCCTAATTAACATGATATTTTTGCTCATCAATGAATTCTCTTGATTTACATATAGCATCTCTGTACAAACTGTGCTCTTTGTTCTTCGCATTTGACCACAATAAGTTTTTCTCGCTACCGCCTCATTTACCTGTTGACATTGATAAATATTGATCCAGGTGCAGAAGAGCTACTCCGAAGTAATGATTTTAGTGTATCTAGGTCTTCTGTACCGGCATTGAGAAATTCTGTAGATATTACTACAAAGCAGACAATTAACAGACATGAAAAGTCTGAGGTTGGCATACTTGGTTTCAGTAGAAACTATGCTGCATATTTCCACTGGCGCATGACTTGTCATTACAGAGCAAAGTATGTTGAAGCAACACTTCAGAATGCAGACATACATAGAGAAGACATGTCCAACCACAAAGAAGTATGACCTGCTCAGATAGGCATGATTGAAGAGGAAGTTGACAGGGTTATGATGGCATAGAATCATTCACAAACCCATTCCAGGCTGAAAAAAACAACAAAGATGAAATTTACTGTGTCGTCTGGTATTCCTGCGAAAGCAGAAGTCGCTCATGACCTTAAGGCAACTGAAATAGGTGTAAAGACAATGGATGGATTATCAAAATAAGATTGATTGAAAAATCAGTTCCTTTCCAAGACCCCATTAACAGAAGAATACTTATAACATTTTCCACAGCTGAAGTTAAAAGGAAAGTAACCAATTCTCAAAACAAAATATTACAGATAAGAGCAGAACGTAACGTATATGAACAGTTGGTACTTTTGGCTGTTCGGCACAACATAGATCTAGAACTGACACCTTCTTTTCCTCTAGGACCTGTCACCTGGCCGTTATAGCTACTGCCAATGAAAACAGACAAGTCAAAACTACTTCACTATGTAGAGGCTGCAGCCGTCCAAAGAGATGACATTGTTTTGTTGATTGACAGTGACGCCCTGCTGCACAGCTTAGTAACCATCCCTGCAACATTCCAAGACGTAGCCGAAGCTCTGTTCAGTCAACTACCTAAGACAGCTTGAGTCGATTTTGTAACTGACACTTACAGTCCTCGTGACTGAAAAGCATTCATGTCATATAGTGAAAACGAAACACAGTGATCAATCTAGTTTTCGAACAATGAAACTATGATTCCTATGCACCAAAGATGAAGGGAAGACAACTGTATTTTGTCAATGGTAAAAAGTGTTATTTACTCACAAGTGAAGATGGGAACAAAATTCAAGCTCAATCAAAGTTAGAGCCCGCTTAGCTCAGTAGGTAAGAGCGTTGGTCTACGGATCTCGGGGTCGCTAGTTCGATCCTCGGGCGGGGCGTATGTTCTCCGTGACTATTTGATAAACGACATTGTGTCTGAAATCATTAGTCCTCCGCCTCTGATTCATGTGGGGAAGTTGGCAGTTACTTGCGGAGAACAGGTTTGTACTGGTACAGAATCCAGGAATACTGGTTAGGTTAACTGCCCGCCGTTACATGACTGAAATACTGTTGAAAAACGGCGTTAAACCCAAAAACAAACAAACAAATCAAAAACACAAAGTACTGTTATATTTTACACTGGACCAGGCAATAAGAAACGCTATTTAAATGCTCACAACATCTTTATAAGCAAAGGAGAAAGAATCTGCTCAATGTTGCCTGCAATACACCATCTGACTGATTGACATAACCGTGCTTTTGTTCGCACAGGGAAAGTAACACCACTCAAATTAGTAGAGAAAAACCAGGTGTAAGTTGCAACATTAGCAGAAGTAGTTCATACACTGATCTCTTTAACAGCATCGAAACTATTGTCTGTGCAATCTATGGACTGAAGAATACAATAACATCAACAAACTTATATATGACATGTTTCTCGCAAAGTATCAAGTACGTGTTGGTAATGTCCCGCGTACATATAATGGTATGGACATGAGTCTATTTCCACTGTGCCAATTGTCACTTAGAATGCACATAACCCGTGCGAACTATCAATTCTACCAAAAGTAGATGAAAGTGGATAGAAATCTGGATCAGAAAATTTGTTGGAATATGACTGGTGTTCCGATAATATAGTACTTCAAGAACTAGCTGAAATTATTTGTGACACATCAGCAACATGTGACTCTGATGATGACTATGAAAGAAGTAGTGATGACCAATATAATTGACACCATATACGAAACAGACAGTGATTATGATGACTTAGGTGACAGAACCCCGCAACTTAATTGTTTCTCATATTTGATTTCTGTGAATTTATTTGGTTAAACAGATAAGCGGTTGCAAGCGTGTATTTTTCAATTACTAAAATACATATTCAGTAACGTTTCGTAACGTAGGTAACAATGTCAGTGCTGGGCTATATGCATTTTTATATCAAACTAGTTCGAACTTGTTAAGATACTCGCATTATCTAAGTTTGAACATCATTATAAGGATTACATAAACAATCTATCGACTGAGAAATGAAAATAATATATCGCGAATTTTAGTAACGTAAATAAAAATGGTAACATACTTGTTTTGTTTTGAAAACTGTTGAACGATACATTTTTAAATACTAATGTAATGTGTATCTGAAAATACTATAATTTAGACATATCTGATATTTTCTGACAATTAAACCTATTGAATTATTGATATGAGTATTTTTATAAAGCAGAATGGTAACGTAAATTACAAAATGAACTGATCGATTTAGAGAAAAAAACTAAGCCGTAACATTGACAACATCATATTCTGCATATTAGTAAACCCACTTGCTGATGATTTTGGTTGTTTCTACCATATAAATCACCACATTCCAGTTTTATCATTTATTAAATAATTGTTAAGGTAACGTAAATAACAGGCTGTAACTCATAGAGAACCCGCTTGCCAGACGGCAGAATTCAGAAATATGATATACATACAAGGGGCTTCAAAAATAATGGGGTCTACAAAAATCCCTAGGTGGGGTGGGGGGGAAGGGTTTCACCTTCCAACTCTAGGTCTAATAAGTTTTGTTCATAGATTTTGCACATTGTAATTATTGCCATTTAATACATGAAGTTACAGGTACATGGGGAAGGGTTTTCACCTTCCAACTCTAGGTCTAATAAGTTTTGTTCATAGATTTTGCACATTGTAATTATTGCCATTTAATACATGAAGTTACAGGTACATGATGAATCTAGTGTTTTCTAAATGCCCTTTTTTCCAAAAAAGTAGTAATTATAAAATTAATATTATAAGTAAGTTCATCTATTGCCTTCAAGTTATAAACATAATGTCTGAAAGTGAACACAGTTTGTACTTTATGAAATGACAACAGTTTGGTTTTTGATAACACAGCAGTCATGCAGAAATAAACTTGAATATAATTATTGAATATAGAAGCATAATTATATTATCATTTTTATTAAAACGTTTGTAACTGATACATGTTATGTCAAAATAAAGTTTCTTAGCATTGTGTTTTTATAAGTATGCATTTTTCTTCTTTTGGTACACTGTTTTCAATATTCAGTGCTCTGACATAAAAAATTCCAGACAAAAAAATCCTTGACTTCCATGACAGTTTTTCTTGCCTTTGTTATTTATTATTAAATATTATTATTATGAAATTGAAGAACAACAAAAAAGGAAAATGTAGTTTGATTATGATGACAATGTAAATTAACCCTTATCATGCTGGTCACGATTGATTCTAGCCTTTGCGACCAGTGTAGATTATGATCAGCCTGCACATCCGTGCAGTCTGATCATAGTCTACACTGTTCGCTATACAGTCAGTATCTTTTTGATAAACACCCCTTTAAACAGTTAATGGTATTGTCAAAATTGACAGATGGACAAGTTCATTATAGAAATTTAGCAAGGTAAGGGTTAAAAACCCCAAGTTAATTATGAAACTGTAAAGTGAGTCACTGTTTACAAGCATTAAATTTCGCAGAATAACTGACCTTTAAAAGAAAGATGAAGCTGTCTTTAAGGCTCAGCCTTGCAAAAAAATGATGTATGAATTTATTCATTCACTATCTTACTTTGTTATTTCACAAGGAGTGGAAAGTAAATGTTACTGTAAAATGACAACAGTTTATCTTTGCACTGTTTCCAAAAGTATTTGTCAAATTCTACATCAATGGTACAAATTCTGTTGTGTGTGTGTAAAAAATCATAATACATTTGCTGATTTCAGTAACAGCCATCTGACCCTGTATTTGGTAGAAGTATATATGTGTATCTTTAATATGTAATTGACCATTTTCATCTTCTTGGCAAATTGAAGCCATTTTCAAGGCAGTCCTAGGGTGAAAGCTTTTATATTTATATGAACATTTCACTTCAATTAAAAATACCCCACAAATTTTGCAGTCTACAACTCCATCTGGTGAACATCCCAAAACTGCATAGGCATCCTCGTTAAACAAAACAAGACCAGGAATAGATAACTGACACTGCCTGTGTTTAAACCTATGTGATTTCAAACACATATTTCTGGCCTTATTCTCATATCGCCTACCAAACTGAATCGCCAATGGAAGACTAGAATCTAAAAAACCGGTTATTCAACAATTTTTCACCAGTTCTTGTTTCGTTGGTTGATGAACAAATTAATTTAAAATTTGAAGCAGTTAAAAGTCCTTTTCTCATTGTGTGCCAGTTGTTGTTGTTAGCCTGTCCTCTTGTGGAAAGTTCAATGTGCTTTTGTTCTTCCTTGGAATATCATAAATTATAGTTAATAAGTATGTTTCTACACTTACAGTTTTCAACAATACATTTGTGTGAATCAAGAAATGAAAACAGTTTTTTCCATTGGGGTCATTATTTCTAGGGTAGATGCTGTAGTGGCTCCCTTCTCTTAAATTTCATATCCAGAATACATGCCTTTGCATACAATACTTCTATTCTTGACAGAAACAAATCCGGATTTGCTTTCTGGATGGAATCTGGTAAGGATTTAAAATTGCAGGGTCTTGCTGAAGTTGGACTGAAAAGTAAAGAATACATGTTTATTACATTGTCAGCATTAAATGCTGCATAAGTGATGAGAGAAGATGCTGGTTGCATTTATTTAAAACCCCTGGAAATGGAATCCAACTTATTAAGTATTCTACATAGATTATTATACTTCTTTACAAATGTTGTAAAACCTGCCTTATCTTGCACCCTTGGGGATGGATGGCTTGATCATGCTGTCTAAAGTATGATGCCGTTTAAACCAGATTTTACATTTTATGTAGGCATGACCAAGAGACCATGGCAGACAAGGCATAATTCTATAAAACCAGGAGGTGTATAAACCAATCTTACTGTAAAATGCTAAACAATTTCAATAATATTAAAACAATGGGATAATTTAGCTTTCTTAGTCCAAACTAAATTATTTAAGCTCAATGGTGATTATCGAGTCGCTTGCTGTTTTATGTATAGAAACCGTTGTGACACCAGTGGGTTCGGAACTCGCAACCGCCGGGTTGATTGGTCAACACCTGATCCCCTTCACCACAACTCCCCTTTAAGAGTTGATAAAACTTAAAATATTTTGAAATTGTCAAAGAGGACAAAAAGTTACCTTGTTTGCAAAACTGAGGTATTCAGTTCTGATACTGGAAGGGTTTGCAGGGACAGTCTGTCTGACTGGCTTGGACGGTACACCCATTTGCAAGGCTCGGACGTACAACTTCCTTTGCCAAAGTCTTGAAGGAAATCAAGAACTTCAAATAATGTCGCTATAACATGCCGACAACATCCATCCATGCTAAAGTAAATAAAAATGTACAGTTTTAATAAAAAAATACACACTAAGAGGAACAAAAAATATATTTACGCAGTTTGACATCAAATATTGATATATTAGTATTATTACAGAATTATAAAAATTACTGGACCATCCATCATGTAGTGATAAATTGACAGGCTAATTCATAACGTGGCTTAGCCAAGGAGCTTTGTAGCTCGGCTGAGTCAACATTGGAGTAGGCAATGGGTTAGAGTCCCTCTTGAGTCGCAATATATTTTCACTGAACATTAAGTCTATCATTCTGTATCATTTTATGCTTATTAAATGTAATAAAAGTGGGTTATATGTAACAGGCTGAAAATGTTTCAGGCCTGACCGAGAATCGAACCCGGGACCTCTTACACCTAAGGCGGACACTCTACCACATCGCTATAAAAGCTAGTTCAATAGTATAACTATTGTAATTAATTAAAGATTTTATTACCGTAAGTTACCAGTATTGACCACTTCATGTAGTATTGACTGGTATGGCTTTGAACCAGGGGCGGTGTTAAATAACCACCCAACACTGTGGGTGCGAATCAGGTTTCTCTTTACAATGCTGAGGCCCAACTACTGTTACTGTCGGTATTAAATATTACTAATACTGTATGCAAATATTTCTATTTTTGATTAAACCTACCCGATTTAATCATAATTTTTAACAAATAATTAATGAAAATCATGCAACACTTACCCTCCTTTACAAGAGCAGTAGGCTGAATGCACAGAACCACCATCATTCTTTTTCAAGATCAACCATGTGTTGTAGTAGCCTAACTTTGACAATGTGTCCTTGTCACATGTCCGTGACTTAACCTTGCTCTTCAGCCCAATATAATCATTCATGTAATCCACTCATTTCACTATCTTGAAACATTGTATATCCTTCTAATTTATGATAGTTCCAAAGTTTTGCATGATCAAAGTCATTAAATGAGACAAGGAAATTGTAAATATCAAAGATAGAAATTGCATCAGATCCATCCATTAACTGAGGCGTCGTTAGAAATTCGCCATTATCCATCCTTAGCTTGTCCGACAATATTTCGGTCTGTCTTCAACGAGTCCATCTGGATCAATTTCAATATTTATGCTGGTCGCGATTTCACATAATTCGATTTATTCTGCTTTTTTAGTTTTATTAAAACAAACTCCTCTCACTTTCAAGTAATCCTGCAATTCACGTAACGATTTACCAGAAAACATCTCCACGATATATTATTATGATCCAATATTAATACTTTGTGTGTGTAACCATTTTGTATTATCATTTTATATTATGAATGTATACTATAGCGGGTAAACAACTATTGGTTGATGTTATGTAACTGTGTTGTAAATTTGTATGTGGGCCGGAGGCCTTTTGTACAATGAATTCTGAATCTGAATCTATATACTAGTACAGCTAAAAAGGGTATCCATCTATATCATTTTACGTTCAGAGAAATGTACATAGATTACTATACTTTTAACTTTAACTTGGTAATGTAGACATATTTCTGTTACGGATGTTATAACAGGTTGGAAGCATCTATATACATTCATATTTAATTTTAGTTTCACGATTACTAAGATATTCAAACTGCGCTTGTTTGTTAACTTTATGTTCCCAGTTATGCCTGAATTTGTTGCTGTTGTTGTTGTTGTAGCTGATTGCGACGTTTTAACTGTTTTTTTTCCAAATAATTTTGTTTCTGATGGTTATCATTGTACAGAAAAAAAACAGTGCAAATGACAACAACTTTATCAATTTTTAAGGAGTCAACTTTGATAAAATATGAAAATATCGCGAAGGGCATTTTGAATTTCTCTAACTAGAAAGAATGTCCAAGGGCCACGGAGCAAAACCCGTCAGGAATTGCGTAAATTCCATCCAATGAACAAATTAAAACTAAAGAATCTTGAATAAACACTAGTACAAGAAAACAACTATAAGATGTGTCGATTGCGGCCTTTGTGAGTTTTCTTATATAAATTTCGAAATATTAGGGTATAATAATAAATTAAAGTAGCTGTTCAGAATTCATTATTACTAAAATTACTAATAAACAAAAATTGTTTAATTTAATGCATTAATGCATTACACCTTATTTCGAATATATCGTTGATCCCGTTCATAGAATATGTATATTGTATTTTGTGAAAAGAAATACAACTTCTTACGTCATTTTTTATTCGGTTTAATCAATAGACATAAACCATTTAAATAAAAATTAGTCATTTATCTATTCTCTAATTGTAAATGATCTGATACTCCAAAAGAGAAACTAATAAAAATATCGTAACATTAAATCAAAATACCTGTTGTTCATGTAGTCATCGAGCTCTTCTCCAATCAATTTTCCATCCCATGAAGTATTTCTTAGTGTAGCTTCCGAGTAAAATATTTGAGAAGGGTCCAAAGAAGTTTTTGCCATGGCTTTGATTTAAAATACTTATTTTCCACAAATTCAACTTGCAAGCAAACAATTAGCAAATCACTAAAATATGTTATCCTATCATGTTATGAATTACCAACGGCAAGTTATTGATTATACTATTCTATATTTGCGAAAGAGTATAATACACAAACTCGATCTATTGTTCTTTGTATGTTTTCGTCTGCAGCCTTTTGTAATTTGATATTCGGTTCAGTTTATATATTTGTAAGGACATGTTTTGACTTAATTCTTTAACAACACGAGCTTCACGAGTGGTAACATAGACAAATAAACACCTTTATTTATTTATGTTACCTTTATTTATTCTTTATATACGTAAAATACACATATGAGTATAAGGAAAAACTTCTCCCAAATGTATAGATGAGGCACAGAGTAGTGTGGTATTTATTGGACCACTATTACAAAATACTCTTAAAATGTCTAGATGGCTTCCTCACATGACGGCACGAGTGGGTCTCGAACTCACAGCGACAAGGGGCAAGTGATTCGGAGTCAGCAAACATGACCACTCATCCACGGAAGCCACTTTATTGCGACGTAGGCCATATGAAATGGGAATATAAAAAAGATGCATGACCAAACATGGGCAATATTTAGAACACTAAAATATTTTATACTTATAGAGAGCAGATTTAGAGACATATACATTCACAGAACCATGATTTTTCCTGCCCATATAATACAAGCACCCTTCGGTTTAGTAATATGATACGTAATAATATGTAATTTTGGGCTATGTTGAACAGTGTCATGTGTGTGTATTAGTGTTCATACGTCTTAAACTTACTAATGAGCATCACTCGTTGAAAAATTTCTATATAGGCAATTAGAAGCAATGACACAGATAATACACAATGAACGACTAAATCTGATGACGAAACATGAATACTCATAATGCAAATGACGCACAATTGTGAAAATGAGAAAGTTTCATTTACTGAGTCCATAAAGCACTTGTGTTCCGATTATCAGTATCATTATGTACAAAATAGGGGCATTTAGAAGATTACCACTAACCAATACAGCGAATGTATGCCACATTGTAGAATGACAGGAAGCACTATCAATATCAGACTATCTAAGAAGGCAGAATGTAAGTATATGAACTTAATGCAGAGGCAAGGCATCTTTGTGTAGTACTCTTGAACCTCTGGATCGATTTCATTATTACTATAGTTGAAATACACACCTTTTATCACTAATTTCAATTAGCGGTACTTATAATCTAAACTCATCTGTGGCATATTTTCACTGACCATTTCAAGGCGTTGCCGCTATGTATATACCGACTAGAAATATTACTACTTCATCTAAAAGTCAGCTTTCCAGCATCATTCAGCTATAATGTAGCTCATTGCATTTTATATGTATGCAAAGTAGGAGACTCGTAGAAAATTTCGATGTTTTGGCTCTATTTATCGATTAAAATTTTATTTGTTTCTGGTATAATCGGCACCTTATTGATATTCCTACCATAATATTTGGTTTTGGTTTTTCATCTTCATGATACTGATCGGAGAATATGGTTCAGCCAGAAAATTTGTTTGATGTATTATACATGAATTTTTCCTAATACGAATTCCAATTTTGCTTGATGCATAATGACCCTTTCAATAAAGCATTATGAGCAGAATAATAAAACCAAACAAAACGTATTTTTTGGTGAATTTTCGAAACAACCCGTCTGCTACAGTTTACATTTGTGGTTTGCCTATTTTGTGATGTATGACAATGGATGTGTTTGCTGTGCTCTGTTTTTTAGGAAATCTACCTTTACATTTCAATTTGTGTAATAATAACAATAACGGTAATAACAGTAATAATGATAATAGATAGAAACAAGATATACAACGTCATGATTCGCAATCTTTTTACTAACTTCACTGCAAATTTGAGGTGATTATGGTTACACAGTCAGACGTTATGATTCCTCGGAAACAGTCACTTGCACGAAATCGGCGCAATTTGATAACATTTCAATGGCGTCAACGATGCTTCGACTTCACCGAGATTCTTTCAATGATTTTGCATTAATTGATATTTGTAAATGTCTTTAATTGATTTTGATAAGCAATACACTGAAAACAAGTACGAACACTTATGCCAGGCATCTCAGACAGGTTGTGTACCGTAAGTAGTTTGTCTTTATCCAAGGCGTCATAGATTTACATTAACTTTGAATCACAAGATTTTTTGTTGTTGTTTTTTTCCAGCGACCTTCTTTGACTTTAAGCATGTCTTTGTCTTTAGCGAATCGTTTGTATAACTTTAAGATCAAGACACAGATGGCCGAAACATTGCTGTGAGCTCTGTTGCATTAATTTTTAAATTTCAGTCGGTGTTTGCCAAAATCTCTACAAAACTAAACACGAGACGCTGACGTTATTCCTTGCGTTATAACCAGTAATGCTTACTTATTTCAAACGTTGTTTAATTCCATCTTCCTCGTTCGAATGAAGCCATTCTTTCGGAGCATGTCGCGTTGACGTATTGCTGTACTTTGGTGTTTTTTCTGGTAAAAAAATAAACTATAAGTGCAAACATTAGTGGTCAAATTCAAATCGTGACAGATGAACAAGCGACTACGCCGGTTATGCGTACCCATGGTAATTAATCCGTACTGGGCGGTTCGACTATCAGCAGAAATGTTGCAAAATAAATGAAAAAAATTACACAAAGATTGCAAATTACAATGATATAATTCACACTGCTTTATACACTACAGCCGGCATTTGACAGCTAAAGTCTATATTATAATGTGTGAACGGCCCTCTTATTACCTTTATATGATTGTTATCTAAGTGTCAGTAAGATATCTTCCAAGCTCAGATGTTTAGGAGAAGAAGCCATACAAACTAAAATTCATGAATCTTTAGGACATCTGATAGACAGGCGGAGGAAAAAAGGCAAGATACAAAGTCGTAATTTCTAGTTAGTACGTCATAATTGTGAGACAGTATGTCAAAATTTCGAGAAAGTATATTTAAATTTGGAGTTTCCGTTCTATATTTCTGTAGTAAAGGCGATATTTTTTATTTTACCCCACCCCAGCAACATATCGCACATTACTTTGGTACGTTACTTTTGATTATTATTATTATTTATTATTTTTTTTTTATTTTTTTTTTTTACACAAATGAAAAGGTCGACTTGATCATTTCGAACTAGTTGATTTCGCGATTTTTTATGCAAAAATAGTAGAAATCTACATGCCACCTTCATGACACTATAGCTATTTGATATAAGCCTATGTTTGTAATGAAGTATGTCTACAGACGTTATTAATACAGATGAAGAGTCATTTCTGTGTGTTTTACGAGTACAAAGATTCTGTCATAGACTAACTTTGTAACGAAAGTCAGTGAGAAATTTACAAGCTGCTCCACAGACCATGGGACCATAAGAAATTTCATCATTTACGAAACGTCTTAGACTAGTAGTAGAGGATAACGTATGTACGGATAGGAGAATATATTTCATTAATCTATATCTATTTTATTTATCCAGTCGTGAACGTAAAATATCATTAGATTATTTAACATAGTTCTGTACAATACGGAGATATATGTGGACGAGTACCCAGCTGAGAAAACCATATATGACGAGCTGCTAAGCGAGTCCAATATGGTTTCTCAGCTGGGTTCGAGTCTAAATATTTGTCGTATTGTATAGTACAATGTTAAATAACCTTTTTATTCTATATCTACTTTATTTGACTTTAAATTAAAATGATTTTCTGCCTTTTCTGTATTTTTAAGGCGCATAATCAAACTCTGTACATAAAGCGCCTACTTCACCCGAATTACATTCGGAACATTTTCACGCGTTTACCGCTTTATCGTATATTTAACATGGGACTGTTGAACCGTCCAAATACGGAACAAATACAGGGTTTTTATACGCACGTCCAATACAGTAATTTATTCTATATCTATTTTATTTATCCAATCGTGAGTGTTTATTTGCAACACGTGACCGTACAATATATTACCGTATTGAACGCACGTGCGTACAAAAAACTGTATTTTTTCCGTATTTGGACGGTTCAACAGTCCCATGTTAAACATGCGACAAAGCCCGAAACAGATATAGAATAAAAAAGGTTATTTAACAATACGAGATAGAGGAAAACTGCCCAGCTTGATACGAGTCCAAATATATCTCGTATTGTACAGTACAATGCAGAAAAAAACAGTTTAATTTAAAGTCAAATAAAGTAGATATAGAATAAAAAGGTTATTTAACATTGTACAGGGTACTCGTCCAAATATATCTACGTATTGTACAGAACAATGTTAAAAACCTAATATTGATCTTTACTAAAAATAAAGCCAGTGATATTGCATTTTAATATATATGTTCATAAAGTGCTTTTTATTATGTTTGATCAATACGTATAAAGTCATTTGAAACGGGACCCGTCCGTATAAGTACTACTTCAACTCAATCCATTGTCTGTTCCGTGGTAAAGTGGAACTTTTTTGTAAAATTTCCATGACTCAGATTTTCACATAGTGCTATATATAGAATTGTTTTGTACTTTAGCCAGACAATTAACCCCAGTATACTGTTTCATTGCTATTTAAGTCATATAGGATATTTGTTAGTTTTAGTGTATGATCGAAGTATATTTCACCAAGTGAACACTATAATGCAACGTAAATTATGGTGTTTCACGAGTGATATATGTTTTTATTTATTTTATTTATTTATTTTCAATGGTTTTAACCAAATAATATCCTGTTTGTCCGCGCAACCCTAAGTGCATCGCATCATGACGTCATAATGTCGTGACGTCAGGATATATTTGTAGAAAAACTGTAAATAGTTCTGTTATATTTCCTGGTTTCTGTTACACTTTGTTATGATAGAATGTACATATTTATGATCCTGTTAGTTTCCCTATACATCTATATCTTTACTTAAGAATATTTTGCATATAATGTTCTGTTATTTATAATTCATATTCTTTCGCATTCAAGTGTAGTCCCATACCAGTAAAAAATAGAAATGATATTTTCACTGTTTCAAACAGTGAAAATATCAATTTTATTTCACTGATGAATTTTAGTATTCCACTGAAGAGCATGTTGTTGCTTTTTTATGTTCAATATTAGTTCTGTCAGAGCAGTCAGATGACATGAGGGAGGTCGGAAAATAATGAGTCGCCATTTATCCTGCAGTAATTCCTTGTTCGGTAATCACTTGTACTAAAATTCAGCTTATTGCTAAATTTCGATGTATTGCATCTATTACACCAACTATTCCTTCAATTATTGTTAATCCTTGCAGAAGATGAATATGGACACTATTATGACAATGATCACAATAGAAAATGTAACAAATAAAATGATAACATATAGTACATTGATAGCACTGTACAATAATTACATTGTTTTTGACATAGTGTTAGTATTGAGCATATATTTTATAGGCGTATGCCTACTATTTGTACAGTTTCAACAAGGTATAT
The DNA here is from genome assembly GCF_021730395.1 of Mercenaria mercenaria. Classification (NCBI taxonomy): domain Eukaryota; kingdom Metazoa; phylum Mollusca; class Bivalvia; order Venerida; family Veneridae; genus Mercenaria; species Mercenaria mercenaria. The sequence goes on along the minus strand of NC_069367.1, from coordinate 79,273,200 downwards.
TTTCTTCGAAAGCAGTAAGATATCTTTAGAAGACTCTAACTTCATCACAAAGCTATGAATTAGAATACTAGAAAAAATCTATTGAAAAAAGTCTTTTGCAGCATATAACAAAACCAAGGTAAATAGTAGCAGGTTCTGTTTAACTGAGTCTAATAGTGAGAGGCAATGAAATATGCATCACCTCTCACACACCCCATGAAGGATTGAGCGAAATTATACGAGACTCGTCGATATCTTGCAAACGAAAGTAGCTTCTGCTTGTTACATAACATATGAGTCTAATAGTGAGAGGCAATGAAATATGCATTACCTCTCACACACCCTAAGAAGGATTCAGCGATATTATACGAGACTCGTCGATATCTTGCAAACAAAAGTAGCTTCTGCTTGTTACATCAAATGTTCGTAAAACAAACTACTCATATTATCTATTTCATTGAAAAAAATGTAGTCTCATTGATGATGATTTAATGTTAATAACCAAGTATTTTTACTTGTCATTAAAAGGTTAGTGTTCTGTCGTGTTAGCCTGAAGACGTAGGATCTTTTTCCAACCCATGTTAAAATGACATGTCCACAGACAATTTTTAACATGATCTATTTTCATTGTCGTAAATTAAATCGCTCTCCTTGAAATGAAACCCAGATTTTCGCGACGGGATTATATTGGACGGAACATCATCAAAAATGAAATCAGTATCGGCGGTTATCTTTGATGACTCAGATAATGTGCACGACGTTATAAAAATACTGCGGTGCTGGGAAGGCCGTGATATGGTCAATTTATTGTAATCATGTAGTAACAGTTCCAAATTGCGTTTCTTTGGAATAATTGATACTAAAACTTAATCGTATATCAGATAATATTCCGAATCCAATTCGTTTCAAAGACACCGCAAGAATAACGACCCTAAGACAGAAAGTGCCTTCTTTAGGACTTGCTGTTCACAGAACTGTAGCGTTTTGATCTCGAATACGTACGTATTACTGGAAATCAATTTCAAAAATGCAAAGGCAATAGCAATTCCATTAAGCAACACGTTAAAGGCAAAGGTACATATGAAAATTAATGAGATAATGTCAGCATTAATGTTTAGTTTAGCAAACAAATTAATATCAAACAAACAGATCTAATTCTCGCTTACAAGCTAACGCTGCTTCAAAATGTTATCTACCAATTAAGCTTTTAAACATAGGATTTTATGGTTCTGTAATGCACATATTAACATTTAGACATGCATATAAAAAGTAATAAAACAATTAAGACATCTGTCTGTGGCTATATACGTCTATTGGTATAACACACTTACTCACTATCGTGAATCTTCTTTTTATGAATTATTTTATATGAAAAATGACGCGAATGGGTTTCCGCCATTTATTCAGAGTTCAAATATACCAAATGAATGTATATCTTCTTCAACAACAAGATTGTGACAAAATTCACCAATATCAATAAACACTTCACTGTTTTGTCCAACAGACAGTTGAAACACCCTCTGTATAACAAGGTCCTGATCGTAATGTGTTCCATTCGTGCAGTCGTTGTACACAGAAGCAATCCGCACTGCTGACCCAATGCCGGTTCTGCGCTTCACTTCATACCCGAATTTCCTATTTTAAAAGAGCCATCATGGTAAATAACGTTATCTTTAGGGAATGTTATAATGTTCAATAATTCTTGATTTATATAAATGCATAACTTATGCGTAGCTTTTAGGCTCAGAACAATGCTTAGATACAGAAATTAAAAGAAAATATGCATCAGTATTTTCAAATCAAAGATGATAGCAACACTTACCAGTCAATAAAGAATTTACTTGTCTATTTTTGCCTTACATGTATCATGTTTAGAAAATAATTTGTATTCTCTTAATATGTTCGGTGGCTTTTACTCTTTCATTTTTCCCCAAATATTGATTGCTTTGGAATAATAAGAACTTACCCATTTGATCCACAGGTATTTTTCTTGTATCGAATAATACTGTACACGTAATACATTCCGCCATTTTCCACAGATATTCCATTATCATTATGCCATAGCTTTCCTTCTGATATATCGGCAGTCCATTTAATATCATCTTTCTTCACTATTAAAAGAAACAAAAATACGTATTTAACTTCCGGAATATCATTACTGACAGCAGCATCGTATAAAATGTATAAAATGCTTCATTGAGACACTCTTCTGCAGTACAAATTATGAAATGTTAAGGCAGATCCTTTGGAAGCACAGAAGGCAACAAAGCAGCAACAACAGGCTCGGTTTTACCTCGTCTGTTTAAGAGGGGTAGTTATATTTGCAACATCATTCCCACAACCCCAGCGCCGGCATAAGCAGGTGTCACGTATGTTTTACAGCCTTAAAAGTAATAAATGCTAGCAGTTATAAATTAATTGTCGAGAGGCTTACCAGCTCCTTTTAGATGTATAGCAGAATGCTGACGTGTTAGAAACATATTGATAAGTCTGTTGTTTTTCTGTATTCCCGGATGTTTAAGCCAGTCTTCATTAACGTCTAACTCAGATGTATTGAACAACTTCATCTTTAAGTTAATAATGTGAGACAGCATCTCGTCATGGTCTACATATTCAAAATATATTGTTATTTTTGTTGGTATATCATTTTGTCTACAGATAATTCTCATCAAATCCAAATACATTTTCTTAAAAAAATGTAAAAGTCATCTACACTCGTACAGTATCTAAATAATGTGAGCAATTAAGGATACTTGAAATCTATGTATATAAAATACATCAAGTATTTGTTTTTCGGTAACAAATGTTACAACTTACCTTCTTCCAAATTATTCAGTCTTGAATGGCATTCGTCATTTTTCTGAATAAAAAATGCTTAGAATTGAAATCAAATTATATATCCTATTAAAAAACCGAAATTGATTAAGCATTGGAACGTTTTGGTAAAGTTCATTGATCGAATTGGGAAAGCTTCAGAACGCAACTGATGAATGAGTGAATTTACCTGGTCAGTTAAATTCGTAAAAACTGTGAATACTTTAGAAATATCCTCTATGCAACATCTTTTGTCTTGGCGTTCCGTGAAAAATTTACTCAAAGTTTGATCCAGGTTTCTACACGACACACAATAAACACTTGAACTTGCAATCCAGTTATTCGATGATAAATGCTCGGATACAATTTGTTTGATATCATCATCTGATTTTACTTCATGATAATATGACAATTTAAATGTTACTAAAATTACTGGCAAAACGGACACAACACAGATGATAAGAATTATGTTCACAATTGCCAAAGCAACAAAGAGTTTCTTCAAGTTGTTGTAATTTTTGCGTAGTTTAAGAAATCCGACAGCTTCAGCATCCACAAACGACTGCATATTTTTTTCCTGAAACTGATGTATCAGCGTATCTCTCTCTGTTATCGCTTTTATATTTTCGTCACGAGTATTTGTAAGTTTACTGCCCATGTTTTTAGCTGCATATGGAATGGTTTCTGTACCAGTGTCAGTAGACTTTGTGATCTTCGTCTCCGTATGTGATGCGCTTCCGTGCATTCCTGATATAGCTTTACCTTTATTTTTTAATTCGGTTTGACATTTACAACTGATGCTTTGCTCACTATTTGGCCTGTTAAAATGTTTTATCTCTGTATCAAACTGTGTGAAACAATAGCAGGGGTGAGATAGTATCCTCTCCAGTGGAATTTTTGATTTAGAATAATTTTCTTCAAGATTTTGTGCATATTTTCCTCTAAATTCTGATTGACTATCCTCGAAACTGCCAGTTGCCTCATCGGTTGATTCAATGTTTAAGCATTCTCTGGCATAACCTGGAGCTACAGGCATTCGTTGGTTTTGATATGCTTCATTATGTACCGTCCTAGGAGCGTGAAATAATGACAAACGTTCTTTTTTCTCTGTTTCTTCTTTTTGTAGTCTCTTTTTACGATCTTCGACATGACGTTTCGGTCCCTCAAATATTTTCCTTAATCTGTCGAGCACTCCATATTGATGCAGATGTTCAGTAGATCCTTTTATTTCACTAACAGGAACATGGTCTGAGATGGAAAACGTATTTCCAGGAGAATACAATGTTTCTCGATAAGCATTTGCATCATGTAGAGCTTGATGATCAATTGACATTGTAGATATATCTGTGTCAGTGGTTCCATCTGAACTATCACTAGTGAGACGCCTATGCTCTGACATTGCTTCTATTGGTTCCCTTTAGTACTTCTAGTACAGATGGTACACTGATAATGTTATCCGTATCATTGCTTTGTCAACCTGTATTCGTTAGAAATGTAATGTATGTAATACAAAGTAAGCACACTTTAATTAATAGAACGTATGATTTTGTTTTATATTGATTCTGTTTTATCGAAATAAAGACATACTTTAATTCGTTACTTGTTGACAGATCATACTAACCAGATACGTATTCCTTGTGTATAAAATGTAAGCGTATAATAATATAATAAATACATTTGCTATCAATTTTATACCGTCGTGTGCACAAGTCGCAGTTTAATTTATGTTTTCCTTTCAAAATAACCCACTACAAGTTTTTATAGCAAAAAGGAAGAGAAAATAAGAAAATTAGGTAAGTGTGATACTGTTATCAGTGAAATATATATTTTATACTCTTTAAGGTAGTTCTGCACGTTTGATTCACCGGAAGTCGATTGACAGGATAACATAGAATGATGCATGAACTCGGCATACGGAAAGGAATATTATTAATGAAATTCTATATTCTTGAAGCAGTTTTGACCCGAACATGCAGAACTACGTTTAGAATTCTGACTCTAAACATCGTTATGTCCGTACAACATTGTTTGGAACGCAATATTTATAGCCTTAACGTGTTATTATTGTAATGTCACTTTTAACGCAACTAGTGTAAATGCAAACCAATACTTTAAAATACTCTTCAATATAAAAAGAACTTGAAATGTAAGGATTTTAAACCTATTTGATGTACAATCTTTCGATTATTTAAACAGAGACATTAATTTATTTGTTTGCCCCAACATGCTTTGATGATTTTTTAAAATCTCATGTTTGTGGTTCGTAAATAGCCCTTTGACTTGATGTCTCATTGCGTCGTCTATGATAATACGTCTTTACGTTCCGTGGTAGAAGCACAAATAGTGGAAACGTAATCAATATATTATGATACATATGTTATTTTTTTACATATTCCTCTTACCAATTACGCAAAACGTATTATTATAACTAGAATGATCAAGTGTGATCTTATTGAAACATGAAATAAATCAAAAGAAGAAAGTATATTTAGTTAGTGTAATCTAAGACTTACATCAGTCATTTGCGTTACAATCCCCAAGTCATACACTTATGGGTACTTCAATTAGCTATGCAAACTTTTCTATCTATGTGTAAACTGGTGCCTACAGAAGCCTTACGTTAATAGCATATGAACAGCAAAGACAAAAAATATTGTAATAAGAGAAGTGTAAAAATATCTATTTTTTCCACCTGATCTGATCAGCTGGCTGTCCTTCAATTTGAATACTTGCTCGAGCAGACAAAAACACATGAACTTTTTGTGAGGTGAGAAAACAGTTTGGATAGTTTTCAAAGACCTTGAATTAATAATTTTATACAATATTAAATGTTCATATGCCATTGTTTTACTAGGCCATATAATTCAATTAAACACTCCAGTGTACTGTGATTTAACGTATTAGATACCTAATAGTGTACCTCCTTTTGAAGAGAATTCAGTTCATACCATAAAACTACTTTTGACTTAAATTTTTCAAGGGGCCATAGGTTCAAGCCCCACTGGGACCGAATGTCCCTCACTATATTCCTTTTTTCTAGTAAGTTTTTACTTTTTTCAAGACTTATTATTGATTTATTGTACAAAATTGGAAATTTTGATTTGATAAGCGATTTCTTGCTGTTCAGAGTGAATTTACCTCTGAAACAGGGGGTAGCGTTAGACATCTTTAAAAATATAACATACGGTAAAACGTCTCTAATTTGCCTTTACTCTTTAGATTACATATTGTGGAAGAAATTTAGGTAGGTTTCACTTCTGTCCCACGCTTATTTTTGAATGAAGTGACACAATTTTAAACAGTACCACAGGGCTTGACCTTAATTTTTCAATGTTGGAGTTAGAATTTTGTCTCATTAAATTCTTTTACATGAGGCACCCTAGAAAGAATTATACTGGCAGTTTTATTTTGTGTTTTATAATTGTTTACCAATAGTTTGACGCTTATGATATAATGAATTCTCTACAAACATTTTGGACAATGGCCATCACTTATAAAAATCGGCACGGTAAAAATTGTTTAAAAATTGCAACACAGTGCAAAACAAGGTCAACTTTAAAAATATACCAAGCGGATGCCATTTTTTAAACATTTCTATTAGGTATCTAATACCTTAATGAATAAATGGCGTGTGTCTGGAGGTTATATTTGCCAAACATGATTTCGTCTACTATCCCGGTGCAACATGAATGTTATGAAATCGTTTTTATCTACCAAACTGTGATTTGCAATATGGAAATTGTATTTAACGTACTAAGCAAAGGCAGGCAATTGTGACACAGTCGTCAAAATAAAAATAAACAACGGTATGCAATAATATTTGCAGATTTACTGATACGTCACTAAGATAAAAGATGAGGGCAGAATGCCTAGAAGCAACGATCACAGGAAACAGAGAGAACCACTATTTGCACGGCAGGCCATCAACAATAAAAACTATTATGGAAAGAAATATAACAGACAGAGTGCCTCAAGTAAACATCATCAAAATATATTTCACTTAATATAATATGAATAAAATCTGTGAAAAGATATTTTGGAAGCACAGAATGCAACATAGACAGATAATAGTGGACTCAATTTGATTGAGTCTGTTCATGGGAGGTAATGAAATGTGCAACACCTCTCACGCCCCTACCACCGGCTTAAGAGGAACTCTCGAATAGTGGTCCAAAAGGATATATAAAATATATAACAACACTGAAACGACATAAAATTTCGAAAATAGAGAAAATATTTCACAAATAAAAGGATAAAAACAAAAAATAGCGACACCGCCTCGAAACGGTCAATAACTTCGGAGGGGATTAAAACGCGTTTGGGGCATACAAAAATAGAAAAAGGGGAAAACCACATGTCGCCCAACACGACATAAACGAAAATGTTGTTGGCTAGGTTTGACTGAGCCTGTTCACGAATGGTAGTGGAAATGCAAGCTACCGTCCACGCCTTTTAGCCTCAGGTTGAGTAGCAAACACGATCGGAGTAGACGGGTTGCTTCAGAATTCCAAAAACAACTACCTTTTAATTTTATTCAGGATACATATATGGGTATGGAGTAAAAATGTGTGGCGGCGGTATTGGGTCAAGAAAGAAAGCAATGATAAATATTCAACAGGGAAAGCCTCACTCCAAAGTCGCAGTCTTCCTAAACCGTAAACCATAGCAGTGTAAACTTGAACGCGCCGAAAAACAGGATGGATATTCTGGAAATATAATCTGTAAAGTAGATCCCTCGGAAGCACCGAGAACAAGTCAAACAGTGAAAATTGCAGACTCGGTTTGATTGCGTCTGTTCATGAGCAGTAATGGAAAATGCAACACCGCCCACGCCCCCTAGCACCGGCTTATGCAGTATTCAATTTTCAAATCTAAATGAATTGAAATCAATGATCCCGAAGGACTAGAAAATATAACAACACTGAGATGAAGTCGGGGCGACTTTTTACGGCCGCCAGACAACACTTAAAACCCACTGTTGTGAAGTAAACATAATCTGTAAAGTAGATCCCTCGGAAGCATCGAGAACAATGCAAACAGTGAAAACTGCAGACTTGGTTTGACTGAGTCTGTTCATGAGCGGTAAAGAGCCACGTTCTAACAACGCAGCCTCTCGAAGCTTTTGACAGACGCCGAGAGTTTAGAATCGATAACAATCCGAGAAGGATGAAAAGATAACAATAATGATTGAATGTATTTGAAACTCTTTACCGCCGTAACACAGCAAAAGCAACACAATTGTGAGCATGAAAACCCAATATACACACATGCACGCTCACAAACACGCAAAGTGACAAGACGCACACGTGCACGCGCACACATATATACATACGTGCCTACTCATAGAAAAAGCAAATCCCGATTGTACTGAATAAAACTTTCTTTGTAAACACTTTAATAATCATCGCAACATAAAAGGAATGTTGCATAACCGAATTAACTATAGAATTTGCTTAATTTGTGATCTCTTGTTTGAAAGTGTGCACCTAGAACATTTTGGATCTTTAAGAAGATATCAAACTTTTTCAGGCATGTATGTACTATTATGAACTTTTATAAAATGGGTCGCAATACAGTAGTCATTTTGATTTTTGATTACTAATATTGCTCGTAATATGAAAAAGAACAATTGAAAGTAAATGTGTGTGTTTGGATTAGGCGTCTGTTTCAACGATTTTTCAGTCACATAAACGACGATCATTTCTATTTGTATGGACTTAAAGCACAACGTTAAACTGTCACAGTGGAATACCCCGCCGTATTCACGTGAGATCATACCCCACCCGGTTGCTTTATACTGACACCGACTAACAAGTCGTAATACTATCCTCTTATTACTGAGCGCCAAGCAAAGAAACTACTAGTTACTGACCATTCCAAGGCGGTGCCCCTATTTTCAACTGGTTTTCTGTCTGTCTTGTATTGTCTGTTGCGTATGTTGTCTTGTTTGTTGTAAGCGTTTTTTCCTCCTCCTCACTCCCGCTCCCCCCTCCCCCCCTTTCCCCTTGCATTTACGCTCCTTTTTGCATCCCCCCCCCCACTTTACTTTGAGTTAGTTTTCGTGGCTCCCCCTTATTTTGGCTGCCGGAATCCTGCTTATAGGGATGCGTTTGTGTGCCTGTGAGTCTAAAGCGGTGCCCTACTGTGTTCTTCTATCTTACTTGTCTGTTTTTCTATGTTAGATAGTTGGGTGTAGTTGTGTGTTTATCTTTGGTACATGAATGTCTGCGCTATTGTGGTTTACATTGTAGTGTAAGTGTGATTAAGGAACGTGGTATTCCCTTTGTATATTTATCCTTGTTCTACTTTCCCCTTCACCCACCTTTACACCCCCCCCCCCCCCCCCCCCCACACACACACACCTACCTTTACCCCTTACCACTTCCTCCCCCTCTATCTATATTTGGAATAAATTTATATGTTCTTGTCAGATTTTTTAAGCAACCCGTCTGTAATATTTTTCCATCACAGCTTCTTTTTGTTGTGGGCCTACTTTGCAAATGCGTAGCTCTGAGGCTGTGTTTTGGTGCTCTGTGCTTCCGAGAAATATACCCTATTATCTTTTGGTATGACGCGGCTAGGGAGCGAACGCTCTCGAGGCAGGCTACCGAGGCGGTTATAAGCATTAACGTAACATGTAAATTACGCAGCTGGTTGTTTGTTACAAATTGGTTCAAGGTTTAAACTACATTGGGATTTAGGCAGAAATATGATATTCTATACGTCTAATGAGTCGATAAATACGCGTAGTAGAATATATTAGTATTATGTATATACTATTACCTCCTAGTGTAATGATAAGAAGTCGTTAGCGGTTTCTCAAAACATATGTCTGACGTACAATAAAAATTCGACTACGAAACACTTCCTGATGCCTCAATGAGATCATTACACTTTTGTGTATAATCTTGGTCAAGGACACAACGATCGTATTTTGTACGGGCAATGCGCATTGTCATTATATCATATTTGCGTTCATTAATACGACTTTCAAGAAACTATTTGAAATTTCAAGAAATAAGAGATGAAACATTTTAGCTTGTTGATCCTGATTTTCATTTGTAATAAATCAATTTAAAGGTACCTTCCATGGTATAAGACAGGCATTGGAATATTTCATATATATTTTTATGCAAAAAGCAGTTCTTTATATATTCCACGTGGTTACTTTGTAATCGTTTGTTTTTGTCGGAGTACGGAAACCCAATTTTAGAAAGTGAAATTAAAGTAAAGACATTGTCGTTTGTTTTCCCATTCCTTAAAAAATCCAAAGATGTAAAAGCTCAACAATGGCGGCTGTACGCAGTAGTTCTGAGATTTCGGTAAGATCATTTGACCGTAACTTGTTTTGGTGTACTAAGTATTATTTTTTTCCACATTTCGGTTCATAACGCCATTGGTTACTACCAGAACTTTTACTTTGCAATATTTATGACTGCTAAGTGTCGTGGACGACAGTTAATGGTTTATCGTGATCTTTAAAAGTACGCCGATTTTAACAATTTTCACTGCTTAAATATTGAAAACAAAATTACTGGACCACTTACAAGTAGATCTGTTTTCTTTTATGCAACTTAATATTTCTTTGGATAGTAGCTTTTAGTTGTAACACTGTAGTTGTAAATAATGATAAGTAATTATAAAGTATCATCGAATCGTCTATTTGTAACTAGTAAGCCTCATCTTTTTCTTTCGTTAAAGTGATCTCCGGTTTCCATATATTCTTGTTGGCATATATTATGAATGAGATCGGTTCACTAGATTAGTTACTCAATCTTGAAGTGCTTTAACAGAAGAAGATACAAAAATTGTATCATTAAATGTGCGCCCCACGCGAGGGTTTGAGCGGATACTTATCTAACTTACGTGAATCTGTTTGCGAACCTCATCAGTTAATCTTATGTCTGAGGTGTGTCATTGTACCTACGTAATAGTTCTGACTGGAACTTCTAAGAATGTAGAATCATTTTTTTACAGTTAAGATTTGTTTTTATACTCTGTGACCTTGAAGAACATTAGCTTTTAAGACATATAAGAACAGAAAAAAAAACAAAAGTCGCCGCACTCGTTTTTATTCTACAGGGTAATTTCTTCACCAACTGTTTAAGCATTTCTGAAATGAAGTAAAATTGAAAAAAAAGAGTGAACTTTATAAGACATATAATATCCCACTAAGTGTTATAGGGATTTCAGGTTTTGCAGGTTACCATGAATACAAAGTGATATCAGTATTATATAAGCATAAAGCCAAAATGTCACTAACAAATATCTTCCATTGTTACCCTACCCACTTTTTCAAAGGAAAAAAGAACATCTGCAAAATATCTGATGTTAAGATTTTAAAAAATTCGAAAGAAAAAAAACTTGGGTCACCAGGACACCAAAAGCATCTAAGAGATATATTTGGAAAACACATGTAAAATACTGGTGATAAAAAGTGACCTGCTTAAATAGATATTTGAAATTACCGAACCCTACCCCATTTTGCAACTTACATCAGATTAAGGCAAATGCCGGCCAAAAATAAGAGTGACATTTTTCACAACAAATAGAATCTGTTTATCTAAATGGTACATTACTAGTCATATTTTGATTTAGCATTTATTTTTGACATAGATAAAAATGTCACTTCTGGTTTGTGAGATATGATAACAGAGATTTGAGTAAATATGAAGTGTTGAACCAGTGCGAATATGTAGTACAATTCGGGTGTTTATATAAAACTGCAGCGAAACTTATGTTTCTTTTGTTAGTGGACTTGCTGTGAAATGTGCACGCTCTTTTGCACTGCTAGGTGCGTAATTGGTCTGGTATACTATGGTGGTGATAAGTTCGTATAAACTCTCTCTCTCTCTCTCTCTCTCTCTCTCTCTGTATCACCATCAAGACGTATTTACTTCATCAACTTCATTAAGCTGTAGTGTATGAATTAACTTTTATACCTTATATCATCCAGATGCTTTACAAGTGCGATACACTAGTATAATATTCCTTTTCGTTTATTACTTGTTCTATATATTATATTTCAAGTTTATTCAATATGCGTTGTTTCTAAAAATATCAATACGCATTTATTAGGTCATTCACACTGTGTCTAAATGATCTACAGTAATTGTGTCAGATCCACAGACTTTTATGCCAGAAGTATTCAAAATTTTATTCTTTTCATAAATATACTTACTTGATTGAATATTATAAACGCTTATCTACACGTTTCGCTCATTGAATGATTTAAAGTAATTTATAAAGCCTGTCGATCGTAGGCACAAAGCTAAAAGAACATATATTATATCTTAATGGTTTGTTTTGTTATTTTTCTCAATAAAGATAGTATATATTTGCTTGTTTCAGTGTCAGATCAAAACATCCCAAGATGCAATATTTTCAAGACTGAAAATGTAAGCTATTGTGTTCACGAGAATGAGTAGTTTATAACTTGATGTTGTACATTTTTTTCTAACTAAATTTTACCCATTTTATAGTTTCTTACCAGTGAAATTTAGATTTGAAAATTATATTAGAGAGTTGCACTTTGGAATTACCAGATATATTTCGCTCTAATATCCCAATAACTCGCTTAAAATCTCAATGTCGACATTAACTGGACAGAACTGATGTGCGTGAAATTAGCCAGAGCAAGCAGAGTAGCCAGAGTTCAGCTAGAGTTTAGCCAGAGTAGCCAGAGTTTAGCCAGAGTAGCCAGAGAAGTCAGAACTCTGGTAACTCTGGCTAGCCAGAGTAGCCAGAGTTCAGCCAGAGAAGTCTTAACTCTGGTTACTCTGGCTGGCCAGATTAGCCAGAGTTCAGCCAGAGAAATCATAATTCTGGTTACTCTGGCTGGCCAGAGTAGCCAGAGTTCAGCCAGAAAAGCCAGAGTTTCTAGGAAGTTAAAATGTTCTGGCTACTCTGGTCAGCCATAGTATCCAGAATAGCCCGAGTCGCCTGGATTTTGTTTGCTTTGATTAGTCTGGCTGGCCAGAGTAGCCAGAGTTTCTAGGATTTTAAGAATAGCGAGAGTAACCTGGTTCACAAAACATTTTCCGTCTTAGCTGAATTTGATTATGAAACTTAATATGTTATTTCTATCTAAATAGCATGCTTTAACTGAATTTCAAGTTAATTAATATTTTCAAGTGGCTATTTAGAGTAGCCAGAGTAGCCAGAACTCTTGTTACTCTGGCTGGCTGGCCAGAGTAGCCACAGTTCAACCAGAGTAGCCAGAGTTCAGCCAAAGTTCAGCCATAGTAGCAAGGGTTTCTAGGATCTTAACATATTCTGACTACTCTGGTCAGCCAGAGAATCCGGAGTAACCCTAGTCACCAGGATTTCATTTGCTCTGGTTACTTTGGCTGGCCAGAGTAGCCAGAGTTTGTAGGATTTTAGCATGTTTTTGCAACTCTGGCCAGCCAGAGTAGCCAGAGTTATGACTTCTCTGGCTGAACTCTGGCTACTCTGGTCAGCCAGAGTAACCAGAGTAATGACTTCTCTGGCTGAACTCTGGCTACTCTGGCTAGCCAGAGTAACCAGAGTTCTGACTTCTCTGGCTACTCTGGCTACTCTGGCTGAACTCTGGCTACTCTGGCTAAATTCTGGCTGAACTCTGGCTACTCTGGCTGAACTCTGGCTACTTCTGGCTGCTCTGGCTAATTTAACGCACATACAGAACTGAGTAAATGTGATAGAAAAGTTAAATATAATGAATTTTGGAGATTGAAGTAACTAGTTGTTTAAAGTGTAAGTTTTTGTCACGGGTGTCATTTTAAGGGAATTTGGGACATGGAAAGTGTAGGTATATCTTTATATCTGAAGTTGCTGTGTATCAAAAGGGTACGTATTCCTTTGTAAGTTAATAAAATACACCAAACAGTTGCAACGCATATTTTGATTCTACTCTAATATTCCATGCATAGTGTTTCCTGGTTCAGTATGTTATTGTAATTGTAACAAATCATTTTATGATACAGTACATGCATATTTCTCAAGTCGTTCTTGCCATTCATATACAGACTTGCTTCAAATTTAAAACCAATGCAAACGAAGTTAGATAAAAATGGTATCAGATACACAATGATAATATTTTGCACTTTGAAGTTAATTGTCAAGCGATCAAATATTTTCCCAGTTTTTAAAACTTCTTTAAAGACGTGAACAGCCATGTTTAAAGTGAATGAATCACTGTTAAAATTAATTTTATTTTCATAATTTAGCAGCTTTGTTCATCATTTGTTATATTCAGAGTCATCTTAAATTACCTTATATACCGCATAATGACTGAAATCATTACTTTTGTATCCACTTTGATTACTGCTTTTTGTAAGAAGAATAGTCTTCCTAATTTTTGGTCACGCCTCGTGGTTGAGGAAAGAATGAGTTGACAGGCAGAAACCTTTGGATGTAGATACAGGACAGTTAAACAGATCGTTACTTAAAAATGTCAAGCCTGGCAGAAAGTAAAATACCTAGATTTTTTAATAATTATATTTCAATTTTCGGTTAATAGCTAGAAATGACATAGGTTGTTTCAATGTTTCTAACCAAACAGTATAATACTATATAATATCTTTTTGCTTCTTTGCTTCAGAGCAGATGACAGAAAACAGGAAACTGAAAGAAAACGTTCTTTGCTTACGTTGTACACAGAACTATCGTTCTGTTTTGTCACATCTTCCAATCTTATTTCATGTGACATCTGCCATGTGTTTTATAAAAGCTGTCCTATTTGTGGAATGGAATTAAGGGCTTGGAGAGATGTTACGCGGGTGACAAACGACTTTCATGTACATCATTGAAGATAATGCGGCGAATAAACAAACGGAAAATGAATACGATATGATAGTGTAAAACGTGTGGCAAAACAAAATGTAGAAATGAAATAAATATACTTACAATATATCGACGTTTCACATTTAATTTAGACATTTTGTTTTAAAACCAACAAAGTCCATGGCAATTTTAAACAACTACGAAAAAATATAGTATTGGGTCTTTGTAATGGAATATATTCATGTGGTGAGACTTAATTTACATATCTTATAAAAACTGTAAATAGTGTGTAGATCATAGACCTGTATTAATATTTCAGCAGAATATATTAATTTTGTTCTATTTTGAACTATTTTATAAATTTGACTCCACTGAAGTTATATTCAGGTAGAGAAGCGGACGATAAATATAATTTAAGATTTAAAAAAAAAATATTGACAAATTTAAAGGGACACTGTGGTGACGTGTTTACTTAAATCTAAGATTTTGGTAATCTGACCTACGTATGTAAGGTAAGGATTTAATCTGCGAACTTCTATAGAATATAATTGTTCATTTTTCATTTAAAATTTGGTAAATCTGCTGTAGAATATCACGTGTCCTTTATTGATTTAATTTTACTTTTCATTACCATCGACTAGTAAAGTACACGTCACAATTTGCCATAAATATATTACTATCAAAATGACTGAATAAGTTTCAAGGTCAGTGGGGAGTTTATACTTATTTATTGACGCCGACCACAATCAAGAAACAAAAACAGTACACGTACTGTATAAAACGCCATGGATAAGAAGTTGGAAAACATGACATCGCGTTTGGGTCATGCAAATGTCACTCCTGTCCTATTGTTACGTGTTTGAAGAGACGGTGTAAATAAAACGATTTCCTGACAGAAGCTATAGCCTAATTAAAAAAGTACCATGATGGTGTACCAAGTAAAACATATAAAAAGAGCCTATTCGAGGTATAATTACACCAATATATCCAAGAACTTGTATGAAGTCAAACCCTTTAATCACATGACTACAGACATCTACTCCCACTGTAACTACGTATGGAATAGTGGACACTAACTTTAGAGTGGTCAATCACCAATCATGCATTATGCTTTACCATTTCGCAGTACATTCTCATCTTCTTGTACCTGGTTATGCAAATATTTGATTGAAAATGAAATTATGTTTGATTTACCGTAATAATAAACTACATTTCACTCTTGTATTAAGACCATGTTAAATTAGGGTTTTAAGTTTTAAAAGTTCGAGCGGTCTTTGTTACACTTTCATGCAAGGAACACATTTTCGTAATAAATAGATTTCTATCTTAACAATCCCCTAGTTTTTAGAATGCCCTTTCAATTATGTAAGAATCAATGCCTATTTACAACATTTCAGAATGAATATTATTTGAATATCATTTTAGAATGAATATTATTTGAATATCACACCTTTACTAATCAGGCATGATATCGGTCGTACTTTGAATAGTCATTCTGACTTCCTTAATTTGAGTATAATATTGTTTGTAATATAGCAGTACGTAACAGATTTACGCAGTTGTTTGCCCTATATCGTTTTGTTCAAGGTTAAACTACAGTGGGTATTTTCCAACATTATGATATAATTTATTTCTAAAAATAGCTTTTAATCGATAAATACGCTACGCGTAGTAAAATAGATATATTAGTGTTATTTATATAAACGTTTGCGGTTTAGCCTTGATCTTCATTTTTTTTTGTGATATATATCATTTTACTCGACGTTTTTTATAATGTGTGACATAGGAAGTGTTCTTTCGTTCCAGATGAATACATGATGTGAAAACCTATGTTTCAAGGAATGGAAACAGATATCCAAAGAATTTAAAACAAAATAAGATGCATTTAGAGATATTCAACTGATCTTTTATTATCACAACATTCATTACACACTTATTTACAGACAGCAACATAAGTCTATAAGATTAGGTGTTGTCAGTAAATGATGATTATATCTCTTTTCTACGGGTAATGCTGCCACAATGATTATTATGCATATGGTGTAACCTTGTGCCTCATTTTTAAAAGTCTGCTTCGATTTGTTATAGTTTCTGGTTCTGTGAGATCGTAGGGTCTTTTCAATTGGCAATATCTAAATCCACCTAAGCCGATGCTAGGGGCCGTTAGGAGTTTAATTCCGTGTTATAAACAGACTCAATCAAACCGACTTTGCTGTTGTTATGTTTGGTTTCGTTATATGCTTCCAATTACTTTATAGATTTTATTGATGAAATGTATTTAACTAAATAATCTATGGACGATCCAAAGGTCACCGTTGCAACTTTTTGTCAATTTCCAAAGAAGGGATTGTAATCTACATTGGTAATTCTTTAAAACAAAAATAAAAAATAACATGCGCTATGAAGCTAAATCATTTGTCAAAAAAATCGCACAAAAATAAATTCGATTACGAAACACTATCTGGTATTGCAATGAAATCATTAAACTTGGTCATGGACACAACTGCACTATGACCATGTCCAACTGGCGCGTTGCCATCTTATCCAAGTAATTATTCAAATAAGAGATAAGTTTTTGCACTGATTGAACGTTTTGCACAAGCAAGCGAAATCTTGATGTGTGCAATACCTTTTACACTACTAGCATCAGCTCAATAGTGAATTTGTATTATCCAAATAAACTGAATGAAATCCATGATCAATATAGCAACTCCAACAACTCATTTTACATGTACTCGCACAATATTATGGGATTATGGAGACCATAATCGAAGGAAAAGATCGAACGACTGTAAGATCACGAGTATTACGTTCAACAGCATAGTAATGTAGCTTGCAAAGTTCAAATGGAATATTGAAGTTTATGATAAGTAAAAGCATTTTGGCATTATTATTCAAATCGCTCTCATTACTACAGTATCTACATACGTGTTGTCACGCATTGAAAACGCACTCTGTCATAAAGCTGCACGTTATCTGTCTAGAGAGATGAAAGTCATAAAAGGACAATGACTTTCACTTGATATATAACAACTTAAACAAAAAATGAAATTAAAAATTCTAAAAAGCAATTGTTTGAAATAAATATATTTGAAAATAAAATCCTATTTAATTCTATATAAAACTAGCGAGCCCCAGTGCAGGGCCAATTATGACCCCAGGTGCATGATTTCCAAAAGAAACTAGCTAAAGGACGTCTACATAATACTACATGGCAAATATCTAAGCCCAGGGCGTTAAAGTTGAAAAAAAAATGTACTTTATGCCTATTCAAGGGAATTAATTCTTACTCAGTAGAATAGTACACTGTATAGCAGTTTCCTCCCTTGTTCAAGATGCATTATAACAGTTTAACTAGTTTTCTTTCTATTTTTCTATTTTATACTCTAGAGGCTAAGTGCCCCGATTTGAACATATTTGGGTGGAGACCATATAATTATGCTACAGACAAAGTTTAATGCAGATCTATCAAATGGTTCATGAGAATAAGACTTTTAAAGGTATAGCTAATTTTAGCTTTATCGGCCCCTAATAGGGACCAAATGCGGTCCCCGTTTATATACACATTGGAGGGGACCATATAATGATGCTACAGACCAAGTTTAATGAAGATCCATCAAGCGGTTCATGATAAAATGTTGTTTAAAGGTATTTCTATTTTTAGCCCTAGCAGCCTCTAAAAGGGGTCAAATGCCCCTATTTGAACGGAAGAGGACCATATAAAGATGCTACATACCAAGTTTGATGAAGATCCATCGAGCGGTTCCTGAGAAGAAGTCGTTGAAAGGTTTTTTTTTTCTATTTTCAGCTCTAGCAGCCCTTAAAAGAAGCCAACTGCCCTCATTTTAACACACTTTATAGAGGACCTCACCAGGATGCTACAGACCAAACTTGGTGTTATTCTGACCAGTAGTTTTACAGGACAATATGTTTATATGAAAATATGGACGAATGACGCCGGACCAACAACCTATACTTAAAGCTCACCCTGAACCTTCGGTTCAGTGAGCTAACAAAAGAAATATAAGGTAATGTTGTTGGTGGCATCCATCTGTCTTAGGAGATAATGGAGTTTGCGCCGTTGTAATGGCAGCGCCTCCTATGGCTGAAAGGTCCATATTCCAGCGGCACATTTTGTTGCAGTTACTGCAGGCAAAGCCTGAATCAGTCTCCGTGGGCACTGACTCTGCCCTCTGTCGTCTGCGCTCTCTCTTAACATCCCACTGATCCTCTCTCCTCTCACTCGTCTAAACACTGGTCTTGACGGCAAGTCTCCAGGCGTCACGGTCAGAAGCTGTGGTTTCCAGGTCAGCCGGATGGATGTTGCCGGCCTTGCACACATCCTTGAATCGGAGGACTGGCCTGCCGGCGGGTCTGGAGCCAAGAGCTGACTCGAGTTCTGTGCTCCCTGCTTCAAACCAGTCTGGGTTCTTTCTCCCGCTTGCCGAAGGTATCAATGGCGGAGTTGTAGATGGCGTCACGGATGTGCCCCCACCTCTCATCCGCATTGTTGGTTGGACAGTCCTCGAGAGCCTATTGGATGGAGTTTGCGAAGCGCGCATGAAAGTCCGGAACAGAGATCGTGGCTACGTTGATGCGTGGACGTTCTTTCTGCTTGGATCTGTGGATCCGTTTTGGTTGAAGGCGCACTTTCGTCCCGACCGGTGTCACATGCGGAGCTGTGGTAGCTGCGGGTTATGCGAACGCAGCTCGATGAGCTTCTTCTGGTGATGACGAGATCCAGCTGGTGCCAATGACTGGATCTGGGGTGTCGCCAGGACACTCTTATGTTTGGGTTTTGTCTGGTAGAAGGTGCTTGTGACACACAGGTCATGGTAAGAGCAAAGCTCGAGAAGTCTCTGCCCATTTTCATTCCGCTTGTCGACACCGAAATGGCCGACGCAGCGGGGCCTGGAGTAATGGTCGGCTCAAATCTCGGCGTTGAAGTCCCCGAGCAAGTATAGACATTCTTCCAGCTCATCATAGAAAAGAATCCATCCTTTGCCTCGGCAAAGGAGCACAGTGTAGGAGTGTAGATGCTCAGGATGTTCACTGGGCCTGACGAGCTGGAGGGACGGAGGGAGAGGATTCTTGCCGTCTCGGGACGGCCGTTCGACTGCGGACAGCAGGGTGTTCCTCACTGCGAATCGGATGCACCAGGTTGGCTGTAGGATTTGCCGGAGCAGTGCTTGTGTACAGGCAGCCATCCGCCTTCGGGGCTCCACTCCTTATTTGAAGAGTTTACTGCCTTACACTTGACCATTGGATCAGCTTGACCTCCTCCGCCCTTTAGCCGTTGACTCATGAAAGCTGCTCCTCCGCCTAGTGGTGCAGTGTAAGGTATACTTTACTATTAATGTATGAACAAACATGATAAATTATCAAAAACCACAACGAAATATTTTGCGACATCTGTCACAGGATATATGAAAGCTGTCCGCTTTGTACAATAGATTATTGAGGTTTTCTGACCTTGAAAGTGGTTAGTAAACAGGAAATGATAATATCGCTAATATTGATCTGCCATAATGTAGACTGGGACTTTAACTCAGTTATTGTTTAATCTTTTAAACAAATATAACATATACAGGATGCTTAACGACAAGAAGATATTCACTAACATCACTTAGTCTAGGATTATGTCATCTGTTAATCAAAATTACTCTTACATTAGTAATACAAGTTCGTGATATTTGCAAGTATTGGTGGAATAGCCATGCTATTTGCTATATTAACACTTTGTATTATAGTATCATATGAATATTCAACAATCTGGATTCCTTTTCAGGAAAGACTTAAGAAAACTGTTAAAATGTAATCTATGATAATATTTCAATTCTTTGTCTCAAAGTTTCAACGCCAAGGCCTTAAGAAAAAATAGAATACTTTGAAATTGATACTAATGTAAACTAGTACAAGATATGAACACTTCCTGATTTGACGTAACGTTGTTTTCCGTTAAATCAATATCAATACTATACATACTTTTAGAAAAACTTATTGTTACCTAGATGTTAAAATCACAACTAATTAAAACAATATCAAATAATGCAATCGTTTAATTTCATTTATTCTAACCCCTCAATCTATCAGAAACTGGTAAAAGAACTGCACCTATTCTAGCTATTCATCCACTATTATGAAGAATGTTCTTTTTACTGGAGAACTTGGGGCGATGTTGGATGATCGAAGCAAAATGTCTCATCTTTCATCATTTATAGTTTATGTAATGAACACTTTATATATTAAATGTGATAGCTCATCGGTTGGCAAATTAGCGGAATGTCCATGAAACGCCTTGCAGAAATTAGATCAGAGTGGATGGAAATAAATATATGCCCGGATTTATAAGTACTAAGAACTTCTAGTCTGGTAGATCTGAAATATACATTTGGATACTTTTATTTGGCATTCATTTCACGAGTCAGATCGATAAACCTGTATACAAATCACGTTAGATTATATTTTTGAACACAGTATCTCCTAATTCATAATTCATGATACATTTTACATTCAGTGTGTTTCAGTTTCATTTACATTAGCAGCATGTAAGCAAACAGTGCGATTTTTAATATGTTTGGACGTACTTCTTTTACAACAGCCGAACTTCTTCGCTGTGTAAAGCTTAAAAAAAGTTAAAAGTTGTTCTATTACGCCTTTCCATATGTGCATACTCTGTTGTACTGTAGTTGAAATACAATGCAGCTGTTTTCTATGTAAGAATATCAGATTTCGAACAGCAACAAACTCTAAGCATTCACTGAGTTCATTCACTTTAATGTAATTTTATGTTTATTATGTTTTAGAATTTAGCTTGTTATGTTTGTATGTAAATTAAATACAAGTACATAATGACATACAAGCGGATGTGTTCAAACTAATGTATTCAGGAAGATAAAACAGCAAAATGATTCCCATTTTAATACCGATTAGCAATAATGTAACCGTCTATGACATACACATTTTTGTTGAACAATATTTGCAAATTAATAGCTCGACCATAGAATTTATTTGTACAATGTCGAGACTAAGCTAGTTAGGATCGTAATACAAATACAATGTCAAAAAGTATTCGTATCATATATAATTATGTTTTTATGATGACCTATTAACAAATTATACTAATTTACAGTCATTTTTGCAGTACGATGTATATAAATTGTGCATGTTTTGATATGAATGCATAGCAATTACAGAACAAATTAATGAATTTAATAGGATCAGCTTTGAAAGCAAACGACGTTGGTAAACAAAATAAGAGGTAATGAAGCTGCAGCTACCAAAGCCCCACTCCGCGAGAGACTAGCCTACACACGCATTAACATGACTTACTCATCACACAGGACCAGAAAAAATAACAATACTGAGTCTCTATGTGTGGATACTTTTTGTCGCAGCCAAACCACTAAAAGACTGTTGTTGTGATAGTCTTATATCGTATGAAAGAATAGAATGCGAGTAAGTAACAAATTAGCATGTTCCATGACAGGTAATGGAATGCGCAGTACCTCTTACGTCGGGGTTATCACCGCCTTCAGCGGTGACCTATTATACGAAAACGAATGAATTCCTTGAATTATTAAAACATTTTTACTGTGAGAATTCAGAAATCAAATAATAAAGAATTCTCTTTTAAACTAGCGTCGTGTACATGTTGTGCTCGCTACAATTTTAGATTTAAAAGTGTGTTCCGTATTCAGGTGCAGTATGTACGAAAAAGCTGTACGCTATGACTAGTGTAAGCTATTAAAGCTGTTAACAATGTCATTGCATACGTATCAGCTTATCATACATGCAAAATTATACACAAACAAGGCAACTATGACCAAGTGTTCCAATTGTTCAAAGACAATTCTACGTTACGAAGCGGTATATGCATTTGTGTGTAAGCCGTATAAATTATGAATTATTTATTTTTAAGTCTGTCTACGCTTGATAAAGCTTTCGACAACATAAGTATAATGCATGCCTTTAAAATCGTTGTAAGATTTTCTAAACCCAATGCAATCATTTTAAAAAAGCGTTACAGTCAAAAGGAATCTAATCGAGAAAACCCCATTATTACAAACGTCACAGTTGCTTTATTCAATTTCGATTATATATGAACGTACACTGATTTTTTCTGTGCTGTTTTGAAAGTATACTACCATTTGTAAATGCCTTAGAAAGGTCCAGTGACTATTTTCTGTTACGTAGTAGTCGTAATGATTCAGTTTCAGTAAGTAAATGATAATGTTTAGTTGTTAAACAGACGTAGAGAAGAACTACATGACAGTGACACAGTGTAGAAATGTGAATTTCAATAAGCAGTTCTTATCAATATTTCATTCTGTAGTTTCAGTATTTTATTGTCTTAATATAAGCAATAATCTGTTAAATATTGTGAAATAATTGTGTGGAAATATGTTTACTTTTGACTTACTCGTTCACTGACTCTCATTACATTTAGTGTGGACACACATTACTTGATTCTAAAACTTTTGACAGCGTGTGTTATATATGAAACAGACAAAACGTAACTAGTGAAGCCCATTAGTTTTTTGTGGTTGTTGTTTTCCATAGGATTTAACGTCGCACTGACACACTTTAAAGTCATATGGCGACATTCCAGCTTTGATGGTGGAGGAAAGCCCTAGATGGCCCTCCGTTCATTATTCATCATGGGCGGGTACCTGGATAGAACCACCGACCTTACGTAAGCCAGCTGGATGGCAATGAAAAATTCAACGGCCCGAGTGAGGCTCGAACCCACATCGGTGAGGGGCAAGTAATTTGAGGCCAATGGCCTTACCAGTCGGCACGGAGGTCCCTCTCATTTGTTTGTAGATTTCATCAGATTTCAAAAACAATTATATCATGCAATTTGTTCTCTGTAGCAATATACTCCTGATTGTTTCTGTCATACTGTATTCTTAGAGTTTTATGTTGTCCCAGTTCAACTTGTAACACACTTTGCACAAATAAACCTGTATTTATACTTCTGCCAGTTGCACATCCTTTTCGCACTCTAGCAATTGGTAGGAATTCCATTGAATAGTATTCTTGGCTGATACTATACTCGAAGTTTCTGAAAGCAAATCCATACTAAAGTCTTAATAAAAGATGAATATTTCTAAAACATTTCAAACACTATGCCTCAATTTTAATAATGTAGCCAATAAGCTAAGAGTTATCGTATCGCATGTATGTATATCACTTTCCTACCAATTTCTTGACAAATTCAAGAATTACATATTTTATTTAATTTTATGCCGTATAGAATTGAACTGCATGAATACTTAAAGAGGCTATTTTCTCTATGAATTATACACTCAAACTTATCTTTAAGTGTCATTATTCATTCTTTTTTTTCTGTATACTTTTTACATTAAGAAAACACAAAACATACTCTGTTCCGTTGCAAACTTTCTTTGCGAAATGAATGTTGCAGTAGATAAAATATTTTCCGCCACTGTTTACATGAATGCCCTGCTCGTCATACGACAAGTCACCTGATTGTATATCTTCTGTCCAACGGATACCAGTGTGGTCAGCTGAAAGGTAATACAGATGTTCGGAAGCAAGAACAGTGGAATAATTGACAAAATAAAGTGTTCTAACATGTATAACGTATTTAGTTATCGTATTTTTGTCCACGATCTTTTCCTATCATTCAACATTATGCATAGCTGTTCTGGTATTTTCTTTGAAATCAAGCGGCAAAACTTAGGATCATTTCTTTTTACTATCTATTTACTTTAAACAGGAAGTGTGTGTAAAACAAAACTAGCTGAAACGTTTCAAATTTGAAAGAAAAACTTTACCTGTTCCTGTCAAATGTAATAATGAGCTCTTTCGATTTAACAGAGTGTTAATCAGCCTGTTGTTTTTCTGTATTGTATCCCACATAAAACTTTCTTTTGAAACGTCATTATTTGTGCTATCTGTCACATTAGTTTTGTTTGAGATGAACAAAGCGGTCTCTAAAATGTTGATGTCTTCTTTCAAGTCATCGATTCCTACAAAAACGATTATTGACCGATCTAGGATTAACATCGCGGAAACATTATCTCTTTCTTGATCAAAATTCATGATTATATTTTTGTAATGATCTGATTAAGTTTGATAAACATGTTTTAAGTTTTGCAGTTATATTTGAAATAAGTCAGCTACTTCCTTATGGTCGATCAGACACACCAGCAAAATAAAGTACTATGAAGGTTAATGCTTAATAACATCTTTTTGAAGATAGAAATAAAAACTTACTTGACTTGAGACTTCTTACTTTCGAATTGTATTCATTCAAACTCTGTAAAAGAACATATTTCCTTTTTTGTTATAAATGAACATTATGAATACTTTTCGATCTCATTTTATGTTAGTAGTTTAGCGACCTTTTTAAACACAAGTAATCGCAAGGACGTAATTGTATCGGGTATAAAACAATGTTTGATTGCTGTCTCAACATTTAAATGACAGGTT
Organism: Mercenaria mercenaria; assembly: GCF_021730395.1. Lineage (NCBI taxonomy): Eukaryota > Metazoa > Mollusca > Bivalvia > Venerida > Veneridae > Mercenaria > Mercenaria mercenaria. Next base: position 79,248,183 of record NC_069367.1, on the reverse strand, counting down.
TGTCGCTGCATATAAATTAGATATAAGATAAAACAGCACATGACATACCTTTAAAAATGTATATTTCAAAAGTCGAATGAAGATCGATAGATTTTCAATGCAGCATTTGTTGTTTCCAATGGACTCAAAGAAATGCGGTTCAGTCTCTCTCAAAGCGTCGCACGAAACACAGAAAATATGTTTATGCGCTCTACTCAGAAAATCATTTGATGCAAGATTTTCTTGAACAATTTTGTTTATATCATCTACTGATGTCAAAAAGTTTGGTAAGCTTCCATATTTATTTCTTGCGCATTTTGATTCCAGGTAAATAACTAAGAATGAACACACAAATAGAAGGACTATTGTTAAAGCTACCAAAAGCAGAAATAATTTTTTCAAGCTCACGAAATCTTTATCTATTTTTGCAAGCTGTTCATGCGTGACCGTAACTATGGTATCCTGCTTCTGAAAATCATTTTTATCGTTGTCACTTTCTTGAACATCTGTGTCAGTATGATGAAAAGAATTCTTTACGTCAAGTAGTAATGGTTTAGATGTGTACCAACTCATTACTTTTTGCTGAACAACATTACAGACAAAATGAAATTACAATATCATTCATCCAACTATTTGAGCACAATACAATTTTGTTATATTCCTTAGCTCAAACTTATGCAGTTGAAAAGTAAAATAATTCTTATCTTATTCATCCACTTGACATTGTTTCTTTCAGTTCCTGGGAAATATAAAAATAGATTTTCAAAAAATTGCATTAAGTCTTTTTTTGTTTTTTTTTTTTTTAAATTTTTCTACGCGTTTGGTTATATATTACAAATGTATTTGTAAACAAAGCGCAATGATCTTATTTATTATGCTTGTTATTATTTTTAAACCTGACATATTTGTATATATTTATATCCGTATGTGCTGTTTCTAAAAATAACCGTTCGAGTGATAATTGATATCTCTGTTCTAATTCTTCTTTCGGTTTCTGTACGATGTAATTTTCTGAAAATCACATACTTGCATGCATACTATTATCAAGATTAAATGTTACGATAATAAGCTGAGGTGTTAAGGTGATACTAGACCCAATTTTCATACGTGAAAATATATACAAGTACTTATACATTAAATAGACAAATTTATGTTCATTAACAATACAATGCATTAAGTTTCAAATAGTAAATTTATTCATTTATTTTGTTGGGTTTAACGTCGCACCGACACAGTCATAGGTCATATGGCGACTCACATATCATCTTTCTATTAGACATTTGCGGATTAAGGACGCTCGCTACAGTTTCGTAATTTTTTTCTCAATAATAGGTTTTGATGAAATATTTTGTATAAAAAGATCATGTTATGATGTATTGAAAAATGAAATAAAAATACTAGGTCACCAGCTTTGTTTCAATTTAATTTGCCCCTAGATATGGTGCTATTTTAAACATTTTTCAAAATTTCTGTAATCCTAAAATATATTTCAGTAAGTACAATAATCAGCAAAAATTTGATTATCTAAACATTTTTGTAACGGAAAACAATATATCTCTTTGAAACATGCTTAGAAAAATCAAAAGAACATGATTTTATAAAGAAAGGAATACTTGTTCAGCAGACCCAGGGCTATTTTTGCATATTTTTGTCAGTTTTAAGTTGGTACTTCTGCTATTTTATCGAGTTTCACATAATATAATTTAATCAAACTCTGTACATACCTTTGGTTATGTCTACCTAATCTAAAACAAAAAGAAAATTGATAGGTCACCGTATTAGATTTCGCTTAAATCAAATTACAACGAGGTGGGGTGTGGCGGGCATTTATACAACGCAGGTTGGTACGAAACAGTGTTTGAGCAAGTGACTTAGAAATATATATATAAAATTATCAAACGGCAGATTTCATAATAAGCGGATTTTAAGGTGTTTCTGAAGCATTTTGATGGCATAGAACGATGAAAGTTTCCGCTCTATTTTTTAACAAAACCTATAGTTTACGAATGTACGGTACGGGATTAGAAACAGCTGTGACTCAATGCAGAGTTTGAGCGCTGGTATAAATAACAGACCCTAGTATATGTCGGATTGAAGCAATTTCAACTAAAAGTACTTTAAATGTGAATTTTTGCCGTACGCGACATTAGATAATCACTTCCGGGCATTCGCAGAAGACCGCACCAACACTGCAGTGAGCCACATCGATTAGAAACACAACCAGATTGGCACGGTGTTGGGATAAATATCGACCCGTACGGGAAAACTGTAGCGAATGCCTTTAAGACGAAGTGGACTATGGACACCCAGGACGACCGGTTTTTTAAGGGGGACAATACATGCCCATAATAACGATAAGGAATGTCTTATTATCTCCTGTCGAAGGCGAATGGATATTGTTGTTGCGTTGTCCGCCCCGGTGTTCGTCCGTCCGTTTGTCCGTCCGTCCGTCCGATATTGAAAATGCTTATGATTCATCCGACTGAAGTATTTAAGCTAGAATCACCAGACCTCAAGCAATTGTAAAGAAGCACTCGACCTTTTCTCATTCGTAGAATTGTCCCCTTTGACCCAGAAAAAAACAGAGTTATCCCCCGTGATTCGTTTAGAAAAAACTAAACCTGCCATAAATATTAATTACCCAGTAAAAACAGATATTTTCCCCTCCATTTGTTTGCAGTAAAAAATGAAGATGCTTATAGTTCAAAAAGTATTTCAGTCAGAACCACCTAACCTCATATAAGTATTAATTAGCAAATAACCTTTGCTCACACGTAGTATAATCCATTTTTACTTAGTAAAAGCAGAGTTTTTTCCCGTTTATTTGATAAAAACAAGAGGGTCATGATGACCCTGAATCGCTCACCTGAGTAATATGAGCTACAGACTGATGCTAAAATATTAAGAAATTGGTCAGTAGGTCACAGAAAGTCAGTTTTAAGATCGACGTTCAAAAATGTACATGTCGTCCAAACTTCAAGACTGTATCTTAAAAAACAAAACAAAATAGGTCAGCAGGTCACATTCATGGTCACTGAAAGTCAGTTTTAAGATCGGTATGCTAAACTGTACATGTCATCCAGATTTCAAATGTATGTTAAAAAAACAAAAAAGTAGGTCAGTAGGTCAAGGTCACAGTCAAGTGTTCCCTAATCGCTTGGAGTCATCAGTTAATTATAATTAAACAGTCTAGGAAATATGATCTAATATTTTTTGAAGTATTTTTTCCTATATAACTCATAGAACAAGTGACACCCAGGGCCTCTTTTCACCCCAGGGGTGTAATTTGAAAAATCTTGTTAGAGAGCCACTAGGCAATGATACATACCAAATATCAAAGGCCTAGGCCTTGAACTTTCTGACAAGAATATCTTTATTTTTTCCTATATAAGTCTATGTTATACTTTGTACCCCCAGGGCAGGGCCTCTTTTTACCCCAGGGACATAATTTGAACAATTTTGGTAGAGAAATACTAGGAAAGGCAACATACCAAATATCAAAAGCCTAGACCTTGCATTTAAGGCAAGAATTTTTTTTAAGTTTCTTTCCTATATAAGTCTATATGTAAAACTTGTGACCCCCACCCCCCTCGGGGCAGGGCCTCTTTTCACCCAAGGGGCATAATTTGAACAATTTTGGTAGAGGACCACAATGCAATACAAAATACTAAATATCAAAGCAAAGGCCTTGCAGTTTCAGACTAGAAGATTTTAAAAGCTTTTTCCTATACAATCTTGACAGACATACCCATTTTAAGTAAGAAAAAAAAAGATAAAATTTTTTTCTCATAGCCTTAAGACACCTAGCACATTTTATACAATCACAAAAGGCGTATGTTTTTAGCAACACATAATGTGTCACCAGACGACCGACGTTAAGCAAATAATAGTACAACAACAGAAGTCACATTTGTATTGATCGCGCGCTGGGGTTACATTGTACCTGTGTAAATCTGGTATAATAATAATAATAATAATAAATGTTTACAAGTATGCTCATAGACTTAGTTGCTTACATAGTATATGTATGTATAAAGAATAATGATGATTTAAGTGTATATAAACAGTTCAAGGTTTATATTCGAAACTGTATTCCTTTCCCAGCCTTTTTGACAAATTATTGTCTCATAACATATTGATAAACAAAGAAACTGCAAGCAGAGCATGTAAGATAGATTATTTTATTTTGTTACCGTTGAAATTATATTATGAATAGGGAAAGAGTTTCTAGAAAAGCTATTAGCTTCCTACTCAATCGTCTATGTTGATATATGTAATATTGTAACAACTTATGTTGAATAAAATATTGTTTTAAACCAACAGTGATGAAGTAGTTGCTTTTCGCATTTATGATAAGGAAACAATAGCATATACACCTCTTTGATTTTCTCTTAACTAGTTTTTTTACCCTTGATGATCCATATTCGAACCTGACCTAGACTTTATCAAGACAATCATTCTAATCAAATTACATGCATACAGAAAGAAAAAGTGGTTTGACACATGAATGTATGTACTACACAGTCGTTAGATAAAATTCTAATTCATTTCCTTGACAGTAAAACATGACATAAGAATATGGTTTAACAAAAGTATGGTTTTTGCCTAGATATTATCAAATTATTAAAAGAGTTAGACGTACATTTTGAAAAAAGTATATATGAATGCACATGTTATTCTATGTATATTCAAAGGCCATACATCTTGCCTACAATATGTGCACAAATCAAAACAATTATTATAACAATTACTTTCCATACAAATATATCCACTGGTTTCCCTATTTGATATATTCCGAGAACAATTACTAAAACTGTCAATTATCTACATAGTCATTGCATAAACATCTTTCTTTGAACTTTCTTCAGATAAGCTTTGATATTGCGTTTCTCTATATCACGGAAACAACCGCCATTTTCCGCAGCAATTAAAGAATGTTTGGCATATTCTTCAGCTGATGATATGTCTTTTTCTTCATTGAGTACTGCTAAACACAGATATAAAATCATTTGCCGTCTTAGTTCGATGTCGTCACTGCAACGTTTTATTTCTTTCAAAATGTGTTCCGCTCGTTTCTTGTGAGCTGCTTTAACCTTCCTCATATCACAAACCACGAAATCCGGAGTTATGAAAAGTAAAGACAACACCATGTACAGAAGCATTATTCTTTTCCATAACTTTTGTACATCCTCCCTTTCTTCGTCTAGACTCTGAATACCTACATCACCTTCCGTGAGAACTTTTTCCAGCTTCTCTTCTGATGGACTCCTAAAGTACAAAGATTTACAAGTGTACTGGACGTCGTGGAATGCAGAGGTAACGGCGAAACAGGGGCATGTAATTCTGCAAAGGTCTTTTGTTTTAGCCATATGCTCTTCCGCCTCACCAACGTTTCCATCTTGTGCCTCAGTTAAAGCCATTTTAGAATGATAAACAATTTCCAAAGACGTGTTATCTATCCCATTGGTTTCTGTGGCAATTGCTTGATTGAGTATCATCTTTCGTTCCTCATTGTCTTTGTACTGCTGAATTAATAATACTATCGCCGCTGTCTTTCTCTCCATTGCAAACTGTCGATCGTGAGATGGTATCTTTTCTGTTGAAACTATTTTTGCATCTTGATCTTGTATAAATTTTCTTAATTGGAATCTTTTATCGCCATGAAACGAATCGTTGTCAATACAGCTCTTGAGCGTTTTGTAGTAATCATGTGTCCGTTTTGAATGTGGCATCTCTTTTTGAGGAAGATTCTTATAAAGACGGGTAAATCTTTTAAACCGAAGATCAGTTGAAATGTCCGTATATCCTTCTTGTTCAAAGATAAAGCACAATTGTTCAAAGGACAAAAGCAATGGTAATTGTAACAGATATTCTCCGAAACTTGTAGATCCGTATTCTGTAAATCTACGCTTGAAATTGATGTACTGATTTTCATTTATCATCCCTAATTGTTTCATTGTTATCAATAATCCTATAAGATCAATATATCTTCCCGCATTTTTCCGAATTACTTCAACTATACACTGGAACTCACATCTGTCATAATGCATCAACGGCTCACAGCTTTCAATATCTATAAATTCCGCCATATTTATGTAATTTTGAGAGGAATCAGACTTTACACAGAAGTAGAACTTTCTGATGTGTTAATCATTTGATAAAGATACACAATCACTACAAATGAATTTATTGATGTAGAATTCAATTTCATTATCTGTCACTAGTAACACATTTACACAGAAACTGATATTTAAGAAATGTTCACCTTACAATATATATTGTAACATAAACCGATATAAAGTCCTGATACCACGACAGAAATACTAGCTACATCCTGTTACTGTGAAGTGCACTTGTGTATGCAAATATTATAATTTCTACGCCAGGACATTAATTACTGCATTGAAAATACATCTGGCAAGTACTTAAATGCAACAACCTACTAGAATCAATAAAACTAAACGACAATTGGAAAACACCTAATGCTTTACCAATAATTTACAGCCTAATTTTGGATATAATTAAATAAATCTTGATTACCACTTCAGACGATTATTTTGGTCATGATTTTTTATATACAGTCAAACCTGTGTTAAAGACCACCTCTGAACAGAGAACACCTGGCTCTAAAGACCACATGTTTTCTTTCCTATTTTAACATCTACCGTGTATTTTAACCTGTGAATAAAGACCACCTCCCATTAAAAACCACATTTGTGCTCTCCAAAGGGTTGTCTTTATAGACAGGTTTGACTGTAGTTTCGTTATCTGTTACGGCATTTGTTATAAGAGATCTGCAGTTATTGAAATGTTATTGATTCAATTTAGTGTATATCTTACTGCTAACATTATTTAGTGGTTTAAGGATGGTATAATAAATGTTCGTTTTTTTTTTGTTGTATTTATTTTTTGTCACAAAAATAATCTCCGAAAAGTCTCTCTTAATAAAAAAAAAAGTTTTTTTCCGAACTACCTACCCTAATGTTTTAGCATGTTACCGGAAACAAAGAAATTTTTTAGGCCTTCGGGGCAAGTGATTCGAAGTTAACCACATGGCAACGGAGACCCCCTTGAAGTTTCGTAGAAACAAATAACTCTTCCTTGATTCTTAGTTAACATATTGTTCTAGTGTGACCATGACATCCCTATTTTAAGCAATAATAGAAATTATTTTTTCCTGCACATAAGTTGTTTTATTTTGCAAGGAAAAAATATTAAGGCATTTGGTGACCTTGGGATATTTTCATTAGTTACAGCTTGTTCATAGCGTGTACGCTCTGCTACGTCGAACAGTCCATATTGCCGTTGGGCCAAGGCAACAGAGCTGTGTTAGTCGGAATGTTGATGCTAGGCTTGTGGATATCAATGAGCACGCTGCTATCGGTCATTTACGATGAGTAGACAGACTCTTCACCCTCTGTGAACCCAGTGGTCACTGCATGTGGAGAGAAGTGCCCGAGTAAGAATCTAGCTAAAGTCAGTGACACCCTGTTGCAACCTGAAACCATCATGTTTGTAATTGATTTTGAAACCCTTATCAGGGATTCGGGGTATTATCTCATGAAAGAAGCCTAAAGGCTTCAAGTCCTGGTAATTTGCATTCCGAGAAAAGCATGACTGGCGAAGGTATCAATGTCTCTCATTTTCTCCAGTCTGTATTTCAGTCTACCTCTCGCGTTGTGTTTACCCCATCAGATAATTATGCATTTAGCTAGAGATGATCTGGCCGGCGAAGTCCCGTCATCAATTAACCAAAAGATTTGCAGAGGGGGATAAACTACTAGTAATGAAGCTCTCCTATTTAAAGGTGCTGCGGAACGTGTTGAGGTTTTAATGTTCTGTGATTAGTTGATACCGACGTCCACACTGAGTATGCCAAAAAAGAATGTAAAGAAAGACCTGAACCTAGAATTTATTTTAAAAAATTCCTACAACTGAAGCTGGTAGGGTAGCAGGACCTACATATTCTTACCTTAAATGTGTCTCTGGTTGGCCTTATCCCTATGAAAACACCAAGTGAGTTTAGGATAATCAGTCACCTCTGTTACTTTTCTGGCGAGTTGGACACAGACTCTTTTGATCCAACTGTATGTTCGGTTTATAAACTAACTTTGATGAGGCATTCAAATTAGTACAAGACCTGGGAATACACTGCAATTTATTTAAAGTAGACATTATAGGTGCTTTTTAATATCAACTATTCCGTCAGACTTTGAATTTTAAAAATAAGTTTTATTTTGATAAGGCACTTCTTTTGGAGCATCAGTAAGTTGCATCACTTTCTGACGGTTTGTTAAATCAAGGCTAAAACAAGAAAGGAAATGGCAGTATTAAATTATTATCTTGACAGTTTAGGCGGTGGCAAAAACACAGAATTTTGTACATTTTAGTCTCATACAGTTAACATTGTCTGACTTAAAGGTCCAGCTACCTATAGACAAAACCGTAGGTCCGGTTGAATTTGTGGTATTTTAGGCCTTGAAATCGATTCTTATGAAATTGTTGTAAGAATTCCTGCATCAAAATTACAATATACAGTTTCCAAAAATTCAAGATTTACTATCCAAAACAAACTTTCAACGCTATGCAATTCCTTACGGGCTCCTTGATCTTTTGTTGTTGGGCTATTGTGGCTGGCAGGCTTGATAAATGTCAAATGCAGTCTCTTTAGGCCACACCATATACGAAATAAAAAAGGAAATCCACATTGATCGTGAACCTCCATCAACACCATTCAGTTTTCCTTAATCTTAAAAAAAATGCCATCAGAACTAAAAATAGAAATATCTTTAAATGATATATTCTTCTAAGTTGCAGGTCCGATTATGAAATCATTTCACAGAAATGCTTCTTGATTCAAAGATTGTTTAAGTTCTTTTGAGCTGTCAAAAACAGGCTGCTAGTGCTAAAAATAGAAAAAACCTTCAAATGTCATTGTCTCTTCAGCTGCCTGTCCCATTTTAAGATAATTTCACTGAAACATTCTTTCGGTAACCTTATACAAAGTTTATTTCACAGCTGTGAAACTCAAGTGAGCCATCGAGGGCCATAATATCCAGCTTGTTTTAGCTATGAGGGGAAGTTGAAAGTTACTTGCAGAGGGGACTGAATCTAGGTAAAGGACTTCCATTATACATTGAGAAAAGGCCAATTTTTTTTAAAAAATGACAATTTCACTAATGTTGAGATATATTGTATTTTTTTTTGTTTCTCCCTTCTTTTGAAATATTTTTACACTAAATCATACCCATTCAAAACACCTCCAAACCCTTGTACAAATCTATGTATATTTAATAAAATAAAGAACAATGTTTTATGTCTGCCAATGTAAAATACTGAGAAATTTAACTTGATTGACGTTATGTATATACCTATATATCAAACTTGTGAATAAATACCATATGTGACCACCTGACTCTCGGTATGATTTTTTTCATGTACTATTGACGTTTGATGTTTCGTAGGTGGTAAGATATCTTTCTTTCTATTTCTGTGTCATATGTATTTTTGCCTGAAAAGGGACTAACCTGCAGATTTATCTTTTTTCCTTCTAAATTAGGAAAGAAAATGGAAGAAAATAAAAAAGCTGACAAAAGCATTAGTCACACATAGGCTAACAGTAGAAATGCAATCATTATGAAAGATAGAAGGGTTGTAGGTGTTTTTAATACTCGTATAATTTTATTTAGGATTCTTAAAACTGCACAGGCTTTTTCTTAGGATCATTTACACTTGCATCATTGTAGAGATGACTTATACAGTCAGAACACTTAATTTTGCTGTATCTCTGTGAATTCCGGCAGGTTTATAAGTTTTCATTTCATACCTGATCTTTTTATTTCTATGTAAACAGGCGCTTAGCTGCTTTTACGCAGATACGCAGCTGTCAAGCATACACAATTAAATTGGCTAATCTCTTTCGTTGCAACAAGAAATTCATATCACGCAACGGAGATTGCTTCATACGCAAACATTGCTTACTTCATATTCTGTTTACACTAAGGTTATAACAAACTCATCGGTACAAGCAAAATGTGTTCGCTAAACATAATAGCTAACACCAATTGTCTCTGTAGTTTTATACCAATTTAGGTGGTTTTGTAATTCATGTCCGATTACTTATTTTGTAATAATCCTAAACATGTGAAATACTATAATCATACGCCTTCTATGCTAACGGTTTAAAAAGGCAAACTTCTATAATAAAAAATAGAACTATAATACAATGTCAACGAAATAAAAAAAAGTTGGCTTTTAAGCCCAAAAGAAATTTTGAATAGGCTATTTTTGTAATACTGCAGACGTAATTTTCACCCATAATAATTATTTAGTTATTTTAAGACGTCATAGAATAGCTGATATATCTTATAAGTGTACTTATAAATACTAAAATGTATACAAATGGTCACATTGTTGTAGATAGAAATAATTACACCCAATTCATTGCCCGGGTATGACACCGGCACAAATCGTACGATATTGCAGTTTATGACATCCAGTTCACAATGAACTAAATATCTTCTTTCGTTGTTATTGGGACTTACATATTTTTCAAAGGCCTAATAGAACTAAATTATATGTATTTTATTTTAGAAGACCTTAAACAACATTCTTAAAAATTATCAAATCAAGATTTCATTGTAATACTTGGTTTAAGATGCCGTTGAGATATATGAAAAATCTATGTTTGAAGTTAAATGTATTCATTAATTTTGCTAGCGTGAAATCAAAATGGCGAAGCACGAGATCACAATGGCGAAGCGCGAAATTCTGAAATTTTCGTAATTTCGCGCTTCGCCATTGTAATCTCGTGCTTCGCAATCATGCAATCATAATTTTGCGTTTTGTGCTTCTCCATCATGCGCAAGTGATAAGCGAAGCGTTGTATCACGATGACGAAACATGAAATCATAATGGCAAAGTACGAGATCACAAGCGCAAAATCGCGAATTTTCTTTTATTTCGCGCTCCGCCACCGTTATTTCGCTCTTTACGCTTCGCTAACATGCGCAGGTGTTACACGAGGTGCGAGATCACTATGGCGGAGCACGAAATTGCTACAATTCTGCGATCTCGCATTTCGCCGTCGTGACCTCGCGCTTCGCATGTCCCTAGAGAAAGCATTGCATGAAGCTCAAAGCACGAAATCACGACGTCTCAGCACGAGATCACGATAACTAAGCGTGAAATCATGAACATTTCGTAATTTCGCACTTTGCCATCGTGATCTCTCGCTCCGCCATCGTCATTTCTCGTTTCACGCTTCTCCATCATGGGCAAGCGAAACGTGAAGCGCGGTATCACGATAGCAAGGTTTGAGTTATGTCAAAATTTCTTTTAATAACTATCAACTATCGTATATATATTTATAGACATACTAGTATCCCCTGAATGATATATCCAATCATAATATTTTGAAAGTGCGTATCACGAGCTATCTGTTTTAAATAGAAACTTGCAAAAATGTAAATGAACCTCAGATTACACGTACAATATTACAAATATCTAGCATACAATACATTTTGTATACAAGAAATGAGATAGATAAAGTTATTCGTGCACCATAAGACAAAAATCAAAATAAATCAAAGTTTTTTTTATGATTGTTGTATTTAGATTTGGCAGAAAAAGACATCTATACCTGATGTAGCAAAAATGCGACATATCGAAATATCAAGCTTACTAAGTTGGACATTGTGCTCACTGCTATATGAAAACATTATCGTTTATATAACTGAAACTTTTCTGAAAAAGACTCTAAACCCAAACACAAACATACACAGTCTGAAGAAAATATAGGTGAAACACCAAGGAATCTATACTGACCTAAAACCAAACTTTGATTCTGCATCTTTATACTGTATTCCTCATTGCAAACATTAATTACTTTATGTATAATTATCACGGTATATTGTATTTGACAATTTGTTATGAAATTCTACAGATAAATTAAATTTGTAATATAAGAAAATTGTTCATAATGTAGAATAACACGAGTTGATTTTTAGCAAATAATAGGTAGAGCTAATGGACTCACTCATGCGTCGGCGTCGGTTTCGATTTGGTTAAGCTTTTGTATGTAAGCTGGAATCTCAGTAACCACTTGTGGGAATCGCTTAAAACTTCACACATTTATTCACTGTGATAACGTGACTTATAAAACACAGGTTCCTAACCCTGTTTTGCTTTTTACAAAGTTATGCCCCTTTTTCGACAGAGTATTTTTTAGTTAAGGTTTTATATGTAAGCTCGTATCTCAGTACCCACTGGTGGGAATTGATTTAAACTTTACACACTTGTTTATTGTGATGATTTGACATGAAGTGCACGGGTACAATAACTCTACTTTGCATTTTTACAAAATTATGTCCCTTTTTGTCGACACAGCTGTTTTGGTTAAGTTTTTGTACGTAAGCTTGTACCCACCAATGGGAATGGATATTGTCCACTGTAATGAGCTGATATGCACTGTACAAGATCCATAACCCTGTTTTTTTTTCGACTTTAATATTTATTCCATTGACAAGACTGTTGAATAGTCGGGCTTTACTGTCCTCTGGCAGCTCTTGTTTTAATCGGAGTTATCCTGAAGCCATGTAAATGAAAAGAATATTGTCATAATCTGTTCGTTCACCATCTGTCCTTCCACAGCGACTGTTCAATTCTTAAATGTGTTGATACTTGTTTACACTGCTGGTCTTATATTTTCTTGACGGTTAGCCAAATGTTTAAAGATATTCTTTTGTTTGTTTTTGTTGGGCTAAACGTCACACTAACACATTTATAGCTCATATGTTGACTTTTCTGCTTTGTTGGTGGAGGAAGATCCCAGGTACCCATCTGTGCATTATTTCATTACAGGCAGGCACGTGGGTAGAACCTCCGACCTTCTTTAAGCCATCTGTATGGCTTCCTCACTGAAGAATTCTACGCTCCAAGTAAGGCTCAAACCAACATCGATGAGGGGCAGGTGTTTCAAAGTCTGGAACCTTAACCCTTTTAAAAGATGTATCACCACAAATATCATCTTTTATATCTGTGTCCTGTTGGAGGTCTTATTTACTTGTGGAGATCATGTAGGTACAACATGAACAAGTGAACAAGTAATGTGGCATTACACTAACAGACATAAATTCCTGATGCAAAATCTTTCACAGACTTGTTTCAACTAGACTGACACTACAACTCATTTTAAGTACCAATGTTCAGTATTTTACGAGGAGGCTCGATGCTAAAGTTCAAGATAAAGTTGGGGTTCACTGGTCCCTGACTGTCGATCCTATGTAAACTGAAACTGTTTTATTTGATTAAACGCCTATTTTTACGCAAAACATATTCAATGGCGTTTTACAAATACATAAAAATACGACAAAAATTAAGATACCTAATGGCATATAACATAAATGAGCATAAATATCATTGTGAATAAACTATTTAGTAAGCATTAAAAAATGATCAGACATCAGGTAAGATTAATAAAATATTAGAATATCAAGATACAGTAAGACAGCTGTTTGTTATTAAGTAAGAATAAGTGGGTTATTGCGACATTTCCAGAAGTTATTACAAACAATTGTATTTTGTATTTGTTATAATATAGTTCATATTCGAATGTATTTACACAATAAAATCATCCAGTTCACGTTACTTCAATCTCTTAAAAATTACAGTCACAGTCTCTAAAAGAGTGCAAAGTAATTTCCAAAATATTGAGTTTTCAACTTCTTTTTGAAAACATCTATTGTGTCTGAGATCCTTATTTCGAGAGGCAATTCATTCTAGAGTTTAGGTCCAACAGTACCAAAACTTCTGTCGCTGAACGTTTTGCGCTTGTTGAAAGGAACAACGAAATACCCAGTAACAGAATTTGAAGAACGCAAGTTCCTTGTCTGTGTTTGTTTTATGAGAAGTTCAGAAAGATATTCTGGAGAGTTTCCAACTGAACAATTATACATGTAGGTGAGCATTTTGAATGTGATTCTGGCTTTGATTGGTAGCCAGTGAAGGTCATACAGCGCGCTTGCCTGGAACTGTCATATTTTCTTCGATTTAGGACAGGTTTTGCACACATGTTCTGAATTCGTTGCATTTTGTTTACTTCGCTTTGAGCAATACGATACAGAATGACATTACAATAATCTAAATGGGATATCACCAATGACAGGACAAGGGTTTCGGTAGCCTCTTTGGTAAGATATTGTTCCCGCATATGTCAAATATAGCCAAGATCCTAAGCAGCTCCCTTGTGGAACGCTACAATTTAATTGGCGTGGAAATGACATGGCTGACTTGCCACTTACAAGACAACTTCTGGGGCGCAGATAGGAATCATCCCAGCTCAGTGCTGTTCCACGAACGCCATACTGCTTATTCAACACATCAACAAGAATGTCATGATCTACAGTATCAAAAGCGGCACTGAGATGGATGGCAATTAGCCCCGTAACTTTTTTCTTCTCCATACCATCCAGTAAATCATTTACAAGACGTAACAGTGCTGATTCGCAAGAATGATTTTTCCTGTAAGCAGATTGTTGTTTTTTTTTTGTAGAAGATTGTGTTTGTTTACATGATCACTGAGCAGGAACAGAGCTGCTTTTTCAATTAATTTTGACAGAAACGATAGATTACTAACAGGCCTGTAGTTTGCGAATTCAAGTTCCAGTCCCATTTTCTTCAATAAAGGTCTTACGATTGCCTGTTTCCATTTTGTTGGAAAGATGCCGTCGCGCAACGACAAATTAACCAGTTTGGTAATAACAGGCAACAGCTCATCCAAGTATGATTTTAGCACTTTTGTTGGTAGAATATCAAGTTCACATGATTTTGTCTGTAGTTGGTTTATAAGTTTTCTAACTTCTTCCCCGCTCAGATCTTTAAAACTGTCAAATTAAGGAATATCTGTTTCGTATGGTTGAAACTTATTCAATTCTGTTCATGAAATGATCTGCAAATTTCTCAGTCAGTGTACTGTCATGTCCAGTTGGCTAGTGCCTGTTGTCTCAGATACAAATCTATAAAGCTTTCTCGAGTCACCTTTTGCATTAAGAACTTTTTCACTCAGAGATGATTTTTTCTGATGTTTGAGTTCTTTTTCGTAGTTTTTTACGTGCTGTTTTGAAGGCTTCATGCAGATGTGATTGTCTATGTTTCTTCCACAAACGTTCAGATTTGCGAGCCACTCTTTTAAGGTGAAGAAGTTTTTCTGTGAACCAGGGTTTTGGAGCGCGATGGATGATTGATTTTTCTATAAATGGTGCGTGTAAGTTCATAATTTTTTCTACTGCTGTCTGAAATTCTTCAACCTAAAAGGTCGACATTATCATTCGATTGTCCTTTTTCTCAGATCGTTTGAAAATGTGTTCGTATCCATGTCTTTGAAATTTCTAAAGAGCACCACCTCACTGGTTATATTTTCCTTTCTAACATTTGTCACAATTTTGACTGCACACTGATCAGAAATATATGGACCCTGTTCACAAGAAACTACTTCAACACCATTTACGACTTTCGTAAGGACCAAATCAAGAATGTTACCACCAGTGTGTGTACTAAATTGTACATGTTGTTCTAAACCCATGGCGTACAAAGAATTATTGAATTCTGTTACTGCATTTGTGTCATCGCGGATGTGAAGATTAAAGTCACCCATGACCATTACATTTGAGTACTGTGATAGTACTCCCTCCATATATTGAAAGAAGTCTGTGACGAACTGGGAACAAGTGGATAAAGATGGAGATCTGTAAATCCCAACTACATGCATAGTAATGTTCTTGAAAATCAACTGCCAAATACCATATTCAAAACTGTGAGAATTTCCTGCCGAAAGTTTGCGCATGTTTACAGCAGATCTACATGTCAGTGCAACACCACCACCCACCCTATTTTGCCTGTTCGAAACACTCAGTTTGTAGCCATTTTGACTGAGATCAGACGTTTCATATTGGTGTTGTTTGTCGTCCGAAAACCAAGTCTCTGTAAGAAGAGCAAAATCTATCTTTTCCTCGCGTAATAATTGACCAATAAGAACACCCTTGTTTACTGCCGAGCGACAATTTAGCGTCAAACACGTAAGCTGTTCATTTTGTCCATTCAATTTATTTCCATTTTTCTTAGGGTATATAAGGTTGCTTAAGTTTACACCTCTGAAAACCACTGGTTTACCGTAACCACTTTTGTCATTGTTCAAGGACTGTGCCTTCAGGCGACCAGATCTTTTTCCTCTGTACTGTTTCAATATTCTCAAATCTTTTAACCTTGATAACACAATAGGATTAAGTCTACACCTTGTTGATTGTCCAAGTTTGTGTAAGAAATTGCTGTCATACATAATAAAATCCATGATTGAAAACTACAATGGTGAACGAAAGTTCACAAAGTGTTTATCAATAATAAATATTTCAAGTTTATATATGTGATTGTTTCTGATGCTGATTCTGGATCAACACATGCAGCAATTCAAAATATAATGACACAAACACATCAAGCAACAACAAAACTAAATCAAATCGGAGCTCAAAATGTGCAGCCTAACAATATGGCGCATATATGGCGTATGTAGCTGTTGTATCCTGGGCCGTATCTTTCGATCGACTGCGTGCTGTCCTTGACAGGCTTTGAATTTGCGACGTGGAAGTCGTCTGCGAAGAGCTTAGATTTTCTCGAGACTGTTCGTTTTTTCCTCCGACTCCGACCCGGAAGTGTTAATATATTCGGGCTCGTTTGCGAAATCTGCAATGAATACAGGATGTGAGAAATGGCTTTTGACTGCTCCCTGTTTCTCCTTCAGGGTTTCAAGAATTCTCTGTCTACCATTTGTAGATCTTGACTGGTTAAGAACTAATCACTTGAATATGATTCTCTGAATCCTTACTGATATACATATACTATTGTTAGATACCAAACAAGATTCTAATTGCCAATAAACAGCCTTTCTAAAATTTTAGAGACTGCACTCAGGAAGCTTATTGGTCCATAAACGCCAACTTCTAAAGTACTATTTTTCTTGTGCAATGGTTTAACTTTTATCAGAAAAATAACTTCCGGTGTAGAAGAAACTCTACCTTCCAGTGTAGATAAAGTTACAATATGTAAGTAATATGAATTTTAAGGCTACTGCACCATCTTTGAAAAATCTTGCTAGGACACCATCTAATCCAGTGCTTTTACTAATATTCATATTACTGAGTTCCTTAAAAACAAAGACTTCAGAAATATGCTATGTGCAATTCTTTATTTTCTGGATTTTTGTTTTTATAAAATTGTAAAAGGCATTCAGATTTCAAAATTTTGTTTGGCACACGGAAGTTTCTCAACCAGTAAAGAGACAACACTAGTAAAATAGAAATAAAATGACTGGAAATTTAAAATTAGTGAAAATGGAACGTTAATACAAAATACTAGTATTAGGAGTGGGAGGATCACTTTAATGATACACAAAGTTCTTAACTGTTTTGTATGATGACAAGATTACTTTTTGATGTATAAGGCCGGGCAAAATGTACTACGTTGCGTAGCAACCCACTTGACATTGTGTTGCGTTTTGTTCTTTGTCGAATTTTTTAGAAACAAACCCGAGTAATTTTATGAAAATACGCATGGTTGTCTTAAATGTAGCTTTGTGAACATAAGCAGTGTTTCAATAATAACATAATCCCGATAATCACTTTATTTGATGCGATATTCTCGAAAAGTGACACAGACTAGAAATATTTGATTTCGTCCATATTTCTCCACATGTTCTGCATAAAATTGACCAATCACACAACGCTGGAACCACTTGTTTTTACGGGGATTTCGCGCCCGGTGGCTCCTTGACGTAATCCGCTGTTGGTTTGAACCTCATTGAGGTCACAAGACATGTACAGTACTACTGTATATTTTCCATCGTCTGCTAACAATTGTTGTCTCCAGTTCCTAGGTAGTTATTTTGCAGTTCAGGATTTTCTCATGTCTCCAGAGGTTTCCATTTCAGAAATTTCAAAAGGTATTACTGTATTTATGGTAAATAATTAATTAGTGCAACTTTGATATAGCGTACAAAATTGTTTGTTTCCGGTATTCTGACCTACCCTAAATTTTTGGCCCGACCCTAAATGTTTTATGGCCTTGGGGAATATTTTTTCAACTTTTGAACAAAAACTTGACTTTTTATGCTTTAAACATGGTCAGTGATGTTAGAAATTAACTTACTGATGCTTTTAAGGCATAACCCCCTTATTTGTATTCATTTTTGACATAAAAATAATCTACGAAAAGTCTCACTTAATAAAAAAATCAAAAAACAAACTTTTCCGACCTACCTACCCTAATTTTTTGAGCATGTCGGAAACAGAAATTTTTGTTGAAGCCTATAGATCTAGATCTAATTGCATTCTTAGACAAATCAAATCAAAGTCAAATAAAAATTCTTTTATTGTCGGGGAGATTTCAAAAAGTTAACTGAAACTGAAACTGAATAATTTGATTAAACGCCTATTTTTATACATGGATATATTCAACGGCGTTGTACATAATAATAATGATAGTTATTATAACAATATTAATAATGAAATAATAATAATTATAACAGCCTTATTGTAACAAACAGTCTGACGCCCAGACGAGCTGCATATACGGGTTCAACCCCCCACCCCCCGGTTAATGGTACCATCATATACTACTTAAGAAAGCAATACTACACACTACCCTACCCATAGAGCCTTACCAACAAGTGCGTTTATTTAACAAACCTTGAAAATATAAATGTTGAAATGTAAAACATTTTACAAAAATTTAAGAACTATCACCTGCTGTTTACAATTAAAACAATGCCGCGAAATCTCTGAAATACAGTCTTAAGATTTTTGTGAATGTGTCGAGTGATTTACTTTTGCATAGTTCTAACGGCAGTTCAATCCAATGTTTTGTTGGATCAATAGTACAGAAACCTCTATCATGGAATGTTTTGCACTTGTTGTATGGAACAACATAACGACATTCAAAATTTTCAGACGATCTCAAACCTTGTCTACTCGGAATATACTCTGTAAGCAATTCTGTTAAATACAGAGGTGCTCTGCCAGTGTGACAGCTATACATGAAAGAAAGTATCTTGAACTCAATTCTTGCTTTCACCGGTAACCAATGTAAGTGATGCAATGCTTGTTTAGAACTGTAAAATTTCCTCCTGTTATGAACAAGTTTTGCGCACATGTTTTGAATACGTTGCATCTTAGGCAAACCTGACAGTTAGCTACACCATACAGTATGACATTGCAATAATCCAGATGTTAAATAACTAGAGACAAAACGAAAATTCAGTGGCTGCTTTTATTAAGTATTTTCGGATTTCTTAATTCGTAGGTAATTCAACATGGCTGTACGACATCTGCGATTTACATGATCTTTACAATTCAAGAAATGCACCAAGATATCTAATTGTGCTTTCATGTTTGACATCATCACCAGCAATGTAAATAGAATTTGTAAAACATTTGTTCAATTGAAGTCTGCTACAAAACAATAAATTCAGTTTTGGAAGTGTTCATTTTCAGTTTGTTTCTATTCATCCAGTCATTGATTATAACTGCGCACCTTTCAAGAACTCCGATCGCTTGTGATTCTACGGAAACAGATGTAGGATGAAAGCTTTTATTTGCTATATGATCATCAGCAAAATCGTAGACTGATACAGATTTTGGAATGACATCAACAAGAGTTCAAGCATAGGTGAGATACAGCCACGGACTAATGCAACTGACCTGGGGCACACTGCATTCAAGATGGCAGTCTGATGAATATACATTCAACAGTTGATATTAATCTTACAAGTACGAGGCCTTAAATAGAAGTCTACCCTTTGAAGAGCAGCTGTATCACAGACGCCATATTGCGCTTTTATGACATCTAGAAGAATGTCGTGGTTCACAGTGTTAAATGCCGCACTTAAGTCAATCGCAATAAGAGCCGTGACTTCCTTTTCTTCATACGACTTAGAAGATCATTGACCAACCGAAGTAGAGCAGATTCACAGGAATGATATTTCCTGTATGCAGACTGGTTCCTTGGCAAAAGACTGTTTTGATTTGCATGTTTGTTTAATCTGTAAAGGACAGCATTCTCAATAAGTTTCGATAGAAATGATAAATTACTCACAGGACTATAACTGGAAAGCTCTAGTTCAAGTCCGTTTTTTTTTAAGTAGAGGTCTAACAACTGCTTGTTTGAATTTCACAGGGAAAACACCTTATTGTAATGAGAGATTCACCAATTTAGTGATACTGGAGAGAAGTTCTTCTACATGTGATTTCAGAATACGTGTTGGCAAAGTATCTAACTCTGAAGACGTAGTATTCAATTCATTGATGAGATTTTCCACTTCATCTTGAGTAAATTCAGTAATTTTTTTTAAATTTTGTATACCATTTACTTGAGGTTCAAAGTTTTGGTATTCACTTAGGGATTGACGTATTTTTGAGATTTAATTTAACATAAGCTATGTAGCTTTCTATCGACACATGAAACAATGATTACAAATAAGTATATATGTAACATAATAGCAACTCTAAGACATGTTTGTTTAATCTGTAAAGAACAGCTTTCTCAATTAGTTTTGATAAAAATGATAAATTACTCACAGGACAATAACTGGAAAGCTTTAGTTCAAGACCGGCTATTTTTAGTAGAGGTCTAACAACTGCTTGTTTGTATTTCACTGGGAAAACACTTTATTGTAATGAGAGATTCACCAATTTAGTGATACTAGAGAGAAGTTCTTCTACATATGTGATTTCAGAATACGTGTTGGCAAAGTATCTAACTCTGAAGACGTAGTATTCAATTCATTGATGAGAATTTGCTCTTCATCTTGAGTAAATTCAGTAAATTTGTTTAAATTTTGTATATCCTTTACTTGAGGTTCAAAGTTTTGGTATTCACTTAGGGATTGACGTATTTCTGAGATTTAATTTAACATAAGCTATGTAGCTTTTTATCGACACATGAATCAATGGTTACAAATATGTATACATATATGTTTTTGATTTAACGTCGCACCGACACATGATAGGTCATATGGCAACTTTCCAGCTTTAATGGTGGAGGAAGACCCCAGGTGCCCCTTCGTGCATTATTTCATCACGAGCGGGCACCTGGGTAGAACCACCGACCTTCCGTAAACCAGCTGGATGGCTTCCTCACATGAAGAATTCAACGCCCCGAGTGAGGCTCGAACCCACATCGATGAGGGGCAAGTGATTTGAAGTCAGCGACCTTAACCACTCGGCTACGGAGGCCCCCACAAATATGTATACAACATAATAGCAACTCTAAGACAAGCATAGTATTAAGACATTAGTGAATAAACTTGCATAACATATGACATGTTAAAGCAATACAAAATGGCATAGGATACAATTTTAAAAGCAATGGATAAGAAAACAAGAATGCAATGCATATACATTAGCAAACACATATAAAACACAACAAAAAAGTAGCACAAATAAAAGAAAGCGTCAGAGCATAAAACAGCCATTGGTTCTTCCCTGAAATGTTGTGGGAGAGAGTTCCAAAGTTTGGCCGCCGTGAAACGAAAAGAGCTGCTGCCATAGCTAGAGGTTCTTACCCTTTGAATCATATATGCTATGTTTGTGTATCTAAAAGAGTAGTTACTATTTTTAATATAGATTAGGTCATGCAAATATAATGGGCATTGTTTATTGATAATTGTAAAAACTTCCAAGGTAACAGACCTTTAACGTTGGCATCTTAGATTTTAAAAGCAAAGAATCATAGTGGTCGACATTAAATCTCCCGCATTGAGTGTACGCACGCATTGAATGTACACTATTAAACCTATGTTAAACCTAACCCTAACCTTTAGTCAGTATATAGTACACTCAATATGTGCGTACATCCAATGGGGCGATTTCATGTTTACGGTATCATAGTCGGAAGTAAAATCACTGTAAATGAATCTAAGAGCCCTCTTCTGGATTTTTAGACTTAGACAAGCCATTACTGATAATAAAGAATTTGTCCAAAGAAATCAATTTTTGTAATTTTTCTTTTATTTAAATTTTAGAGATTTTCTAAGAATAATACTGGGTGTAGTAGGATAGAGACTGCTATATTCAGAAATTGCAACGAAAGTACAAAGTGACATCCCCTTAATTTAGTTAAGCCATTTGTAAATAGAGACGCTAGATCAAATAAAAACAAGAAAGAATATCCAACAGGGAGAGCCACATTTCAAAAACGCAACCTCCCCAAAGGCACACACGAACAACACACGCACACTACACACACACACACACACACACAAAATAAAACAACATACAAAGACAAGACAAACAAATAAAGGAACATAGCGGGGCACCGCCTTGGAACGGTCATAAACCCAAAAATAAATTTCCTTTTACGGTTTGTATACTTATATATTTTCATTTATTACCTTGCAAGAAAGGTCCTTAACCTGCATATCATGCCTTTGTTTTATCCTTAAATGTTTTGTAATTTGTACGTCTATGAAGGAATTGCTGTTCAGTTCTCCCTAAATCTGATTTGGGGTGATAATAGGTATTTTATAACCATTTTCTAGCTAGATGTATACACGATTGTGTCATTTTTTCTCTTCAAATTTTTATACAGGTCTTTTTATTGCAGTTTTTAGACCCAGGGGTCAAGATCAGCAAATCCAGCATAGCTTTAATTATGACCTGCTTGATTTGTCTCTCTTTTTTACAGCTTTTATATAATATGTTCTTAATGTTTTCATCATGTTGTTATAGCCGGTTCAAAAGCTCTTCAGAGCTTATTTTGTAATGTTGCTTTCATGCCGACTTTAAATAAAACTTATCTCTATCTTATCTTAAATCATTAATCAGATCCCATCTGGACTATGGAAATCTTGTTTACTTCCCTGGACCAGAAAAAATCAAATACTAGAAAATACACAGAGAAGGGCAACCTGTATGCCTCCAGAATAGAAGGGTTTGAGCTACAATCACAGACTATGCGAGTTGAAGTTAACAGCGCTAGAATACAGGAGGCGACGCTATGATCTCATTCAGACATTCAAAAGTGTTAAAAAAGTCAAAGATATAGACACGGGTGCAATTTTCTGCTAGTGAACTTAGAGGGCATGAACTTAAACTACAGAAACCAAGAGCAAAGAAATCCATCAGGTTAAATTCATTCGCCTATCGAGTTATTACACCATGAAACAATTTACTTGCTGAGATAATTAATGCAAAACCTGTTGACACTTTTAAAATAATTAAGGCTTGACAAACACTGGATTAATAAACGTTATGATATGTCAGATATATACTGAGAGAAGTTTTGAACTTTAATGTATCTGACCAGGTGCAAAATACCTATATAAGAAGCATATATATACTAAGGAAAAGTTTCAGCACACCAGTTATCAACTATATAAATAGATAATCGACACAGACCGGAATCGTCGACGCGAGAAAATATAGAAATCGAATGGGAAATATCAGGGCATCGAAGATTCCCCTGTCAACAAAAGGTAACGAAATGTAATTCATATTTTTAAGATGTCCGAGACATTGCGGAATGATACTTATTCCACTTGTTTACTCGGACTTTATCAAAGACTCCCTGTGTAAAATCTCAAACTTTAAGAAATAGGTCCATGTTTCGGAGAAAAAAGTTCGAACGTCATCAAGTCATAGAAAGAAAGCATTGTTTCACATGAAAATTTAAGAGCATATGAAACATTTATATTATTCTACAAAGCCATTGTCAATTTACTCATCTATGTATTGAATATTGGAAAGGGACTGCATGAAGGGGCCACACTTCTGGAGAGTTCAGCGCCTTTAAACACTCGCCATTTTTAAAAAGCTGTTACATGTCTTCGCTTTGATGTATTTGCAACATCGTGCGAGTGTTTAAACCTTACATAAATAGGTAAAACATCGTTTGTGACCATTGTTTACATTTATTTGTTTTTCAGACGGCATTCTTATTTAAAGGGGGGTGGGGGGGGGGGGGGGGGGGGGTGCAGCTCATTTAGAATATTTTAAGTATCCAACACTGTGTGACAGAACAGTAAAACATGTATTGGACAGATAAGTTGTGTGTAAAATATTCTCTTTAAGGGATCTGTGTTTAATAAACAATACATGAAAAATGTGTTTTGTTAGTTTACGTGCATTCTTATCTATTTAAAAAAACATTTAAAGTTATTTCACACAATCCTTTCTTTAACTTAAGGACGTATGCTAGAATTTGGTGCGAAAATTTTCCCAATAACAGAATTTCTTCAAACTTTGGATATTGAAGGACAATCATCTAAGAAACAAAAAAATGCAATAAAAATCATAGGTCACCGGTATCAAAAAAGAATTATCTGCCCCTGAAAACGGCATTTTCCCCAAAAATGACGTTTTCAAGGGCAGATAACTCTTTTTCGAATCCGGTGACCTATGATATTTATTGCATTTTTTTGTTTCTTAGATGATTGTCCTTCAATATCCAAAGTTTAAAGAAATTCTGTTATTGGGAAAATTTTCGCCCATCTCATATACAGGGAATTCTAGCGTACGCCTTTAAAATAACAATCAAACACCTTCTACCTAAACATTATATCAGCGGAAATACATAATAAAGACTATCATTCTATCAAAATTTCGGGAATCTTCCTTGAATTTGGCCGTATGTTAGCCTCTTTGAAAATTTTAAGTAAATACATGTACATGGACAGAAAAGTGCTGCCAAACGCCTTGCTTAATTGCATCGCATGATTGATACTTCCAGCTCCAGAACAAAATACGGCGGTCTGCGACCGTAAAAGTTAAGCTAGAAGAAAATGAGACCAAGTGGAATAATAACAGACGATATTTTTGGGTGGGAATCTATTTTAAAATAATGCTAATTCATTTAAATAATCTCGATTCTTCATTATGACAAGTTAGATTTAGGAGTTATATGATTTAAATTATATTATTGTTTCTTAAAGACCTGATATTACGTAGATGTATTTCGCTAAACTTGAGTCTAAAGATTGACTTGAAGATGCGTAGATACACACTGGCAAAGAGGCTACTTAATGAATATGCATGAGTCCAAGATGGCGGCGCCTTACTGGAATGCCTTTGATGATACCCTTGTATCCATTACCTGCTCAGTCAAGTGTGACATATCTGTCATAAGTGTTCCTTCCCTTGAGAAGGAACAATAATATTTCAATGAAACTTCGAGGTTGTGTTGTTTGTAGCATAATCAGGGTCATGTGCATTCAAAAATCTTACTTGTTTTTACTAGATTTTTGTCGAGCCCGTGTGGAAGCGATGTCCAAATGGCTGTCCGGTGTATGTGCGTGCGTCAGTGCGTCCGTCCGGATTTCTTTGTCCGGACCATAACTTTGTCACTGATTGTGTGATTTTAAAATAACTTGGCACAAATGTTAACCATCATGAGACGGAGTGTCACGCGCAACACCCGTGTCAATATCTTAAAGGTCAAAGTCGCACTTGAAGTTTAAAGGTCATATATGGCTATAATTGATCTTGTCCGGACAATAACTTTGTCATCGAATGTGGGATTATAAATTAATCTGGCACAATTGTTTACCACCATGAGATGGTGTGTCGCGTGCAACACCGGCGTCAATATCTTAAAGGTCAAGGTCACACTTGGAGTTTAAAGGTCAAATATGTCTATAATTGAACTTGTCCGACAATAACTTTGTCATTTAATGTTGGATTATAAAATAACCTGGCACAATTGTTTTATTTGGCACAAATGTTTGTCTTAGTGAGACAGAGTTTCGTGTGCAACTCCCAGTGCTTTAGACAGCTGGCGGGCTCGACATGTTGCCCTTGCGCATCTAGTTGAAATGGTATCAGTATCTGTGTTGATACTCAAAATTATCTCACTAATGAGCAAATATTATCGAGGGCGCGTGTGCGCTTGATGTTAGATGTTTAATCGTGCGATCTATAGTCCAAGAGAGCACGTTTGAATGTATCGTTTTTGGTACAAGTTACAACTGGGTCCGGTAATGAGTTTCAATTGTTTGAGGCACAAATTAGTTTTTTGTATATGTCTGTATTGCTTGTTACTTGTTTAATTGATTTGGAGTTGGAACTTTGTTGTTGCCGTGGGTTGTATTTAAGGACGTCATTAACGGGGACGGCCACTAGCTCGTAGACAATCTTGTGCAGGAATGCCGAGCGCTGGTCTCGCCGCCACCCCTTTAAGGGTTTCTACTTCAGGTCACGCATCATGTTAGAAACACTACTTTTGTGCACATAATCGTTAGAAACTCTATAGATTAATGTGATATTGATATGACGAGAGTTGCCGGTAAGGTAAACAGAGTCCATGATGACCATTTCGATTTCATGTTCAGAAATTCCAGGTACGGTGTCACAATTTTTTTACTAAGCTGGGGTGAGATGTGAAGTGTAGATCCAAATTATTGACTTGTCTTTTTTATTCATTTGCATTTGTTCGAGACAATGTTCTTCAGCTTTATTTAGGAGGTAGTGATGTTGGTTACTTTGATTACAACTAGTCTTGACTGCCAATGAATTCGTCTATGTGAGGTAGGTTAAAGTCGCCATCTACTATGAGGATTTTGTCTTTACATTTTTCTTTCACTGTTGTCGGCTGACCATGTGCTAAAGTTATTGTTTACGGTTATAAAGAACCCCTCCTCCAGTTTTAGCTCGACTATTCAAAGAATAGTAGAGCAATTGGACTTGCCCGTGCATCTGCGTCAGCGTCCCAGTTTGGTTAAGTTTTTGTATGTTAGCTGGTATCTCAGATACCACTTGTGGGAATGGATTGAAACTTTACACAGTTATTCACTGTGATGAACTGACTTACAGTGCACAGGTTCCATAATTCTGTTTTGCTTTTTTTCAGAGTTATGCCCCCTTTTCTACAGGTGGGATCAGAAACTAGGTGGCCAGGTCAAATCAAAGGGAAAGCTAGTTAACAGTCTAGATGTCACATTTATGAATGTATTTTCATGAAACTTGGTCAGAATGTTTGTTTCGTCAAAATAGAACCTGGGTCATGTTTAATGTAACCTACTAAAATGACCTTTTTGTGTTTTAAGATACAGTCTTGAAATTTTGATGACATTCTGACTTCAGTGACCATGAATGTGACCTACTGACCTATTTTCTTGTTTTTTAAAGGCACTGACTTCCAGATTTGGCAAAAATCTTTCCTTGAAATTGAAGTTTGGTCATATTATGAACATTAGAATATGAAGTTTTGTTTCTTAAACATTTTAAAAATTCCAAATCAAAAAAAAAAAAAAAATTATGACCGCGTCAGGAATTGAACCCCGGACCGTCGAGGGAATAAAAACATTTTGCCGTCGTTGTAACCAATAGCGCTATAGCTGAAGTAGTAAATAATGACTTTTAATATTTATAATCAATACAGTTTACCTGGAGTAAAATCGTGACAAACGCTTTTCGATTTTCATCGTGTGTTGTTACCGTATCATAAAGTTTGTCAATAATTTAAGTTTTAAAGCCTTCATAAGAAAGATAGAATTTATTTAAAGATATCTAAAAATATAATTATTTTTTGTTGTCGAAAGATCTGGAGGCATGCCGCTTTAAGATACAGCCTTGAAATTTGAATGACATGTACAGTTTTGCAGACTGATCTTAAAACTGACTTTCAGTGACAATGAATGTGACCGACTCACCTACTTTCTTGTCTTTTACGATACAGCCTTGAAAATTGGATGACATTTACATTATAGCACGCCGGTCTAAAAACTGACTTTCAGTGATCCTACTTTCTTGTTCTTGAAATTTGGATGAGCTTTACATTTTTGCAGACTGATATTCAAACTGACTTTCAGTGACCATAAATGTGAGCTACTGACATACTGTCTGATATTTTAGCATCAGACATTGACATTTGAAACTCATATAGCTCATATTACTCAGTTGAGCGATCCAGGGTCATCATGACCCTCTTGTTTTGTCATCTTGGCAACAGCACTATGGTTAGTTTGTCTGAAGTTAAAGACCCTACTTCAACAATTGTTTAGCTCGACTATTCGACGAATAAGTGGAGCTATCCTACTCAACACGCCGTCGGCGTCACACCTTGGTTCAGTTTTTCGTACCAGTACATATTTGACAAAGTCTTTTGAAATAAAGCTTTGAAACTTTTAACACATGTGTACCATCACCATGTCCAGTTTTAAGCAAGAGTACATAACTCTATCAATGATTTTGGCTGACTTATGGCCCCTTTTAACTTAGAAATCTTGGTTAATTGTTTTGTACCAGTTAATATTTTGTGTAAAGTGTTTCACGTATGGATTTGAAACTTTTATCACTTGTTTATTATAACAGCCATTATCTGTAGGCAATAGTACATAACTTTGTCAACTATTTTGGGTGAATTATAGCCCTTTTTGGATTTGGAAATTGGTCCGGTTTCTTGACAAGTCCATGTTTTGTCAAAACTATTTAATATGTGGCTTTGAAACTTTGAACACTTGCTTATCATTATGATTTCCATCTGTAGGCAAGAGTACGTAACTCTGTCAAGTATTTTAGATGAATTATGGCCCTTTCTGGAATTGGAAATTGGTTCAGAATTCATACAAGTCAACGTTTTGTCAAAGCTATTTGACATGTAGCTTTGAAACTTTTTTACACTTGTTTGTCATCATGCTTCCCATTTGTAGGCAAGAGAACATAACCCTGTCAACAATTTTGGTTGAATTATGGCCCTTTTGTCCTTGGAAATCAGTTAAGTTTTTCGTACCAGTCCGTATTTTGCCTAACCTGTTTGTCATATGGCTTTGGAACTTTGATCACATATTTACCTTCATAGTCTACTTATCTAGGACAACGACTTTAGCTCAGTTATGGCCCTTTTTGGACATAGAAATTAGTTAAGTTTCGCATACCATTTGACATTTTGTCTATTAACTGTCTGATATATGGCTTTGAAACTTTAAACACTTGCTTACCAACATTGTCACACATTTTCATATAGTGCAAGACTTATCCAAATCCACAAATTAGCGAGGTCAGCGGTTATTTTATTGTTGCAAGGATAAATGCAGGTACATTGTTTGTCTTATCTATTCCTTTTTTTTGTCTGAAAATCTCTGGTAATATTTTGACCCTATACTTCTATCAATGTTTTGAACAGTCGAGCGGGCTGACAACAGACAGCTCTTGTTACAGTCACATTAGTGCAGTTAGTAGAGCATATACCAATTCCTTGGCAAGGTACGCAGTTTACCAGAACTTGGGACACAAAAAAAAATCCCAAACGAACTAACAATTTACCGGCTTGGAAAAGAGGTAGAGGTTGAAGGCTATAGAAGAAATGTCCTCACTAAACACCATGGGAGATGTTCCAACCCATTCCACATTACATCACTTGACCAAAATTATGTAACTTTATCACAGCGTGAATATAGTTGTCGGTACAATGTATAACTGGTACCAGTACTGTCAAGTTCACAAAGTTTTAGTTTGTTTCCATTGACATGAGTTCAGAAATTAAAAGTTACAGAGAAGTACACATGCATGCATATGTTGTATTCAAGATCCATCCTCCTACACTCCAAGGTCAATTTCAGGTAAATGTATAAGACTATACTTTTAAATGTTTTTTTGTTTCCATTCCATTTCTACAAAAGAGGTAAGTATAATATGATCCTATCTCAAATGTTTCGTGTGTGCGGGATATTACCTCATCTTGACCTTTGAAGGTTAAGCTCACATTTATTTTCAGAGATGGGTTTTCTGCTTTAGGCATCACTTGACTAACCTAATAAAGACAACAAATGGCATTGAGGTTCAACACCGTATATTGAAGCATGCTTACTTGAAAGAGTTTGGGGTTGGAAAATCTCTATTGAATATTGTAAGTATATATTTGTGTGTAATGTTTTGCCGGATGCTGAACGGAAGTAAGTACATTTTATTTGACTGCTTCAGAGTATATTCATAGTTTTATAGTTGTGTATAACTCAGTAAAATTGTACTTTGTAACAGTGCTGAAGGCTTAGAAAATGCATGTATATATAAAACACTGGCTGGTTTAAGAAAAAAAAAAACAACAGAAAATTCAAAATAGTTAAAGTATGTGTATACATACACATACTCTCCTTTGAAGTAAATTACTAGACTTTTTGATGGTTTCAAAGGTATGTAAGAATATACATACTTTAAGCCCATTTAGACACTGGTAACAACCCATGCACTGGTGAAAAAGGAGTAAAGCCTGTACAAAGTAAAAAGAAGTACATCTTACACACTTCTTAAACAGCATACATGTATTACTTGTTTTCAGTTGACAGAACATTTGCCTTGTAGACTTCTGTAACATAAGATGACCCTATGTTGAAGTTCATTGATACCTGTTTCACATTTTATAACATTTTACACTATACATTACCAATTAGTTGTACCACCAGGAATGAATAAGATGTTTTCAGCATCTGGTATGTTTTTGGATTAATTTTAAAGGGGCAGCTTATCAGTTTTTGGTGAATAGTAATGTCATGAAAATTAGATGCTGGAAGACTGAAACAGAGTTGATATTTCATTATTTGCATGACACAGTAGTTGTCAATATATAGCATCCTGTTTGGAACCATATAAAGATGGAATACTGTTAACTGAGTTGGAGCTATATGGATTGTCTTTAACTAATAAATATGTTATTTAAAATTTCAATATTATTTTCTTATTTCAGTAACATAAGTGGAAATGTACGAAGAATGGATTCAGTGCGCCAGTACACGAATGATATTCCTGACTTCGTGCATTACAGACCGAAGAAGTTTGTGGAGCACTGTTTGGCTAGAATACTACCAAATGTGGATCAGGTTCAAATTAGTGATGTTTCGATTGTCGCCGATGTTTGGTTAATCATCGACAAAGTTTCAAAGTCGGCGACATAGATTCTGACCAAAAAGAGTCGATTCTAGTCGCTGATTTTGTTAAAATATTAAAATCCCGCTTTCAGGACTTTTACAGATACTTCTCGCTGTTTAGCTTAAATACTTTTGCGATTTTATAATCTTTGGGTTAGTATTTCAAAATATCTGCTCTTTAAATTGGAGAACGCTGTCAGGCCATCTGTCATGATCGTAACAATAATAAAAATTTTGTTGCCCTGTCAGTAAAAAATCAGACGCCTTGAAATATTTTGGGTTCTGCATGAAGCCTGGATGCCGGGTATTGGCTCCTTTTAAGGAAAACCTTGATACTACTAGAGCTATTTGCAAAATATGCTTTAAAGCGTACATTAACGAAGGTACCCCACCCATTTTTTTTCTAATTGGAAATAATATTCAGATTTTATTTGACATTCAAGCTTTTATTATTCCATCAATACAAAATAGTGGATTTACTTAAAACAAAGATGATAAACTAATTCCAGACCTGCCAACAATGTCCCCAGTATATATTCCATGTCAAATTTGGCAGTGCATCTAGCATGACTGGAATCCCAGGACTTGATCATAGAGAAAAGGTCAATTCTAGTTACATTTGCATTAGGTCCAATAGTTCCTCATAGATCGCAGTTTGGACTGATTTGTTCGAACCTTTGAACAGCCGGTTAAGCTATCGGTTGGTTAACTTTTAAGGCTATATGTCAACATTTTAGAATAATTTGAAAAACAAATCCTTGAGTTAAGGACTGCCTTTATAGTGAAATAAAAAAAATCCCATCAAGACAAACAGTTTGAATCAACATCTAACCAGCAGACAGGTTAAAGATTCGAACAACTGGGCCATAATTGCCCAAGATTTGCTAAAGGCTGTACAATACAGCAACTGTGTCATAGAATTTTTCATAAGGATCAATTGAAAAATACGGCCTCTATCGCATACATAAGGTTTTTCTTTGATCTGACCTAGTGACCTACTTCTTGACCCCAGATGACCCATTTTCGAACTCGGCTAGATTTCATCAAGGCAATCATTCTGACCAATATTCATGAAGATCAATTGAAAAATATAGCCTCTATCGCATACACAAGGTTTTTTCTTGGTTTGACCTAGTGACCTAGTTTTTGACCCCAGATGACCCATTTTCAAACTCGGCCTAGACTTCATCAAGTTTATCATTCTGACTAAATTTCATGAAGATCAGTTGAAAAATACAGCCTCTATTGCATACACAAGCTAAATGTTGACGGACGACAGACAGACGACAGACGCCGAACATCGAGCCATCAGAAAATCTCACCTGAGCAGCATTGCTCAGGTGAGCTAAAAACACCATGGAAAGCTTACAATCTGTCATTTCCTACAGAAATCAGTAGAACTCTGGATCAAAAATAGTTACTTATTTCAAACGCTTAGGGAAGCAAGAAGATCATATCTTATTTTATTAAAAATTATATTGAAAGAAAGTGCAAATATTGCAGCTTACTTCAATAACTTAATAAATATTGTCAGATTATGCTTTTGATGTCATTTGATGTGTTAAAGTTTCTTCCCTTCTATATTTCAATAGGCGTAAACTGACCGATACTGGCTAATCGATACACTCGAAAAGCTGTTTTCAAGGGAGACAATTTCGCCAATAAGCCAGCAAATTGACTCTATACTTTCACTTTATACTCGACACTAGTTCATTTCTTGAACCCAAGGAAAAGATTGGAGATGAGAGTGGCAAATTAAGCCCAGTTACTTCAGAAACAGAGATTAAAGAAATTAGAGAATGTGAAGTGAAAACGGAATGCTTGGAGAACCTAGTGACATTGAAAATGGCCTGTTGTAATTTTGAAAACTATGAACACCATGATTGGGGAAGCTAAAAAGTTTATTGAAGGACATATAACCTTTGTAGCTGGTCTGCCAAAAGGAAGGAAGAGAAAACCATGGCGGAGAACGTTTGTGGAATAAAAAATGAGGAAAGTGACGCAAAACATCCCATTTATGAAACATCAGCAAAAGCAGTATGGTAATGGTAGAACTGAAACACTTAATAAATACAACCAATCATCAGAAATAGTGAAATCAGCGACTGGTGTTCTTCAACAAGGAAACTTTGAGTAAGTTATGTTTTACATACATTGTTTCCATTGTTAGTTATTATACCAGCCACAAGGTTAGGAAGACGTTTCCTATATAGATAGTTGGGTAGTTGTGAGCTTAATTTGCATCTGCTTGATCTGTCACATATTCCCCTGCCATTTGTTTTATTGGTAGCCACTAAATTGAATACTAAGATTTAAACAATGGATTTTTACTGCATACGAAACACAAGTAGTTCACATCTGTTTCTTCACCACTTGAAATTAGTTCCTTTGTGATAATTGTTTCTTTAAAATAATCTAAGACAGATTGTTTTAGTGCTGTATGCCAATTTGTTTTATTTTAGCCGATGTGAAGTGGGAACATTATAAAAGTGATATTTCTTTTAAGAAGAGATGCCATTGCTTATTTAGTTCAGTGTAACCAATTTAAACAAATATAAAAATGTCATTAACAAATATATGTGAAACAGTGGTAATCAAGTGTATGCAATCATATACATGTATTTATCTTAAGCTCAGGCTGAGGTGTTGTGCACTTTTGTGTTTTGTCAGATTGCTGACTAACATAAAATCTCAGACAAGTTTGAACATCGATCATGTGTGATAAAGAACTAGATGACCAGATCAGATCCGAAAAAGTTCTTGTTCAAAATTTAAAGGCAACTAATTATACTCCGTCTTGCTGCACATATGTCTAGTGTTTTTAGTCACTTTTTGTATAAAGTTGTAAATGGGACAGGTCAGATTACATGTAAGAACTAGCTCACTGGGTTAAACCTTTTTAACCCTTTACTTTATCTGGGGACCAAACGCCGCTCTTCATGGAATTGCACGCCTCAACAGGTGCATCATTGAAGGTTCCATGTTCACCTCCGTTTAAATACATCTGCGG
Source organism: Mercenaria mercenaria (assembly GCF_021730395.1). Lineage (NCBI taxonomy): Eukaryota > Metazoa > Mollusca > Bivalvia > Venerida > Veneridae > Mercenaria > Mercenaria mercenaria. Next base: position 79,214,296 of record NC_069367.1, on the reverse strand, counting down.
ATGTCTCTAAATTGTTTTTTGTACTTTTAGCATGTGTAAATGTTGAGTTCTGCTCAACCCGGGGCTAGAGGGCGTGGACGGTAGCATGCATTTCCACTACCGTCCATTAACAGGCTCAATCAAACCGAGCCTGCAACATTTTCGTTTTTGTCGTGTTGAGCGACCTGTGAAGTTTCCACTTTTCTCTATTTCATGAAGCATTGTCGGAATTTTTACCATAACAACATATAGGTAAGTTGGAAACTGCGTTACAAGGGGTCAAAACCAGCTATAGGTCACTACATGTATTTTAAATCTTAGGTCATATTCTACAAAAACTTTTTATTGAAGCTGGACAGACTCATTAAGTCAGCTCTTGAATTGATCAGATCTATTGGGAACTTCTTTAGCCCAGTGTAGGCCACATTGTATGACAATTAGTCAGAATGGTTGAACATTGTAGTGTTGATATTGAAATTTTGTCATTAAGGTCAAGAACAGTCAACAATAGTAAAATCCTAACCAGGTGAAATGAGGTCAGAGATTAGGTCATTGTAGCAGTTATAAGTGGAACCTTGTACACCTTTTTATTACACCCTCTTTGCTGATTTATCACACTCTCTTTACTTAAAGTACTCTGTTGAGTGATATAGGACCATCTTGATCCTGTTGTTTTTTGTAGCATTGGATGTGTTATGGACATCACCAGATAGTGATTATCCTGATGCAAACGTTGGACCATATGCTCTTACTTGTGACAGCTTCAGTTCAAATATCCGCAGACAACCTTGTCAGATGGAGGAAGTTTTATTTCCCATACTTACGGAAATGCCTTCATATTTACCTGTAATAAATTTTGTTATTCTACCAATATGTCTTTTTAATAAATAAATAACAGAAGTTTCTTACACAGTATTGTATGACTTTGATAAAATACACCCTATAGTAGTGTGAAAAGCAGTTTATTTAAGACTGTATACTGTATTATGAACAGTACAATTATTAGCACAATTCTAATACGCCTCACGACATTTCCGGTAAAACATATAGGAAAAACCCTGTGAATTATAATACGAGAAAAAACACATCTCTGTTACAATTTCTCCCTACGTTATCAAGTTAATTGTACGATGTGATTGGTTTAAACAGTTATGATGATTGATGACATCGTTACGACGTAGCATTGTAGTAAATGTCCCCGCAAAATTTATCAGAGAATTAAGAAAATAGGAAAAGTCTTACAATCATTGTTACTTTTTCATCATACCTAGGTATTTTATTGAAAATAAATATTTTAAAATAACATAAACTTTCTGACTGTAGTTATAAATTGCAAAATGTTTGAAATTTCCATTCATGCATTGTGTCCAATCTCGTGAGGAAATTAAAACAGCCAGTGTTCCATCTGACGTTACAAGGTCAAAATATAGTTCGTCAGATCTTCAACTGTAATATGGGAAGTATTGGAGTTGTGAGAATCGAAACAATAAGTATGCTCCCGTTCTTTTTCCGTGAATAAGGTACAGGCAGTTGTTCAGATTCGAGTATTAAATCACTACTTCGCACTTGTTACTTACTACGTATCCAAACTCCTGCCTGTACTTTATTTACCCATAAAGTACAGGAGCATATGTATCGTTTTTTTAAACGACAGAAATAATTCAGTGTGAAAGAAATCAAGTGAAATATTGTTAAGTCAAAGAAGATCTGGTGAGTCATTATTTTGTGATTTTGCAGAAATGTCATACCCAATAATGTATGTTGCATTTGTATTTTGTTGGGGTTTTTTTGTTGTTGTTTTTTTTGTGTTGATTTTGGTTTGTTTGTTTGTTTTTTTTTTGTCCATAAAACTCCTTCATTAAATTATGGTAGGATAATGATTATGTTCAGTGCAAAAGGTAGATGTTTTGATCCCCATTTATGCCATACTAAAGACATACAGAATGTACTTGTATCGCCCTTCCTTGGCACTTGGTCATTAAAAGGGTAAGAGAGATTCTCTTTTCTCATACTATCACCCTAGGGTGTTTAAAGTGATAATGTAATTTTTAAAACCTACATGCAACCTTAGAGTATAACAAATTAACAAAGACAGCATCCTCATGTACAAAAGAAATTGATGACATGTATTTAATGCTTCTATCAAGTTTACTTACACAAAAGGGCTCCCAATTTCTTAACGTACAAAAGGATGATTTTTTTCTGTCCAATTACATGAAATTCATAATGAAATGATGCAGCCCAGATGAACACAAATTTTCAGATAATTGATGCTTATCTTCACATATTGAGTCAACAGTACCAGGCCGGGCCGGGTTTTATAAATAACCGACAGGGAACCAGATTAACTTGCGAGTTATCTTTCTTTATTTGATTACGCCATTTATAGCAAAGCAGTCGTTTCTTTTATCTTGGATCTGAAGATTTTAACTTCCCAAGTCCATGCGCAGCGCGGGGCATATATGGTATTGGGGTGACGTGAGACATTGACGGGGTGGGTATTGGAGGGCTGTCCCCTCCCAGGTTGTGAGAAAATCTTTTGCTAACTGCACCATTAATAACACGATTTCCTTGCATTTCTACATCTACTACAATTATAAGTTCAATGCAGAAGAGAATTAATGCCAACCACCACATCTACGGGGATACTCTTCTTCTTATAATACAGTACATGACCCCTCTGGGATATTGTCGTACAATTTGCACAGATGTTCTAAAAGGTCAAAAATAACACTAATCCAAAGGTCAAACAACATTACATAGATTTTAAAAATCTCGTTAGGAAAAATATCAAGCAAGCCCATGACAGCTACATGTTCTTAAAAAAGGGTCGCTCACAAGCTCTACAGAGCTTATGTTAATTGTTTCACAAAGCGACGGTAAATACAAATTTATCTTTACCTTTTTCCTTTACCTTTACATTATGTCCTTGAATGTCAAGATGATCCGGATAACCCCAAAACAGGTCAGAACTTCTCTCGCAAGAAACTTTTCTCCCTTGCCAAAAATGCCAAGAAAGATTCCCAAGGCATTTCTCCTCTTCTAGAAAAAGGTCAACTTCATACAGATGACAAAAAGAAAGCCAATATCCTCAATCGTCAATTCCAATCTGTATTTACCACTAGGTCACCTCTCAAATTAGGCCAGTTCTGTAAAATGAAAGTGCAGTCTCTACTCTCTATACAACTGACTACCAGTCAAAATATCCCCTAATGCCAAAGGTCACTATCGGCACAAATGGTTTTCTCTCTCCCCTTAAAATAGACAAAGCATGTGGTCCCGATGGTCTAAAGCCGATCCTTCTTAAAATCTTAGTGAACAAATCTCACCACTAGTCACTAAGCTCTTCTAAAGGTCCCTTGACACGGGCACTATCCCAGCTGAATGGTCCAAGGCCAATGTGACTCCTCTATTTAAGAAGGGCGACAAAAGCAATCCTGCAAATTACCGGCCTATTTCCCTAACTTGTATTCTTTCTAAGTTACTGGAACACATTATAGCCTCTAATATTACCAAGTATTTCCAGGTTAACAATATCCTCTATGACCTACAGCATGGGCTCATAGAGGAAAGGTCATGCGAAACTCAGTTACTCGAACTTGTAGAAGATCTATCTCGAAACTTAATTCAAGGCCATCAGACGGACTTAATCCTTCTGGACTTCTCTAAAGCATTCGACAAGGTTAACAATCTGAAACTTCTGTACAAACTTCATCAACATGGTGTGCAGAGCACCACGTTGCTATGGGTCAAGTCTTTCTTGATTGACAGGCGTCAATTCGTCCTTGTGAATGGTGAAGCATCAGATGAAGTTCCAGTAGCGTCCGGTGTCCCACAGGGCTCCGTCCTAGGCACCTTCTATTCTTACTCTACATAAATGACCTGCCTGAAAATCTTATTTCACAGGTCCGTTTATTGGCCGATGACACTGCTGTCTGTTTAACTGTATATAGTTCTGCTCAAGAAAACATCCTCCAGCAAGACTTGACAGATTATATTGAATAGGTTACAGTTATGGGAAAGTAAGTGGGACATGGAGTTTTATCCCTCAAAATGCACAGTTATGAATATAACAAGGTCAAAAAACCCTTTCAGATCAAAGTATATACTCCATGGCAACAGTTTCTGATGCAAAGTATCTTGGGGTCACTATATCCTCAGATGTAACTGGAATAAACACATCAATTTAGTCGCGTCCAAAGCTACCCGAACACTTAACTTCATTAAGCGAAATATCCCATGCAACAAGAGGGCCATGATGGCCCTATATCGCTCACCTGAGTTAAGTTGCTTGCTTGAACAAATTTCTTTGCTGAAGCTTCAAAAACAAGAAAGTAGGTCAGTAGGTCATATTCATGGTCACTGAAAGTCAGTTTTAAGATTGGTGTGCAAAACTGTGCATGTCATCCAAATTTCAAGGCTGTATCTTAAAAAACAATAAAGTAAGTCAGTAGGTCATATTCATGGTCACTGAAAGTCAGTTTTAAGATCGATGTGCAAAACTGTACATGTCATCCAATTCCACAATCGGGTGACCCCCTTATCACTTGGGGTCATCAGGTAAATATAATTAAACAGTCTAGGAAATATGATCTGATAATATTTGAAGTATTTTTCGGCGACACCGTCTAAATTCGTTTTCGTTACCTATGTCACGTGACTTCAGTTTGCAAATCAAACTACTTGATAACGCATTATAGATAATTTATCAAAATGGAAGATTTATGCAACACTCTGCCTGATTGGACGAGAGTGTCAATTTCTTTCACTCTGTTGATTGTGCTACGCTGAGTGAAATGTAGACAAAGCGTTTATCCTAAACGACGCTGTTCACAGTTTTAAAGCTAACTTTGGCTCAGTATATTTAGCAAGAATATTGATATATCTCAAAATGATAAGTAAGTTTAACAAATATGATAAAAACCTGTTCAAATACCAACATATATCAAATTTAAGAAAGAGCTGAATACGGTCTGCGTATCACATGAATAAGGGTGTGATAAGAGTCTTTTATGTAGAGAAGTGCTTTTTAAAAGATTTTCCTTGTTACAATTGTCGTCTGTATATGAAAAGGTTTCTTGCTTTTGTGACTTATTCAGATTGCATATTAAAATGAGTACTTGTTTGCTTTGATATATTTGTTATAAATTATTTAACTGATTTATTATATATGAATATTTTTCTTTAGTATGGTATGCAAATATTGAACTCAGTTGAAATCTGTTTTCTTATATATATGCTATATAATGACTGAATCTCATTACACTGAAATGAAGGTACGTTGCATACAGTTTATCTATGTGATATGACTACGGTCAAACTTTGCTTATGAAACAGAAATATTGAAATAATTGCAATTGTATGTTTTGCTTGACCTTCACTTTTTTACAGGTGTGACGTCATTGTCCAAAGATTCATGAATAGCGAATATGCATTTGTTAAAGCGGGATCAGTTGGCCTATTTTAGAAATAAATAATAGATAAAAAATCCTTTAATTGATTTTTTCTCATGTATTCTAATCAAACTTGATTTCTAGCATTTGTAGCTTTATTAGGCGCGCAGCCAACTTTGCTCAGCTGGGACATTTAACCCCTTTTAGGGGTTGCTAGAGCTAAAACTAGAAATGCCTTTATACAGCGTCTCATGAACAGCTTGGTGGATCTTTGTCATACTTGGTCTGGAGCATCATTATAAGGTCCTCTTCCAAATTTATTTATATAGGAACTTGGGCCCTATTAGGGACCACTATAGCTAAAAGTAGAAATGCCTTTCTTCGCATTAACCACTAAAATGTAATGAATTTTTATCAAACTCGATGTGTAACAATATCGTAAGGTCTCCTGCTATTTTGTTACAAATGGGGATAGGGACCAATTTAGCTAAAAATATGAACACGTTTAATGGCCTCTTCTCATGAACCGCTTCATGAATCTTCATCAAACTACTGCTGTAATTATTCGTCTAAGGATAAACGAAACAAAATTGCAACCCTACGAAACCTTTGCGAAAAATTAAAAGAGAACCATTTAAATTGTTAAAGTGCGGTGTTTAGTTTTGCAATTTGAAAAATGTTAGATGAAAGATGAATGTTAGATGAAAAATTCATAAACTTCTTTCCTTATTACAATTCGCCGACCATCATTTTTAAAGGTATTTCCTGTGCTATATAACTGATATATCAAGTGACCCCTGGGGCGGGGCCTCTTTTCACCCCAAGGGCATAATTTGAACAATCTTGTTAGAGATCAACTAGGCAATGATACCAATAAAATATCAAAGGCATCGGCCTTGAACTTTCAGACAAGAAGATTTTATAAAGTTTTTTCCCATATAAGTCTATGTAAAAAAACAAAGACAAATATCAAACAAGGAATGCCTCGTATCAAAATCGCAGCCTCCCCAAAACGGACCCTACAGCACGCAGACGTGCACACCACAAACACACACACACATATACACATACACGTGCACACACACAAAGCCAACACACGAGGACAAAACGAACAAACAAAGGAACACACACACACATACACGCGCACATACACAAAGCCTACACAAGAGGACAAAACGAACAAACAAAGGAACACAGTGGGGCACCGCCTTGGAACGGTCAGTGGCAAAAACACCACTGGGGAGTTTAAAACTTGGGACCCCAGGACAGGGCCTCTTTTCACCCCAGGGGAATAATTTGAACAATCTTGGTAGAGAACCACAAGGCAATGCTACAAACCGAATATCAAAAGCCTAGGTCTTGTGGTTTTAGACAAGAAGATTTTTAAAGTTTTTTTCCTGTACAAGTCTATATAAACTACGTGACCCCCTGGGCGGGGCCATATTTCAGCCTAGGGGGATCATTTGAACAATCTAGGTAGAGGCCCACTATATGATGCTACATACCAAATATCAAAGCCCTATGCCCTTTTGTTTGTGACAAGAAGATTTTCAAAGTTTTTCCCTATATAAGTCTATAGAAACAATGTGACCCCCAGGGCGGGGCCGTATTATATCCTAGGGGGATAATTTGAAGTCTTTGTAGTGGTCCACTAGATGATGCTACATACTAAATATCAAAGCCCTAGGCCTTATGGTTTTGGACAAGAAGATTTTCAAAGTTTTTCCCCATATAAACCATGTGACCCCAGGCGTGGGGCCATATTTGACCCTAGGGGTATAATTTGAACAATCTTGGTAGAGACCCACTAGATGATACTACATACCAATTATCAAAGCCCTAGGCCTTGTGATTTTGGACAAGAAGATTTTTTAAGTTTTTCCTTTCGGTTGCCATGGCAACCAGAGTTCTCAACGGAATTCAATTCTTTGAATAATTGTTAAAGAAGACCATCCAAGGATCATCCCTGCGAAATTTCATCAAAATTGGCTCGGTGGTTTAGGAGGAGATGTTGTCTAAATGGAAGTGTGGACGGACGGACGGACGGACGCCGGACGGTGAGCGATCACAATAGCTCACTCTGAGCCTTTGGCTCAGGTGAGCTAAAAACCGAGAAGTTCGGGAATTAGCTTATCAAGCTCTAATCAGGCCACGGCTTGAATATGCTAGCTGCGTCTGGTGTGTGTGTGTTTGGGTTTAACGTCTTTTTCAACAATGTTTCATTCTTAGAAGCGACGGTGTCTACTTGTATCAGTGAGCACAATGCCCAACTTTATAGTGCTGCCCTCACTGGAATATCACGCCGTAGACACGTGGCATGATACACCACCCAGTCATATTATACTGACACCGGGCTGGCCAGTCCTAGCACTATCTTCTTAATGCTGAGCGCCTAGTACCATTTCTTACGTCTTTGGTATGACGCGGCGGGGAATCGAAGCATGACCTCCCTAGCTGCGTCTGGAGCCTATATACCCAACATAACGTTCACCAGATCGAAATGATTCAGCAGAGGGCAGCGCGATGGCTTAATCATGACTACTCCCCTTACAGCAGTGTCACAAACATACTAAATCAGCTGAGATGGCGTACCCTTGAAAATAGGAGATCTGATTCACGCCACCTTATATTCTACAAAATAGTGAATGGTTTGGTTGCTGCACCACTTCCACTTTATGTCAGCCCTCCCCCCCCCCCCCCCCCCCCCCCCCCGCCATCCCGTCTAACAAGATGTATGCATCCCCACTCCTATACTCAGATCCTCACTCCCTGTAATTACTATAAATACTCTTTTCTTCCAGCCACCGTAGTGCTTTGGAATTCCCTTCCACCACAACTTGTGCAAGCCCCCACCCTGAACAAGTTTAAGCAGGGTGTGACCAAACATTGCACACAATGCTTAACATGCTAGACCTGTTTTTAAACTGCTTTCATCTGTAAATTCTTCTTGTTTTTAACACTATCAACTGTATTTCACGCTTGCAATACACATCGAGTATTACTTTTATTCTCCTGTCCATTCTACTTTTAAATTTCTTGTACAGGCGCGCAGCTGCACGTTATACTCGAAAAGAGGCGTGATGCAGTATATATAGATAGATAGGTTATGTGCGAGGCGCAACAACAAGTGATGATAAAAGTGGTATAACATGCACATGTACCTGTCCTACTACTGGTTTGCCAGTCCATCATCTCTGAAGTCCTCTAGAGTTGGGGATTTGGCTAGCTGTTGTGGGAGCTGGTTCCACAGTCTTATACTAGAGGAGAAGAAGGAGTGGCGATAGCTGTCCGTTCTACAAAAAGGGATCAGGTAACGAAGGTTATGACCTCTCATACAGGAGGTGACTGGGCGGAAGTAGACTGGAGCAGGAATATCAACCAGTCCATGGGTGATCCTATATACCATTATAAGCTTTGCAGTCTGTCTGCGTTCCTGTAGGGGTTGTAGTTGGAGCTCTGCTAACATCTGGCTGGTGCTGCTAATTGTCCTGTAGTCGCCTTTGATGTAGCGGGCTGCTCTGCTTTGAACAGCTTTCAACTGCTGGATGCAAACTTGGGTGTGCTGGTCCCATGCTGGTGATGCATACTCTAGTATGGGTCTGACCAGTGTCTTATAGGATTGGGCCTTAAGGTATTAGATCACTAATAGTAATGTTTACAAAATGGCCTTTGCTTGGTATATTCTGAAAGGTAACCGTGTTTTGCTCTGTTTTGCATTTTTTAAACAACCTTTACCGTGCTGTTTTTTATAAATTTTGTATATTTTATGGTATCTCCTCAAGCTCAAGTAGAGACAAATTTCAAAGTGATATCCAAACGTTTGCAGAGAACTCATTTACCATTAATTTTAATAAAAGAAACATCAAACTATTGGTAAACAATCATAAAACACAAAATAAAAATGTCAATATCATTTTTTCTATGGTGCCTCAAGTAAACGGATTTAATGAGACAGAATTCATAACCTTCAACATTAAAAAAATAAGGTCGAATGCGGGGTTTTTCCGGGTTTTGAATTTTGTTTTACCCCATTTAAAAAAAAACCTTAGGGCAGAGAAAAAACCTACCTAAATTTTTTTCCACAAAATAAATCAAAGGGAAGGTAAAAGAAAATTAGAGAACTTTCCCCCGCGTTTTTAACTCAATATTTTTAAAGATGTGTAACTTTTACACCTTCTGTTTAAGTATTTAAATTCATTTTTGAAACCCAAAGAAAAGGGGCTTTAATTTTTTAAATTTTTCCATTTTTTTACAAGAAATCAAAAATTTAAGTTTTGAAAAAGTAAAAACTAACTAAAAAAAAAAGGGAAAAAAGGAAAAATTTTTTTTTTCCCATGGGGCTTAAACCTACCCCCCCCTAAGAATTGCGTTAAGTGGGTTTAGGGTTTGGAATTAAAATACTTTTCCCAAAAGGAGGTTCTCTTTTAGGATCTATACCTTAATGTCTTTTTGGGCAGCTATCAAATTCCTTTTGAGAAAGGGAAAGACTGTTGTTTGCTTTTTTCCCTGTTTTTTCGCATGTGGTTTCCCCACAGGATAAACAGCAATGGGACACCCGAGTATCTGCCAGATTGACAGATGTCAGGTTGTGACCTGGCGGGAAATGGTGTACGGGACTGTAGGGGATTTCTTTTTCGGGATATATGGATTACCTTGCTTTTGGGGTGAGTTAAAATTCCCATCTTCCATTTGTTTTCCCCATTCTTGTAGCTTCCCTCAGGTCCGGTTGGGTTTAAAACAGCCCAGTTTAGGGTCTTGCTTTTTCAAATAGAAAAAGCTGGCATTTCGGTCTTTTGGTAAAAAATTGGTTTGGGCTGGAAAGTCTTTATGTACAGGGGGAATAGTAGGGGCCCCTGGGCCACAGCCCCCTTTGGGGGACCCCGGATTAAAGGGTTTCCCGAGGAAAAATCTTGGCCTTCAAAAAATAACTTTTGGGCTCCTTCCTTTTAGGTAATTTTTTTTTCCAGGAAAAACGGTTACCTCTATTCCAAATGGTCCAGCTTGAGGGAACCCTTTGCCAAAGTCTTGTGGGGTCAAGAAGCAAAAGCGCTATCTGCTAAACCACATCAGACGGGAGCTGGGTTCTTTTTGCGTCGGGATGATTTGGGGTTTTGGGCAAGATCTTCTTTTCCCAAAAACCCAAGCTTTTTATCTCCCAAGGTTGTTGTGTACATAAAGGGCTTCATAATTTTGTATGGATAATATGTTGCTGCAGACAGAAGTGAGGGAGTTTTGGGCCCTATATTTGACGGACTGCTGCGATCCCCTTTTTTTTAGCTCGACTTTTCAAAGAATAGATAGGGTATTGTACCGCCCCCCCTTTTTGGTTAAATTTTTGAATGAAAACGGGTATCACTGAAAACCCCTTTGGGGGAATGGATTAAAAACTTCACAAACTTATTTACTGTGTTTTAAACCCTGACTTAAAACTGCCGGGGTTCCAAAATTCTTTTGCTTTTTTACAAATTATCCCCCCTTTTTGACTAAAAAATTTTTGGGGGTTTTTGTTTTAAGCGGGTATCCCCCAGTACCCCCAAATTGGGAATGGATAAAAAACTTCACACATTTGTTCACGGGTCACGATTGACGTGCATTTCGCGGGCCCGATCTCTATTTTCCTTTTTGAAAAAAATTTAATCCCCCTTTTTTCGATTTTAAAGCATTTTTTGGTTAATTTTTTTAAAATGAAAGGGCTGGAATCTCAGTATAAACCCAATTTGGGGAATTTAAAATTTGAAGTTTTAAATTCATTCACTGCCCCTTGATATGACATCAATGCATGGGTCCCATAACCTACTTTGCTTTTTTTACAAATTATGCCCCTTTTCAACTTAGTTTTTTTTGGGTTAAAAGTTTTTGTATGTAAGCGGGATATCAGTTTCCGAAAATGGGAATGGATTAAATTTCCCACACCTTGCCATACTTTGGCTGAAAATCACTGGGGCAGTTTCAAAAAACCCGGGATTTGCATTTGTAAAAAATTTTCCCCTTTTTCGACTTCGTATTCATTAAAATTGAAAATTTCTGTTGAAAAAAGTCGGCGTTCCCTGTCCCCCGCCCAGTTTTTGTTGAATATTGGCATCAAAAGGCTAGTGCCCAGTCCTGGGGGAACCTCCCCCCCCCTTGCTGAAAAAATGCCGGGAATATGAGTCCCAAGAATGGGTGCGATTTCGTGGCAAACTCTTTAAAAAACCCGGTTTTTTGAATGTCGTCGGGGCCCCTTTGGATTTAAGGGGGTTAGGTCTCTAAGATTTTCCCCTGGAGGGCTTCCTTTCCCCAAAATTTTTTGAACGTTTGGGGGTTTCCCCAAGTTTGGGTCACCATCCAGGGTGGGGGGGGACGCTCTAAAAATCCTGGGGAAAGACCATTTTACATAGAAATTTTGGTTGAGCAGCGGCTTTAAATTTGGGTCCCCCTGGGTAAT